>NC_044400.1:21783538-22413538 GCF_006542625.1 Nomascus leucogenys
GGGGGTCAGGGACCCACTTTAGGAGGCAGTCTGCCGTTCTCAGATCTCCAGCTGCGTGCTGGGAGAACCACTACTCTCTTCAAAGCTGTCAGACAGGGACATTTAAGTCTGCAGAGGTTCTTGCTGTTTTTGTTTGTCTGTGCCCTGCCCCCAGAGGTGGAGCCTACAGAGGCAGGCAGGCCTCCTTGAGCTGTGGTGGGCTCCACCCAGTTCGAGCTTCCTGGCTGCTTTGTTTACCTAAGCAAGCCTGGGCAATGGCGGCGCCCCTCCCCCAGCCTCGCTGCCGCCTTGCAGTTTGATCTCAGACTGCTGTGCTAGCAATGAGCGAGACTCCGTGGCATAGGACCCTCCGAGCCAGGTGCGGATATAATCTCCTGGTGTGCCGTTTTGAAGCCCGTTGGAAAAGTGCAGTATTAGGGTGGGAGTGACCTGATTTTCCAGGTGCCGTCTGTCACCCCTTTCTTTGACTAGGAAAGGGAATTCCCTGACCCCTTGCACTTCCCGGTGAGGCATGCCTCGCCCTGCTTCGGCTCATGCACGGTGCGCTGCACCCACTGTCCTGCACCCACTGTCTGGCACTCCCGTGAGATGAACCTGGTACCTCAGTTGGAAATGCAGAAATCACCCATCTTCTGCATCACTCATGCTGGGAGCTGTAGACTGGAGCTGTTCCTATTCGGCCATTTTGGGTCCCTTTTTTTTTTTTTTTTTTTTTTTTTTGATACGCAGTCTCATTCCTGTCACCCAGGCTGGAGTGCAGTGGTGCGATCTTGGCTCACTGCAACCTCTGCCTCCTGGGTTCAAGCTATTCTCCTGCTTCAGCCTCCCGAGTAGCTAGGATTACAGGTGCCCATCACCACGCCTGGCTAATTTTTGTACTTTTAGTGGAGATGAGGTTTTGCCATGTTGGCCAGACTGTTCTCAAACTCCTGACCTCAGGTGATCTGCCGGCATTGGCCTCCCAAAGTGCTCGATTACAGGTGTGAGCCACCACACTCGGCCCTTCCTATGCTTTTATAAAAACTTGTACTCTCACAGCATTATGATTACAACAGGGCAGATATTCTAATCCCCATTTTTGCAGGTGAGGACACTTGAGGGACAGAATTGATGAGCAATATGCTCATGTTGGACATCTACTAAGAAGTGAAAACTCAGCAACAATGTGCAATACAAGCTTTTATTACTTTTCCCCCCAAAAAAATTCTAGGGATAAAGGAATTTGAAATATGTGGTGTAAATTCAGAAAAAGACCCATAATTAGAACTTAATAAATAAAAGAGATTTTTTAACACCTTAAATTTATAATCTTATTCTGGCTAAGAATTCAAATTTCCTTTTGCATTGAGGATATAATTGCTTATATGCCGAAGGTATAAGTGAATATTTTGTTGAGGTCAACTTTTATAATTGTGTTCTCTCAAAAAACTGGTGTTATTTATCTATCTACGGTTTATAATTTCTTTACCTCTATATGTCAGTTTACTAAGTTGCAAAATAGTTCTGCTAATGCCTGCTCATACTTAGTACTATAATCATTATTATTTCTATTTAACTGATGCAAAAACTAAGCTAAGATGTAAATTCCCTATGTTTATATAACCACACTTTCCAGTTGACAAATGGATTTTTAGAATGCAGGTAAAGGATTATATAGTTAGAAACCAGTATCGTGTCACCACCATACATTACTGAAGGTGTCAGGATGCCCTACAAGGATGAAATACAGGTTGAAAGTTAGTAATAATTAGCATCCATTCCTGTATTATCAATCCATTGCACAGATATGTATCCCTTGATATGTAGCCCATGTATTGTCAGCCTCAGTACTGTACTAACTACATTCCCATGCTGAATTGCCCTCTCCTTGAAAAAATACGGAAATCTAAGTTGTTGTGGAGATTGGTACCTGCTTCTTTTTTAAAGATACACACACTTTGTTCTGTTTTTATCTAAATTGCCCCCCCGACCCCGGTTCCTGAACAAGCATGTAGAATATTTTCCATGATCATATCCAAAGTGGACTTGCTGCATAGGAGAGTCACATTGCAGTTTTGTGCACATGAAAAATGAGATAAATTCTCCTGTCTTTGGTGTGTTTATAAAATGTGCTAAGCTTTCTTTTAACCATGAATAATTTAGGTATGACCCTTTCTAAGTGCAAGAGAATAAATCAAATGCTATCCTAGCTCTGTGATGATATAGCTATTTGCAGCAACTGAAAGAAAAGATCATCAAAGCCTCTTCCTTTTCTACTTACTCACCCACACTGTTAGAAATTATCTCAAATGAAAATTGGCCAAAGGATAAGAATTAATGTAGTAAGAATTTGACAGCAAAGATGATTAGGAGATTGGACATTCCTTCTATTTTATTGAACAATTTCTGGCTAGGAGTGTCCCGAGGTCCTTGTCTATTGGTTCTATTCTTATATTTTCATGTGCTGTCTAAGATGTTTATCCTGAGGTTAATTTTGTGTGGATAATGCGAACAGTCCATTTTTGAGTTTTAGAACTGGCTCATTAATATCCATGCTGTTCAGTGTTTCAACTTGTATAACAATAGGCTTTCATTTTTTGGATTTGTACTATAGTACAAATAACTTCATTTAAACAACTGGACTCTGTTTTTTCTTCATTACTCTCATGATGGTCATTATGTGGTTTTTGCATCAGGCTAAGGAGACAATCTGTGGCTTTCATTCAAGATAAAGAGCAAAATAGTATCAAATTCCCTTCAAGACAAGGAAGAGTGCCTTTGGCCGATAATAGTTGATCATGGCATGAGGAAAACTATTTCATTAAAAATAGGAGAGAGAAAAAAGGGAGAAGTAGGAGGAAGGCTAGGGGAGAGATCCAAAAAATGATTCAATTTTATTAATGCAAAACACCCAAACTTGGAGATCAAGAAAAAAAAAATAACATTAAAACATCAATATATGTTTTTTTAATTCTTTAAAAACACAAAAAATTCTGATTGAGGAAAACATTAAATGCATTTTTCAGGTTTATCTGAGTCACAGATAACAATATTAACGACGCTAAAATGTACTGAAAAGACCCACATATGAATAAGTGAAAATACTTAAGAATTTTTTCTTTAAAATCAAACTATAACTGAGTTCAGAGGCACTCTGGATTTTAGCAGTTTAAAAGCAATCATTGTTACTAATCTAACTATGAAGAGCTCATAAGATACCTTTAACATATGGATAATAAAATTGCAAAAGTGACAGACACTTGTTCAAGAGATACATGCTGAGCATCATATACATGTGTGAAAGGCACAATATTTCTTTTCCATTTGTATGGCTATGTAACTATAATTCAAGTCAGCAAAGATTTAGTTATGTGACATAAAAACTATTAGAATAATAAAGAGATTTTAAAATTATGTGTATTTGTGCGAATAGACTAGAGGTCAAGAACACTTCGATGACATAAACCACCTTCCCTGAGAAATTATGTTCCTGAATAAGAGTGCAAGAATTATTGATGCAGAGTTGCATAGAAATAGCCAGATTTGGGTGGCTCAGCTTCTACAAGAGGAATGGAAGGTGAAAGGTCGGGTCCCAAAGTGTTGTCCAGAACTAGGTTAATAATATTGAACACCTGTACAAGGACCAGGTATTTTACGAAGCTACATATAGAATCTCATTTAATCCCTGCCATAACTCTACTTGGTAGATGCTATTATCACCCTCTATACCAAATTAAAAGCAAACTTAGGCATAGTGTCTAAAGCCACTGGACGTGGGCTCAACTCAGTTTGATTTGATCCCCATATCATCTGTACCTTTTCACAGTGACATGCTTACTTCTTTATAAAGTCTAGGTCATGAATGCAGGCAACTTTTCTAAAGGTTTGACAATGGACAAAGTCTGAGAATAAAAATAGATGAGTACAAGTGAGTTGGAGATTAGTACAGTTTGAAAATTTAATTTATGAACAGAATTTTTTATACATTATCAGGTAGCCTTCATCATAATCACTGCCAGAAAGAAAAATCTTAGAACTGGGAGATAGGGTCTTGGTAGCAGCATGAACAACCTTGATCGTATCAAATGCTTTCTGGGTTATGACTTATAAAAAAGGAATTCAACCAAAAGTACACTGTAAATAAACTAGGGTGAGGAATTTGAAGATTATCTTAACAATATCCCTAATGGAAGAAGACAGGAATGTGGACAAGAAACAGTTCTCTGGTAGGAAAAAAATAATGTAATTCCTTACATAATGAAGTAAATACAGTGTATGAGAAAATTCATTCAGCCATTCTTCATGTAGGAAAATCCATCCATCTATGAGAAGAA
Organism: Nomascus leucogenys; assembly: GCF_006542625.1. Taxonomy (NCBI): domain Eukaryota; kingdom Metazoa; phylum Chordata; class Mammalia; order Primates; family Hylobatidae; genus Nomascus; species Nomascus leucogenys. The sequence continues at coordinate 21,787,852 of NC_044400.1, forward strand.
ATTTAAAAATAATAAAGAGATAAATAGAAGGAATTGGCCCAAGAGGCCCTTAGCCAATATGTGGATCGATGTGTACATACTGCTTGAAAGAGGGCAAACTTCATTATACTTTAGATATACATATGCTGCAACTAAATCATCATGGATTGTAAATCTCCATAAAGTAAATTTTTAATTAAACCAAGGCAAATATTGTTTGAAGCTACTATCCTATGTTAATCTCATATTCTACCTGAAATGAATTGTCATGGAGAATAAAATGGAAGCACTGATAGTTGATTATGCTTCAGCATATAAGGTAATATTATTCTTTGCATGCTGTTTCCTTTTCCTTACCTTGATTTTTATTCTGTTCTTTACTCCTCCCTTCACATTCTTTTTAAATTCATAATACCTACAATTAAATTGCAACCCTTGGTTCTCAAGGATTCTAGCTCTCAAAGAGGTACTCATGCAACTGAGTGAACCTGTTGTAGGGCTAGAAAGAGCGATGAACTGAGATGACTATAAAGCAATTCTCTCTATGTCCCCTCTTTCCATTGCCCCAGTGGACACAGATAAGCAGCTGACAAATTCTGCCATGCTTTCAACTGGTCGTCAGAAGTCCTCTCATTAGAATAATATTCTTCCTTCCATTTATTATAACTAAAGCTTTACTGATAAGGGTAAGAGCTTTCAAAAATGTACTTTTAATGGGGTGTGGTGTCTCACGCCTGTAATCCCAGCACTTTGGGAGGCCGAGACAGGCGGATCACGAGGTCAGGAGATCGAGACCATCCTGGCTAACATGGTGAAACCTCGTCTCTACTAATAATACAAAAAATTAGCCAGGCGTGGTGGCGGGAGCCTGCAGTCCCAGCTACTCGGGAGGCTGAGGCAGGAGAATTGCTGAACCCCGGCGGCAGAGCTGGCAGTGAGCCAAGATCGTGCCACTGCACTCCAGTCCGGGTGACAAAGCGAGACTCCATCTCAAAAAAAAAAAAAAAAAATGTACTGCCTTGATAATTTGTGATCTTAACTATTTAACACCAAATATTACTTAACAATGAAAACAATAAATAAAAATAAAAAGAACGATTAATTGCTCAAGGTACCTCAGCAGATTGATAATGAAATCAAGGACTAAAACCTTAGTCTTCTGAATATAAATTCAACCCTCTTTTTAGAATTTAATTGAAACACTTTGTGAACCCGATCAAACATGTAGTTTGAACAAATCTCTACACTTTAATCCAGTTTTGGTATAAATGATGTTTTGTTATGCCATAAAGAGGTGACTTGTTCTGTCATTTAAAAAATCTATTCAGTATTGTTTGTTTTATTCTATTTTTCTATATTTTATTAGATTGTGAACTCATCCATACAGACACATTCAGTGTTGAAGGTATAGAAATAGATGAGGATTCTGCCCTCAAAGACCTTAACTTCTAAGAAAAGTTTGCAGTCTTAATTTGATTCTGCTGCTTGTGTTAGGAAATAGACAAGTTTCATATTGCTATGACCTTTTCACTGCTTCAAACAGATGGAATTGTTCTTTTCACCGCAAATTTCAACAAAGTCATATGTCCCCGCTCTCAACCTTGAAACACCCTTCTTACTGTGAATCCCCAAAGATTTCTGAGATAGAGATAAAAAAGCAAAATTGTGTAGAAGGAAAATGAGGGAGACACTCAGAAAGAAACAAAAATAACTAAATCAACTGGAGCTCAGCAATCTTGCACAGCCAATACACACTTGAGTCGTGGTACCCATTTATTATAAGATAGATGATTTGTCTGTAGTACATTCTGTGTGATTATCCCTAGCACCAAATGTATTGCTATTCCTACCTTACTGAATAAGTACTCTTTGCTTAGCTTTATTTATAAGTCTAGTATTTTCTGCTCAACACTTTGTGAACAAGTAATGCCCCTCATTTTCCTGCCATGCCTGGTTTGTTCCTTATAAGTCAATGATTAGCATCATAATCCTGTTCTTCTAAGTGTATGTTGAAATAGATATGCCTAGATTGTGTACCAAAGAAAAAGAAACAACACCCAATTAGATCACAGAAACGGGTTCAAAGTCTTTGGTTCATAATGGATTGATACCACTTCGTGATCTAACATTTAAACCTTGAAAAGACTAGGTTAAACTTTAAAATGGCAATTAAGAGAAAAGAAAAAAGAGTGAAATTGTAGTTTTCTTCTATGAGTGTAGCAGTAATGAGTAAAGGATTGTTTTAAAAAACCTTTAGCCATTTACTAATTGTGAGTTTGAAAACTGTGCCTTATTTTAAACCCTATCTTAAAATAATTTATTTGCCTGCCATAAAATGTCTGACTTATTTACATTTTAACTAAACATAACTTAGTTGTGAACTTCTAAAATCGCTGTGAAAAAGGCAACGTGTCATATGTATATTGGAAAGTTATATCTTCTAAATAAACAAAACATCTTATGTTGCCTTAGCATTGCTGCCAGAGTTTAAAGGTGAACAATCCTGCCTTAAAAGTTAAGGACACTCTGGTGATCACTCCAAGGGTCTGTTGATTGCACTTTTTTTATATCCTTGTAAAGCTTTAGATTTCATTGGTCCATCTAGAAAATGGGAGTACCTCTGACATAATAGCTCATATTACATAGCAATTATGCTTTATCCGTAGATATTGTGCATTTAATTACTGTACAACTAGCCAAAATTCTTTATCTAGTTCTCCATTTTTAAGTGTAACTCAAAGAAATATGCTCAACATAAGCAAAATTATCTTCAAGTAAAAGAAGAAAAACAGTTGTCATTGTCCTATAAATCTAATCATGGTTTTGCTCATTACACTTCGTAAAGTATTTTCAAATGCCTTATGCCATTAATGCTTACAAAATGTCTTTGAGGAAAACACGGTAGTATTTGCCATCATTATAGACACAGACTGAGTCCTAGTGTTTCAGTTATTTTTGCCTATGTTCGTAGTAAAGTTGAGATTCAACCTTGGTATTTTTACTCAGCTTAGCATTCAAAGGTGAAGTTCATCTTTGGTACCTGTTCTTTGTGAATCAAAATATTTGCAATAAATCCACAAGCTTCAAAATACAGTGTCTTTACGTAAACTCAAGTCTTTTTAAGGCCTTTCCATTTTAAACTTCATCTATTTTCCCTGAAGAAGGTCTACTTCAACAAGCATTGGCTGTGTCCTATGCATACTAGAAATTATGCTAGGCATGATTCATGCTAGTTCTCAAATGTTAAACAAACTGTATCAGGATCAACTGGGCAACTGAAGACAAAACAAAACAAAACAAAACAACAACAAAAAACCCCAGCAATTCCAGGCTTACATCTGAATGAAGATATTAGACTTCTAGGTTACAGCATGGGGATATGGGTAGTAACAAATTTCAAATTATCTGATCAAGAGCCAAGGTTGCATAAATTAAAATACATTTAAAAAGAAAATATAAAAGAAAAGAAAAAATATCTAGGTGGAAACACTGTGGAAAGACAAGGCATATTTAGATTTGAATCACTGAAGATCACATTAAATGAGTGATTTAGAAAAGAATGGAGGAGAGTTGTGTTCATTAATTTCTATGGCACAGTTTATTTACGGTGTTTCTTTTTATATTATAATACATCTCATAATCCACATAACAGAAAACTTACTCCCAAAAAGATTTACTAAATTTTGGAAATATGGAGTGCATGACATAATGGATCTTAAGTGCTTAGACCACAGAAGGCATTTATATTAGTTTGCTAGGACCACCATAACTAAATATCACTGACTGGTTATCTTAAACAATGGAAATTAATTTTCTCACAGCTCTGAAGGCTAGAAGTCAAAGATCAATGTGCCAGCAGGATTGGTTATTTCTGAGGGCTCTCCTTGGGTTGCAGAAAACCACCCTCTTTGCACCTCTTCATATGGTAGTCCCACTGTACCTGTGCACCTCTCGGATCTTTTGTGTGTCCAAATTTCCTCTTCTTTAATGGGCACCAGTCAGATTGAATTACAGCCCACGTTTGTGGTTTCACTTTAACTTAGTTACCTTTTTAAAGGACCTATCTCCAAATATGGTCACAATCCAAGCAACTGGGTGTTAGGGATTCAACATATAAATTTTGGAGAGCACAATTCAGCCCCTAACAGCTTTTAATAAATTTTAGTTGCTCTGTGTTTTGTCTGATTCTCTACTTACTTCTTTATGTAACTTACTGGTTCCACAAAACCTCTGTATCTGCTCAGTTTCATTTGTTGCTGAGAACTTATTTGCTGTAGTAAATCTAATAACCTAGAACTTGTTATTGGAGATGGTTTGTGTATTGGGGCTTCTAGATAAACATTTACATAAAGAGGAAGGCAGGAGAGTTTGGTGTTTTTAACCTTGAAGAGTGAGTAGGGTGGGAATTTCTCACAGGTTGGCCAACTAACAATGGAGATCCTTTCAGGGTTGGATGTTTAAATGGTCTTCAAATCTATCACATGCACAACTGCCTGTTGGAACTATACCTAGGTATGGATCTAGATACTCCATGTGATTGTTTCAGAGTCTGACTTTTTACTTTTTCTGTATTCTAGAAAATAAACTAATAAATATTTTAAGCTGACATTTTAAAATTGTACCTTCTTTTCCCTCTGGAAAGAACATTCATGCTTTATTATTTGTGTGTCTTTCTTTCCTTCGAACTTTCAAATTTTTCAAACATATATATCTATGCTTCTTCTTGCTGTCAACTTTAGTGATAAAAAAAAGAATTTTTCTCACTGCTTGTTCAAATTTTCTTCAGTGAGAATTCCACCACAAAAACAAACAAATGAACAAAACAATTCAGGAAATACTAATGCAGTTTTTTTTTAAGTTTAACATTATGTGTGGTTGCACATTTCCTGTTAAATTATTATCAACTTTTCATAATGGATGCTGCCCTTCAGCCCTTGGAAGCCATTTGCAATACATTTCTAAAACACTCTGGAAGAAATCCGATAAAGATAGACCTGTTTACCAACTTGACATTCATTCTTTAGAAATGCCTTTGGGAAAGTACTATCCATTTTATTCATTTTTCCCCATTGAGAAATGAGCTAAACTAATTTCTACCGCAATGTTAAGTCATACTTTCATTTCATTCAGGGAACTTTTCAATTACAGTTTTACGAAGGAAAATACAATTTTACAAAGGAAAATTGTAATTTTACCTTCAGGTTTATTTTCAAGAATTAACAGAAATTTTAATAGCCAGCACAGTTCTTTCCCATTACTTAACTTGTGCGTATGAAAGCTAAAATTTCTACCAGAGTTTCAATTGCTCTTGTTTTGGTCCAATATGTTGGTATTTGCAGGGATGAAGAGCCAGGAGGCCAGTTGGTTACAGATAAGTTCCATATTGACTGGGATTCCGTACTCATTGACATGGATAATGTCATTGTAGCAAGATTTGATGGCAGAGGAAGTGGATTCCAGGGTCTGAAAATTTTGCAGGAGATTCATCGAAGATTAGGTTCAGTAGAAGTAAAGGACCAAATAACAGCTGTGAAGTAAGTGGGTGCACATTTTTCTTCTCTGTTTTCAATAATGACAGAGTCTAGGTATATGACATGTAATATTACTAACCCTGACTCAAGGCTTCTGTTTTAGTGATCGAGCAATTTTGTAAGTTAATCATAAAGCCTATTTCATTTTTTTCAAGTACCTGTCACCCTTAGTGCTATAATAAAAGAATTCTCATATTTCCCCTCTGGAATTAAAATTTACTTTGGATTTATGAAAGTTGGATACATTTTAATTATACCACTATATTATTTGTTTACAGTAATCCACAATGTCTGTTGTATACTCAGTTAATCACAATTCTTGAAGTTTCACAGATACCATTATCACACTGGCATGAATGTGTGACCTAAGAAAGTTAGTGGGTTCTTTATAATAGCACACAGAAACCAGATATGATATTGTTCAAATGTAGATGTTGATTCAGTAGGCCTGGAATGGGGCCCAGGCTTCTGCATTTATAACAAGCTTTCAGGTGATACCAAACTACTAGGCCATCACTTTGAGTAGCAAGATTTTGGAGTATATGACCCTTATACATGAATAGAGCTATAGTTAGTAAAGCATTTCTAGTCATTAGCTGTTGTTTTGTATGTATGCATGCCAACTATATATTTGTATATTCATTTAACTCACAAAGATATAACTATTGTTTTTGTTTTCATTGCAGATTTTTGCTGAAACTGCCTTACATTGACTCCAGAAGATTAAGCATTTTTGGAAAGGTAAATAGTAGAAATGCTGGATCTATCTTTCTATGTGTATCTGTGTTATGTAATATCCTATTACACATTCACAGGAGGCCAGTTGGTTACAGTTAAGTTCCATATTGACTGGGATTCATACTTATTAACATGGAAAACCTCACTGTAGCAAGATTTGATAGCAGAGGAAGTGGATTCCAGAGTCTGAAATGTATATATATAATACATGTATACATACATACATATATGTATTGTTTGTATGTATACATATGTAATTACATGCTTCATTATATTACGATTCTGCTGCATTATCCTTTAAAAATAAATAGCATAATTAGTATTATATACAGTCAGTCATTTGTTAATTCAATTATTGGGCAGTTAGTTGGCACCTGGTGTTAGAAGTAGAGAAACAAAAGGACAAAAGGGGGGTTCGCTTTCATGAAGCTTGTGTTCCAGAGAAGGGAAACAGTAAAGAGGTAAATGAAAAACACAGTTTCATATAGTAATAAGCCTCATAAAGAAAACAAAGAAAAACTGATACATAAAAGGTAACTGCAGAAGTGGCCAGTGTCATTAGATTGAGTGGTCAATTTAGGACTCTCTGATGAGGTTATATTTAAACCTATACCTAAATAACAAATGGAAGCTGGTCAAATAAATCTCTTGAAGCAGAATATTCTCCACACAAAAAAACTAGCATGTATCGCAATCTTAGGAAAACAGACACAGGCTTAGAAACTAGCAAATGACCAGTGTGCATAATTACGTCAGCTGTGCTCTCTGCACGGCATTTACTTATTGCTGTAAATGTTATGTCAGATTCAACATTATTTTGACAGTGGGAAAATAGACCTCATATAGATACTTACTGAGTTTGTTTTTTATTTTTGTTTTTTGTTTTGTTTTTTTGAGACGGAGTCTCACTCTGTTGCCAGGCTGGAGTGTAATGACGCGATCTGGGCTCACTGCAACTTCCACCTCCCGGGTTCCCCGGGTACAAGCGATTCTCCTGCCTCAGCCTCCTGAGTAGCTGGGACTACAAGCAAGTACCACCAAGCCCAGCTAATTTTTGTATTTTCAGTAGAGACGGGGTTTCACCATGTTGGCCAGATGGTCTCGATCTCTTGACCTCTTGATCCGCCCGCCTCAGCCTCCCAAAGTGCTGGGATTACAGGTGTGAGCCACCATACCCAGCCTACTGGGCTTGTTTTTAACACATCAGTGGACAATATATTATAAAGGTAAAAAGGCCGGGCGCGGTGGCTCACTCCTGTAATCCCAGCACTTTGGGAGGCCGAGGCAGGCTAATCACGAGGTCAGGAGATAGAGACCATCCTGGCTAACATCTCTACTAAAAATAGAAAAATCAGCCAGGCGTGGTGGTGGGCGCCTGTAGTCCCAGCTACTCGGGAGGCTGAGGCAGGAGAATGGCGTGAACCTGAGAGGCGGAGCTTGCAGTGAGCCGAGATCGCGCCACTGCACTCCAGCCTGGGCGACAGAACGAGACTCCGTCTCAAAAATAAAATAAAATAAAAAGATGAAAGGAAAAGGGAGACTTTGAACTATTTTAGTTTAGAAATAAAGCAAATTATTGGTATTCATGGATTTAAACATATGATATTTTCTACTATTCATAAGTAACCTAGAGATCCATGACATAAAATAACTGGTAACTTTAATTGGGGCATAAATTTTAGTGGTACACACTGATAGGTGGGTGTATCAAAAACCACTTAACAAATGAGTAAAATACAAATCAGTGCAAATCACGACCATCCTCTCTCCACTTCAAACATCTGCAGTGTACCATGCCTTTGCAGTATTCTACTCTTGTTGTCAGCAATATTCAACAGATAAGTAAAAATATTTTCTGAGCATTGGTCCTCCAACATAACACAAACAAGTAAATAACTGAAAGTGCATCCCTAGTAGTAAAGAATAGTTTTTCATTTTTTTTGTTTTTTTTTTTTAAAGGAAAACATCTAAGAAAGTGATCATCCCAAAGAAATGGAAACCCTAGATATATTAAAAAGTGAAATGAAATCCTGTCTCAGACTGCAGCACTGTTAAGCCTTAGGGACATTGTGCTAGGTGAAGATAGCCAGTCACAGAAGGACAAATACTGTATAATTTTACTTATTACATGAGGTATCTAGGGTGGTTGAGTTCATGAAAAAAAAAGAGTGAAATGGCGGTTGCCAGGGTTTGAGGGGAGAGGAAAAAGGGAAGTTGTTTTTTAATGGATATATAATAATGACAAGAATGTAAACTAGTAAAGTAAAAAACAAAGATAAATAGAAAACAACCAAGCCAGAAAATACAGTTCATTGAACAAAAAGAGAGGGATGGAGGGGAGACAAAAAGGGACAGCAAGAGCAGTAAAGGAAGAACGTGAGAGCAAGGTGGTCTCATTTAGTGATGAGCCATTTTATGAGCCCATCAGTTTCTTATTAGAGTTCTTGGAATTTTTGTCTAGTTTCATATTTGCAAAATGAAAAAGTTCTGGAAATCTGTTTCACAGAAACAAACATATATCTGACACTATGTGTGTTTAAAAGTAGTTAATAGAGTAAATTTTATGTTATATGTTTTTCCCACATACAAAAATGTACATGCAGTAGGGAACATTTTACTCCTCAAAAGTCCTGATATATGTAATAATTTACAAATGGCTTAGGGCCTATGTATTTCAATGCTCTACTTACTGTACACATAAATAAGCATAAAGGACCAAATAAGCTTTTACAAACATTCATGGAAATTTAGAGAAGATTCAAAGGGTTGTAAAATGCCTCATGGGAAAGGGCAACATGAGCTGAGTGGTGATCAGCAGGTAGAGGGGAAGGAAAAGAGTCTCAAGCAAATGCACAGTGTCAGTGAGGGGAGCATGTGTGGAGAACATGAAATAAAGTAGTTGACTGTTATTAGAAGAATGATAGGCAATAATAATGAGAGGAAGACTGGGCAAAGACGATAGGGGATCTTCCATAGCCACTGAGAAATTAGAAGCTGAGCCTATAAACCATGGAAAAATAACACTCTAGGCTTCACATTTAGAAGTTCAAAATCTTTTTCCCCAAATCATCATTGTATACTTGATGTGCCTCAGAGCAAATGACTCTGGAAAACTAAAAGAGTGACATAGGATACAAACAAGTGAAAATATGAATGACTTCATCTTAAATGGAAAAAATATTCCAGGTCAATCAAACAAATATGCATATCTGTGACTGAGTTATAAATTAAAAGTTGACTTTCTCAGCATATAAAAAACACTGTTTATCCTAAGATTCAGTAGACCTTGTGATTCTTTTTTCTTGAAATGCACTGATTTCAGGTTCAAATTAGGTTATGCTAAACTCATAAAATGGGTTGGAAAACAATGTTCTTGCTATACTGATTGCTTGGAAAAGTTTGTTTAAAATTGGAACTAGTCTATAAAGACATTTGGAGCCATTGCTTTCTGTGTGGGATTAAAAATTTAATTAGTTTTTAAATTTATGCAACCAATAAAAGACTATTAAGATTTTGTTTCATTTCTTCTGGAGTCACCTTTAGTACTTTGAAAAGAATATTTTTTCACTTCATATAACTTTTCAAGAATACATACAAACAGTAATATATAATATCCTCTTATTATATGTTTATCATTTCACTTGTGGCAGTAATGTCCCATTTTGATTTCTATTATGTCTTACTAGTGCCTTCTTGCTTTTGCTAGGGCACTCTCTTGCTCTCATTTGCACTCACGTTCTTCCTTTATTGCTCTTGCTCTGCCTTTTTGTCTCTCCTCCATCCTTCTATTTTTTTTTTCAGTGAACTGTATTTTCTGGCTGGTTGTTCTCTAGTTATCTGTGTTTTGTACTTTACTAGTTTACCTTCTTGCCATTATTATTTTTCTTCTACTTTTTATATCCATTTTATTCATCAATTATTAAGTTGAATGTCTAGCTTATAAATTTTTCATTCTTTCTTTCAAATATAAGCATTTAGGCCAGGTTTGGTGGCTCACACCTGTAATCCCAGCAGTTTGGGAGGCTGAGGCAGGTGGATTGCCTGAGGTCGGGAGTTTGAGACCAGCCTGACCAACATGGAGAAACCCCCACTCTACTAAAAATACAAAAATTAGCCGGGCATGGTGGCACATGCCTCCCAGCTGCTTGGGAGGCTGAGGCAGGAGAATTGCTTGAACCCGGGAGGCAGAGATTGTGGTGAGCCGAGATTGGGCCATTGTACTCCAGCCTGGGTGATAAGAGCCAAACTCTGTCTCAAAACAAAACAAAACAGAAACAAATATAAGCATTTAAATTAAAAATCTCTTTGAGATGCTCTCTTAGGTATTTTTCACTAGTACAGATATAGAGTACTTTTATTAACATATGTGTAAATATCTCTTTATTTGTCAGGGTAAGTCTATGTCTTCTGAACTTTTCTTATTATTTTCACATCAAATTGAATGAAATCATGTTTGGTACTTTTCTGTAACTTACTGACTATAATTGAACTGTGGCCAAAGAACTGATCAAGAAACAAAAATATTTTGAAATATCAATTGATTTATGAGTTAGGAAGGGAATAAATTTTTATCTTTATCAATTATTTAATTTTGTGTAATTAATTTTTTTTGTTTTACTTGATGCTGATGAGCCATTTTATGAGCCCATCAGTTTCTTATTAGAGTTCTAGGAATTTTTGTTTAGTGAATTGATTTTTTTTCCTTTATTTTTTTTTATTTCAACAGAGGTTTGGGGACTAGGTGGTGTTTACTTACATGAATAAGTTCTTTAGTGGTGATTTCTGAGATTTAGGTACACCCATCAGCAGAGAAGTGTACATTGTACCCAATGTGTAGTCTTTCATCCCTTACCCACCTCTCACTTTTTCCCTCCAAGTCCCCAAAGTCCATTGCATCATTCTTGTGCCTTTGCATCCTCATAGCTTAGCTTCCACTTACGAGTGAGAATATACTATGGTTTTCCATTCCTGAGTTACTTCACTTAGAATAATGGTCTCCAATTCCATCCAGGTTGATATGAATGCCATTGTTTCATTCGTTTTTATGGCTGAGTAGTATTCCATGGTGTGTGTGTGTGTGTGTGTGTGTGTGTATCTCACAATTTCTTTATCCACTTGTTGATTGATGGGCATGTGGGCTGGTTCCATATTTTTTGCAATTATGAATTTTACTGCTATAAACATGCATATGCAACTATCTTTTTCATATAATGACTTCTTTTCCTCTGGGTAGATACCCAATAGTGGGATTGCTAGATCAAATGGTAGTTCTACTTTTAGTTCTTTAAGGAATCTCCACTCGTTTTCCATAGTGGTTGTACTAGTTTACGTTTTTAAAACTTCCATGTGTGCCTAAAAGTGTTAGTGTTATATATATGTCCATTTAATCAAACATATCCATTTTGATGTTCAAGTAATAAACATTGATTTTCACTATGTCCTGAGAAAGGTGCACTAAAGTATCCCTTTGTAATGTGAACTCGTCAATTTCTCCTTATTAATTTTTCTAAGTGTATTTTAAGGCTGTTATTATTCAATTCCTGCAACTACAGAATTATTATATCTTCTGGATAAATTTAATCTTTTGTGGTTTTTATTGGCCAAGTTTATCTCTATTTTTTGCATTAAAGATGATTTTTCATATTAAAATTAAAATAGCCTTTTTTCATTGATACATGCTTATTATCAGCCTTTCCATCTTATTATTTTCAGCACTGGTCCTAATGATTTAGGTCTGCCCTTTAAACAAAAAGAGAGAGAGAGAATTATGATGTTTTTATCTTTTTGCCAGTTTCTGTATTTTAGTTGAAGATTATATTCGTTTACATTTCTTCTAATTACTGATAAATTTAAATGTTACCGTTTTCATTATATGTGCTGTTATCTGTCCTATTATATTTCTTTTGTCTTCCATTTATTTGAATTGATTATTTTTTTCTCTTTCATTCTTTTTTCTAAATATAATTTTAGTTTGTTCAGTTATATTGCTGAGAAGTATCATATTGTGTGACTATAAAATAATTTGTTTATCCATTCACCTATGGATGAACATTTGTGTTGTTTTTAGTTTTGTGTATAGTTATTATAAACATGTGTATGCTTATTTTTGTGTAAACATATATTTTCATATTTCTTTGTAAATACATAAGAGTAGAATTGTTAAGTCACATAGTAATTCCATGTTTACCTGTATAAGGAATTTCCATGCTTTTTTGAAAGTACTCATACTTTGTATTTTATTTTTTAGGAACCATATGGGAGAGTTTCATTTGTTCTACATTTATGCCAACACTTAATATAATCAGTCTTTTAAAATCATCCACAACTGATGAACAGTGGGATTTATTTTATTTTCATTTGTAGTTTACTGATAACTAGTAATACTGAACACCTTTTCATGTGTTTATTGCTTCATATAGGTATATTTTAACATAACTGATTTGTTGACCATTCAGATTGTGCAACTTACTCTTTCATATTAAAATTTGCTAAATCACAGAAAGCATGTTACAACTGCAAACCTATTCCTTCCTTCCTCTTTTCTTCATTTTTAATTGAGATATAATTGACATACCATAAAATTCATCCTTATATCGTATCTTAACATCAGGTAGTAGTATCTTAAAATCAAAGAGTAGTAGTTCTTCCATCTTGTTCTTCTTTTTCAAAGTTCTTTTGACTCATCTAGATGTATTACATTTCTTTATAAATTTTAGAATCACTTTGTATCATTTCTAAAAAAAAAAATACAACATAGGGATTTCTTATGTGAATTGTATCGAATCTATAAATCACCTGGCAAAGAAATAACTGACACCTAAGCAATATTGAAGCTGTCATATTTTTAAAAGATAATTTTCTTAGGTGTTCTGTTTTTTCTAGTATGTGCATAATTAAAGATATTTTTTCATTAACCATGTTTAGGTTGCATTGAGTTTTCTGAATCTAAGTTTTGGTGCTGTCAATTTTAGAAAATTATCAATTTTCTATTAGAATATTGTCATAACTTCTTGTCCTCCTTAAACACTTATTAAAAATGTGTTAAAATCTCACTTTAAGATGGTTATTTTATAAACTTTTCTTGGTGACTTTTGGTATTTAATTCTGTGTCATACTTGCTTCTATAGTCCAATAATTCTCTCTTCATGTGTGACTAATGGTTTTCTATATTCATTGCTTAAATTAAAAAAAATTGTTACTAGAAGTTTCACTGAGCTTTCTATAAAAAGGTTTAGCTATATTTTAACTCTTGCTTTGCTGATGTGTATTTTTTTTTTTTTTGAGACAGAGTCTCGCTGTCGCCCAGGCTGGAGTGCAGTGGCGCGATCTCGGCTCACTGCAGGCTCCGCCCCCCCGGGGGTTCACGCCATTCTCCTGCCTCAGCCTCCCGAGTAGGTGGGACTACAGGCGCCCGCCACCACGCCCAGCTAATTTTTTGTATTTTTAGTAGAGACGGGGTTTCACCGTGTTAGCCAGGATGGGCTCGATTTCCTGACCTCGTGATCTGCCCACCTCGGCCTCCCAAAGCGCTGGGATTACAGGCGTGAGCCACCGCGCCTGGCCTGATGTGTATTTTTAACAACATATTTAGCATCATTATCTGATATTTTACATCTTATAAAACAAATATCTCTTATTTTTGAGCATTGGTTTCTCTTGCCTGTTTGTTATTTCTGCTGGCTCTCAGTCATGGTGATACTTTTCCTTGTGTACTATTTATTTATTTGTAGATGAGCTTATCTTTCTTGGAATTTTATCTATGGGGATTCTTTGATGCTTTTGTTGCATTTGTATTTATGTATTATGTTTTATTTTTAATTGTGTATGCTGAATTGCTACCATGCAAACCAAGTGTGGACTTATGGCTCAAATTTTTAGTCAATATTAATTATTTTTTATTAGCTCAGTACAAGCTCATAACAGGAATAAAAATTAAAACATTTCACCAATCTCTTTTATGCAGCATGTTTATCTTTTGTCACATTTAGACAATGCTTTTGGGATCTAGATTTATTTAGGGTCTCCTTTAGACTCACTGTGGATTTTGTTTACCCCATCCACCAATGAAGCCATTAGAACGAAAGGTCGAAGTCTTTAGTATGTGAATAAAACATTGGTTTTATGCTTTCTTTACTTTTCACGTTTCCAGCTTTCGGTTTGTATTTGGCTTTTGTGGATTTATGAGCTTTATTTTCAGTGTTTGGGGGTTGTGCCTTATTTTAGAGCCACCAATTTATATTTGTGTTTTATCTGGTTGGTTGGTTGGTTTTACTTTGGTTTTCTTGAGTTGAGGGATCAAGTGGAGTATCTGTTTCACCTAATGCTGGAAAAGAAGCTGCCATAAATATGTTGTTCTCATCAATGAGGCTGAGACAAGTCTAACTTGTAAAATTCTAGGCTAAGTTAAATCTCAATGTAAAAAGTGATGTGATTCATTTGAGATATTCCCTCAAGGAAAGGAAAGATGATTGGCAGCTCTAGTTCTAGGAATTTGCAATTTCTAGTCAACTTCTTTTCTTTACACTCACTAATATTTGAATGAATTTCCAGGTTCTGCTTTTTCTCCTTTTGGTCTAAGATTTACCACGTTTTTATGATGATATGTATCTATATCTAGCTAGCTAAATAATTTCATTCATTATTATGGACTTTGCCAGCAAAAACTAAACTTACATTCTGAGATATATCATACTGATATATATACACCTCCATAAAGCCGAAATTATGAAATTTTAAAAAATGCTCAATGTTTTTGTTGTGTGTATAATTTGTTTAATTTTTTTGTTTTTGAGTATGGAAATGTTTAATAAGGAGCTGGGATTTGGGGATGCCTGTGAGGCACATTCTTTTTATTTTTAATTTTTTAAAATTTTACTTTAAGTACCATGATACACGTGCAGAATGTGCAGGTTTGTTACATAGGTATACATGTGCCATGGTGGTTTGCTGTACTTATCAACCTATCATCTAGGTTTTAAGCCCCACATGCATTAGGTATTTGTGCTAATGCTCTCCCTTCCCTTGTCCCCCACCCCCCAACAGGCCCCAGTGTGTGATTTTTGCCTCCCTGTGTCCATGTGTTCTCATTGTTCAGCTCCCACTTCTGAGTGAGAACATGCAGTGTTTGGTTTTCTGTTCCTGTGTTAGTTTGCTGAAAATGATGGCTTCCAGCTTCATCAGTGTCCCTGCTAAGACCATGATCTCATTCTTTTTTATGGCTACATAGTATTCCATGGTGTATATATGCCACATTTTTGTTATCCAGTCTATCATTGATGGGCATTTGGGTTGGTTCCAAATCTTTCTAATCCATTCTAATCAGTGTTCCTTAACTATGTAAAGTGATTAAGGAATAGAATGATAGTATTTCTAAGAATATTCTTTGGTCAAATAATATATATATTTTTAGACAATACTTCTACCTGTTTTCTATGTATTAAAATGTTAGTCCTATAAACACCAGGAAAGCATTGATTAAATTAATTACGTTCTAAACCTATTAAATGGATACTAGAGGAAAAGAGAAGAGAAACTTCAGTCAATACAAAAGCATAGATGTCAACTTTTTTTACATCCAATTTTATTTCAATATTTCACAAGTATTCACTAAATTCTAAAAGTTGCAACTATTACATAAAATGGGACCTAATGATATTTCAACTGCATTTACTGTTATTTACTTTCCAACTGCATTTTCTGCAATATAGTTTAACTGAAATCTCTTTGATTACAAGCATGCATTCCACCTTTCTACCTCAGTGTCTTTGTTCCTGCCTTTTTACTTTTTTCTAACAGCCTCTAAGCCTACATATTGCTTTTGAATTCTATCTCTTATTAAGCCCTGTGCAGGTGTCCCTTCCTCCATTAACCATTCACTCAATCTCTTCCACTAGAAAACACTATTCCCTCCTGTGTACTCATAGAACACTTTTTAGTAGCTTCTTGTAATTATTATACCAGTATGTAATGTATTACATTCGTGTTCTGTTTTCATTTCTAAGTCAGACTGTGTGCTTTGTCAAGGTAGTTTAGTTTTATTTGATTTTTTGTTGCAGAGACATTTAAATTGAACTTATTTCATAATCTGTCTTTAATGTGGAATTCCCTCTCCCTCTAGATATCCAAAATTTATCCTTTTTTCAAACTCCAATTCAAACCTTTCCTATTCTTAAAGTTGTTACCTCAAGTTCACCACATAGAATGTTCTATAAATATCAATGAAGCCAAGTTGATTGAATATATTATTCAAGCTTTTTGTTTCTTTACTGATTTTCTGTCTACTTTTTCTATCAACTAATGAAAGAGGGTGTTGAAATCTTTGGCTATGCCATAAGACAAAATTACAACAATTTAGTCTAAAAATCTTAATTGCTTTATTTGCAATTCTAGAATTCGGCAACATTGCATTCCATCAAACAGAAAAAGTGCCCCAATGAGCTAGGCAGAAGAGGCTGGTTTTATAGATAGAAAAGAACTAAAGAAAGAAGTAACAAAAAATAAAAAGCAGATTGCTCATTTCAAAGTTACTTTCCTTGTAAAGCAGGAACAGTAGAAAAATAACTGGTAACATCAGGTCACTTGAGGTTACATTTTGTTGTTAGAATTAAAGCAGAGGAAACTTCATTATCATGCTGATTGAAACTGGCCTGTTTGGGAAATTAGGCTGTTAACCTCTCACTCTTGCTTTCTAGGAAGGTCAAGTAACAACTCAGTTTGGGTTTGGTGACACGGAAACTCAGCATGGGTGGCTCCATTTTGATTTTTAGTCTGTTCCTTTGAGGCCGAGTGCAGTAGCTTAGTTCAAAACAATGACTTCCTATAATTTTTATTTAAAGGCTGTAATTGTCTGTTTGCCTTTTCCTACTTTCAGTTCTATCAGTTTTGGCTTCATTTATTTCCATACTCTTTTATTGTATAGATACATATATGCTTAGGATCATTATTTGCTCTTGATTAGTTGACCTCTTTCTTGTTAAGAAATGACCTTGGCTGGGCATGGTGGCTCATGCCTGTAATCCCAGCACTTTGGGAGGCCTAGGTGGCCGGATCACCTGAGGTCAGAAGATCGAGACCAGCCTGGCCAATGTGGTAAAACCCCATCTCTACTAAAAATACTAAAATTAGCTGGGCAGGTGGTAAGCACCTGTAATCCCAGCTACTTGGAAGGATGAGGCAGGAGAATTGCTTGAACCTGGGAGGTGGAGGTTACAGAGATCATGCCACTGCATTCCAGCCTGGGCGACTTTACTTTTGGTTATATTATTTCCTTTGAAATCTTTTCTGTCAGATATTAATATAGCCACTCCATCTTTCTTTTGATTATTGTAAACATGTTATAAATCTTACTCCATTATTTTTCTTTTTATGTATTTATGTATTTACATTTAGGTATTACGTATTTATATTTAAAGTATGTTTCTTATAGGCTGCAAAGAGTTGGGTCTTGCTTTTTTATTCAGTCTGACAGACTCTGCATATTAAATCTCTAGATTTTAAATAATGTATTTAGCTCTTTCACCTTTAATGTGATCATTGTTATTGTTGCATTAAGGTCTATTATCTTGCCACACACCTTCCATTTCTTCTGCTTTTAGTTTCTTTAAAATTTTGTCTAGTGTGCTTTATATTAAAGTTGTCCTCCTGTGATATTATTATTTTACTTCACTCTTCAAGGTAGTGAGCTGTAAACAGGCCAGTATTTATGTATGTATGTACATATGTATGTGTACAAATATACACATACATATATAATATATATACATGTACATATATACATGTATATATACATATATGTGCATGTATATATATACACATACATGTACATATATATGTACATATATGTATATATGTACATATATACATATATGTACATATATATGTACATGTATGTGTATATATATACATGCATACATATACATTAAGCAACTTTAGTTTGAATAATTATCCTCAGGACCTAACCTCATTTAATATATAATAATTTTAATTTTTTTAAGAATTATGTGTAAGTACATATACATATACATGTATATGTACATGTATATATGTACATGTATATGTACATGTATATATGTACCTGTATATATGTACATGTATATATGTACCTGTATATATGTACATATATATGAATATGTATATATATGTACTATATATGAAGTGGGATATATCAGAGGAGGGCAACTGTGTGTGTGTGTGTATGTGTGTGTGTGTGTCTGTGTGTATATATATATATATATATGAGCTCTACAGTGGTATACTTCTGTTTCTCTATTTCTGACCTTTATGCCATAGTTGTCAAACATTTTATGCTACACGTTATAAATCCCAAAATATATTGTTATAATTTTTGCATTTAAAAGTCAGTTATTTTTATTTTTATTTTTATTTTATTTTATTTTATTTTTTTGAGAGAGTTTTACTCAGTTGCCCAGGCTGGAGTGCAATGGTGTGATCTCGGCTCACTGCAATCTCCACCTCCCAAGTTCAAGCCATTCTCCTGCCTCAGCTTCCCCAGTAGCTGGGATTACAGGTGTGGGCCACCACGCCCAGCTAATTTTTGTATTATTAGTAGAGATGGGGGTTTCACTGTTATGGCCAGGCTGGTCTCAAACTCCTGACCTCAGGTGATCCACCAGCGTCGGCCTCCCAAAGTGCTGGAATAACAGGCATGAGCCACTGCACCTGGTCTGAATGTGAATCATTTTTAAACAAATTTAAGTATAGTATTTAAATGTTTATATATTTAACCCAGCTGACTACCAATTCCAGTGTTCATCATTTCTTTGTGTAGATGCAGATTTCCACCTAGTCTCACTTTTTGTTCTGCTTGAAGAACGTCCTTTAAATTACCTTTTAGTCCAGGTGTGCAAGTAATATATTCTTCCAGCTCTAATGTGTCTTTATTTCACTTTAATCTTTTAAATATTTTATTATTTTCTGGACAAAAAATTTTAGGTTGACATTTCTTATTCTATACTGTAAAGATGTTTACTACCTTCTGGTTTGCATTTTTTTCAATAAGAATATGCCATCATTCTTAACTTTGTTCCTCTGTGTACAATGCATCTTTTCTCTCTAGATGCTTTTAATAATTTCTCTTTATGATTAATTTTAATGAATTTAATTGTGATATGCCTTGGTATAGTTTTCTTCATATGTCTTACGCTTCAGTTTATTGAATATCTTGACTATCTAGGTTAAGTGTTTTTAACAAATTTGGAAATTTTTTAGTTATTATTATTTCAAATACTTTTTGTTGTCCACTTTCTCAGGGATTATAAATATGTGTAGATTGGGCCACTTGAAGTTTTCCCCAGACTCACTAATATGCTGTTCAGTTTTTTTTTTAAAAAGCACGTATTTCTTTGTATGTTCCATTTCAGATAGTTCTGCTATGCCTCAACTTCTTTCTTCAAGGTAGCATGCTGTAACAATCCTAGGATTGATGTGTTTGTTTTTCATCATTCAGGGATCAATGTCCTTCATCAGTCAATGTCCAATGTCCTAAAAATTTCTATTTTATATATTTTGTCTATATTTTTAGTCATTTCATGTGGGAGGATAAATCTCATTTCTGTTGCTTCATCACATTAGAATTATAAACTTTTAAATAAAATAAATTGTATATTTATTAACCATTTTATATGTCTCTTTTTGAATTGTCCATTTACCCATTATACATGCTTAGTTTATTTTGACTTCTGGTATATATGAACATACATATTTGTTTCCCTGTTGACATACTAAGATTTTGCTATATTAAAGATAGCAGTCTCTGTTCACACTTTTTCACTTGTTTGAAATATTTCCTCAGTTTCTCGAATTTTGTTAAAATTTGCATATGATGAGTCAAAAAACTGAAGTTCTGAAACTTGGCAAATTCTTCTCAAATGCTTTCTTGGGTAATTTCTTCCAGTGATTTTATTATTTAGATGTCCTGTTTCTATCAAAAGGCTAAATTAATATTTATTATATTTTCTCTTTATTTATCTGAGTTTAATAGAGATGAGAGAGATGCATAGCACTTGTGATGTATGGTGAGAATTTACTTATATAGTTTCAAATAGCTAGCCAGTTTCCTAGCTCCATTGGTTGACTAAATCAACATCATTAACAGTGATACCAACTACGTATTAAGTTCTCATTCATTTCAGAGTTTATTTCTGTTGAATTCTGTCTTTCTGTTCTTATGCTAATCTTACAGTCTTTTAATTATAATATGCTTCATTATAACTCATTTTAATATTTTTAAAAGATTTTCACTCTTTACTTCTCTCTTTGAAAATATTCTTGGCTCACCCATTCTATTATCTTTGTTTTTTTCAAATTCTCCCAAAATATTCAACTGGAATTTTTTAATTAAAATTTGTTTCAACAGTTATAATAATTTAAGAAGAATTAAAATAGTCACAAGATGTAGCTTTCATCTGAGTCAGACAATATGCACAGTACATTTCTTTTATTTCTTTTCTTATATATCCTAGTAGGATTTTATAGCTTTCTTAAAATATGCCAAATCTCTTTCCTGCTGTTTTTATTTCTAAGTATTGCTTATTATTTGTGTGTTTTAATTTTTATTGTAAATGGTGTCATTTTCTCAGTGTTATTTTCTAACTAGCTTGTTGGGATAATGGAAAGGTTATGATAATAGCATATGTAGCTTTTAGCTGGCCATGGGTTTATTACTTAGTACTTATGGATATGACTTGATTGAAGACATTAAGCAACTTTAGTTTGAATAATTATCCTCAGGGCCTAACCTCATTTAATATATAATAATTTTAATTTTTTTAAGAATTATGTGTAAGTACTAAATATAAAACAAAACTCCTAGAAGCAAAATTTTATTGACATAGCTTCTTTAAAAACATTAATCACAGCTGGGAGCAGTGGCTCATGCCTGTAATCCCAGCACTTTGGGAAGCCGAGGTGGGTGGATCACCTGAGGTCAGGAGTTCCAGAGCAGCCTGGCCAACATGTGAAACCCCGTCTCTACTAAAAAAGTACAAAAATTGGCTGGGTGTGGTGGTGAGTGCCTGTAATCCCAGCTACTCAGGAGGCTGAAGCAGGAGAATCGCTTGAACCCAGTAGGGGGAGTTTGCAGTGAGCCCAATTCACACCACTGCACTCCAGCCTGGGCAACAAGAGCGAAACTCTGTCTCAAAAAAACAAAAAATTACCACAAGAACTGAAATTAAGTTTAATTGTCTTATAAACTTTTTTTTAGAACTGATATCACTGTGATTACCAGGCCAAAAAAAAAATTATCACAGGAACTGAAATTAATTTTAATTGTCTCATAAACATTTTTTTTAGAACTGATATCACTATGCTTACCAGGCCAAAAAAAAAACATTAATTCATCCAACAAACATTACTGAATGTGCACTATGTGCCTAGCACTTTTTTTTTTTTTTTTTTTTTTTTTTTTGAGACGGAGTCTCGCTCTGTCGCCCAGGCTGGAGTGCAGTGGCTCAATCTCGGCTCACTGCAAGCTCCGCCTCCCGGGTTCACGCCATTCTCCTGCCTCAGCCTCTCCAAGTAGCTGGGACTACAGGCGCCCGCCACCATGCCCGGCTAACTTTTTGTATTTTTAGTAGAGACGGGGTTTCACCATGGTCTCGATCTCCTGCTTTATTGAATTTAGTTCAGTGAGGAGAGCTATATGGAAAACATGTAAACTAAACATAATTGGTGAAATATATAAAATGTCAGATGGTGAGAGTTTGATTCCAAAAAATAAAGAGGAGAGATAAATAAGGAGGCCAGGATTAGAGCTAACGTGGCTAATTTAGATTGGAGATAAGGAAAGGTATCACTAAGAAATCATGTTTGAACTAAGAGAAGGCAATGTAAGGAGATAAGAACTATGGATATCTGGGGAAAATAAAACATTTAAAAATGTAAACGAATATGAAACCTTCTTAAAACTTTACTTAGGGAGGTAATTATTTGTTATGTAAAGTTTCGTATCTTTTCAATTGGGGGAGGGCCTCTCAGTGTTTGAGACCAGCTTGAGTCACTTCTAAGGTTTGAAGCTTCAGTACCCATTTTCTGTAGAATTAAGATCCTGCTTCCTTGAGGCAGGATTAAGATTCTGCTTCAAGGCAGGATTATAAGTATTGTGATAAAAGGTGAGTGATTATGTTAAGCGAATTAATAGTTTTAATGCAAAATAATATAGTGTAATAAAATTTATCTTGTATTTATAAAATTCCTTATTTCAAATTAATTCATTGTGTACCACAAGTGAAATGGTTCAGAAAGAATTACACAAGTTTAAGTTCGCACAAATCACCTCTTTATTTATTTATTTATTTATTTTGAGACGGAGTCTTACTCAGTCGCCCAGGCTGGAGTGCAGTGGCACGATTTCAGCTCACTGCAAACTCTGCCTCCTGGGTTCAAGCAATTCTCCTGCCTCAGTCTCCTGGGTAGCTGGGATTACGCCACCACACCTGGCTAATTTTTGTATTTTTAGTAGAGATGGGGTTTCACCATGCTGGCCAGGCTGGTCTCCAACTCCTTACCTCGTGATCTGCTGGCCTCGGCCTCCCAAAGTGCTGGGATTACAGGCTTGAGCCACCGTGCCCGGCCCAAATAACCTCTTTTAAAATCCCAGTCTGTCAGTGTATCCCTTTTACTGTATTCATAAAGTCGTTTAAAGATGATCTGAAAACCTGGGGCCACTGCAAACATAAATTTTGAGTAAATGGCATTGCAGACTCCACCTCTGCTTCTCCAAGTCCTTCTATCTATTTAGTTTCCTACATCATGGGTATATTTCTTTTAAGAAGGAAAATCCTAAGGAAACCTTCCTATATTTTAGGCTTACTAAATTAAAAATAACATAAACTTGTTAAACTTTTGTAAGTAATGCTAAAATGCTTGGCAAATGGGAATGACAAAACAATTTTAATGAATAGCAAAATCCGATCACTGGGAGACCAGTAAAATGCACAATGAAAACAGAGCAGCCTACACTGATGATGGAAGTTTTTGATCTTTATTAAATCAAAAGTAGCCTCTAATTTACTACAGACAATATGGTGAGTCCCATTTTTTAATCTACCTGATGATATGCATTGTTTTGAAAGTTGAAAGCATGATCTTATATCTACCTAGAACTTATATCTTATTTTTGCCCTCTTCTGAAGTAAATGTTCCAAAAATTCTTTTGTGATATACTATTGCATTCTGTAAATACATATAAAACGGTGAGAGGAAGGCGAGCCATTAAAATTTAATTTATTTTCAGCTGGGGCTGGTGGGTCACACCTGTAATCCCAGTTCTTTGGGAGGCCAAGGCGAGTGGATCACTTGAGCCCAGGAGTTCAAGACCAGCCTGGGCAACCGTGGCAAAACCTATCTGTACAAATAAATACAAAAATTAGCTGGGCATGGTGGCATGCACCTCTGGTCCCAGCTACTCAAGAGGCTAAAGTGGGAGGTTTGCTTAAGCCTGGGAGGCAGAGGTTGCGGTGAGCAGAGATCGTGCCATATACTTCAGCCTGGGTGACAGAGTGAGACCATGTCTAAAAAAAAATAAAATTATTCTAATTTTTGCCAGTGTTGATTTTTGTTTAAAAATCAATTAAAGAAGCATTTGTGGTTCAATTTTAAATGCTATAAATAGAATTTTATTCAACAGCTTTTATTATCATAAAGACTTAGAAAATATTTGGCTTCATTAAATGCCAAATTTTCATATTTACAAAAATAGTAAAATATAACTCCTTGTATAGTAGCAATAATTTACAATCCTGGTTTCACTGAAGAATCACATGGGGAGATCCATCAGGTGCCCATTCTCCACAGATTGTGATTGAATGTCGGTGGGGGGGTGCACTGGCACTTTTTTTTTTAAAGCTTCACTCATCTAGGGAAGGTTGGCTGGAACTAAGAAGATGTTTCCGGTAGGCAACTTTATTATACAATTATGCAGTAATAACTTGTTGTATGTAATGTAGATCAGCAGCATTGAGGTCCCCTGAGAGTTTATTAAAAATGCAAAATCTTAGGTCCCACCCCAGATCTACTGAATTTGAATCTGTATGCTGACAACACTGTCAAGTGATCTGAATTAACTTACAAGTTAAGAAGCATTGTTCTGGGATCTACCCCTCCTTTGGAAGGCACTATTCTTGATTCCTAGAGATAATCAGGCTATGAGAGACGTGAAACTGAGACAAATAAAATAAAACAAACCAACAAAAACATATAATGTCATCTTATATATATTATTGAAATGTAACGTAAGTTTTTATGGACGGGAATATTCATTATTCAGATATACATCTATTCTGTCAATGTTTTCAGGTTATATAAACAAACAGATCATAATCAGCTGAAAGTTTGCTTGGCCATCATGGTATTGTTAATAGAACCAGAAAAGTTGCATGCATCAACTGAGATGTGTGATGCATTCCTCACTATGGGAAGAGTCTTGTCTATGGGAAATACTTGAAATCTCTTGGCTGCAACACCCTTTGCCCATCTTTACGACAGAGAACTAGGAACAATATACTGGAAATTCTGCCTCTAGGGACAACACTTTCAAGAGCTGTCTCCACTTTTGCTTTATGATACAGGTTCAACGTACCTAATCTGAAAATCTGAAATTTGAAATGCTCCAAATCCAAAATGTTTTGAGCACTGACATAATGCCACGCATGGAAAATTCTACACGTGACCCTATGTGATGGGTCACAGTCAAAAATGCCATTAAAACTGTTTCATGAACAAAATTACTAAAAATATTGTAGACAATTACTGTCAGGCTGCGTGTATACGGTATATTAAAGCATATATGAATTTCATGTTTAGGCTTAAGTTTCCATCCCTGAGATAACACATAATGTATAGGTAAATATTCCTAAATTTTAAAAGAATCCAAAATCTGAAACTTCTGACTCCAAGCATTTCAGATAAGGGATATTCAGCCTTTAGCTATTTATTTTCTTGCTTTGCATAGCTTACCCCACCCTTTTATTTTTCTTTCTTAGGTAGGTTAATACATTTACCTACCTAAGGGAAAATTTAAAATGGGCTACTTCCAGATTTTGCTGGCCTAAGACTGTCTGTCTCAATGAGAATGAGCAAAGGCACTTTGAAGTGGCTTATATCTACATAGGATAATTTTCTTTCCTTCAGTTACTAATTGTTAAAGCTTTGCTCAAGCTTCTGAGTACTATCTAAATATTCCAGTACCAGAACAATATACGTTATCTCAGTCTGTTCAGTAATGAATGACTGCATTTTGAACTTTTGTGTACCAATTTTTAAATGATGCTCCAAATACACATAAATGGAATTCTTTATTTCTTACTTCAAGAGTTTAGTGACAATGACAATAAAACTCTAACCTGGACCACACTTGAGTCATCTGAAAATCTTTCAAAAGTAGACTTCATCATGAACAAACTGCATCAGAATTTCTGAGATTGAGGCCTGAATTAATATTTTTTAATACCTCCCAAGATGTTCTGATTTCCAGTAGCATAAAGAACATTACTGAGAGTAGGGTTGAAAATTAATTTCTAAAACAGATAACTCCGTAGGTCATTTCCTTTTTTCAGCGTTACTGTAATTATTAAAACCTCCTCTGGAACTTTTCTAGTCAGATCATGGGCTACAAAAGAAAACTGGACATGTTGATTTATTAAAAAACATTTCAAGAAGGTATTCAAAATTAAACTAAAACAATAATTTAACTTATCTATCTGGGAACATTATTCATTATATCCCATTGCTTTCCAAAACTTAGTTGTGTGGAATATAGAGGAGAAGACAATTTTCTCCTTTACTCTTCATGAGTTTTTAGCTAAGATTCCCTGTAACAAAAGGCAGATTAACAAGAGAAAAACAAGCCAGGCACGGTGGCTCACGCCTGTAATCCCAGCACTTTGGGAGGCAGAGGCAGGTGGATCACGAGGTCAGGAGATCGAGACCATCCTGGCTAACACGGTGAAACACTGTCTCTACTAAAAATAAAAAAAAAATTAGCCGGGCATGGTGGTGGCGCCTGTAGTCCCAGCTACTCGGGAGGCTGAGGCAGGAGAATGGCAGGAACCCAGGGGGCGGAGTTTGCAGTGAGTCGAGATCGCGCCACTGCACTCCAGCCTGGGCGACAGAGCGAGACTCCGTCAAAAAAAAAAAAAACGAAACACCAAGAGAAAAACAAACAGAAGCTTAATAACGTAAATACCTCCTTTGTACATGGGATAGAAACAAGAAAAATGGGCAGATCTCTAGAGTAGATCTCAAAGAATTGTCTTTTTTTTGTGTTTTTGTGAGGTTCTTTTTTTTTTTTAATCAGTAATGATTATTTTATTATTATACTTTAGGTTTTAGGGTACATGTGCACAATGTGCAGGTTTGTTACATATGTATCCATGTGCCACGTTGCTGTGCTGCAGCCATTAACTCGTCATTTAGCATTAGGTATATCTCCTAATGCTGTCCCTCCCCCCTCCCCCCACCCCACAACAGTCCCCGGAGTGTGATGTTCCCCTTCCTGTGTCCATGGGTTCTCATTGTTCAATTCTCACCTATGAGTGAGAACATGTGGTGTTTGGTTTTTTGTCCTTGCGATAGTTTATACCTGAGATGCAAACACTATCATTCTCTGAAACAAACACATAAGGATGTGGGAAAGGTTTTGTTCAGAAAGATGACCAGGAAAAGCAAAACACAAGCAAAGTTTGTTACGCATACTTAAGTCAGTTTCTTCTCCATTGATTGAGTCTTCGGTTATGTAGCTATTCTCTTCCTGGTGCAGAAAGAGAGGGAGAGAAGGAGACCCTTGAAAACGTCTATAAATTTCCTTTATAGACATAAATTTATCTTACAAAAGGGAAACTTCTAGCCTTGTTTTTAGTATTCTTTCTGTGTCTGCAGTTTCTCAAAATATCTAGCTCAAAATAATCCTAAGCCAGAGAGGCATATTTAGGGTGAAATACTCTGATTGCAGCCTTATTTTGGGGTGACATGTTCTGAACTCTATGAGAAATTAAAACAATCTATATTTTTGGTGAGATAGTTTCAAAATTTCATTATTTCTTAATTCTACATAATCATCATTTCAATATTTTATTAAATATATATATTAGTGGAAAATTATATGTGATTTAATAAGTGCTTTATTTCCCTAACCTCAAGTTACTTGGGGCAATTTCCAGATGTATAGTATGAAATCATGGAGCAATATTTGACATTTGGTGATGTAATTAATTTTATATTTTACTTAAGGCTTATTAAAATAGCTGTTATATAACAATTTAAACAAATGTTCAAATATCTTAATTGTACAAAATGATTTTGGCTTCTTTTTTCAAACCTGAGACATTCTGATATGATGTACAGTACCAAACATTGATCAAAAGCTAAAAATATCTCCAGGCATAGTTGTTATATATAAATATGTGTGTGTAAGTGTGTGATATATATATATATATATGTTTTTTTTCTTTTTCCCCCCCAGGGTTATGGTGGCTATATTGCGTCAATGATCTTAAAATCAGATGAAAAGCTTTTTAAATGTGGATCAGTGGTTGCACCTATCACAGACTTGAAATTGTATGGTGAGTACTTTCTACAGACTGACCTAATATAATGTATTGATTTGTAGAAAACGAAAGCCCAATTTAGAATAACTCAATTGAGCTCATTTATCATGTTATTAGAGCCTGTTTTGAGCTGTTTAATCTCCTCCTTGATTCAGCTGATTTTACTAAAGCATGACAATTAAATGTAAAATGAAGAAATTAATAAAATATGCTAGTCAAATAGTTTTTAGTTTGTTCTTGAATGTCTGTTTTCTTGGGTCACAGCCTCCGCTTTCTCTGAAAGATACCTTGGGATGCCATCTAAGGAAGAAAGCACTTACCAGGTAGCTAATTTGAAAATAACAAAGAAAGAGCAGTATTTTTGTTCTAAAAAATTAGTTAAATTGTTTATTTAGATCTATAGATACAGATATTTGTATTTTCCTTTATAGGCAGCCAGTGTGCTACATAATGTTCATGGCTTGAAAGAAGAAGATATATTAATAATTCATGGAACTGCTGACAGTAAGTATTATGCTTGCTGCTGCTGTTTGATAGGGTGTGACCTTTTACAAAGGGATACATCTAAGGACTTGCTTACAGGAAGCCCTGTAAACCTTCTGAAGAAGGGAGCAGAGAGTCACACAAAGAATCAGATACATGATAGGAGGTGGGAAAAAAGAATTCAGAGATAAGAGGAGAGGAGGCTGTTCCTCAAACGGCAGCATTGTCCAATCAAACTCCCTGTAATGATGGAAATACTTTATCAATGTTGCTAAAAAAGTAGCCACTGGCCACTTGTGTCCACACTGTTTAGTGTGACTGAGGAACTGAGTTGATTTTATTTAATTTTAATTTAAAAAGGTACGCCGGGCGCGGTGGCTCACGCTTGTATCCAGCATTTGGAGGCGAGGCGGGCGGATCACGAGGTCAGGAGATCGAGACCACGGTGAAACCCCGTCTCTACTAAAAATACAAAAATTAGCCGGGCGTGGTGGCGGGCGCCTGTAGTCCTAGCTACTCGGAGAGGCTGAGGCAGGAGAATGGCGTGAACCCGGGAGGCGGAGCTTGCAGTGAGCCGAGATTGCGCCATTGCACTCCAGCCTGGGCGATAGAGCGAGACTCTGTCTCAAAAAAAAAAAAAAAAAAAAGGTACTTCTGTCTAGTGACTATGGTTACAGTGTTACTCAGCACACCTAAAATGGAAACCAACCTGGAAAACAGAAACCAAAAAGATGAAAGCCCTGACATGAAATTCTAATGAGGTTACCCGCTTAAATGAACTTAAAACAAAAACTTTAAAAAGGCACTTTCATACCATCTCTCATTTTTTCATCACTTTAAACCTTGGAGGTGGATATGATTGATGTTAGTAGTAATAAATAATATCATTTTATATTTACATGGCACTCTTAGGGACCAAAGAATCTATATTTTATTATCCTCTGTGATATTTTACAACAGACGGCTGAATATTTATAGCTCCTTTCATGGATGAGAAAAATCAATTTCAAAAAGGAAACATTTATCCAAGGCCATCTGGCAAGTGAGCCAAGAAAGTCAAAGTCTTGAATCAATATTTCCTAAATCTTGAACTTAACTCCTTCCTCTTTAGGGTGGGTTCCACTGAATGATTTGCTTCAAGGATACTATATGGAAAGGGAGAGAAAGAGGAACTTTACAGTGGAGAAATTTGACAAACATCACATCAACAGTGACAAGTCATGTTATTACTATTATTAAATGCCCTTGATACGATGTAGTGGGGATGACACTTTACCTCCATGGTTTAGTACTCCAAGCCCATGCATAACACCAGTCCAACCATGAGAAAAACATCAAGAAGCTCCAAATGAGGAAAATTCTATCAGATATCCAGCCAGCACCCCTCAGAACTGTTGGGGTAATAAAAAAAAAAAGTCTAAGAAACTGTCATAGACCAGAGGAAGTTTAAAAGACATAATGTCTAAATATAATGTGGGATTCTGAATGGAACCCTGGAACAGGAAGGGAACACAAGAAAACAACAACAAGAACACCAATAAGAAAAACTAGTGCGCCCCAAATAAAGTGGGTTTAGTTAATGGTAGTATATGAGTCTTAGTGTCGATTTGTGACAAAGTATATAGTAATGTAAGATGTTAACAATGGGGAAACTGGAGGACGGGTATCCAGGAACTCTGTACTATCTTTGCAAGTGTTCTGAAAATGTAAAGCAATTATAGTATTAATAGTCTATTAAGGAAAGATGTAGATGATACAGTACCAGTGTTGGGTGAAACATGATGAAAGAGCATAAAAATTTTGAAGGACATTTGGATGTTGTTCTAAGGTATTAAGACCTTACATATATATCAACAGTAATAAAAATAAATAGCAATTAAGTACTCATTGTATGTCAGAAAATGTGGTAAAAGCATTTAATATTATCTTATTTGTACTTCTCGCAAACACGGAATAGTAAATATTATTACTTTCATTTAACAGATTGGGAAAATAAATATTAGGAAATGATATAACCTCCTTAAAAGAGTAGACACAATTGATCGGTAGGAAGGAGATTCGAATCCATGTACTGAGCCTTTTATTCACTGTACCCTGAAGCCTTATTCATATGAATAAATTATATTCAAGGTTAAATTATTTTATGTCTACCCATCATGCTGGACTAATATATTAGTGCTATTTCAAATTTCTCTGTCAATATGTTGTAGCTATAAAGGTAAATCACATTGTTCTATCTGACTCACTCAGTCACAGGCCTGGCACTTCACCCATCTAATAAAATACAAGCAGAGGTTCAGCCCTGGTCACTTGAGAGGAAATGCACCTGTGAATGTGTATGAGCACACACACACATAGGCAAACACATGCACAGGTGTACACACACACACATAGGCATACACACACACATAGGCACACACATGCACAGGCACACACATACACACACCACACAACCCATATGGGCCTGGTGAATTATAGGTGCTCAGTCATGACACTGTAACACCACTACTATTAATATTATCTTCAAAATGAATTCAATCGACCAGTCAAACCTGTAATGTTCCCTTTTAGCCATAGTAAACAGACAAATAGCAACAAATACCAATGGACTTTCTTTGCATTAGAAACTAAGCAGAAAAAAAATCCAATTGGAAAAATCCTTTTGCACATTTATTTTTAGCTGTACCCATACAGAGAAATAAGGGATCACATTACCTCTGTCGTTGACCTTATTAATTGGCATTTCTAGAAGCTTACATTTATAGAGCAGTTTGTACTTATATAGCAACAACAAAGTCATTTTCCCATTAAGTGCCATAGGAAGATGTTGAAAAAGATCTTGACTATCTAGTTTTTTAATAGGTTTAAATGATTGTTTGCCATTTTACATTCTCTGCTGTGTGGTCTGATTATTCAGCATTCTAGAGTTAGAGCATTAAAGAAGCTTAAACTATTGATAAGGCTGCCCTAGTTTTGCAATGACAATTAAAAATGTTAGCTTAGGCTGGGCGCGGTGGCTCACGCCTGTAGTCCCAGCACTTTGGGAGACCAAGGCAGGCAGCTCACGAGGTCAGGAGTTTGAGACCAGGCTGACAAACATGGTGAAGCCCTGTCTCTACTAGAAGTACAAAAATTAGCTGGGCATGGTGACGCACGCCTGTAATCCCAGCTACTCAGGAGGCTGAGGCAGGAGAACCGTTTGAACCCGGGAGGCAGAGGTTGCAGTGAGCCGAGATTGTACCACTGCACTCCAGCCTGGGCGACAGAGCAAGACTCCGTCTCAAACAAAAAAAAAAAAAAAAGGCAGCTTAAACATTAGTTATAGAAATTTGAAGATACCCAAACTACAGGAATAAACACCCCAGACAGAATGTGAGCCAACTGCTGCAGAAAGAGATTTGAGTGACTGTACCAAATCTTCATAGCTACCAAACCCAGGGCTATTGGGCTGCTTACTTCAGAATTTTGGATCTTAGATTCCGGCAGAAGGAAGATAAAGCAAGAGTAACCAGTATGCTCTATATTAAATAGTTAGTCCTTGTATAATGAGATGTGCATTCTATTTTCTCAGTATGGGGTATTCTTTTCTAATTTGGAGTAATAAAGCAGAATGCCAGTATCCAACTGCAACTGTGCCCTAGTAATCTTCAAAATGAAATAGATAGCTGGTTTCCTGTATCATATCCAGAAAAGACATTTGCCATGTTAAAATTTATAAAAATATGTGTACCATTAGGAATAATGAATAATATCCAGTAAAGTAAATATAAACACCATTCTGTAGAGTAAGTAGGACTTAGTTGTAGCTACTGTTTTGCTTTTTTTTTAATAGAGTGAAGCTCAAAGTTTTACCATTATATTTACCAGCTTTCTACCTAAAGCCAGATATAAGTTTTTTCTGTCGTTGTTGTTTTTTTGTGAGACAGAGTCTCGCTCTGTCGCCCAGGCTGGAGTGTATTGGCGTGATCTCCGCTCACTGCAAGCTCCCCCTTCCCGGGTTCACGCCATTCTCCTGCCTCAGCCTCTCGAGCAGCTGGGACTACAGGTGCCCGCCACCACACTGGCTAATTTTTTATATTTTTTAGTGGAGACGGGATTTCACCGTGTTACCCAGGATGGTCTCGATCTCCTCACCTTGTGATCTGCCCACCTCGGCCTCCCAAAGTGCTGAGATTACAGGCGTGAGCCACCGCGCCCGGCCAGATACAAGTCTTTTAAATGTGCAATATATGTGAAAAAAATCCCTGAATCTCTTTGAAAAATAATATGAAAAAGTTCTGATACAAGCAATGTGTTTCTTCAGATATCATAATTTGATTTCTTGCAGCAAAAGTTCATTTCCAACACTCAGCAGAATTAATCAAGCACCTAATAAAAGCTGGAGTGAATTATACTATGCAGGTAAGCTACTTTCTTAGAAGAATGTGTTTTCCTGCTGTGTTTTTTCACTTGTGAGATACGCAACCCAGCTTCTCTATTATTCCATTCTCCCTACTATTATTTTTTAATATGTCTTTTAGGTACCAAAGATTATATTCTCTCTTCCTAATTACACCAAGAATGTGGATGAGCTCATGCTTTGCAAGTGAATTGCATCAATCCTTTCTAAATTGTCATTTTCCTCTCAGACTTATTCATATCCCAAATATTGAATTCTTTTAAAAGTAACAAGTTTCTACTTCCCTTCTTGTTCCTTTTGTCTTTTCTTCCTTTTGTTGTTCCTTTCTTTTCTTGTTCCTTTTGTCTTGTTCCTTTGTCTTTATTATTAAATATGAGAATTTATTATTAATTTATTTTTAAATATAATTTATAATTATCATAATAAATAGTGGATAAAAATGTTTGGGGAAGTATTACAAGAAAAGAGAGGATAAAAGGCCATTTGCACTACCGTTTACATCTGTGCATTCATACATTTAATATATATTTATCAAGGACATTACAGTGGTCACTCTGCTCTATGGGTAACAAGACATACATTACACTATCAAGGAGGTTCCAGTCTGATATAAGAGTCATAGAAGGAAAAAGTAAAGTCATTTAAATTTCTCACCATTCAGAAGAACCAAAAGTTGTTCAACCTGTCTAAAACACAAACTACCAGGTTTAGGATAATGAAATATGAAGATATACAGATAAACAATTGTCAGGTCATTCCATAAGCAATGTTGAGGAGTATGGAGTTTTATTCAAAGGGCAATGAGGCACCATTTAAACCTTTGTACTCAGGAATTAATGGGATCATATTTGTATTTTTTATTTGTATTTTAGAAACAGTAACAATTTTGTTTGCATTGGAAAGGGAATTGTCAAAGTAATAATTGCACCAGACAATGTTAAACAGGCAAGGAAGACCTTATGAAAAACTACTGCAAAAGAGACAAAGACTGAATTCAATGCTCTTTAAATAAAGAGCTGGAAAGTTTTCTAAACTAAATACTCCTAAAAAGGGGAGGAGGGGCCAAGGGCCTTTAGTCAAAAAGAAACTGTCCAAAGTTTAGTCAAGCTGAGGGCAAGGTTAGTCCATCTCAGTCAACATAAACATGAAAAAGTCTACCTTTTATGGCCAACACATTCTAATTTAAATACCAAATGTTAATTGACATGATTACAATTGTTTTAAAAGTTTAGCATGAAGAACTTAGAGTTGAATTAGGTTTGATTTTGGTCAGATATTATTATTCAAAGTTTCCATGCCATTAGGTCTCAGAAAATGAATGCGAGGGACAATAGCTTCTTGGATAATTTGAAATCTTCTTTCTCCTCAATATCTTAGGTCTACCCAGACGAAGGTCATAACATATCTGAGAAGAGCAAGTATCATCTCTACAGCACAATCCTCAAATTCTTCAGTGATTGTTTGAAGGAAGAAATATCTGTGCTACCACAGGAACCAGAAGAAGATGAATAATGGACCATATTTATACAGAACTGAAGGGAATATTGAGGCTCAATGAAACCTGACAGAGACTGTAATAGTGTGGTTGCTCCAGAATGTTAAGGGCAGCTTATGGAGATGTCACTGGAGCAGCACGCTCAGAGACAGTGAATACACAAGTCCAAGTCTACTGTGTTGCTAGGGGTGCAGAACCCGTTTCTTTGTATGAGAGAGGTCAAAGCGTTGGCTTCCTGGGAGAAATTAGTTTTGCATTAAAGTAGGAGTAGTGCATGTTTTCTTCTGTTATCCCCCTGTTTGTTCTGTAACTAGTTGCTCTCATTTTAATTTCACTGGCCACCATCATCTTTGCATATAATGCACAATTTATCATCTGTCCTACAGTCCCTGATCTTTCATGGCTGAGCTGCAATCTAACACTTTACTGTACCTTTATAATAAGTGCAATTCTTTCATTGTCTATTATTATGCTTAAGAAAATATTCAGTTAATAAAAAACAGAGTATTTTATGTAATTTCTGTTTTTAAAAAGACATTATTAAATGGGTCAAAGGACATATAGAAATGTGGATTTCAGCACCTTCCAAAGTTCAGCCAGTTATCAGTAGATACAATATCTTTAAATGAACACACGAGTGTATGTCTCACAATATATATACACACGTGTGCATATACAGTTAACGAAACTATCTTTAAATGTTATTCATGCTATAAAGGGTAAACGTTTGATGAATTAGAAGAGATGCTCTTTTCCAGGCTATAATGGATGCTTTGTTTAATGAGCCAAATATGATGAAACATTTTTTTCCAATTCAAATTCTAGCTATTGCTTTCCTATAAATGTTTGGGTTGTGTTTGGTATTGTTTTTAGTGGTTAATAGTTTTCTAGTTGCATTTAATTTTTTGAATATGATACCTTGTCACATGTAAATTAGATACTTAAATATTAAATTATAGTTTCTGATAAAGAAATTTTGTTAACAATGCAATGCCACTGAGTGCTATTTTGCTCTTTTGGTGGAGAAGGCTTTTTTCAAAACTCTTGGTCCTTTTACTTCTATCTCTCAGTGCAGAATCAATTCTCATTTTCATTGTAAAAGCAAATAGCTGGATTATTTCATTTGCCAGTTTCTATTTAGTATTCCATGCCTGCCCAATTCATCTGTTACTGTTAAATTTCAATCTTTCTGGTGAGAATTAGAAACGAAATATTTTTTATTCATTTGCCAGAAAGTTCACAGACAGCAGTGTCTGCTATTTACTTTGAATTGAAGGCACAAAATACATCAATTCCTGTGCTGTGTTGACTTGCAGTAGTAAGTAACTGAGAGCATAAAATAAACCTGACTGTATGAAGTCAATTTAAGTGATGAGAACATTAACTTTGGTGACTAAAGTCAGAGTATCTTCTCACTTCACTTAAGGGATCTTCCAGAAGATATCTAAAAGTCTGTAATAAGCTTAGAAGTTCAGATAAATCTAGGCAGGATACTGCATTTTTGTGGTTTTAAAAAAGTCTTTAGGACAGACTGAATTATCACAACTTATGTCATCAGGAGGAAACTTTAAAATATCAAGGAATCACTCAGTCACCCTCCTGTTCTGTTGAAGGATCAACCCCAAATTCTGGACATGTGAATCACGGATTGGGTATTCAACTTTTTCCCTGGATGCTTTGGAATTGTGTCTTCCATGCTCCATTGGGTTCAATTTAAAATAGGGAAGGCTTTCTCTTCTGAAAGACCCATTTTAGGTCTTTTTCAAGAATAGTAAACACATTTTTTTAACAAAATAAGTTGTAATTTTAAAAGGAAAGTTTTGCCTATTTTATTAAGAGGGAAATTTCTTTTTAGGCTAATTTGAAATCCAACTGAAGCTTTTTAATCAATATTTTAAATTTGAACCACTAGAGTTTTTTATGATGCAAATGATTATGTTGTCTGAAAGATGTGGTTTTATTGAATGTCTATTTGAGTATCATTTAAAAAGTATTTGCCTTTTACTGTCATCATTTCTCTTGTTTTATTATTATTATCAATGTTTATCTATTTTTCAATTAATTTAATACAGTTTCTAATGTGAAAGACATTTGTCTGGAACCCATTTTCCCCTTAAACGCTAAAGAGACCTCAAGTGAAAGCATATTGCTTAGCAAGAAGGTAGAAAATTTTAATCCCTGCGATTCTTTGAGTTTTAATGACAGGGTCGTTTTCAGTAAAGGAAATGCTAACCAACACACAGTCAGCAATTATTAAAGGAATCATGTTATTGGATTTTCCCCTTTATACAGGTACCCTTGGTCATAATCCCACTATTTCATACATATTTATGCATTGCTAGAGTTTCCTAGGACTCCAATAGCATGCTTTCCAAGTGTTATTATTCCCTTAATGTTAAAGAAAAAAAATCAATATATTGAATTCTATAATAAAACAGGTAAGCAATATTAAATCATCCACAGAGATAAACAACCTCTTGAAACTCTTTTGAAAGAGAAAAGTGTTTGTTCACTTTCATTGCCTTCATTAAGATCTCCAAATACTCAGAGACTAAGGAGGCTATTCTCATCTATTTAAGTTTCCTGACACAACTAAGGGAAGGAGTCACTCTTCAAAAGATAGATCTCAGGCCGGCCGGGCGCGGTGGCTCACGCTTGTAATCCCAGCACTTTGGGAGGCCGAGGCGGGCGGATCACGAGGTCAGGAGATCGAGACCACAGTGAAACCCCGTCTCTACTAAAAAAAAATACAGAAAAATTAGCCGGGCGTGGTGGTGGGTGCTTGTAGTCCCAGCTACTCGGAGAGGCTGAGGCAGGAGAATGGCGTGACCCCGGGAGGCGGAGCTTGCAGTGAGCCGAGATTGCGCCACTGCACTCCAGCCTGGGCGACAGAGCGAGATTCCGTCTCAAAAAAAAAAAAAAAAAAAAGATCTCAGTTCACTCTGAAAATGTACCTTTTTAAATTGGGTGTTTAGCATAAACATCACTATTGGGGATCTTACAGATGTCTGTTGTAGATCTATTACAATGAGGCGACTTAGACATTGGGCTTTACCATATTAGAGAATTACTGAAGCCATTGTCCTTCAAATGTTGGGCTTTGAGACAGAAGTACTTGGGACTGAATTGCTTTCAAGTCTCTAGAATTACTGACAGCACATGGCTTCTATGAGGAATTATATATGAAATACCACTTGTGTCCCTCCTCAAGTTCTCTGACCACCTTCACATCCCGTGGCCACCAACATTGTATGAATACAATCTGGCCTCTCAGCTATACTCACTTTCACTTTCTGTTCTCGGGATTCTCTGATACTAATTTTGGCTACTTGCTAGAACCAAGAGACAAATTGCTTACATACTGCAAACCGATGTGAGGGTGTTAATAACCCACTAAAACACAATTCATGAAAGACCGTAGCAGGTAACTAATCTTTCCCTCAGATATTCTACATTGTCCATGAAGACTCTGTGGGCCCCAGAAGCCATAGCTGCATACGCTTCTCTTCTCCTCTTCCCCATTTCACTCTTTTAAGCTCCCTACTCCTATTGCCTAGGATCACTTGCCAAAATAAACTGCAGGCATGCTAGCTGTTGTCTTAGACTCTGCTTTCTGGAAACTATTTTTCCCCTCCACAAGAAATTATCACTGTGAATATTACAGGAGGAGAAATAAAATAAGAATAAATAAGTGGTTTATTTTCAGGTTCGAATAAACTCTTTCTAATGAAAATGTATTGGACTCTTACTAAGTGTCAAACCTATGAGAAATGCTCTACATGCACTATCAAATTGAATCTTCTCAAAATGCCCTAAGGAGGTATTATGTTTCCCATTTTACAGATAAGGAAATTGCGTTTTAGAGAAGTATGTAACTTGCCCACATTTATGTAAGTAGTAAGTGAAAAGACTAAAACGAAGTACCAGCCAACTTAGAAGTTTGTGTTCTTAGTGATTCTGCTCTCCAGCACTCCTGAAATAAGGAGAGTTAACCTATGTTGACAGCCCATGAGAAAAGATTCTGAATATTTAAACACACAGTTCCAAATATTTTTGAGAATAATTTCATAGCAATAATACTGAAAAGTAATGGGCAAACCAATTTACCATTGTGGAATGTTTGAAGATACATGAATTCCCTAATGTTGAGAGGACATAAGTAACATTAAAACGTGTTTTCTTTCTCCGTTGAAGATACATAAGAGCTATTCCTGTGCATGGAATCCCTTGCTCAGAAGACCATGACTATATACTTGGAAGTCATTAGTAAATCTCCTTGTTTGGGCATTATATCAAAAACACTGCAAAATCATTCAGGGATGCATCCATATACTGCAGAATTATTATATTGTTCAAAACACCCAGGCTTGTAAACATGAAAACCTCATGTAGTTCTCAAACCTTACAACATACACAAAGCATGTCACAACATTTCAAGTCATAGCAGACACCCACAATCCTGTTTGCAGTCTGAAGCAGGAAAGTTGCATTACCTCCCACTTTTCTACTAGTGTAGAAATAGATTTGGTTTACCACTGATCAGACCTGCTAACAACACTTCTATTTCATTTAGCAATATTCCAGCAATTGTTGAGGAGAGAGTCTGTGAATTTGAAAAAAGCCCTCTCTCATAAACAAGGCAGACAGGTTTTAAAAAGAAAATAAGTCACATCAAAGTACAATTTTTATTATTTTTCTTTTAGACTTCCAATTAAGTTTATGGTCGACTGATACAAGCATCACAGACTTCTAATAACAACAGTTGGGATAGTAAGAAAATTTCTGTGCCAATTCTCACAACCTGTCTATTTCTATCATACCTACCCCCATTGTAACAAATTTTTGACATGTGTGAAGCTTGAGAATGCAGATTTCTATCTGGCCAATAGCATCAGAGAAAAGGAACTCACATTTATTCTACACCTATGCTTTTTGTTACATAAGCTCAGCTAATCCTCAGTCCAGCCATATGAGATAGATACTATTGTTCTCTGATAAAGAAATCAAGATTCAGAGAAATTAAACAACTTTCCAACAAAGCCACATAGTGCGTAAATGATGGAACCAATATTTGAAGTCAGACCCTGATGATTTCAAAGCCCTCATGTGATGGTTTTATCTATGAATTTTTTAAGCTAGTTCCTAAAATTCATCATCATGTCTTTGGATTCAGTTTTCAAATCCCTCACTGTTCAAAGATGCCATTTTGCATGCTTCTGGCTGCCGGGAACTAAATACAAAATTTTGAGGCCGGGCGCGGTGGCTCAAGCCTGTAATCCCAGCACTTTGGGAAGCCGAGGCGGGCAGATCACGAGGTCAGGAAATCGAGACCATCCTGGCTAACACGGTGAAACCCCGTCTCTACTAAAAATACAAAAAATTAGCCGGGCGTGTTGGTGGACACCTGTAGTCCCAGGTACTCGGGAGGCTGAGGCAGGAGAATGGCGTGAATCCGGGAGGCGGAGCTTGCAGTGAGCCGAGATCGCGCCACTGCACTCCAGCCTGGGGGACAGAGAAAGACTCCGTCTCAAAAAAAAAAAAAATTTTTTTGAATGGCTTAAATACTTGTGATTCAATATATGCACAGCTTGGACATCACCTGGGTGTTTGTTAGATATGTATACTCTAAGGCACTACCATGACCTTCTTGAATCAGAACCCGAATGTTAACAAGATCCCCAAGTGATTGTTGTGCACATTAAAGTTTCAGAAACACTAGCTTAAATGATAGGAACTATTACTGATTCACATTACAGGAGCGCTAAAGTTGGGTACTTCCAGGTCAGTTAACCGATCAGTGATAGACTCAAACCCCAGTCTCCTCCCAAGTTTACACTTCTGCTTTGGTCTGCTTTTTGTTCCCTGCCTCGTCTTCAGATAACTGCAGCTGCCCCAGGCAATATATCTTTTCAGAGCAATGTCCAAGGATAGAAAGTCAAAGGATGACTCTCCTCTTGCCTATCTTTTCTCTGGAAGTCTTAAGAAGGATTTTCTCAAGTCCCCTTGTACTCTACAGGCTTTGATTGCAGGCCCTTCTAGATATAAGGAAAGCTGGGAAGCAATATATCTGAAACTGCAATCTCTTTGATGAGGGTGCCACAAGGAAGAAGGATAGGAGAATGAACAGAAATAAGATCAAGGTACCGAGGGAAAGGTATACCCTACCCATGGCGATAAGGTCCTTGATGCTGGTGTCTCATCGGGAGGAATACCTCAAAATATTAAACATTAAAAGCTGTGTTTTATACATAATATAGTAGGTCGCTAGTCAGACATGAGCAGAGGAGGAGAGGGCTCCTGCCCGCCAGGAATGTTGGGTGACTATCATCAGGTGATGGTCAGACAGGTGTTTCACTGCCTCTTTAAAATAGTAATGGGTCCTAACTAGCGCCAGGGAAAGGCAGCCTCCCAATAAACAGAAACACCTGAAACTGGTGGTCAGCAGCTTCCCAATCATATTAGTATCTCAGGAGCTGGGCTAGTGGGCTCAAGCATGCGCATTGAGAGGCAAAATGGTGGTGTTTAACTGGTATACGACCTTCAAGGGACATTTGGCTGTCAAGGGAAGAACGCCTCAAAGGAGCATGCATACAACTCCAGTAAACACTGCATATGCAGCCCCTCGGAAACTCTGGCAGGCCACTGCGCGTGCAGACAGCCCACCCCAAGTGAAGACTCGGGAGACGTAACGCAAGACCTGTAAGTAGGCCAACATATAAAACCCAAAGTCAAAAGGTCAAACAGTGCACTTTATCTCTCAAGTTGCCCACTTGGCCTTCTTCCAAATGTACTTTACTTTCTTTCCTTCCTTCTCTAAAGCCTTTTACTAAAGTTTCACTCCTGCTCTAAAACTTGCCTTGGTCCCTCCTTCTGCCTTCTCCCTCCTCAGTGGAATTCTTTCTCCTGAGGAGGCAAGAACTGAGGTTGCTGCAGATCCATACGGATTCACTGCCAGTAACACACAGACCCACTTTTCCTCCCAGAAGACCCCAAACATCGACTCCACTCTCTGTTCCTGAGAGTGAGTACACTCTTCCCTGGTTGACATTTACTATTTTCACCTGTGCTCTTCATCATTGACTCATTTTCCAGTGCAGGCAGGCAGTTTTGAAATGTGATTGCTGTGCTAGCAGTCCCATTTGGTAGGCTTTATTTGCTCTAACACAATTTATGATGCCTTGATTATCTCCGTATGGCCTAAATTGCCAGGCACGCCATTAATCCTCCTGATTGATGGATTGTGTAAGGCATATACCAATGGGAAAAGAAAAGGCCTGACAAGGAAACACAGGTAATGCAGCCTCCCAATTCATATGCACTTTTAATAGGTGTAATTCTCATTACACTCCAACTCTCTATGCCTTAGGACATCATGTGTGACTTTTAATGATCTGTATAGTGTAATTGGATTTCAAGCCCTTGGGAAGAACAAATTGTAAATTCCCTTGCTTAGATAAAGGAAAAATTTTAACATCAAGCTTGGCTTCAATCATGAAATAACACAAAGATAATTTATGCCTACTATGTACCAGGTAGTCTGCTGGATGGCACAGCATTAGGATCCTTGTTTTAACACTTAATCTAATTAATAAGTCTAACATATGAGTGGATATTTCAGTACAAATGTTACAGCTAAATGAGTCATCAGTTACTAAATATCAGCATATTCAATTTTTTTTTTTTTTTTTTTTTTTTTTATGAGACAGAGTTTCACGCTTGTCGCCTAGGCTGGAGTGCAGTGACACGATCTGGGCTCACTGCAACCAACTGCCTCCTGGGTTCAAGTGATTCTCCCAAGTAGCTGGGATTACAGGCACACGCCACCACACCCAGTTAATTTTTGTATTTTTAGTAGAGACGGGGTTTCTCCACGTTAGCAAGGCTGGTCTCGAACTCCTGACCCCAGGTGATCTGCCTGCCTTGGCCTCCCAAAGTTCTGGGATTATAGGCATGAGCCACAGTGCCTAGCCCATTGAGTCATTTTTAATGCTCACCTAATTGAGTGCACTATTTTCTTGTGCCCACCCCACCTTGAAAAAATATTTCATAATGAATCTACTTTTTAAAATTTAAGTAAAAAGGGCCCCATAGCCCACTTTTATACTGAAAGTGGTTGGTCTATATGTAGTTGCCCATTCCATGCTCAATTTCAAGGACATTTGTAGTAAAGCCCTGCCATTTTTTGACAACTATTTCTTAGTCCAAATTGCCTCTGGCATAAGGGCATTGACAAAAAACGATTTTAGTTTTGTTTTGTTATTTTGTGGTGTGTGGGCATTATTTTAAGTAAATTTGTCAAGGGTAGAAGAAACAAATTTACATCTCATAGAAAAATAAATATTTCCAGAGAGTGAAAAATTTTCAAAAAGTCAAATGGCTACTTGCCCCTTGCCCACCCACTGCCTTTGGATCTCAGTTGTGTCTCTACCCAGCTTGGACCCAGAACCAGCCTTTTCCTTTGCGCTTTATTGACCTTCTTTCAGTGCTTTTCTCAGTCTCCAAAACCAGGAAATCATATAATTTGCAAGCTTTTCTTTTGTTCTTAGGTTGACAGATAATAGTAAAAGGAGTAAAGAGGTTCAATATTTGGAATTATGCTTTTAACTTCATCTGGACTCTATACTCTAAATTTAAAAATTTTCTTTAAGTGTTATCCACTTTTCTATCAGATTCTAATATATATTTCTTAACAAGTTCCAATTATCCTCAATTCCTAAATCCCCCTAACTTAATCTATTTCATTGAATATAATTTCTCATTCATATATGCTCTTTTTAATGTGTGGAATTTATATTATGCCCTACTCAGTTTATAAATTGCTGTGATAAAATATGTTAATAATGATAAGAGCTAACATTAACTAGTTGCTTGATTTGTACCAAGTCCTAAGATATGCTCATTAACACACTTATTTTTAACCTTAAAACAGTAACTAGTTAAGTATGATCACTATCTCAACTTTTACATGAGAAAACTGTAAGCTTAGAAAATTTAAATAAGTTATTAAAGGTCAGCAGATTAGTCAAAGTAAGATGTACTAGTTAGGGCAACAAAGGGAAAAGAAAACAAATTTCAGTATGTTAAGAAAATAAAGCTTTATTTCTCACTCACATGAAGTCACATATGGGCAGGTAAAAGCTATTATTCCTTATGCCATCTGGAGCATGTGGCCTCTATGCTGTAACCTCAAGGGCAGAGAAGGTTGAAGGAGACACACAAAGCCAGCTTTCAATTGCCATCTCTGTGAAGTGACACACATCACATCTGTTTGTAGTCTATTATTGAGGACAGCTCTGAGTCCCCATCTAACAACACAAGGGTTGGAAAATGCACAGGAGCAAATGGAGAATTTAGTGAGCACTAGCTGTCACTGTCACAGTCCACCATCTGGATATCAAAAATTTTACTTGTTCCTTCAATTTCCCTACACATTAAGCACAATCAACTCCACCCCAAGAAACATAACTCCAAACCCTTCCAGCTCAAAGCCCGGGATTTCTGGGTATTGTTAAGTAGTCCTTATATTAAATTTATATACAACTCCTTTTTGTCTGAAAAACTTTGAACTTTAAAATAATCAGTTTTCTGTCCTCCATGCTCCTAATAACAGTAGAACAGGGATGAAATAACCAAAATAAATAGTTCTATTTGGAAAGGAAAAGAATAAGTAAGTCTGCCTTAGGAAGCAACACAGGTTCCCTAGCCCACCTCTTACTTAAAAACAGATGGCAGCTGATAGAGTTTGGATATTTGTCCCCTCCAAACCTCATGTTGAAATGTAACCCCCAATGTTGGAGATGGTGCCTAATTGGGGTGTTTGAGTCATGGGGATGGATACTGTATGAATAGCTTGCTTTCATCCCATGGTAATGAGTGATTTCTCTCTCTTGTAGTTTGTACAAAAGCTGGTTGTTTAAAAGAGCATAGTATTTCTCCCCATCTCTCTTGCTCTCACTCACCATGTGATATTCCAGCTCCCCCTTTGTCTTCTGCCATGGTTGTATGCTTCCTGAAGCCCTCACCAGAAGCCATGCAGGTACTGGTGCAATGCTAGTATAGCCTACAGAACTGTGAGCCAAAATAAACCTCTTTTTTTCATAAATTGCTCAGTCTCAGGTATTCCTTTATAGTAAGGCAAAATGGAGTAATACAAGAGTCCAACTATTTTCTTAAGACTTAAGCAGTGAAATTCAATTTTGCATATATTTAGTGCTGGGAAATTAGTGTGTTTCTTAT
This sequence comes from Nomascus leucogenys, assembly GCF_006542625.1. NCBI lineage: Eukaryota > Metazoa > Chordata > Mammalia > Primates > Hylobatidae > Nomascus > Nomascus leucogenys. The sequence continues at coordinate 21,832,276 of NC_044400.1, forward strand.
TTATTTAACTTTCAAACTGGTCAAAAACTAGTCATTAAATTCAAATTTCTTTTAGATCATTGTCTTACTCCATTTTCTGTTGCTATGACTCAACACCTGAGATTGAGTACCTTATACATAAATTTATTTATTACATTTCTGCAGGCTATAAAGTCTAATATCTAAGGCTTGGCATCTGGTCAGCTTCTGGTGATTGCCTTGTGTTCTATCACATGATGAAAGGCATCACAGAGTGAGACAGGTGCACTGAGAGCCAAACTGGCACTTATAAGAAATTTAGTCTCATGATAGCTAACCCATTTCCCATGATAACCCATTAATCCACTAACCAATTAATCTATGAATGAATTGCTTCATTCATGAGGAAACAGCCTTCATGTCCCAATCACTTCTTAAAGGCCCCACTTCTTAATATAGTTACATTGGGGAATAAGTTTCAACATGAGTTTCAGAGGACACAAATATTGAAAACATAGCACTCATTGCTTAAGAATCTGCACTATCTTTTAAGGGATAGGATATGAGGGCTTCTTTCCTTATCCCTCACTAAATTGTCAGCTAATTTAAGACTGCAGCATAAAAAGGAAAGTTCACAGAATTAATCTGATCTTTACATTGATCTCTTATTCAAAGAAATAATTTTACTAGACCTGTGTGGTCTGAGGCTTATTTAATCCTGTTACTTTCTATTTATAATTAATAACGGACTTTATGAACCCTGAAAAGACCCAGATATCTAGCATCTTTATTTAACCTTTTCTTAAATTCATTTTCTAATGAGATATAATTCACATACCATACAATTCACCTTTTTAAGGTGTACATTTCAGTGATTTTTAGTATTTTCAAAGTTGTACAAAAACTTCCACTATTTTCACAGCCTCCAAAAAAAGCCCTATGTCCTATTATAGTCACTTTCTATGTTTCCTTTCCCCAGCTCCTGATGATCACACATGTATCTCTTTCTATTAATTTGTCTATTCTGTATATTTAATATAAATGGAAGCATATAATATGTGGACTTTAGTAATTGGCCTCTTTCATTTAGCATAATGCTTTCAAGATTGATCCATGTTTGAGTATACATCAAGACTTCAATACTAACATTCTTCTTATGACTGAGAAAGCATATGTGTATGTATGTATATACAGTGTATGTATATACCACATTTTTAAATTTTATACATCAGTTGGTAGATATTTGGGTTTCTGTCTCATTATTATGAATAGTGCTTCAATGAACATTTGTTTGTGGTTTTTGTGTGTATATGTTTACAAATGTCCTGGCTATGTACCTAAGTGGGGAACGACTTGGTCATAGGGTAACTCTATGTTTAACTTTTTAGGAACTTCAAAAATGTTTTCTGGAGTGACTGCCATAATTTACATTACCAATAGCAATGTATGAGGGCTACAATTTCTCCATATCTGGTCAACATTTGTTATTTTCCATGTTTCTTTCATTGCAGCCATCCTAGTTAGTGGGTGTTAAGTATCTTATTGTGGTTTTAATTTACATTTCGCTAGTGACTAAATATATTAAGCATCTTTGTATGTGCTTACTGGTCATGTATATGTCTTTAGAGAAATGTCTAATGAAAATCTTTGCCCATTTTTATTTTTATTTTTATTTTGCTTGGCACCTTGCCTTTTTATTGATACTAAATTTTACATGTATATGGGGTACATGTGATGTTTTGACACATGCACACAATATGCAATGATCAAATCAGGGTACTTCGGATATCCATCAACTCAAGCATTTATAGTTTCTTTGAGAACAGGTCAAATCTTCTAGCTATTTTGAAATATAAAATAAATTATTAACTATAGTCACCCTACTGTGCTATCAAATAGTAGAACGTATTCCTTCTAGCTGACTCTATATTTGTATCATCAATCAACCTTTCTTTATCCCTCCCCCACAATTCCCAGCCTTTAGTAACCATCATTCTCCTCTCTGCCTCCATGCAATAACTTGTTTAGCCCCCACATATGGGCAAGAACATGTGATATTTTTCTTTCTGTGCCTGGCCTATTTAACTTTAACATAAAAACTTCTAGTTCCACACATGGGTTGCTGCAAATGACAGGATTTTATTCCTCTTTAATGGCTGAATAGCATCCCATTGTGTATATATGTCACATTTTCTATATCTGTTGATCTATAGATTGACATTTCAGTTGATTTTGTATCTTGGCTATTATGAGCAGTGTTGCAGTTATAAACATGATAGACCAGGTATCCCTTTGATATACTGATTGCCTTTCCTTTGAATAAATACCCAGTAATGGGACTGCTAGATTATATAGCCGTTCTATTTTTAGTTTTTTTGCAAAGTCTCCATACTCTTTATATTTCTACCAATAGCATTCCTTTTTAATAACAGCCGTTCTAACTGGGGCGAGATACTATCCCATTGTGGTTTTGATTTCCATTTCCCTGATGATTAGTGGTACTGAGTATTTTTCACATACCTGTTGGTGTTTTGTATTTCTTCTTCTGAAAAAAGCCTATTTAGCTCATTTGCCCATTTTTGAAATTGGATTATATGGTTCTTTTTTTTCTTTTCTGTTGGGTTGTTTTGAGTTCCTTGTATATTCTGGATATGAGTACCTTGTTTAAAATAGTTTGTAAATACTTTCTCCCATTCTGTAAGTTGTCTCTTCACTCTGCTGATTATTTCCTTTGCTGTGCAGAAGCTTTTTAGTTCAATGCAATTTTATTGGTCTATGTTTTTGTTTTTTGTTGCCAGCACTTTTGAAGACTTAGCTTTAAAATCTATGCCTAGACTAATTTTCTGAAGCACTTCTCCTTGTTTTCTTCCAATAGTTTTATAGTTTCAGATCTTACAAGTTTCCAATGAATTTTAAGTTGACTTTTATATATGGTGAAAGACTGGGTTCTAGTGTCACTCTTCTGCATATGAATATTCCATTTTCTCAGAACCACTTACTGAAGAAAATGTTATTTTCTCAACATGTGTTCTTGGTGCCTTTGTCAAATATTAGTTGCCTGAAAATACATGGATTTGTTTCTGGGTTTTCTATTGTGCTCTATTAGTCTATGTATCTGTTTTTATGCCAATACCATGCTGTTTTGGTTACTACTGTAGTATGATTTAAAGTCAGATAGTGTGATGCCTTCAGCTTTGGTTTGCTTAGTATTGCTTTGGCTATTTGGGCTGTTTTGTGTTTTCATACTAACTTTATGATTTTTTTTTCTATTTATATGAAGAATGTCATTGGTATTTTATAGAGATTGGATTGAATCTATAGGTTTCTTTAGGTAGTATGGCTATTTTAACAATATTAGTTATTCCAGTCCGTGAGCAAGAGTCGTTTCTCCATTTGTTTATTGTTTTCTCTAATTTCTTTCCCCAGTGTTTTATAGTTTTCTTTTTTTTTCAAGATGGAGTATTGCTCTGTCACCCAGGCTAGGTTGATCTCGGCTCACTGCAGCCTTCGCCTTCTGGGTTTATTCTCCTGCCTCAGGCTTCTGAGTATCTGGGACTACAGGCACGTGCCACTATGCCCAGCTAATTTGTGTAGTTTTAGAAGAGATGGGGCTTCACCATGTTGCCCAGGCTGGTCTCAAACTCCTGACCTTAAGTAATCTGCCCACCTTGGCCTCCCAAAGTACTGAGATTATAGGCATGAGCCACTGCACCCAGCCTTATAGTTTTCATTGTAGAGGTATTTTACCTTTTTGATTAAATGTATTAATAGGTATTTTACTTTTTTGTTTGTAGCTTTTGTGAATAACATAGATTTCTTGATTTTTTAGCTAGTTTGTTATATTGGTGTATAGGAATGCTATTAATTTTTAAGGTTGATTTTGTATCATATTACTTTACTGAATTTATCAGTTCTATAATTTTTATTTTTATTTTTTTGGTGGACTCTTTAAGCTTTCTCTAACTATAAAAACATGTCTTTGGCAAAGATGGACAATTTGACTTCCTCTTTCCCAATTTGGATGCCTTTTATTTCTTTCTCTTGCCATATTGATCTGGCTAGGACTTTTGCTCCAATATTAAATAAATGTAGTGAAAGTGAATATCCTTGTTTTTTTCCAATTCCAGGAAAGCTTTTTGCACTTCCACATTCAGCATGATGTTAGCTGTGAGTTTCATATATGGCTTTTATTATTTTGAGGTATGTTCCTTTTATGTCTAATAGAATAATGTTAACCCTGCTGAACGATTTAGGAAAATTTCCACTATCATCCATTTTTTGGAATAGTTTGAGAATTGGTGTTAAGTCTCCTTTATAAGTTTAGTAGATTCATCAGTAAAGCCATTTGGTCCTGGGTTTTTCTTTTTAGGGAGACTATTACTGATCTAATCTTATTTTTCATTATTAGTCTGTTCAGGTTTTCTACTTCTTCTTTGTTCAATCTTGGTGGATCGCATGTGTCCAGGAATTTATCCCTTTCCTTTAATTTTTTAAAATTTGTTAGCTTATACTTATTATAGTTGCTAATGCTCCTTTGTATTTCTGCGGGTTAAGTTGCAATGTCATCTTTTACTTCTCTGCTTTTGAGTCTTCTCTCTTTTTTTCTTTATTAGTCTAGCTAATGGTTTATTGATTTTTTTATTTTTTCATTTTATTTTCTTTTATTTTTTAAGTTCTGGGGTACATGTAAAGGATGTGCAAGTTTGTTGTATAGGTGAATATATGCCATGGTGGTTTGCTGCACCTGTCAACCTATCACGTAGGTATTAAGACCTGCATGCATTAGTTCTTTTTCCTAATGTCCTAAAAGCCAACTTTTCATTTTGTTGATTCTCTGTATTTTTGTTTCTAATTTCTTTAGTTCTGCTCTAATCTTTATTATTTATTTTCTTCTACTAATTTTGGGTTTGGTTTGCTCTTGTTTTTCTAGTTCCTTGTGGAGCATTAATAGGTTGTTTAAAATCTTTCTACTTTTTAGATGTAGTTGTTCATTGCTATAATATTTTTTCTATTAGCACTGCTTTTGCTGTATCCCATAAATTTTTGTATGCTGTGTTTTCATTTTCATTTGTTTTAAGGATTTTTTATTTTCTTATTTTTTTCATTAGCTTGATGGTTATTCAGGAGCACATTAATTTTTTTATTTATTTGTATAGTTTCCAATTTTTTATTGTAATTTACTTCTAGTTTTATTTCATTGCGATGTAAGAAAATACTTAATATGATTTCTATTTTTAAAAATTTGTTGAGAATTGTATTGTGGACTAACTTTTGGTCTGAAATATCCAGGAGAATGTTCCAGTGTGCTGATGAGAAGAATGAATATTCTTCAGCTGTTGCATAAAATGTTCTCTTAATGTTTGTTTAGTCCCTTTGGTCTATCATGCAGATTTAGTCCTATGTTTCTCTGTTGATTTTCTGTATAGATCATCTGTCCAATGCTGAAAGTCGGGTATTGAATTCCCCAGGTATTATCACATTAGGGTCTATTTTTCTATTTAGCTCTGCTAATATTAGCTGTATGTACTTCAGTACTCTGGTATTGGGTGCATGTATGTTTACAATTGTTACATCTTCTTGGCATATTGATCCCTTCATCATCATATAATTATTTTCTCTTTTTATTATTTTTGACTTAATATCTTATTATTTTTCTGATATAAATACAGGTATTCCTGTAGACTTTTGGTTTATTTTTACATGAAATATTTTTTCAATACTTATACTGTGTATGTGTCTTTACCAGTGAAGTAAGTTTTCTGTAGGCAGCATATAATTGGATTTATATATTTAATCCATTCAATTCATCCGTATATTTTAACTGAGGAACTTAAACCACTTACATTCAACATTGTTACTGATAGGGGAAGATTTACTCCTGTCACCTTTTAAATTGTTTCCAAATTGTTTGCATATCCTTATTTCCTCTTCTTTTATTTACCTTTATATTTTTTTGTACTGATAGTGTTTTGAGTCCTTTCTCTTTCTCATTTGATTAGCTGTTTTACCAGTGAATTTTTATTTTCTTTCTTTTAATATTAGGTATCATCCTTTTATTCCACATATAGAACTTCTTTAAGCATTTCTTTAAAAGTCATTCTAGTGGTTATGAATTCCCTCAGGTTTTGCTTGTCTTGGAAAAGCTTTATTTCTCCTTCATTTCTGAAGGTTGGTTTTGGTAGGTATGGTATTCTTGGCTGGCAGCTTCTATTCTTTCAGCACTTTGAATATATGCTGTGCTCTCCTGGCCTATAAGGTTCTGCTGAGAAATTCACTGTTAGTATGATGGGAACTACCTTATATGTAACTTGACCCTAATACTATTTTTAGAATTCTGTCTTTGATTTTTGACTGTGTGCCTTGTAGAAAACCTTTTTGAGTTGAATCTGTTTGGGGTTTCCTTGAGCTTCCCATATCTGAATGTCTCTGTCTCTAGCAAGACTTGGAGACTATCAGCTATTATTTCATTAAATAAGTTTTCTATGCTTTTGCCTATCTCTTCTAATGGAACTCCCTAAAGTAGAGTATTTGGGTGCTTTATAATGTCCCACATGTCATCTAGGCTTTCTTCATTTTTTTATTTTTGTCTGACTGGGTTATTTTAAAAGACGTGTCTTCATGTTTAGAATTGTTTTCTTCTGCTTGATTTAGATGATTGTGGAAGCTTTCAACTGTATTTTTTTATTTTACGTTTTGAATTCTTCACTTTTCAAATTTCTGTCTTGTTTGTTTTTATGATATCTGTCTTTGTTGAATTTTTTATTGAAATAAAATTGTTTCTGATTTATTTGTATTGTTTATCTGTGTTCTCTTGTATCTCACTGAGTTTTAAAAATATTATTTTAAATTATTTCTTAGGTAGTTTATAGTTTCTTTTCATTGGGATCTCTTAATGGATAATTATTACACTCCTTTGAGGTGTAATGTTTTCATGCTTTTTATGTTTCTTGGGTTCTTAGGTTAATATGTCCACATCTGGTATGACAGCTACTTCTGCCAAATTTATAGATTGGCTTTTGTGGAAAAAAAAAGACTTATTTATTTAGATGTATCTATAATAATGGTTTGGTAGGGTTCTTTGACTTTGATTCTGGATGGGTGCAATAGTGTAATCTTCATATGATTTGTTCAGCTGTAATCAACATCACTAACGTCTGTGAGTTCCTTTGTGGCTTAGGCTTAATGAAGAATGTGCTGAGTCTTTGCTGAGGATAAGGATGCCATGTGGGCTGGTTCTAGGGCACCAGTGGTGATAGTTTCAGGCCAGGAAGGCCAGTCTTCATGACCCTGGTGCATATGTGGGTGCCAGCAGTGATGGCTTCAGGTAGCTGGTCTTCAGACCTCTAGGCAGCATGCTTGTGTGCTGATGGTGGAAGGGAGAGGCTGATTGTGAGGTACTTGTGTGCATGATGTTGGCAGTGGCAGTAATGGCAGAAGGTCACTCTTTGGGCTCTTGCATGGTTGACCCATATGACAGAAGGTTGGGTGAGCTGGAATCTGGACCCCTAGATAGCACACACATTGATAGCTGCAGATAGGGCAGGCCCATCGTCAGACTTCCGAATGCTGTGCATGGGTGCCCATAAAAATTTCTGTCCATTTTTAATTTGTTTAAATCTTTTTAAAAGTCTTTGCAATATTCTGAACACAAATTTCTTATCAGATATATAATTTGCAAATATTTTCTCACATTTTATGAGTCTTCTCATTTGCTTGACAGTCTTTTGAAGCACAAACTTTTAATTTTGATGAAGTTATTTATCTATTTTTCTCATAGCCTCTGCTTTTAATATTACATCCAGGAAATCATTGCCTAATTCTGAAGGGCAAAATGATATATTCCTATGTTTACTTTGAAGACATTCATATTTTTAGCTTTTACACTAAGGACTTTTGAGTTATTTTTTATATGATGTGACATGGACATCTAAATTTATTATTTTGTATGTTAATAAACAATTGTCCCAGAACTATTTGTTAAAAATATTGTTGTTTTCTCTGAATTATCTTGGCCTTCTCATTTCAAATCAATTAACCACAAACGTAAGAATATATTTCTGGAGCCTCAATTCTATTCTATTGATCAATATGTCTATACTTATCCCAATGTTACACATTCTTAATTATTATAGTTTTAATAAGTTTTGAAATTGGAAAGTCTGAGTTCTCTAAATCTGTTCCTTTGTCATGATTGTTTTGGCTATTCTGACTGGATCCTCTGAATTTTTCATATGGAATTTAAGATTAGATTGTCAGTTTCTACACAAAGGCAGATGGAACTTTGACAAATATTATATTTTGAATTAATAGATGAAATAGACTAATTGATATCTTAATATCTTCCAATCCACAAACACAGAATATCTTTTAATTTATTTTTTCTTTATTTTTTCAATAAAAATTTGTAGTTTTCACTATATAATCCTTGAAATTATTTTGTTAAATTTGTTTCTAAATATGTTATTCTTTTTAATGATAATATAAATTGTTTTCATTTCATTTTAGAGCATTTGATGCTACTGTATAGACATGTAATTGATTTCTGTATGTTAATCTCATATCTTGCAATTTTACTGAACTTATTTATTAGCTTTAGTGTTTTTCTTACTGCTTTCTTAGGATTTTCTACATACAAAATTATGCCCTCTGTGAATAGATATACTTTTACCTCTTTCTATCCAACATAGACGAATTTTAATTCTTTTTCTTGCCTAAGTAAGTACTTTGTTTAGAGTCTGGTTAGAGCTTCTAGTAAAATACTGTTTAAAAGTAATAAGAGGAGATAATCTGGTTTTATTCCTGATCTTAGGGGAAAAGATTTCAGTCTTTCATTATTAACTGTGATGCTAACTGGGTTTTTCATATATGCCCATTAGTAGGTTGAGGAAGTTTCCTTTTTTTATTATTTTGTCAAGTGTTTGTATCATACAAGGACAATAAATTTTTGTCAAATGCTTGTTCTTTATATATTTAAATGATTCAGTTGTTTGTACTCCTTATCTCATTTTTCTTAGCCCTTACTTTATTAACATGATATAGTAGGGGGATTTTCACATGGTGAACCAAACTTATCTTCCTAGAACCAATCGGACACAATGTTTAATCTTCTGAATTCAGTTTACTACTATTTTTTGATGATTTTTGCATTTGCATTTATGAGAAGTTGGCTTTTCATGAGATGTTTTTGTCTCATTTTGGTAACAGGATGATCCTGGCCACATAGAATAAGAAAGTTTTGTTCCTCTTTTACCTTTGTAACAACTTATACAACTCTTTTAAATATTTTTTAAAATAAAATGTTATTTATTTGAAATATTTAAAATATATATATATAATTTACCAGTGAATACATCTCTGGTCTTGAATTCTCTTTATGGTAATTTTTTAAATTAATAATGTAGTGTATTTCTCTTTATCAGTCTGTTCAGATTTTCTGTTTCTTCTTGAAATGTTTTGGTAGTTTGTGTCTTTTCAGGTATTTATGTGTTTGGTATAGGTTACCTAACATGTTGGTATACAGTTTTTTATGATTTTTTTTCTTATAATCATTTTATTTATCTCTATGAAGTCAATAGGAATGTCTTCTTCATTTTTGATTTTCTCTTTTTTTCTTGTTCAGCCTAGCTAAGGCTTGTATACTTGGTTTATATTTATTAAAACCAACTTTTCATTTTGTTGATTTTATCTATTGCTTATCTACTGTATATTTTGCTCATAGTCACTGTAATATTTATTGTTTAGTGGCCCAACATATATCCTATAGAATGTTTCACATGAACTTGGAGACCTAGTTCATGGATTTCACAACTGGAATTTAGAATATTTAAGGAATAGAGAAAGTTCAGGAGGTGGGCCATGTGCATAAAGGGAAGATGTTATAAAATGGAGTAAACAGGTAGCCAGAAAGAAGTTCATGCATGTCTTCATAAACAGAGTAGGGATTTAATTCTTATTCAAGTCCATAAGAACTCACTGAAAGGTATTAAGCAAGGCTATGATACGATTTGATTTGTATTTAATAACAGGTCAGCTGCTGTGAGGAGAATAAACTGAAATGGTGAAAGAACGGAAGTAGAAAAACAATTTAAAAGCAATGTAGTTATTCAGAGAAGAGATGATAGCGGCTTTAAATAAAATACTGGTGGTGGAGATGGAAAGAAGTAGACACTTCTAGGATTTATTTCAGATGCAGAGCCAACAGTACTTCCTGACACATAGGATGCTCAGGATAAGAGGGAGACTAGACTTGAGGATCTTGTGTAGAATTTTGATTTGAGCAATTGGGCGAATGCAGTTGCCACTTATTGGAATAGAAAAAAAATGAGGAGAAAAGCAGATGGCAAAGAACAGATGAAAATATCAACACTTTTGACCATTTTAAGTTTTAAATAAGTTTTTACTTCCAAAGTGTAGTCATGTGTTTCTTGCCACAGACTTGGATCTGTGCTTCTTTACAATGCAAAATTATATTATAATATTATATTATAAGTTGAGCAATAGGATTGCTCAATAATAATTTATAAATAATTTAAATATGTTATATGTTCGGTACTAAGTGCAGTTCTTGACAAGTTATTCATTGGTTTTAAACTGCAAGTCAACGTTATAATCTAATAAAAATTATAACAACTTTATCACTAATAATATAATTACTAAAGTTAGCTTCAGACTTTTTCTTTTGCCTAATCCTTAGAGTACAGAGCCAAATTACCATATTTTTAAATTATTTGGAAAAAAATTCCTTCAATGTGATGATATTTTCTACTCCATATAAAGTTAAAATTATTGGTTCTATACTTTTAAATACTTAAGCTCTGTCCTCAATTTTGTTGTATAAAATAAAATATTTGCATGATTTAAAAATTAAGTCTATACAAAAAGGAATATAAACCAGATGCTATTCTACTTTCTTCTACTCATTCCTCCGCCTATATATGGCACTTACAAAATATGGTTTATGTATTTTATTTTTAAATAGTATGAATTGACAAAGTATGCATAGATTGGTACTCACCTCCAGCTACTTAAATAGTGCAATATTAAGGTTGTTTTCTCCAACTTGATTTTTCATTCAAAAAGAAATCCTGAAGATGACTTCATAGGATTATAAAGATAGGTTCCTCTTGCTTTTTGCTGTTGCATATTGCCAAATTATAAAAATAATGTAACAATAATACTCTCCACTATTTTAATGGATTGTATTGCATACATAAATTAACTTCAAGAGAAGTGATGTTTTTATACAGCTGATATTCCCTATGTAAGAACACAGGAACTTTGAATGTGTGTTTCATTCAGAAGTGTTTCATAGTTTAGCTAATATGGGTTTTCCGTATGTCTTGTTTTCACTTCTGTATTTTTATGCTATTTATTTTTAGCAAATAGATTTTTTTCTTTCTTTTAACTGTTTTTTCTTTGTATATAAAAATATATGTATTTTTGGTTGTTGTTTTCTTAACTAGCTACTTTACTAAATTCACCTAGTTTTAATGACAGTTTTTTCTTGGTTCTTTTGTAAAGTTTTTAGATATATAATAACAACAAATATAGTTTGACCTCTTTCCTTTTAATTCTTGTACCTCTAATTGCTTTGCCTAGTTTATTTTCATTGGCTGAATATATATTGTGAATTATATACAAAAGTCTCTTAATATAAATGTGCTCTCTCTAGATGTATCTATTTATGTCTGTAACAACTACATTATTATTAGGTTGTTAAATACTTTATGTTCTTAATAGTTTGTTCATATCTGTCTTAGATTGAAAGGGATATACTGAAGTCTCAGATTGTTAATTTGTGTCCGTCTGTTTTCTCTCATTTTTCTGTAATTTCTGCTTTATAAAATTGTTGCATGGTAACTAGGGGCCTCAATGCCAGGGCAATATTTTTTCTTTCCTGTTTCTTAAGCCGTATAATTTTGTCAGAATTGTGTCTATTTTGGCCGTTTGGGGTTGGTTTTTCCCAAATACACAGTGTCTGTTAATAGTAGATTATAAATTATAAATTATAATATAAATTTTAGTAAGTTCCCATTGCTTCATTTTTTCCCCTTCAGGAATTATTATTAAATATAAATTGGATCTTTTTTGTTTATGTTATAGAACTCACATTTACGTCTTATGTATTTTATTTTAAAAAATTCCATTCCTGTTGTTTACTCACTTTTGTGTTTTCTCTAATCTTCATTTCTGAAATATTTTCTTTTAATATTTAAAGATTTATTAAATTCTTTCAGTACTCTCATGTAAATTCTTTTCTGCAATCGCTTTACTATGTTTAATTGTAATGTATGTTATTTCTTCAATCTTTCACTTTTTAAGCTATTTTAAAATATTATATTGCAACCTCAATCTGCTTTGTTGTTATTTTACTTTACATATATGCATATATAATCTCATAATAAATCATGATATATCATAAATCATCTCATAATTTATCCAAGAATAACTGTTAACATTTGTACTGATAGTGCAAAACCAGTTGGGTTTGGGGGTGTTAAAGCTGGTATTTCAGCAAGAATCAAGACAGTGACATGACACAGAACTAGTAGCCATTGTATTCTTCACTATTATACTTTACTAAAATTAAAAAAAATAAAATTCCTTTTCTTTTTTTTTTTTTTTTTTTTTTTTTTGAGATGGAGTCTCACTCTGTCACCAGGCTGAAGTGCAACGGCACGATCTTGGCTCACTGCAACCTCCCCCTCCCTGGTTCAAGCAATTCTCTGACCTCAGCCTCCCGAGTAGCTGGGATTACAGATGTCAGCCACTATGCCCAGCTAATTTTTTGTATTTTTAGTAGACACAGGGTTTCACCATGTGGGCCAGGCTGGTCTCAAACTCCTGACCTCATTATCCACCTGCCTTGGCCTCCCAAAGTGCAGGGATTACAGGTGTGAGCCACTGCGCCTGGCCAAAATTCCGTTTAAGTCTTTGTTGAAGCAATAACAAATATGAATATTATTAAATGTCAACCAATTAATACATACCTTTTTAATATTCTATGTGATTAAATGAGTGATACACATGAAACACTTTTACATATCAAAATTCAATGGTGTTCTTGAGGAGAAGCACTTGTGACTTTGTGTAAGTTGCAAGCTTAACTAATTACTTTTTTAATGGATCACCATTTTCACTTGCAAAAACCATGACAGGAAATTATGGTCATTCATATTTGGGTATTTGATAGAAGTATTTTTGAAAATTAAGGAAGTTAGCTTGTAATTTCAAGAAAAAACTCATTATCTTTGCTACTCATAAAAATTTGCACTTTCAAGAGAGAATTAAAATTATAAAAACTTGATATCTGTCACCAAAATCTTGACAGCTTCCTAACATTTAAGGATTTTAGAGTGAGATTAGTGATATATTAAAAATGTGATTAAAAATATTACATGATGAAAGGTGTCAATATCTGGAAATCCTGCAGAACTAAGTGAGCCAATATTTTCCAAATGATCAATTTGTGATGTTAGAAAATCATAAATAGGTTAATGATTCATTATAAGTGGATCCCAACAGTCTCTCCTAATTTAGGGGCTTTGCTCGGAAAGAAAACGTTTGTTGTGTCATTTGGAGAGTTCAGAGATCCCTAAACACCTCAGCACAATTTCACTTTTCCTCAGAATCCTCAATTCACCCATTTATTAGAACCTGGAACCCTCAACCCATTGTCTCCATTGACAACATTGTTCTCATATTTTTCCACTGCACACTGGAATGAGTTTCTCTTGATGATTTAGAATTTTTAGCTCTCAGGAACTTATGAATTTCCTTTATTTTCTGTATTAGTCAATTTTCATACTTCTATAAAGAATATCTGAGACTGGGTAACTTACGAAGGAAAGAGGATTAATTGATTCACAGTTCTGCATAGCTGGGAAGGCCTTGAGAAACTTAAAATCATGGCGGGAGGCAAAGGGGAAGCAAGTACCTTCTTCACAAGGTGGCAGGAGAGAGAGAAAGAGCAAGAGAAACTACTAGGAGATACTGCCACATACAACATCATCAGATCTCGTGAGAACGATCACGAGAACAGCATGGAGGAAACTACCCCCATGATCCAGTCACCTCCCACCAGGTATCTCTCTTGACATGTGGAGTTTACAATTCAAGATGAGACTTGAGTGGGGACACAGAGCCAAACCATATCCTCTTTCTTCTGTTTTCTTTTATACCATTGCTAATACTACACAGTTAATTTGAATTATTTATTCTACTTGTATTTTAGAGATTATGAGCATGCTTCGTCACTTAATATTTTTCTAGATGTTATCCACGTTTATTCTTTTACTTTCCTGATAGATATGTTTATTTTTATACAAATGTTCAGAGACATTTTAAAACCATGCTCCTGCCACATCTTCTACAAATTCTTCTTCCCAAAGCAACATCTATTAGAGAAAATAGTGAATATGTGTGGCTTGCCCAATCTTCATTTACTAAAACCAGTGCCAATATTCCCCTGGAAATTACTGTTAGTTTTAAATTATATCTGTACTTTTGGTCGAGAGTAAGTTTTTTTTTTTTTTTAACTTTCAAGTTCAGGGGTACATGTGGAGGTTTGTTATATAGGTAAACTTGTGTCATAGGGGTTTGTTGTACAGATTTTTTTGGTCACCCACGTAATAATCCTAGCACCCAATAGTTATTTTTCCTGATCCTCTGGGAGTAAGTTTTGACTGGTTGGTGAACATGCCTTACCTGTGATTAAATATTTTACATACTATTCATGGAAACAATTGACTTTATGTGATTATTATTATTTTTATTTAGATAAATTTAGCTTCCTGAAGAATGCTTCAAAAGAAAGGATAAACAGATTAAATGTAGACTGACTTTTTGCTATCTAAAAATGAGTATTTTTCTGCACTGTTAATGAAATTAAATTATACCAGAATTTTGCCACTTCATCGAATTTTCATATGAAAGTAGAAATCATTTCTTTGAAAAAAAAATAGCGTTATTCAATCAGATATAATGAAATAACTACTCAATTGGCAGCATAATTCTTAAGTTTTGGGAGCTAATGTTTTTACTCAAGAGCTCAAAATAAAACTGAAATATGCAAATACAATCTGTGATATCCTTGAGTAACGACATCATCTGTATATATCTTTTTCCACCTGAGATTTAGTTAAGATTGACATTCAGAAAGCACTTTATAAAGGTGTTTTGATTTACTAAGAGACCTACTTGAATTAGTGAAAAACTGCATTGAAACACATATACTGAAGATATGATGTATAAATTCATGTGCAGTTGAAACACTTATAGAGTAAAAATTGTGATTCGTAGCAGGAAAGTTCTATGCTACATCTTAGAAATGTAGTTGGAAATACAACTGAGCTCATTGATTGACTTGTGTGTGAAAATGGTAGACTCCCTACTTAATCAGATTCCAGATGGAACAACTTAGTCTGAAAAATACGATTTTTTATGTAAGCAACATTTTTTTTGAAAAATTGATTAGTAAAAGCACATAATTTACATAAACAGATAAGCTGTCAAATGCAATCCTTTAGGTCCAGTCTTTTTTAAAATAAAAATTCATCATACTGAATCTAAAATGTCAAAGGAAAAAAGATGATTATCACTGGTAACTTCCAGCTGAAGCTATATCTTATTTAATTTATGTTTTATATGTATATCCACATATTTGAATTTTTAAGCAAGTGGAAAAACGTGGAAGAAAAAATGTATAAAATGTGAAAGGACCAGAAAGAAAGATAAGAAAAGAAAGAAAGAAGAAAAAAAGAGAGGCTTAAGTAAAATAGCATGCTGTGAGTAAGACTTCAGCCCAATGAAGCAAAAACAAAATTAAAAAGTTTTCATATGGGAGGAAGTTCATAGGTTTATAAAAGAGGAAAAATGGAGATTGAAAGAAATTCAGCAAAAAGAAGCCATAAGTGAGAGTGCCATAATAGATTTCTCAGAGATTGGCCAAACCAACCCTGAAAACGAATAAAAGAAAAAATGAAGGTCAAATCTATGGTTGACCCTATCCCTTGATCTCCTCTTATCCTATCTCCACAGAGGGTTATCTGGAAACAAAAAGTTGTTTTCTTTCATTTTCACTCCAAACACAGAAACCATTTCAACCACCTCAGATTTTTTTTTTTTTAACAAATTGAAATGTATCACTTTCAAGCATAAATAGTGATTATATTTAACTATACTTGCAAATTATTTCCAATAGATTCTTAGGCCACCAGCTTTATTGAAGAGATTATAATTTCACTTTAAACATATAAGTGGTTGTGATATGCAGGGTAAGTTTATTTTAATAAGGTTAAATATTTCAGGGGCAGGGGGAGGGACAGCATTAGGAGAAATACCTAATGTAGATGATGGGTTGATGGGTGCAACAAACCACCATGGCACATGTACATCTATGTAATAAACCTGCACATTTTGCACATGTACCTCAGAACTTAAAGTATAATAAAAAAAATTCCTACCATTGAAACTGTTTCTTTAGCTTAAGTCACTGTCTCTAGAAGGCCTCAATAGAAGTAAAAAAAAAAATCATTATGAAGGATAAGCATTTATATTAACATGAAATCATTGATATAATTAGGAAATAGGGTGGAGGAAGATGATAATAACTTCATGAGAGCAAGAAGAAACAAAGTTCTTTGAAAAGCAGAAGGGGTAAGACAAATCTTGGATTATCTAGTGCTAGTTTACTGGGGATGGAGAATATCAATGTATGTCTAGTTGCTTGGGCAAACAAGGAATGCCCTCATGCTATCGAATCTTTGGCTGTTCTTTTGTTGCTCACCTGTCTTCTAAATGCCTTCACTTCAACTTTGAAGCTTCCTCTCTAATGAGTTTAGAAGATTAATGAACTCTTTTATTTTCTTCTATTCCCTTTTTAATGCTTAAGGGTACTTTGTAAATATTTTACACATATATAAGAGCCATTTCCTTTGTCATAACAATTTTTCCTAGGGCTTTTAATGATTCCTTTTTATCCATTATCTTGTTAACAGGTTTTTGGTGTTGAACAATGTATTTTATACATTATGATACTCAATATATATTTGTTAAATAAATGAACTGAAGCAATAACATTCATAATCACTATGAATGTCCGGTATAACATTTTAGTGATTTGAAAATATAAACTTCAGTTATACTAAAAGAGATAAGATACGATATATAAAAGGACTTAGTACAGTGCCTGAAGCATAGATTTTTATTTCTATATAGGTGATCCAGTAAGTCATTTATTATGAAGTGGTGAAAAAAATTATTACTTTAAAGTTATTTTTGATCTCTCCAACCAAAGCCTATTATTTCGATTATCATGAATTTTGCTGCCTCTGTTGAACATCTGTGATGTGTAACACCGTACTAGGCGAACATAAAAAGTCAATAATAAATTTATATTGATTAGGCATATTCATAAACATAGATCTTGTATTTGTTTTCTTAACAGGTTAATTTCTGCAGGATCATAATACATTTTAATCCTTCATATATTTATTAATGTAATATGCTGAGTATTCCTAGTGTCGTATGCCCAGTTTGTATTGCTAATGCATGTTTATTAAACTTGACTTTTTAGATTTGGCATCTAACGTTTTGTTGCTGTAAATTAGAGTTGAGATTAATAAAACAAGGGATTAACCTCATTGTTGGGTCAAGTATGGCAAGAAGAAGCCCATAATGATAAGAAGTCACAGGTAAGGAAATTGAAGCAGGAAGACTTTTGGCACTGAGAGGTTCTGGGGGTTCCAAGAGAGATTATTAATTTATAGTGTCTCTTCTTTAAAGGCAAGCATACAGAGGGCTCTTGGAATATATCAGTAAACAAATCTTTACATTTGAGTGGTACAAGTGTCTAGTAACAATTTACTGAAGATTTACTTTGCCATAATTCATTACCTAACATTCTAAATAAAAACTTGTAAGTACTGTAAAGGTAATGTCTGAGGAGGTTAAAGCCACAAAACATATCAAACCATTTCAAATGAAGCAGAAGTTACAACTATGGGGGTAATTTTTGAGGCTTGTTGTGTCTATAAAAATATCTTATTAACCTTTCAAAATAAGGATAAAAGATGTAGAACTGTAGGGGTATTTTTGAGATCTTTCCCAACTCTTAAATTCTAGGGTTCTAGAATTTTATAAATAGATTATGTTTAAAGATCAGTACAGCACAGACAAATATTTTGCTAAGAGCAAAGAATTAAACTGTGGGGCTGAAGAAAAGAAAATTCAAATAAACGTCATCCTGGTGTCCTCAAACCGAACACTTGGTGAATATAAACTTAAATTAGTACTAACAATCTAGATTTCATGATCTTTCCACAAGCTTCTACAATAGAATCTAAACTTTGTAATCTCTCAATTTAATATTGCTTGAAATCCTTAAGGTTATTTTAACAAATATCAATCAGGTACAGAACACAAAAAGTTCCTTTTTTTTTTTTTCTTTTTTTCTTTTTAGTTCTGGTTTCCTTCTTGTTTATGCTCTTGACTCAGGGAGTCACCAGAGGATGCCTCACTGTTCTCACTGCCATTGGTGCTTTCCAGAGGGTTATGACCAAGTGTGCTTCCTCTCTATTACCTAAAAGTTGCCCAAACAGTTCCACAAATAAGTGTGAGGTATCTGGTCACATTTTATCATTTAATCCTTAATAATTACTCCTCCTTAGACACACACACACACACACACACACAACCACACAACCAAGGTTTTATCAGTGGAAACAATTTCTTTATCTTAGATCTCTAACCCTCAGTTTATAAGAATTTGAAACCATTTCAAGAGACTTGGCAAGAAACTAAGGCCATTCTCTTGACTAGCTTCTCCATGAACCAAATTTCCTACTAATGTCTTCATCCTTTTCTCTAAAGTGAAAGCCTTCACTAAAGTCTCTTTTTAAAAATTCTCACTATTTTATTTGGACATTAGTATTGGTACAGCTGGTAGGCCATACTATCATAATAACCAACTACTTGTTGTTACTGGCAACTAATTGTTGGGTGTCAACTTACTAGACAAGACTATTCCAATTGCAAGCAACATAAAAACGATTTAAGCGGACTTCAGGGGAAAATAAAGGCTGGATGATAACAATGTGCAGAGATTCAAGCAAAGTTACTGGGATATAGTTCATCTCTTTACGGATTGGATTTTCTATATTCTATCTTGACTTACTTCTCTAACAGCATTTCTCAACATTATGAGACTCATCTCAAGGCTTCTACCAATTAATTTAGCAACGCTGATGAGGATAGAAATGATTTTTCCTAATAGCTCCAGCAAAGGCCTGAAACTGAGTGCCATTGGCCTTTTTGAGTTACAAGACCATCCATGGTTCACAGGTCAATTGTTGTGTTCAAAGGAATAATATGCCCTGAATGAGTAGGCTTGATTCTCCTTAAATCGGTAGTTGAAATTAGCTATACACAAGCCACATGAACTGAGTGAAGAGAAAGAAGGCATTCCACATTAGAAAACTGAGGTGCAGGCCAGGCACGGTGGCTCACACCTGTAATCCCAGCACTTTGGGAGGCCGAGGTGGGTGGATCACCTGAGGTCAGGAGTTCAAGACCAGCCTGACCAACATGGTGAAACCCCGTCTCTACTAAAAATACAAAAATTAGCAAGATATGGTGGCGCAGGCCTGTAATCCCAGCGACTTGGGAGGCTGAGGCATGAGAATTGCTTGAACCCTGGAGGTGGGGTTGCAGTGAGTCAAGATCACGCCATTGCATTCCAGCCTGGGCAACGAGAGCAAAACTGTCTCAAAAAAAAAAAAAAAAAAAAAAGGAAAGAAAGAAAAAAGAGAGGTACACATAATAAATGGGTAATGGACAACAGGCAACTATGTTCACCAGTGTTGATCAAACTCCTATTTTAGTATCTTCACCTTTTCTTTACCAATCAATAAATTGTATTGTTTACAGATGAGGAGGGAAAAGGAATAAATAAGAAAAGAAAAATAATGAAAGTTCAAATTCCTGCTTACAAGATTTTCTCAATTCATATATCTGTGGCTGAGACTGTACCCCGTCCTTTGCACTGCCTTTGAAAAGATACACACATAATTTCAATAAACATGTTTTCACCTTTCCCAGCGTTTGGCCTTTGCAGCTTTATATCATCAGTGTAAATATTATAGGAAGTGTAATGGCCATTTGCACAGGGAAGAAAACCTGGTATTGTGTGCTGGTGGAATATCAATTCTAGAGACAGAGTATAACCTCCGCATGTTACCTTAATGCCTCAGCAAATATCACACTTTCTGAAGAACATCATAAACAGATATCTCTTCCACATTAGAAACCCTCTTCCAGGTTCAAGTTAAGAAGTGTGAGAAAATTTCCCATGGTATCTTCATTACCCATAGTAGAAAACTGTTAGGAAAAGTATCTTTTTAAAAAAGTTTTTATTTTTAGGGGAATGAGCACAGAGCTTCCATGCCTTTCATGGGTGTGGCATCCTCCAGAAACCTCCAATTGTCCAGCTGGCCGGAAGCTCTGAGAAACAACTTTTTGTAAGTTTATAGAATATAACATCTTGGTAAGAGTTGGAGATTTATTTATCTTCTTCATTGACATCTTTGTTTACTGTTAAGTATAAGATACAGAGGAAGGAAGTACAGGCTTGTGAGGACAATCCAAACACTAGTCCCAGATCTGCTAAGGTCTACACATGTATTTAGTGGTGCAAGTAACTCTAACAGTTAGTATTTCAGTCTCTTCATATTAACAGATAGTAATAACTCACCTTTTTATAACATGGTTCTTATAAGAATGAAATATTGCTATGACCACCCATTGAAAAATTATAAAGTGTTTTATGAAGGCAAGGTAGCACTTTATTACTCTTGCTATTATTTTATCATCTACTCTTTTACCATATATTTCTATATATGGTAACATAAGCCTGTTTCCTCCAATCTTAACAGTCATAAATTCCGTTTCACAGCCTCTAAATGGATCCTGGTAACCCCTAAATCTATCTCTTCATTCCCAAACTCTGTCATGATAGTTAAATGCATATAGTCAACTACTGACTTAACATGTCCACTGAGATATCTGATGGGGGACTTCCATACTTAACATGTTCAAAGCAAAATTTGATCCTGTTCCTCTAATCTTTTTTCTACTCCCACCATCTCCCTTGTAACAAATTGAACTGAAAATCACCAGTTGCTCAGGTCAAAAATCTGTCATTCATCAGTAATTATTTCTCTTCACCTTATGTATATTATTCATCAGCAAGATCTCAAAATATATCTACACCATGATATCTTTTCACCACCTTCACTTTAAACCACTGTAAGAAAGCCTTCCTTCTTCCACATTTGCCCTCCTGGTAGGCTACATTTAAGGAAAGCAGGTTCAGGTAGTTCATTTTGCATTGTCATATTTTGCAGCATGTGTTACTGTTTCCAAATAGCTATTTTGACAGTTGGGCCAGGAATTAGATATTTCTTTTCTTTCTTTCTTTTTTTTTTTTTTTTTTTTTGAGACAGATTCTCTCTCATTCGGCCACCCAGGCTGGAGAGCAGTGGCACAATCTTGGCTCACTGCAACCTCCACCCACCATGTTCAACAGATTCTCCTGCCTCAGCCTCCCGAGTAGCTAGGACTACAGGCACATACCAACACGCCCAGCTAATTTTTGTATTTTTAGTAGAGATGGAGTTTCACCGTGTTGGCCAGGATGGTCTAGGTTTCATGACCTTGTGATCTGCCTGCCTCGGCCTCCCAAAGTGCTGGCATTACAGGCCTGAGCCACCACGCCTGATCAAGAGATTTCTTAAACAAAGTTTCTGCTCAATAAAAGTACTCTGTATTTGATAATGACACATTGCACTAAAACAATTAGGACTTGCTTAGGGAGTTTTACTGTGAAAGGGAGTCAGGAATATTGACAACAGAATCCAAGCAACTCCACTGGAAAAACAATGAAATAAGAATCTATTGAGCTAGAGAATGATGTGAGTATGCTTGGGTGTATACGTGTGTGTATGTAGTGTGCATGTATTATATCAGTATGTGTGGCTATTAAAAGAGAGACAGAAACATAGTTTAGCCATTGCATCCTTGGGAAAGAGGACTGCTAGGATAGTCTTGTAAACTTAGAGTCTCCAATTTTAGAACCTTTGTTACACAACTTTTGAAAGTGTTTGCTATTTGTCTTCTGTGTTTCTTAAACCATCGTTCACTGAGGCATCCAAAACAAGTCCATGTTCTTTGTAGCTTGAAAAAAAAAAATCATCAAAAATAGCTATTTCAGGTGGTTTTTGAGTAATAGATCTTCAGAGAAGCTTGGAGGTTATGGAAATAACAATCGTGCAAATGTGGAGAGGATAGCAAGTGGTAGCCCACGATTTGTCTGTGCAGCTGATGATCTCTTACATAAAATATATACCTGCCAAAGCCAAGTTTTGACTACAGCTTCGGAATTCTTTCAATGTGTTAAGTAACGTAGGAACAGTAGAAATAAAAGTTTGCTTCTCATACCTCTGAATTACTACATAAGGAAAAATACAAAAAAGGAAGAAAAATACTTGTGTTATATAAAATTATTTTATATTTTCTTCTTGTAACTGGTGCTCTAAGTTAGCTTTAAACTAGCACTTAAAACATGCATGGCACAATTAAAACAACCCAAAACACTGAAGTCTAAAGGTGATAAGATTTCCTGGTCAAGATCACGGTCAAGGACTCTAATAGTGAGGGTCAGGCACTTAGAAATTTGAATGAGATTACTCGGGAAGAATTGAAAGCGTATGAGAAGTTGGAGACTCCCATCAGCTCTTAATATATCACTACAAATGGAGCAAATCAGAATGCCCCATGAGCCTGGGAACAATGTCAATAAATCAGATTAACAAACAAAACAAAATTAGCAAGAATTTTGTATAATCTTTTAAAGCAAGCCATTAAACAATTAGGTAAATATAAACTTTAACAGTTCCTGATGTAAAAGCTTAGCAAATAGGTAAATATTACGTTGAGATGGTTGCTTGCTTGGTGGAAATGCATGGGGAAATGACACTGTTCAGTGTGTTAATGTAAACAGCTTCTATAGCTTTAATATCTTCTTGGCTTAACTAATGCAAATTAGTCCCAGTGGTAGCCCACACTTCTCAACACTGAAGCACCGATAGACTACCAGTTATGGGAGGAAAGAGTGGAATTGTACCTATCACATGCATCTGATTGACTCACTCCTGCCTTAAAGTCCCAGGTAGAATGCAAAAACAATACAAAACAAAATGTGCACTGCCATGCATTTAGGAGAAGCTGTTAGAAGTTAAAATATCGGGCCAGGCGCGGTGGCTCATGCCTGTAATCCCAGCACTTTGAGAGGCCGAGGCAGGTGGATCACGAGGTCAGGAGATCGAGGCTATCCTGGCCAACATGGTGAAACCCTGTCTCTACTAAAAATACAAAAATTAGCTGGGTGTGGTGGTGTGCAACTATAGTCCTAGTTACTTAGGAGGCTGAGGCAGGAGAATCGCTTGAACCAGGGAGGTGGAGGTTGCAGTGAGCTGAGATCGTGCCACTACACTCCAGCCTGGCAAGACTCCATTTCAAAAAAAAAAAAAAAAAGTGGTTAAAATACCACTTTTCTGATAGTCCTATCCAAGCCAATAAATGCTAGTAAGAGAGAAAAACTACAAAAAATTAACAACAAAATCCCAAAGGCCTTAAATATAGCAATGATGTATTGCTCACTCGGGCTGTACTAAGAACACCTTGTAGGGAATTTTATTAACTCAATCAGTAGGTAGCTCTGGTCATGTTTCCTGATAGCCTGTTGGGTAGAACTATCACATGGCTTTGCCAAATTGCAAGGTGGCAGAAAAATGCCAAATGAAATAAAAGGGGAACATTATTGTTTCTGTTTCATTGCCATTCTGTTCACCAACTCTCCACTGACTTTTACATAGAACACATTCAACCCTTCCCCAAGGGAGATAGCCCAGATGTTTTTGCTTATCTTGCTCTAAGTTTGGAACACCTGGGTGATATATGAGAGTCCCTATATTGTCATTACAGTTGTTTCCTGTTGGTCTCAAGATGAATTAACCTAAAAAAAAAAGAAGTTATCCCACCAAATCTAATGTGTAACAGTAATAGGATTGAGGTAGCTACAATTAATCTATCTAACTAGAGAGAAAAAAGTACATACAGATTCTGGAAGCACACTGGGCAGAGGTCATGTGTGCCCCCATCCTGGAGAGGGAAACTGCTCATCAGGCCCTCACCATGAGAGTGACTTCACTGTCTACAGCTTTTTTCCATTTTGAAATTCTTCTTTCTCTATTTTCTTTCTTTATCATTACTGACATTGACTTTGGGAAATAAACTCTTCTTACATGTTGTATAGCTTTCTCTTAGCCATAAAAGATTGGGGCCACAATGCTTTTTTAGTTACAATCTCTTTGAATCCAGACTCTAAAACTTGGTTACTATGATTTGTTTGTATTCTATTGTACCTGCATCATGTACCAGTAACTGTGCCTACAGGTTTTGTTGTTGTTGTTATTCCTGTTTTAGACAGGGTCTCACTCTGTCACCCAGGCTGGATCATGGCTCACTGAAGCCTCAACATTCCAGGCTCAAGCCATTCCCCAGCCTCAGCCTCCCGAGTAGCTGGGACTACAGGTGTGTGCCACCACACCCAGCTAATGTTTGTATATTTTGTAGAGCTGGGGTTTCACGTGTTGCCCAGGCTGGTCTTGAACTCCTGAATTCAAGCGATCCGCCCTCCTTGGCCTTCCAAAAAGCTGGGATTATAGGCGTGAGCCACTGCACCTGGCCAACCTACTGTTTTATTGCAGTTATATTTCTCATGATGAATATAATGCTTGGCTCTTTGTTTTCCACTTTCTCCTTCTCCCTCCCCTTGCTCTTTTCACTCACTTAGTGGAATTAATGGTAGGCACCTTAAGGTTATATAACCAGAAGAGTTAAAAGAGCTGCATCATTATCCTAAACTTTCCCTCTAATAAATTTTGAAACCGAAAAAATTTACTGGGTGCCACATCTTAGTATGATCTTCGGTTTGAGACAATTTAATTAATTGAAAGATTTTGCTAAATAGTTGTTACTCAAAGTCATTCTGATTCTAGTTTTTGCCTGTTTGCAGTTGAAAGTTACCATTAGGACAAATATCAAATGCATGTGGGGCTTAAAACTGAGATGACGGGTTGATGGGTGCAGCAAACCACCATGGCATGTGTATGCCTATGTAACAAACTTGCATGTTCTGCACATGTATCCCAGAACTTAAAAAACAAAACAAAACAAAACAAAACAAAAAAACAAGACAAAAAAAAATAAGGTGGCATTTCTGATAGTGCAACTTCACTAATTTCTGAGATTTCTCTAGTCCCTTTCATTTCTGGTCAGAAAATTGATAATCCTTCCATGAGCTCAGCTCTTTCCTGCAGTGCCTCCCTGATGCAGCTGAAAACAAATAAAGCCCACTACTAATGTTCTTTGCAAAGCTATTTGTCCATAGCTAAAGGTTCATTAATCTGTGACTTGCCTTCCAATTTTCCACAGGCGACAGTGTTACCTAATATTTTGCCATTTTATTACTTGGATCACTGCTTTTTCAGGGTTTTATATATATTTTTTTGCCATTATTCTCAATTACTAAGCCTAACAATTAAGCTAAAGGCATACGTTTTAAGCTTTTTTCTTTTGTTTGTTTCTGCAGTTTCTCCTCCTTTCTCCACCTTCTTCCTTGTCTTCTTCTCCTCCCTCTCTTTTTCCTTCTGATTCTTATTAATAATTAATCCAGATAGAAAAAGCTATGCTGTAATTACAAACAACACCAATATATCAGAGGTTTTATAAACAAGTCTGTGCATGGCACTCATGGCTGGCAAGGGAAATTTTTCTTGCTTATGCTATGTTCTATCACCTTGTGCCTCCACCGTTTTACAAAACAATTGGCCTACTTGGTTGTCATAAAAGAGAAGGAGAGACTAGAGGACAATACTTCTTTGCCTATAGGATCATTTTTACTGACTCAGCCTTACACTTACTTTCCAGCACAGCCCTAGGGCCAAGTGTCATTGCTCTATAGGGTGGTTGCAAATGTAGAGGTGCACATAGAATATGTGGTACGCATTGCAGTCTCTCAGTGGACTCAGTGGTGCCTGTTAAGTGTTAGAAGGTATGTGATCATTGTCATGTGACTAAGAGACTTTTAATCCCTTTTAATAACTAGATATAGCTATAGTAGATAAATTATATTCATAGCTGACCTGGAAAGGTATCAGCTAGAATTTGCTTGCTGTAGGAAT
This sequence comes from Nomascus leucogenys, assembly GCF_006542625.1. Lineage (NCBI taxonomy): Eukaryota > Metazoa > Chordata > Mammalia > Primates > Hylobatidae > Nomascus > Nomascus leucogenys. The sequence goes on from NC_044400.1 coordinate 21,858,534, forward strand.
TGTTTGGAAGGATAATCAAGAAAGGAAATCTTCTCATTTGGGATAATATTTTAGTACATAATCCCCATAAAATGATCATAGCCCTTTGTCCAGAGAACAGTTCAAGGCAGAAAGGTGGACATTTATAGGTGAATAATTCATCCCCAAAAACGGTCTTGTAAAATAGCTCTGCACAACAAGCCCGCTATAACAGGACACATCTCTATTGTGACTAATGAAGCCAATCTTAGTCCTGCTCCTGACTTTTGAATATGAGATGCAGAGAGAGGGCATCACCAGAAAACAGAGAAGCAATAGTAGAACCCTACATCCTAAGATACATATTATGATAAATGTTCATTTACTGAGGTAAAGTGTTTCTATTTCTTGCAACTTGAAACATCCTGACTCACACAAAAAGTGGATATGTGCAAATTATGAAGATATTGTATCCCCCCAGAAGTCAGATGTTAAAGCCTCACCCCCAGTGTGGCTATTTGGAGATAGGGCTTTTTAGGAAGCCAGTTAGGTTAAATGAGGTCATACAGGTGGGTTCCTAATCCTATATGACTGGTGCCCTTATACATAGAGGAAACTAGACTAGATATTTGTCTTTTCTTTCTTTCTTTTTGAGACAGAGTTTCCCTTTTTCATGCAGGCTGGAGTGCAATGGCACGATCTCAGCTCACTGCAAACTCCACCTCCTGATCTCAAGTGATTCTTCTTCCTCAGCCTCCTGAGTAGCTAGAATTATAGGCACATACCACCATGTCCAACTAACTTTTGAATTTTTAGTAGAAACGGGGTTTCACCATGATGGCCAGGCTGGTCTCGAACTCCTGGCCTCAAGTAATTCACCCACCTCGGCCTCCCAAAATGCTGGGATTACAGGCATGAGCTACTGCACCCGGCCTGCACTAGATATTTTTCTGTCTCTGTGCACACAAAGGAAAGGGCATGATAGGGCACAGCAAGAAGGTGGCTGTCTACAAACCAGAAAGAGAGATCTCACCAGAAATAAATTCTGGCAGCACCTTGGTCTAAGACATTCAGCCTCCAGAACTTTGAGAAAATAAATTTCTATTGTTTAAGTCCAGCAGTTGATGGTATCTTGATATGGCAGCCTGAGAAGAGTAATACAGCATATATTCTTTACTGAGGTGCCTTGGTATGAACACACTATGCCTACTGCTAATTGGTTTTCTTTTATCTAAGAACCTCTTATTCAAATGTTTTCGGTTCCATAATAGAAGTATTACTTTATTCCTTTTTGCCTTGGCAACTTTTTGTAGTTTAATGGTTTGAAGATCAACAAAGGCAATCCACGGGCTTTACAAATCAGTAACAGTAAGCAAAACATAAATATTATCAGGATTTTACTAATCTTCATGGATGCTCATGTGGAAAATTGAGGCAATTATATGAAACAAATGGCCCCTGATATTTGCAATACTTGCAAGTTTTTTGTTTACTCTTATTTTTTGAAAGCTTTTGTCTAGAACTGTTTTTAATAAACTTTTTCTCATTTTAATAATAATTAAATTTATAAAACATATTTTGAGCATTTATCATATGTCAGAGTTCTAGGTGCTGAGGAGTAATTAATGAACAAATAGACACAAATTTCTACCTTCACAAAGGTTGGTAAGAGAAGGCAGGTAATAAATATAGATATGCTAAATATTTGATATGCTATGTAGTGATATGTGTTGCCATGTTGGAAAGGAGATTTGGGTGGGAGGAATTACAATTTAACTGAAGATAACATTTGAGTAGAAAATCTGGAGGAGATATGAGATAGTCAACCACATATCTGAAGGAAAGATCATTCCAGGTAGAAGGAACAGCAAATTCACAGATGTGAAAAGAAAGCAAGTTGATGGGTTTAAGAAGTAACAAAGTTAGCGTGGCTGGAGGAAGGTGATGGGAGTGGGGAAGATGTAGGAGATAGGATCAGAAAGGTGATCAGCTGGGTCCTGGTTAATTGAAGGATTTGTCTTTTGACCTCAGAGAGGTAGAAGTCACTGAAGGATATTGAGCAAAGCTATGACATGATCTGACATATTTTAAAAAGACAACTCTGGCTGCTGCATTGAGAAGAATAGGTTAAAAGATGCCAAGAAAACAGAGGAAGACCAGTTAGGAAACAACCTAAGTGACAAAGGAGTGAGATGATGGTGCCTTGGATCAGAAGCATCCTAGTGGAGGTATTGGGAAGTTGTCTGATTCTGTATATATTTTGTGGACAGAGCCATTAGCATGTGCTGACTTACCGAATACAAAGTGTGACAAAAAGAGGGGTATTAAGGGTTATTCCAAGGTTTTTGGTCTGGACAAATGTAAGGAGGGGTTGTCATTCACTGAGATGGGCTAAGTGAGAAGCTACACATAGGTTGGAGGCAAGAAGAATTAGCAGTTTCTTTTCGACCACGTTAAGTTTGAAATATTCGACATATTGAAGACTGAATATTCTATATCTATGTGGAGATGTCAGATAAGTAGTTCAAGATTTTGAGTCTGGAATTGAGGGAATGAGACATAAGCATTTGAATGGCGTCAATAAATAAAAGATATTTAAAGCCTTAACACAGATGATACCACAAAGGAAGGGTGTGTAGCTAGGTAAGAGAAAAAAAAAATCAAGTGATAATTAGAGATTCTGATTAGATGCAGCAACTTTTATGAAGCTATTGTCAATTATTTTATTTTAGCACTTCTTGATTCTATTCTTGTTGTATCCAAACAAACTTATAGAATAATGCTCGACATTTACTTCTTTACTTAAAATATAAGTCTTTCTTTATTTCATAAAAATTTAAGTTGATTGTAGTATATCTCTCTTTTACAATATGGAGAGTTTTTATATCTTTAAGTTTACTGACTTTCTTAACTTTCTGGAGAATGTTTATTTTTCACTCTTTCAGACATATCATTCCTGATTATCAAGTCTATTGTTGATATTTCTGAATCTTATTCTGTGAAACAAAACAAATCAAATGTTTCCATATTCTAATTCTTTGAAGCAAAATAGTACTTTTTGCATCATTACAAAACCAGAAACAAGATTACTTGTTCTTAACAGGGACATGAATATCATTGTTAAATGAATAGATTCAGATGTAGAAGAAGAGAGAGTTCATGGATAAAGGAATGGACAGAGCTGATAGGAGGTTGTTTTGATCTAATTACAATTAATTGGAAGAGAAGACCCTAAATTGGTCACGACTTAATTTTAGTAGTGTTTAAATAAAATGTCTTTCTGTTATTAGAAGTATACAAAATAATTTGCAATTCTGGTAGCACTGTAACTGCTTCTATTCAGGATAATAATCATGTAGCCCTATGTCCTCTTATTCATGTATGAAGAAGCGAGGGTGGAGAGACAATTTGGACAGCCTTCCTCTGACCAGGCTTTTGTCCAGTGTTAATTTGGTAACAGAGTCTGCCTGAAGTTAAATTTAATGCTACATACACTATCCTAAGTAATTGGAAATATTACTAAAATGTTGTGGATTCATTAATTATCTAACACATTTTTATTGAGTGACTTGTGTATGCTCACTGCTATTCTAAATGCTAAGAATTTAGCAGTGAACTAGACATACAGTCTGTGCCCTCAAGGAGCTTGCATCTTAGTAGGCAATAAACAAAGAAATATATAAACGAAAAATGTCAGATATAATGTGTGTTAAAAAGAAAATACAGAAGGTTAAAGGGATAGAGAGAGAGACAGCAGTAGGTAATAGACAATGTATTCTATGCAGAGATCAGAAAACACCTCTCTAAGAAGATACTTGAACAATGACCTAAATGATGAAGTGATCTAGCACCTACACACACTGGGGCAAGAGTGATACAGAAAGCGGAGAAAGTAAGTGAAATAAATGTGTAAGGATTCATTCATTCATTTAATAATAAACACTCACATAATAATAGATGCTGGATGCTACATTTCAAAGAATACAGTATCAGTCCTTGAAGAACTTATGTTCTGCTGGTCTGATGAGGGCTCTTATGAAGGTCTAATATTAAATATCAACAACTTATTACCGGGACTAGAAGGCAGTGTGAGTGGAGTTTTGAGCAGCATTTCTTTTTCATTAAAGATAACAGGTATTATGCTCATTAGGGATGGCTAGGTCATTGTCCCACTTCTACATTTTCTCTGTTCCTTTCTGTTATTTGTCCATATTTATATGCATGTTGCAGAGATCTACACTCTCTGTGTGCTATCTTTCCAGTGTCCAGTTACTCCATTGCTATGACATTGATGCCCTTTGCCATCCATTTTATTCTTCTATGTCGTATACACTTTGAACCTCCTGCAGATTGTGCACTTTCAAGACACTCTTTCTTGTGTACTTTCATTTTTCTGAAGAATGTAACTTACTAACTTGTCTTTTCCTCAATATCATCTGCTTCTTCTTCTCTGATACTTTTTTTTTAAACTGAAATTTTAGAATAGTTTTAAGTGGCCAGAAAAGTTTTGAAGAAAGTATAGAGAGTATAATCAACATTTCACATTAGTATGTTACAATTGTAACAATAAATGATACAATATTTATACATAATTAACTAAAATTCATGTTTTATTTAGGTTCCCTTAGACTTTACCAAATGTCCCTTTCTTGTTCCATGATTCCACCCGGTAGTATTTCACATTTTATCTAGTTGTTATGTCTCTGTAGGCCCCTCTTGATTGTTACAGTATCTCAAACTTTTCTTGTGTCTGATGACCTTGAGGATTTTTAAAAGTGCTCCCAGGGTGTTTTGGAAAATGCTTCTCAATTTGTATTTATCTGATGCTCTTGCCCATGACTAGACTGGGCTTATGGGTTTCAGGAGGAAGATCAGAGGTAAAAGTACCACTGTCATTATGTCAACAGTGCACACTATCAATATGACTTGCTATTGATGTTAACCTTGATAATCTGGCTGAGGTGGTATTTGTCAGGTTTCTCCATTGTAAAGTTACTCTTCCCTTCCCCTTTATATACAATACTGTACTCTTTGTAAGCAAGTTACTATGCACAATCCACACTTAATGAATGGGAAGGTAGGTATGTTCCACCTACTTAAAGGCAAAGCATCTACCAAAATTATTTGGAATTTATCTGCACAGATTTGTATCTATCTATCTATCTATCTATCTATCTATCTATCTATCTATCCATCCATCCATCTATTCAGTTGTTTACTTATATCAGTATGAAATAATGGATATTAGTTAATTTTTTCATGAGTTTATTATTTTTACCATCTTTTTCCACCTCAAAACACGGAAGACTTCCTGCTTTTCTGCCTATTTTTCTTTTTAAAATTTGCCTTTTGTTTGTCAGAGAAAGCCAGCATATTCTTTGGGGTGGGAGGTGTGCAGTTACTTTGGCCTTTGGGGCTCTAGCAGTATTCTCAAATTATTTGTTCAGCCTATGAGGGAGAAAAACTCTGCCAGTATTATCTCTGGGGACACAGGAGAGGTAAATAGCTGAATTAGGTGTCAGGAGGAAAGTGAACCGCATCGAAGTCCTATGCCTGATAATTCTCATGACCCAGCTTCTTGAGGCCAAATTTTCAAACCTTCAACTCTTTTTTCCCATTCCTGTTATATATTTAGAATGTACTCTTTAACACTTTCAAAATGTTTTGTTATCTATTCTCTCTAAATATTTTGAAATCCGGTTTCCACTCTACCATTATACTAAAATGGAACTCTAAATATTTAATGTTTCTCAACTGCTGAAGTAGCAAAAATCCAAAATTTTAACAACATACTCTGTACCTAATGATTCAGGTTCTTGATGAGTATTGTTTTTATTGGGAAGCCACTGTTTTCTTCACAAGAAATACTATCAGAGATGTATAATGACCCCCTATGTGCATCTCATGGGTCCACGTATAGTTCTCTTTGCCGTCATTGTGCATCATTAACAAAGCTTTCATGCCTGTAATCCCAGCACTTTGGGAGGCTGAGGTGGGCAGATCACCTGAGGTCAGGAGTTCGAGACCAGCCTGACCAAGATGGTGAAACCCTGTCTCTACTAAATACAAAAAATTAGCTAGGTGTGGTGGTGGGTGCTCATAATCCCAGCTACTTGAGAGGCTGAGGCAAGAGAATCACTTGAACTAGGGAGTTGGAGGTTTCAGTGAGCCGAGATTGTGCCATTGTACTCCAGCCTGGGCAACAGAGTGAGACTCCATCTCAAAAACAAAAACAAATAAAACACCGCCACCGCCACCGCCACCACCACCACCACCAACAAAACCCTCTCCTTTTGGTAATAAAGATCAGTACTTGGCCAGGTCAGTGACCCCCTTTCTATGAATTTTGTTCCAACTGCATAAGGATTACAGGTTAGGGTCAATATCAGCTCTAAATTTAATGTAATTTCTCCTTAATAATGTAGCACCAGGCAATGGCTTACAAAATTGCATATTTGCCAGGGAAATAAACTTGTTAACTCCCAGAACATTTGATCTGAATCACTTTTATATTATTTAAGAAGTCTTAATTTATGTTTTATTTTATTTTATTTTTTTTTTTAGATGAAGTCTTACTGTGTTGCCCAGGCTAGAGTGCAGTGACACAATCTTGGCTCACTGTAACTCAATACAATCTCTGCCTCCCAAGTTCAAGTGATTCTCCTGCCTCAGCCTCCTGAGTAGCTGGGTTTACAGGCACACACAACCACTCCCAGCTAATTTTTGTATTTTTAGTAGAGATGGCATTTCAACATGTTGGCCAGGCTGGTCTCGAACTCCTGACCTCAGTTGATATGCCCACCTTGGCCTCCCAAAATGCTGGGATTACAGGCGTGAGCCACCACGTCCGGCCTGTACCTTATATTTTAGACATCTGAGTATGTACCTTGTTTCCTTTAGTAGTTGAGAAATTATTTAAAGCACATTTCATATGTTAATTAGCATGATTTTCACTATATAGGGATCCCTACATAGCATTTTAATAGACTGAATGAAGTTGTTTCTAGGTCGCACATTTGTTATGCTGTTAATAGTTGATGAAAAGTTTTTCCTTCCTTATTTCTTTGTTCCTTCTTTCCTTTTCAGTCAAAAAGCCATTAGGTAATTTAGGTAAATATTCCACCTGCAAGGAGATGTATCATAACCCCTACTGTTTAAGTGTGGAATGCACATAATAAATTATTTCCAAAAGGTATAATATAGATACGGGAAAGAAAGTAAATTTACAGTGGAGCAACCTGGAAAGCTCTATTACTGCTGGGGGATCAAAGTTCACATCAACAGTGATAAGTCAGGTTGAGTGTGTACTCTTTGATATGATATGATGATAATGGCACTTTGTTTCTCTGGTCTTCCCTCTTAAAAGTTGTAACTCCTTTATACTCAGGAGAAATAAATCAGATATATCCCAACTGAGGAACAGTCAACCCAATCTCTGATCAGATCAGTATTCCTTAAAACTGTACATTACATTATAAAGAAGAGACATCTGGGAAACCGTCATAACCAAGAGGAACCTATGAAGACATGATTGATGACTAAATATAAGATGGTGTCCAAGGTAGGGTTCTAGAACAAAAACAACAAAAAAGGACATTAACTGAAGACTATGGAAATCTAAATAATGTCTGGACTTTAGATAATAATAGTGTATCAGTACTGGTTCATTAATTATTATAATTATTCTATACTAATGTACGGTAATAATAATAGAGGAAACTTGGTATGGGGTATATGAAGACTGTGTGTACTGTATGCAAAATTTGTTGTCAATTTCAACCTATTTTAAATAAAAAATAATGTTTATTATAAAAGGTTTCAAAAAGACGTTAGACAGCTCAAATAGGGCATCTGATGGTGGCCAAAGCCCAAACAAGGAGAATGTCAGAACAAGGTAGCTGTGGCCGCTGGAACCCACCCAAGGCGGACTTCAAAGCAGAGCAAGAATATATTCCAAAGACTGACTGCAGTGAAGGAGATCGAGCCGATAATTAAATGTATCTGGTTAACAATGGATAATGGAGCAAGGTTTCTCATTTGTTGGAGAAGTGAGGTGCAATTACAGAAAGGAGAAAAGATAGAAGGAAGCCTATGGTATTGGACAAATTCACATTAAAGAACATTCTAGAAAATTATTGGTCTATAATTTTTGAGAGTGTGAGAAATTATTTCCTGGAAATCAAGAAAAAGAGAAAGACTGAAAAAAGATTCCATATTTAAAAAGACTAGAGAAATAGGACATCTAGGTGCAGCATAACATCTTTTTGCTCTAAAAGACATATAACAATAGGCAGTTCTTTGTTTTAGCCCTGTTATCTTCAAAAGAAAAAGAAAAAGTACAAATTAAACAAGGCAAAGTCCCATTTTTCTAAAATTACACTACACACACACACACACACACACACCGTTCCTAAATAATAGATTATGGAGACATTTCAGTTCAAACTACGTAAGAAATATGTAAACATTCAAGTAAAAAGCTTTGATAACTCAGGACAACGGCTTTCTTTCCCCAACCATTCTGATTAATTACATATTTTTCTTTAATAATTCTTTACTTATTCCTCCTACTCTTGTTGCCTTAGTAAAGTTTTTCTATTTTTTTCTTTTGTTTTGTTTTTTCTCGACACCTAAACAAATTGTTTACTTAAACTCTAATCAACATTAAACTGAACAAAGCCACTTCCATGTCAACAGAAATATATTTTGGCCTATACTCAGGTTCCACATTGGATTCTATCCTTACAAAAAAATTATCATTTTTAAAATAAGAACCATACTAATAAATATAGGAGACAACCCTATGTCAAAAGAGAGTTAAAAATTATTTCTACTTTTCTTTCTTCCTTCCTTCTTTTTTTCCCCTCCTTCCTTCCCTCCCTCCCTCCTGATCCATCCTTCCTTCCTTCCTTCTTTCCTTCCTTCCGTCCTTCCTTCCTTCCCTCCCTCCCTCCTTCCTTCTTTCCTTCCTTCCTTATTTCCTTCCTTCCTTCCTTTATTCTTTTTTCCCTCCCTTCCTTCCTTCCTTCCTTCCCTCCCTCCCTCCCTCCATCTCTCCCTCCCTTGCTTCTTTCCTTTCTTCCCTTCCTCCCTCTCTCACTTACTGGTTTTGTTTTAGAAGATAAGATACCTCTAATTTCTTAACTTCTTTAAAGTGAAGGTGGTGACATTTACAATAATAATATAAAATTAATTAAGCGAGGAAGCTCAAATTATTTTTAATGGCTTTAATCACAAGGTTAAATGCCATGCTCATGAAACTCTCTAACGAAAGACTCGATCCAAGATCATCTGGGATAGAGAAGGCAGAAATGACTCAGGTTACTCGTCAAGGAAGAGTGGCATTCTTTGAATATTTGGCAATGCATTTTAAAATAAGCCAATCATCCAGAAGAAAAGAAACAACCAAATAATAATTTATTTATAATTCATTTCTAATTGGAGCGTAGTGTAGAATATTTATCTTTTAATGAGAATGGTTTTATGATGTCTTTTAAGCAGCACACTTGAGAGATTTAATTCCAACTAACTTAGCTACTTTCTGAATAGTTCGGTGTACCTAAAATTCTAGAGACTCAGATTTATTCTATTTCTACATTCTAGTGGAAGTGGCCTGGAACTGGATAGCAGAACTGGCCTTACCACCTTCACTTTATACATCAATGAATTAAGTTGAATTGTTTTGTTTCCAAAGCTACTAACCTCCAGCTCTTATAATGTAGTGAACTAGAGTTTGTCTTTGCCTTCTCCTTTCCTCTCACCCTGCTAGGGCTCAGTCCATAAGACTTATTTTTCCTTGCTTGGAAATAATTCTCAGTACTTTTTTCTTAATATTTTTCATTAACTCTGCCATAAGATATCAAAAATACCACAATTTTGTTGGAGTGAAATACTCTCAGGAATATTGCAATAGCCTTTACTTTTGTATTTGCCTTCATGTAAAATTTATTGAAAATTAGTTTAGAGTAATTTTCTTAAAATACTGCTTTTGCTACTGTGCACAATTCAGTACTGAGTGCAGAAAATTATCTAAATTTCTATATGGCAATTCCCGCCAATTCTCAAACTGCTTTACCCTTCCTTTACAGGTATATTTTCTCTTGCTCACCTATTTGTTGTCTCAATTTCTAGTCAAAGCAGTTTATTTATGTTCCATTATCTATCTTCCTGTTTCTTGTGTCCACATCTTTGTTCATATTATCTCTCCTATTTATCATATGGGCAACAAAAACTCCTTTTCCACCTCACTTTCCCTCCTTATCAAAATTGTATCAAATGTTAATCTTCAACTTAAAATCTTTTCCAACAGCAGAATATGCACTCTTCTCAAGTGCATATGAACACTCTTCATTATAGATTATATCTTAGACCACAAAACAATTCTGAATACATTCAAAAATATTAAAATACAAAGTATCTTTTTTCTTTCTTCTTTTTAAAATTTTTTAAATTATATTTTAAGTTCTGGGATACATGTGTACAACGTGTAGGTTTGTTACATAGTTATACATGTGCCATGGTGGTTGGCTGCACCCATCAACCTGTTATCTACATTAGTGATTTCTCCTAATGCTATCCCTCCCCTAGTCCCCCACCCACTGACAAGCCTGGTGTGTCATGTTGCCTCCCTGTGTCCATGTGTTCTCATAGTTCAACTCCCACTTATGAGTGAGAAAATGCGGTGTTTGGTTTTCTGTTCCTGTGTTAGTTTGCTGAGAATGATGATTTCCAGCTTTATCCATGTCCCTGCAAAGGACATGAACTCATCCTTTTTTATGGCTGCATAGTATTCCATGGTGTCTATGTGCCACATTTTCTTTATCCAGTCTGTCATTAATGGGCATTTGGGTTGGTTCCAAGTCTTTGCTATTGTAAATAGTGCTGCAATAAACATACACGTGCATGTGTCTTTATAGTAGAATGATTTATAATCCTTTGGGTATATACCCAGTAATGGGATTGCTGGGTCAAATGATATTTCTGGTTCTAGATCCTTGAGAATCGTCACACTGTCTTCCACAATGGTTGAACTAATTTACACCCCCACCAACAGTGTAAAAGCATTCCTATTTCTCCACGTTCTCCAGCATCTTCTGTTTCCTGACTTTTTAATGATTGCCATTCTAACTGGTGTGAGACGGTATCTCATTGTGGTTTTGATTTGCATTTCTCTAATGACCAGTGATGATGAGCTGTTTTTCATATGTTTGTTGACCATATAAATGTCTTTTTTTGAGAAGTGTCTGTTCACGTACTTTGCCCACTTTTTGATGAGGTTGTTTTTTTTTTTTTCTTGTAAATTTCTTTAGTTCCTTGTAGATTCTGGATATTAGTCCTTTGACAGACGGATAGATTGCAAAAATTTTCTCCTATTCTGTAGGTTACCTTTTCACCCTGATGATAGTTTCTTTAAGCTCTTAATTTAATTAGATCCCATTTGTCTATTTTGGCTTTTGTTGCCATTGCTTTTGGTGTTTTAGTCATGAAGTCTTTCCCTATGCCTGTGTCCTGAATGGTATCGCCTACATATTCTTCTAGGGTTTTCATGGTTTTAGGTCTTACGTTTAAGTCTTTAATCCATCTTGAGTTAATTTTTCTATAACATGTAAGGAAGGGGCCCAATTTCAGTTTTCTGCATATGGCTAGCGAGTTTTCCCAACCCATTTATTAAGTAGGGAATCTTTTCCTCATTGCTTTTGTCAGGTTTGTCAAAGATCAGATGGTTGCAGTTGTGTTGCGTATTTTTCTGAGACGTCTGTTCTGTTCCATTGGTCTATATATCTATTTTGGTTACTGTAGCCTTGTAGTATAGTTTGAAGTCAGGAAGCATGATGCCTCCAGCTTTTTTTTTTTTTTTTTTTGCTTAGGGTTGTCTTTGTTATATCGGCTTTTTTGTTGTTGTTGTTTTTCCATATGAAATTTAAAGTATTTTTTCTAATTCTGTCGAGAAGGTCAATAGTAGTTTGATGGGGATAGCATTGAATCTATAAATTACTCTGGGCCATATGGTCATTTTCACGATATTGATTCTTCCTATCCGCAAGCATGGAATGTTTTTCTGTTTGTTTGTGCCCTTTTATTTCCTTGAGCAGTGGTTTGTAGGTCTCCTTGAAGAGGTCCTTCACGTCCCTTGTAATTTTTATTCACAGGTATTTTATTCTCTTTGTAGCAATTGTGAATTGGAGTTCACTCATGATTTGATTCTCCGTTTTTCTATTATTGGTGTATAGGAATGTTTATGATTTTTGCACATTGATTTTGTATCCTAAGACTTTGCTGAAGTTGCTTCTCAGCTTAAGGAGATTTGGACTGAGATGATGGGGTTTTCTAAATATAAAATTACGTCATCTGCAAGCAGAGACAATTTGACTTCCTCTCTTCCTACGTGAATACCCTTTATTGCTTTCCCTTGCCTGATTGCCCTGGCCAGAACTTCCAATACTGTATGTTAAATAGGATAGGTGAGTGAGGGCATCCTTGTCTTATGCTGGTAGTCAAAGGGAATGCTTCCAGCTTTTGCCCATTCAGTGTGATATTGGCTGTGGGTTTGTCATAAATAGCTCTTATTATTTTGATATATGGTTCCTCAATATCTAGTTTATTGATGGATTTTAGCATGAAGGGGAGTTGAATTTTTGGAAGGCCTTTTCTGCCTCTATTGAAATTATCATGTGGTTTTTATCGTTGGTTCTGTTTATGTAATGGATTACATTTATTGATTTGCATATGCTGAACCAGCCTTGGATTCCAGGGATGAAGCCAACTTGATCATGGTGGATAAGGTTTTGATGTGCTGTGGGATTCAGGTTGCCGGTATTTTATTGAGGATTTTTGCATTGAGGTTCATCAGGGATATTTGCCTAAAATTTTCTTTTTTTGCTATGTCACTGCCAGGTTTTGGTATCAGGATGATGCTGGCCTCATAAAATGAGTTAGGGAGGATTCCCTCTTTTTCTATTCTTTGGAATAGTTTCAGAAGGAATGGTACTAGCTCCTCTTTGTACTTCTGGTAGAATTCGGCTGTGAATCCATCTGGTCCTGGGTTTTATTTAGTTGGTAGACTATTATTCATTGCCTCAATTTCAGAACTTGTTATTGGTCTATTCATGGATTCGACTTCTTTCTGGTTTAGTCTTGGGAGGGTGTACGTCGCCAGGAATTTATCCATTTCTTCTAGATTTTCTAGTTTATTTGTGTAGAAGTGTTTATAGTATTCTCTGATGGTAGTTTGTATTTATGTGGGATCAGTGGTGATATCCCCTTTATCATTTTTTATTGTGTCTATTGGATTCTTTTCTCTTTTCTTCTTTGTCTGGCTAGCGATTTATCTATGTTGTTAATCTTTTCAAAAAACCAGGTCCTAGATTCATTAATTTTTGAAGGGTTTTTTGTGTCTTTATCTCCTTCAGTTGTGCTCTGATCTTAGTTATTTCTTGTCTTCTGTTAGCTTTTGAATGTTTGCTCTAGTTTCTCTAGTTTTTTTTAATTGTGATGTTAAGGTGTTGATGTTAGATCTTTTGTGCTTTCTCCTGCGGGGATTTTAGTGCTATAAATGTCCCTCTAAACACTGCTTTAGCTGTGTTCCAGAGATTCTGGTGTGTTGTGTCTTTGTTCTCATTGGTTTCAAAGAACATCTTTATTTCTGCCTTCATTTTGCTGTTTTCCCAGTAGTCATTCAGGAGCAGGTTGTTCAGTTTCCATGTAGTTGTGTGGTTTTGAGTGAGTTTCTTAATCCTGAGTTCTAATTTGATTGCACTGTGGTCTGAGAGACTGTTTATTATGATTTCCGTTCTTTTGCATTTGCTGAGGAGTGTTTTACTTCCAATTATGTGGTCAATTTTAGAATAAGTGCAATGTGTTGCTGAGAAGAATGTATATACTGTTGATTGGGATGGAGAGTTCTGTGGATGTCTATTAGGTCTGCTTGGTCCAGAGCTGAGTTCAAGTCCTGAATATCCTTGTTAGTTTTCTGTCTCGTTGATCTAATATTGACAGTGGGGTGTTAAAGTTTTCCACCATTATTGTGTGGGAATCTAAGTCTCTTTGTAGGTCTCTGAGAACTTGCTTTATGAATCCGGGTGCTCCTGTATTGGGCGCATATATATTTAGGATAGTTAACACTACTTGTCATGTTGATCCATTTACCATTATGTAATGCCTTTCTTTTTTGATCTTTGTTGGTTTAAAGTCTGTTTTATCAGAGACTAGGATTGCAACCTCTGCTTTTTTTTTTTTTTTTTTTTTTTTTTTTTTTTTTTTGCTTTCCATTTGCTTGGTAAATATTCCTCCATCCCTTTATTTTGAGCCTATGTATGTCTATGCACATGAGATGGGTCTCCTGAATACAGCACACCAATGGGTCTTGAGTCTCTATCCAATTGGCCAGTCGCTGTCTTTTAATTGGGGCATTTAGCTCATTTACATTTAAGGTTAATATTATTATGTGTGAATCTGATCCTGTCATTATGATGCTAGCTGGTATTCTGGCCATTAGTTGATGCAGTTCTTCATACTGTCAATGATCTTTACAATTTGGTATATTTTTGCAGTGGCTGGTACTAGTTTTTCCTTTCCATATTTAGTGCTTCCTTCAAGAGCCCTTGTAAGGCAGGCCTGATGGTAACAAAATCTCTCAGCATTTGCTTGTCTGTAAAGGATTTTATTTCTCCTTTGCTTATAAAGCTTAATTTGGCTGGATATGAAATTCTGGTTTGAAAATTCTTTTTTTTAAGAACGTTGAATATTGGTCTCCACTCTCTTCTGTCTTGTAGTGTTTCTGCAGAGGGATCTTTTGTTAGTCTGATTGGCTTCCCTTTGTGGGTAACCTGACCTTTCTTTCTGGCTCCCCTTAACATTTTTTCCTTCATTTCAACCTTGGTGAATCTGATGATTATGTGTCTTGGGGTTGCTCTTCTCGAGGAGTATCTTTGTGATATTCTCTGTATTTCCTGAATTTGAGTGTTTTCCTGTCTTGTTAGGTTGGAGAAGTTCTCCTAGGTAATATCCTGAAGAGTGTTTTCCAACTTGGTTCCATTCTCCCCGTCACTTTCAGGTATACCAATCAGACATAGGTTTGGTCTTTTCACATGGCCCCAAATTTCTTGGCGGCTTTGTTCATTCCTTTTTGTTCTTTTTTCTCTAATCTTGTCTTCATGCTTTATTTCATCAAGTTGATCTTCAATCTCTGATATCCTTTCTTCTGCTTGATTAATTCAGCTATTGATACTTATGTATGCTTCACAAAATTCTCGTGCTGTGTTTTTCAGCTCCATCAGGTCATTTATGTTCTTCTCTAAGCTGGTCATTCTAGTCAGCAATTTGTCACTAAGTAACTATTCTAGTTAGCAATTTTTTCATGGTTCTTAGCTTCCTTACATTGGGTTATAACATGCTCCCTTAGCTTGGAGGAGTTTATTATTACCCACCTTCTGAAGCCTACTTCTGTCAATTTGTCAAACTCATTCTCCCTCCAGTTTTGTTTCCTTGCTGGCAAGGAGTTGTGATCTTTTGGAGGAGAAGAGGCATTCTTGTTTTTGGAATTTTCAGCCTTTTTGCACTGGTTTTTCCTCATCGTTGTGGATTTATCTACCTTTGTTCTTTGATGTTGGTGACTTTCGGATGTGGTTTATGTGTGAACGTCCTTTTAGTTGATGTTGATGCTATTCCTTTCTGTTTGTTAGTTTTCCTTCTAACAGTCAGGCCTCTCTGCTGCAGATCTGCTGGAATTTGCTTGAGGTCCACTCAAGGCCCTGTTTGCCTTTGTATCACCAGTGGAGGCTGCAGAACAAGAAATATTGCTGCTTGTTCCTTCCTCTGGAAGCTTGATCCCAGAGGAGGACCTGCCAGATGCCAGTCGGAGCTCTCCTGTATGAGGTGTCTGTCGACCCCTGCTGGGAGGTGTCTCCTAGTCAAGAGGCACGGGGGTCAGGGACCCACTTGAGGAGGCAGTCTGTCCGTTAGCAGAGCTCAAGCGCTGTGCTGGGAGATCTGCTCTCTTCAGAGCCAGCGGGCAGGAATGTTTAAGTCTGCTTAAGCTGCACCCACCACTGTCCCTTCCTCCAAGTGCTCTGTCCCAGGGAGGTGGAAGTTTGATCTATAAGCCCCTGACTGAGGCTGCTGCCTTTCTTTCAGAGATTCCCTGCCCAGAGAGGAGGAATCTAGAGAGGCAGTCTGGCTACAGTGCCTTTGCCAAGCTGTGGTGGGCTCCACCCAGTTTGAAATTCTGCTGGCTTTGTTTACACTGTGAGGGGAAAACCACCTACTCAAGCCTCAGTAATGGTGGACCCCCCTCCTCCCACTAAGCTAGAGCATTGCAGGTCGATTTCAGACTGATGTGCTGGCAGCGAGAATGTCAAGCCAATGGATCTTAGTCTGAAGGGCTCTGTGGGGGTGGAATCTGCTGAGCTAGACCACTTGGCTCCCTGGTTTCAGACCCTTTTCCAAGGCAATGAAAGATTCAGTCTCGTTGGTGTTCCAGGTACCACTGGGGTATTAAAAAAAAAACTGCTGCAGCTAGCTTAGTGTCTGCCCAAACAGCTGCCCAGTTTTGTGCTTGAAACCCAGGGCCCTGGTGGTATAGGCACTCAAGGGAATCTCCTGGTCTGTGGGTTGTGAAGACCATGGGAAAAGTGTAGTATCTGGGCTGGAATGGCAAAGTCCCTCACGGCTTCCCTTGGCTAGGGGATGGAGTTCCCCGACCCCTTGCACTTCCAGGATGAGGCGACGCCTCACCCTGCTTTGGCTCGCCATCCGTGGGCTGCACCCATTGTCTAACCAGTCCTAATGAGATGAGCAGGGTACCTCAGTTGGGAATACAGAAGTCACCCACCTTCTGCGTTGATCTTGCTGGGAGCTGTAACTGGAGCTGCTTCTATTCAGCCATCTTGCCCAGGAATCCTTACAAAGTATCTTTTATGAGCACAATGAAATGAATCTACAAATCGATATTGGAAAGAAAACCAGAAAATTCACAAACACATGTAAATTAAACAACAAACTCTTAAACAAACAAACAAAAGGGTCAAAGAGGTAATCACATATTAAATAAGTCAATTTTTCAAAATGAATAAAAATGATAACACAACATACCACAATTTAGGGAATGCAGCTAAGAAAGTGCACGGAATAAAATTTATAGCTATAAATGCCTACATGGAAAAAGAAATCAGATCTAAAAGCAATAGCCTAGCTCTGCGTTCTGAGGAATTAGAAAAACAGGCATAAACAAGCCAAAAGATAGCAGAAGAAAGGAAATAATAAAGAATACAACAAAGATAAATTAAGTAGAATATAGAAAAATAATAGGGAGAATCAACAAAACCAAAATTTGATTATTTTGAAAGATTAATAAAATTAACAAACCTTTAGCTAGGGTAACAAAGAACAAAGAAGACACAAACCAGAAATGAAAGTGGAAATATTATTGACCTTAAAGTAATAAAAATTATGACACTAATATAAAAATTGTATGCTAACAAATTATATAACCTAAATGAAATGGGCACCTTTCTAGACATATAAATTACTTAACTTCACCCAAGAGGAATTAGAAAATCACAACAGATCTATAATAAGCAAGTAGATTGAATCAGTAATTAAAAACCTCTCAACAACAAAAAATTCAAATAGCTTCACAGGTACATTTTATCAACCATTCCAAACATTTAATAAAAAATGAACACCAATCCTTCTGAAAAGCTTAAAATTACAGAAGAGGAAGGAACATTTTTCAGCTCATACTATTAGCCTAACATTAGCCTGATATTAAAGCCAGATAAGACATCACAAGAAAATTACCGGTCAATATTCTTTATGAATGTAGATACAAAAGCCCTCAATGAAATACTGTCAACGTGGATCCAATAGTGTAGTAAAAGGATTATACACCATGACCTAGTGGGATTTATTCCAAGATTCAAGGGTTAGTCAATATAAGGACATCAATGTAATACTCTAATAGAATGAAGAAAAAAACATAAATGAACAAAATATGATCATCTCAATTGACAATAGACATCTGCCAAAATTCAACACCTTTCCATGATAAAAGCACCCAGAAAACTAGAAATAGAAGGGAACTTCCTTTGTATGTTAAAGGACATTTTTTTCTTTCATCTTTTTATTTCTGGAAACTGGGCTTTGTCTCTCTCTTTTATTTTTTTGAGTTCAGCTATATATTTATTCTTGTTATATTATACTTCAATCAATTTAAAAGTATAAGGTAATTGTTACTGAATATAGACAAAGGATAATGGTGTCAATCATTGAATTATAAATGGTGAAGGAACAAATCTCTGATGCAGAAATATTTTAAATTAATTATGTACATACTGTAGTCTAGAAGATAGGAAGCATAACTCCTCATCTCTTAGGTGTGGCCTGTGCATTTCAGAGTACAGTGTAGAAAAGAAATAAAAGAGTAACTTTATAGTAGAGAAATCTGGCAAATACTGCTTCAGCCAGGTGATCCAGGTCAACATTAATACTCATAACCCATATTGATAGTATGTACCCTTGATATTATAGGATGTAAATAGCACTTTATCTCTGTAGCCTTACTTCTAAAACACATAACTCCAGTGTAATCCTGAGAAAAATGTCAGACAAACTGTATTAGCAGGACATCTACAGTATACCTTACAAGTACTCTTCAAAACTGTGAGAGCCATCAATAACAAAGTATAACAAGCTGTCACAATGCTGAGGAGCCTAAGGTGACATGATTACCAAGTGCAATGTGATATCCTGGATGGGATCCTGGAAGAGAAAAAGGGAATTAGGTAAAAACTAAGGAAATCTGAAAAAACTATACACTTTAATTAATTATAATGTATAAATATCAGTCTGTTAATGTTTACAAATGTACCACTCAAGTATGTAATTATAAAAATAGGAAAAATAATGTATGAGGGGCACAGTGGAAATCTGCAGTTCTGCACAATTTCTCTGGGAATCTAAAACTTGAAAAAAAAATAGTCTATTAATAATACCAACACAGAAACAAGTTGAGGCATTTGTTTTTGGAATTCTGGGTTAAAGACATTTGCTTCAGGGAAAGGTGCAAGTTACTATCTGACACTGGTACTGGAAATTTTTCATTTCTTCTCAGTTACTGGTCATTCTTGGAAAGTCAGGTGATAGCCCTCAAGTAAACTTTTCCCCAAAATGGAGCTAAAAATGTACCCTGAGGGCAGACATAAATAAAAGGGCCAAAAGATGGAGAGAAATACAAAAGTCAACGTTAGTCTCTTTCCTCACTTCTCCACCTTTTCTTCTCTGTTCTCAATATATTGATTTTCTGAAGGTATCCTTCACCGTTGCCATCTCTGTGT
This sequence comes from Nomascus leucogenys, assembly GCF_006542625.1. Taxonomy (NCBI): domain Eukaryota; kingdom Metazoa; phylum Chordata; class Mammalia; order Primates; family Hylobatidae; genus Nomascus; species Nomascus leucogenys. The sequence continues at coordinate 21,877,823 of NC_044400.1, forward strand.
GATATTACCACTGCTGGTCATGACCTTCCACAATGAGGATATTTGAACTAGATAGCTGGCAGGGTGCAGTGCCTTGAGAAGCCAGTGAGGACAGAGATTTTTGCTTACTCTGAACTCAATCTACCTCACTGAAGTTAAAGTTTAAATTAGATTTTCAAATAGGGTATATGCAATTGTGTATTTCCTCATAATCTTTCCCTTGACGTGATGATTGCTTTCCAACAGGACAAAGCATTGTGACACGTAATATTAACCTAAGTGATATCTCTCCAGGCTTACAAGTGTGCTTGTTTTACTTTGTTATTTCCTGAAGACTTCCTTTACACTTCTCTTGATTTCTGCCATTTTTATGTTAATGTATGATAAGAACAACATTGTGGGTACTAATCATATATTCTTTCAAAGAATGCTATTATGTTTGCTTTCTTCTGAGGTAGCTTATACATACATTTTGTTGCCATTTTAGCTTTGAGATCATATTAAGTTGAAATTTTAAAAGTGACTATCGCTGGGCATGGTGGCTTATGCCTCTAATACCAACACTTTGGGAGGCCAAGGCAGGCAGATCACCTGAGGTTGGGAGTTTGAAACTAGCCTGACCAAGGCGGAGAAACCCCGTCTCTACTAAAAATACAAAATTAGCCGGGCGTGGTGATGCATGCCTGTAATCCCAGCTACTCAGGAGGCTGAGGCAGGAGAATCACTTGAACCCGGGAGGCAGAGGTTGTGGTGAGCCGAGATCACACCACTGCACTCCAGCCTGGGCAACAAGAGTGAAAAGCGAAACTCCATCTCAAGAAGAAAAAAAAAAGTGACTATTAGAACCCATTCTTGAATTCGGCTAATTGATCAGAGAGAGACAAAATGTTATAAGCAATTTCTCATTATTTTCTCTTATTTGCTTTGACTTTGATTTGATCTGTGGCTGCCACTGTTCTTCTTAGTAATTCAATTAACCAATACTTACTGAGCCACCTGCTCTGCATCAGACAAAATTCTATGTATTGCTAGACCAATAACAAGACTGATGAACTACCTAAACTTTACATTCTAGTGAGGTAGCAGATAATAAACAGATAAACATGTAAGTATATAATATAGTATAGCAAGTGATAAGTAACATAGAGAAAGAAAAATCAGTTTTAGAAGATAGGCCAAGAGCAACAGTTTTATAAACAGTGGTCTCTGAGGAGACAGCAATTGCTCAAAGACCTGTGTGAGAAAAGTAAGCCACACAAATGTCTCAGTATGGTCTGGGCAGAGATAAACTCAGTTAGAAAGACTCTAGGCAAGAGATTGCCTACTTTTATTGAAAAACAGTAAGCGTTTTTGAGCAAATAAAGTTGGACAGAAGGTAGACATTGGCCAGATCATAGAAGAACATAAAATATGATTACAATGCTCTCCATTATTTGAATATCTTGCATAATAATGATGTGGTCTTGTATTATCTTTTTTTTTTTTTTTTTTTTTTGAGAATGAGTCTCACTCTGTCGCTCAGGCTGGAGTGCAGTGGCGCAATCTTGGCGCACTGCAACCTCTGCCTCCCAAGTTCAAGCAATTCTCCTGCCTCAGCCTCCCGAGTAGCTGGGATTATAGATGTTTGTCACCACGCCTGGCTAATTTTTTGTACTTTTTTTTTTTTTTTTTTTTAGTAGAGACAGGGTTTTCGCCATGTTGGCCAGGCTGGTCTTGAACTACTGACCTCATGATCCACCCACCTCGGCCTCCCAAAGTGCTCGGATTACAGGTGTGAGCCACCACGCCTGGCCATATTATCTTTAAGTCTCAGGTTCCTCATGTGTGAAATCAACTAATATTATGTGTTTATTGTTACAAGTCAAAGATAAAAATTTGAAATGAGGCCTATGATGCTGATTATATTTTGTTCTTTGATCCAGGTGATAGTTAAATAGATATGATCACTTTGTGAACACTTAAGACTTATGCGCTTGTCTGCATGTGATGTACACAAAAATGTGTAATTACTTAGTAGTAGTCTTATAAAAATAAACAAGAAAATACGTGTGTGTGTGTATATATATATATATATATATATATATACGTATATATATATTATATATATACATATATATATATATTATATATATATATATATTATATATATACATATGTATATATATATTATATATATATATGTATATATATATAATATATATATACGTATATATATTATATATATATATGTATATATATTATATATATATGTATATATATATTATATATATATACATGTATATATATATAATATATATATACATATATGTATATATATATTATATATATATACATGTATATATATATATATATACATATATATATATATAGTGTTAAGCAAAGTACCCAGTACATGTTGGCCAAAACAAATGTCATGTCTCTCTTCCTGTCTTTTGTTCACTTTTTTTCCTAGCCTAACTATCCTAGAGATTTTACAGTACTTCTGCTTGTTTACTTTTGTTTTCAAAAAAGTTAATTATAAAGCAAATAAACTCATTTTAGGAAAAATGCAAAAAATCTGATAATATGCTCATTTATAAATAAAAAAGCAAACAATACCTTTAAATTCTAACAACAGCCACCAGCTTACTCCCATCCTTTCCAAGATATTCTAGTTCTCCTCTTCCTTTTCTTCAAGGCATATTTTTTTCCTAAGGATAGTTCCATTTTATCTTTTACATATACTTCTTTTCTTTTCCTGTATTTTTCCACCTTCTTCTAATTTTCTTTACTTTTCTATTGATTATGGGTTAAGTAAGAAAAAAAGGCAAGGGTGACAGTCAGAGTGCATGCAGAATTCTTCAAAGCAATGAATGTTGAGAAAAGCCGTGTATGTTTAGAAGTTAATGGCCTCCCCTCTAGATTTCTATGCAGCTTGAATTCCTCGGTGTTTCTGAACTTCTCGTGTTTTTCTCTTATGTTTTAAAGAATACTCTGCTACTGTTTTTATCTCGATTACCATTTCAGTGGATTTAAAAAATCTCTTTCCATTATTTTTCTTTTCTCCTTACTTCTTTCCTCCCCTTCTCTTATTTTTTTCTCTTTCTTTCTCTCCAACTTCATTCCTTTATTAATTTCCTTCTCTCCTTTTAAGTTTTGGTAACTGTTTTTCATTTGGCCAGCTCTCAGTATACCTTATTTGTGTTGGGTACCAAAGCAAACATCCTCACCAGTGATGCAAGACTGAAGAAGTGTGATCATTAGCTCTGCAATCACAACCACAAAATGCCTGTGGCTTTGCCTAAATCCTTCTTCTATGAGAAACTTTCCTTAGTTGGAAACGATTCTTCTTAAGAAATCAAGCAATACTTGAAATTTTGAGGAACTGATAAGCAAGAAAAACTGTATACTCATTTCCTTAACATGATACCATTTCAGAATTACCTGTGTGGTGCTTTTCATTGCTATAGAAATCGAATTAAACTCAGTGTGATTGTAACATAATGGGATACTTCACTTGAGAAAGGGGATTTTTATAATTTGGAGAAGCACTGAGAGTCAGCAGTGAATATTCATGACACGGGCTAGGACCATTTAAACAGATGACTTCTAGGAGTATCTCTTGAGGACATTTAATCTCTTGTGCTTGACCATCCTGACCCAAGGTGAGTTTGAGTCTCAAATACATTAAAATTCTCAAACCATTAGTTTTATTTTGTTCCTGAAAAACTAGAGTTTAACTTTCAGAATACTTTTTCTCATTAGAATTATCTGTTTAAAAATTCTTGGTGACATTCCATTCTTCACCTAATCTCACATTTGTCTTGTTCTGTTTTGTCCAAAATGTTTTCCTAAAAATGAAAAAGAAAACCTCTAGAATGATTAGTCGAGTGAGATTCTCAATAAATCTGCAACTAAAACCATCCGTAAGTCCTAACAAGTTTCAATTTTTATCACGTTAGTGTCTTTTGGTGGATAAACTTTGCTCTAGGTCACTATCCAAAAAACTTATGTGAGTTCTGTTGATTGTATCCTGCCTTTGTATTCCTAAGAGTTGATTTAGGAAGCAAAATCCCCCCAAAATCTGTCTTCTCAGGCCCGTGGATAGTTAGAACGCAGGCTACAGATGTCAAACCCTCTAGTCGGGGTCTTGCCTAATAAAGTGCATAAAGAATACATTGAACAGAACGTTATACAATTTTAAGGCATTTTAAAATTTTTGGTCTAAGTCATGTCTCTACCAGGCTAGACACCTGTTCCAGATATGTATTCTTAACATAGCAGACATTATTTAAATATCTTACCATATGTCACAGTTACATCAATAATATTTGGAATCATACTGGACCCTTTGAAAATTTTCAATATGAGTAAAAATGTTTATCTTAGAAGTAACTGGAGGGGAAACATCCTTATTATTAAGTGCTAAGCCTTTTTAAAATGGTATATGAAGATTCTAAATAGACTTCTGATTACAAGATACCTATAACAATGGAGTCTTTGTCCACGGCTAATTTAAAAAAAAAACATGAAACTCTAAAGACTGTCTCATTTATTAATTTGCCAAATTCTTCTTTCTTTTAACATTTTCTTTACCCCACAGTATCTTTTCTTGCTTTTTGTGCTACCACACTATCAAATTTTACTCTTTTTCTCCCAAATTTCTTTTTCTAACCATCAATTGTCTTCCCCCTCTGATTATGTCTGAAAATAACCACTTGCTTTTCTTCTCTTTTTCTTTTTCTTTTCCTTCCTTCCTTCCTTCCTTCCTTCCTTCCTTCCTTCCTTCCTTCCCTTTCTTTTCTTTTCTTTTCTTTTTTCCTCTTCTCTTCTCTTCTCTTCTTCTCTTCTCTTCTCTTTTTTTCTGGGTCTCACTGTCACCCAAGCTTGAATGCAGTGGCAGGGATCACAGCTTACTGCAGTGTCAACCTCCTGGGCTCAGGTGATCATCCTGCTTCAGCCTCCTGGGTAGCTAGGACCGCAGGCATGTACCACCACACAAGGCTAATTTTAGTATTTTTTCTAGAAATGAGAGTCTCACTGTGTTGCCCAGGTTTGTCTCAAACTCCTAGGCTCAAGCAATCCTCCTGCCTCAGCCTCTCAAACTGCTGGGATTATAGGCATGTGCCACCATGCTGGGCCTCAAATTGACATTTTCTTAAAAATTGGACTGCCAAACAAAGGACATCAGCCCTAGTAGGCAGAACATACTATCTTGGTCTGTGTTAAAGGCAATTGTTGAAATTTCTCTGAATCTCTATGGGATAGATATAAATGTACTGATAAATTTGAACAGTTCTGGGAATCCATAATCTCAATTTATTTGACCAATATCAATAAATACCATGTTGAGAGGTCCCTGTATTTCTAAATTCTGGTTCAGCAAAAAATAAAAAAAAAATTAAAATACCTGAAATAATGTAGCTATTCCTGAGGTATCATTAACAAAATAGAAACTTAAAAAAGCACATGATATGGAAAAATCTTTGCTCGTGGTTATACATGTTAAGTTTCCAGATAAATATTAATTAGACTTGCGGACATAAAAGGCTGTACCAAGAGGATATTTTAGAGATAAATTTTTAGCACTTACAGACAATATTACGAAGTAGCTATGTGGGCATAGAGAAATTTGGGAAATTATCAGGCTGTTTCTACTCTAATAGATTTCAGTTCACCCGTAGGATATCTTCACTAAAGGAGCTTAACATAGCCCAGATGGTAGATTTGATTGCCCACATTAGAGCTGCTCACTTGGCCAAAGACAAAAAAAAAAAATTATATTTACACAGAAAATAGCTCAAGTACCTGAACCTCAATATGACTATATATGGGGATAGAGTCTTTAAGGAAGTGATTAAGGTTAAATAAAGTCATAATGATGGGGCCCTAATCTGATAAGATTAGTGTCCTTATAAGAAGAGGAATAGACATCAGGGATTTTTTTTTTTCTCTCAACCCATGCCCAGAGGAAAGTCATATGAGGACATAGCACAAAGAAAGACATCTACAAATCACAGAGGCTGCACCGGAAATCAACCCTGCTAGCATATCGATCTTGAATTTCTAGCCCCCAGAACTGTGAGGAAATACATTTTTGTTGCTTCTGCCACCCGATCTGTGACATTTTGTTATGGAAGTCTGAGCTGACCAATACACTTGAATAACTATCAGTGTCAATGTAAAACAACCCATCTTTAGACTTAAGGAGAGAGTCACCTGGCTCTCTAAGGCAGATGCAAATGGATTTTTCTTTACCTGGGTTTGGTAATTCAGATTATGGCACTAAGTGTTTTGGGAAGGCTCCATGTCATTTTGATACTAGTCACTGTGGGTTGCCATTCTTATGCATGCATTCTCCACAGTCTCAGTCCTGTTCTGCAGCTGCTCTCGTGTCAAATGATCCATCACTCAACAGAAATGAACTCATCACTCCATAAAAGGAATAGGAAGATCAGTCCATGATCCAACCCCAAACTATTTTTTCTGAGGATGATAATATTATCTAGAAATCACAGCAGTGGTATACATCTGAACATGGCTGCTTTAGTAGCTGAACAACTCTTATCAATTAGGAAAGACTGAGAACTGGTACCATAAATCCATCAATTATAGGATTGCAATTGCAGAATGTTTTGTGACTCACATAATGTTTTCTTCTTTACTCAGAACTTCTCTATTTCACAGATTCTCACCTTAATAATTGAAGCAACTCAAGGTCACATCCTAGTTCTATAATTCTGCCCTAGGCACTCTAAGCCCAAACCATCAACAGGAAACAAACAAATAAAAAACCTGCTAATTTACTCTCAAGTGAAAACTTTCCAGAATTATCTGTGTAGAGTTTCCTATTGCTGCAATAATTAATAAACTCAGTTTGCTTTTATTGCAAATTTTAAAATTCATAGTGGGAGATTTCCAGTTTCAAACAACAAGTCTTGGCTTTAATTATGAGTTCAACTAGTTTTTTTCCCCATAATGTTTTAAATCTCAGTTCATTATAGTGTCTGAGCTTGTCTGATTTTTGCATAGGGAATATAATTAGAAGTAGTGAATGAAGGCCTAGCTGCTGCTTCGATGTCAGCAGACACCCATTTCTCTTTCCAAACTGCTTTTAAAAAGTCAAACCCCTTCCTTCTCTTCTTGCCTCACTCTCTACTTAATGTGATTTTCTTTTAATTTATGAAGGAAATAAAATCATTGCTTTTTAAGAATCATCCAATCAAGTCATTAAAGATATCTGGAATTCAAGATGTAGTCAAAATATTTCAAGGGCATTACAGTATCCTCTGTCTTCTGTAATCTCTCAGGCAGTAAAACGGTACCAAGTGCAGAGATAGAAACACTGCTGTGAAAGTGGGTTAAAATCCTGACAGTATTGTGGCTTCTCATTTTAATTTCTCAATTAACTTATACAAATGAATAACTACCTTTATAGAAACAGCTTCTGGATTTCTTTGTCCTTTTTTTCCCTGAAGTTAGGCTATATTTGGTATCTCTATAGAGACAGGCTCTATTTGGTAAATCTGTTCTCACCTCACATAAAAGGTTAATATTCTACAAGTGGATGGATGTGGTGATGACAACTAAAAGGAGATTGAATGATCTCATCAAATTATATTACACAACCTTTCAAAGAAGGCCCAGTTAGATTAAGAGGTTTCTTTATGTTCATGCCCAAAATGCCAAATTCCAACAGCCCACAAAATTTCTTTAAAGTATTTTTCTCATACGTTTGTTTGACGATCAGCTTAAAGCTCCATTTCCATCCTAGCAAGTGGCAGACAAAAAGCCAGAGAGTAAATCATATTTTAATAAAAACGATTTTAATAAGTGAAAGATACGATCCATTAAATTAATCTTGTTAAGTAGAAGACCAAAATGAGAACTTAATGGGGTGCAAACATCATGGAGAATCAAAACACACACTGGAAACCATACTTGAGAACCAGAGATGAGTGAATGTTTCATCATCAATATCCATGCTAGCCTTAATCTTGTGGTTATTCCACCACATCCCCCTTTTTCAACAGAAGTCAGTGAGTAGCAAGCCTCATTGAATGTTGGATAGTAGCAAGCACATGTAGTTTTGCTTCCAGTACTCCTTATTTTCTTCCAGTCCTCAGGGCCTTTCTCAACATATGCTTTATTATAGCGTTGTGAATGACTGGCCCTTCATAAGGACATATTCCTTGGCAGAAGGCTATTTGAAATTCATTGTTTTTACAAGATAAGATTTCTGGAAGTTCTAAGCTATGTAAATAGGTTTGGAGGAACATTCTCTTAAACCACAGAAACTATTAATACTCTTGAGCAGGTGAGCTTATCAGATTCCTTAGTAGTCAATGAAAATGCTGAAGGATTTTTCTTTTCTTTGCTTTTTTTTTTTTTTTTGAGATGGAGTCTCACTCTGTCACCAGGCTGGAGTGCAGTGGCATGATCTCAGCTCACTGCAACCTCCGCCTCCCGGGTTCAAGCGATTCTTCTGCCTCAGCCTCCTGAGTAGCTGGAACTACAGGTGCGTGCCACCAGGCCCAGCTAATTTTTGTATTTTTAGTAGAGATGGGGTTTCACCAAGTTGGCCAGAATGGTCTTGATCTCTTGACCTCATGATCCGCCTGCCTTGGCCTCCCAAAGTGCTGGGATTACAGGCTTGAGCCACCGTGCCGGGCCAAGAATTTTTCTAATGAGGTATGTGACAAAGCAGAAACATTTTATGTTAAGCACAGGCATGGCCACAAAAATATCACTTAAGAGGAGAAGAATTTGGGGGTTCTTAGTGTACCATGGAGATGAACAATGTCTCACTCTTTTGAGGATAACAATAGATTTCTCCCTTCTGCTTTTGTAATGATTAAAATTTGGGAAATTTATTTGAGAAAAGTAAAGATATTTTAAAAAGGTTTCTTGATTTTTTTAACTCTTTATTCTCTTAAATATTGACACCATTCATTGTAAGTTTGTGCTAGATACAGCCACTGTTTGCTTGAGAAAATTTCTGTATGTCTGTGATATCCATGAGATAGAAACCAATAGCTGCATATGGCTATTTAAATTAAATTAATTAAACTTAAATAAAATAAAAACTTGGTTCCATAGTTGCACTAGACACATTTTAGGGCTCAATAGCCATAGTATAAACAGCATAGTATAGAACTTTCTATCAGAGAAAGTTTGTCAGGGAGCTGTGCTAAAGGTGGTTTCCAAAATACAGCTATAGCCTGAAAATATTTCTTTACTATTTTAATCAATTTTAACTAATTAATTAACTACATTATACTTTGTTAACATAAAGCCAAAGGCATCTACTTCTGTAATTGGGAGGTAATAACTTGCAATATAAAAATAGATGAGGCAGGGCGTGGTGGCTCATGCCTGTAATCCCAGCACTTTGGGAAGCCAAGGTAGGTGGATCACCTGAGGTCAGAAGTTCGAGACCAACCTGGCCAACATGGTGAAACCCCATCTCTACTAAAAATACAAAAAAATTGGCCAGGCATGGTGGCGCGTACCTGTATGGCCCGGCGCAGTGGCTCACTCCCGTAATCCCAGCACTTTGGGAGGCAGAGGCGGGCGGATCATGAGGTCAGGAAATTGAGACCATCCCGGCTAACACAGTGAAACCCCATCCCTACTAAAAATACAAAAAATTAGCCAGGCGTGGTGGCAGGCGCCTGCAGTGCCAGCTACTCGGGAGGCTGAGGCAGGAGAATGGCACAAACCCAGGAGGCTGAGCTTGCAGTGAGCCGAGATCGCACCACTGCACTCCAGCCTGGGCGACAGAGTGAGATTCCATCTAAAAAAAAAAAAAAAAAAAAGATGACAATTATCTTACTTAATGGTGACATATTGACAGTACTCCCTTTCAGAAAATAGACAATATAATCTGTCTTATTATTGCAACTGAAAACATTTTCCACTTAATATTTTTAAGTGACGCCTAGGTAGAATAAAACATGAAAAATAAATGAAAGTAAAGAAATTAGAAAACAATAACAAGTCATTAATATATGTCAGGTATGAAAAAATACCTAAAAACTACTATGGTTAAATGTTATTTTACATAAAGAAGTTTCTGAAGAACCGTAAATCAATAAATTAAAGATACTAATATGTTTCCACATAAACAGAAATGGAATGATCTGATTTCTAATAGTATCAAAATAAAGAATATCAAGATAAATTTAAGCAAGATTTTTTAAAATATATTTTATGAAGAATGTTTTTATGGGAACATATAAAATAATCGAGGATCAGTAAATAAGACCTAAATAAATGGAGGATTATACAATATTTCTGGGCCACAAATTCCAATAGTGTAACCATGGCAGTTCTCCAAAATTGATCTATAGATAGAAAACCATCCCAATAAAAATTCTGACAATCGATTTGTTCATGTGCCTGTTTGTGTATGTGCATGTATTTAAATTGATAATCTGAATTTTAACACTTACATATGAGTAAAAAGGACCTTGCTATCAAGATGTATTTGAAGAAAAAAAGGAAGAATTTATTATATTTCAAGACTTTCAATAAAGCTATAATAATTATGATAAAGTGGAATTATAAAGGAATACAAATAGAACAATGTACCAAAATAGGACCTACAAGCTCACTGGGATAAATGTAGACACTGGGTAAGTCTATCACAGTCTCCTTTCTGGTCACCAAATATTTGATATACTTCCCTTCTCACTGATAAAATATACTCACTTTAAATAATCTATTCAGCTATATCAGCAAACTCAAGCACCATTATATCTGGGTGAGGTATGATAGGCTATAACTTCAATTAGGTATGAATCCTATTAAACTAAAAACATAAATTGTATATTCTCCACAGTTGCAATATACAATTGTGGTTTAGGGAAAGTGTAATAGTGCTAAGCACTGCTATTTAGAAAAGAGTAATAGAGAACACAAAAAATTCATGTCTGTCTCAATTCCAAAATTTTGTTGGGCAGACATTTCAAAGACCTCCTTACCTGGAGATTAGTAGTAAGCAAAAACTTTTTTAGGACTGAATTTCATTCTCTTCAAGAAATTTTCTAGTTCCGTGTGTGTGTGTGTGTGTGTGTGTGTGTGTGTGTGTGTGTTGCTGTGAAGGGTCTGAGATTGTACCGTACTTGTAGACTAATAAGTTAGTCTGCCACAGTTTCATAGATGCTGGCAGAAAACATGAGAATTCTGAGATAGACACAAAGAACTTATTATTCACAGCAATAGCACTAGGCAGAATATCAGCATTTTCCTGTTCCTGTTCCTGGAGTCCTCATTCCCACAGAGTGATACAAATAGGGACAGCTGATTCCTGCACACACAGCATGATGTATTACAGAAGCAGAACCATGAATTTAGGGAACTCAAGTCTTTGATAATGGGCAGTAAGAATGTCTGATCCAGAGGAAGATGTTATATTTATTGTACCGGACAGAAAACATTCCTGACTTTTGCCTGAAGAGACATTATTTTGATGTTCCAAAGCTGTTTGCTATACAAGTATCTTTGCCAAGATAGTCCAAAACAAAGTCAGTTAGTGCCTCCACTAGCAAGACAGAAAGAAACACGAGAAGCCTATGGAGAGTTGTCTTCTAACCCTTCTGTTTTTGTGCTAATCCTTGGCCACATCTGACATAGGCTTTGGAGAGTTAAGTCCCCCAGGGAACATGGAACAGGGAGTTGGGGAATGTTTCTTGTTTGTAAAAGGCTTAGGTCCCAAGAATTTTTGTACAAACAGTCAAAAACACTTTTAGTTCAGGTACACTGTGTCTTCAGCAGACAGATTCTTCAAAACCTGGCTTCAAAAACTTAGCTTCTTACCCCTTTGATCTTGAGTAGTTTAATGTGTCCTTTTCATATGCATATATCTTTTCTACATATGCCTTTTCTCTGAATTTAGTGTGGATATTCTAAGCTAATCAGTGTGGTGGGAAAGCAATATCCTTAACCTTGGGAAATTTTTTTCTGCTGTTAAGATTTCCTCCGAATTTCAAACCATTCAGAGATTTTAACCATGGGTGTCTGAATATAACTTAGATGTTATATTTGCCATTATACTGAGCTCTGGTTGGCCTCTCTTGCTCAGAGCACTTCTCCATCCTATATTTTACTCTTAGGATTGAGAAGTTGCTATGTCCAGCTCTCTAAGCCCCTAAATTCCCGAACTCTTTTTATTCTCGCTAATTCCTACTTGCAAATGCAAGATTTGTTTTTTCTTAGAGGAACCATAGCAAATGCAATCAAATAGAAGCCAATATGCTATGGCCATTATTTTTCTAAACTCTAATCCTAAAGTCATCATATGTACTATGTATATTACCTGCTTTTCAACTCATCACAGGCAAAAATATTGTCAAATATTTTGCCTCTATAAAACATGGATTGTCATGTTTTCAGCTCTCCATAACAGTTTTCTTTCTGCTTGCATTCAGTCATAAATTTTAGGACTCTTTTTAAAAAATTATGATGCTACCCTAATTCTAGGTATCAGATTTCATAACATGCTCTGTAACAGTTTCTATAAAAAGTGATCATCGAAATCTTAGTTGTTTAATGCGAAGATTTCTTTCTTGCACATCATGTATGACTATTGGGTGTTGGTGGGAGTATTTGACTCAGAGTAGCCTCTTAGCAACCTAAGCAGACAAATCAGCTACCATTTTGAATGTTGCGGGACGCTAATCTAGATGAGGAAAAGAAGTCGGATGGGGGTTGTGTTTTGCACCAGCAATTAAATGCTCTAGCCCAGGGAAGACGTGTTTTTCTTGCAACTCATGGCCATAACTAGTCATACACCTCACTCAACCACAAGGGGTCAGCAAGTACAACTGGCCACAAATCTACATAGTGAGAATTCTGAACTATCTGGTCAGCAAAATTAATCATAACAAAAACCTCTCCAACTCCCTGTCTCATGTTCCCTAGAAGACTTATTCTCCAGTGCCTACTTCAGAGGTAACCAAGAATGAAGATGAAAACATTAAGATGAAGCATTAGGTGACAATTCTCCATGGGTTTTTCGTTTTTGTGACAGTGATTCTCAATTGGGGGCAATTTTGTCCCTCAAAAGGCATATAGGAATGTGTGAAGACATTTTTGGTTGGCTTCACAATTGGGAGACAACCCAAAATCGGAGAGGGGCTGAGTTTCTGGCACCTAGTGAGTACAGGCCAGGGATATTACTAAACATCCTATAAAGCACAGAGCAGCACCCTCCCACACATGCCAACGAAAGTTATCCAGCCAAAGATTTTATAGTGCTGAAATGGAACAACTGTACCTTAGAGAAAGTCATCCATTTGTACTGGAATATACACTCAAGAATATTAATAACTTTGTTGTTAATAACAAAAAATAAATGAAGTACAATTTAAGTACTAATCAATAGTAGAATCAATCAATAAATACAAATTCATTTTCAAAATAAACCAAGGTTATGTAGAGTAACACAAATGTGGATCATAAGCAAACTATTGAGCAAAGACAATGAGCTATAAAGGAGTATAATGGCTTACTCCATTTATGTATAGTTTGAAAGTAAGCAAAAGTAAAACATTAATTTTAGAGAGACATTGATAGAGGGTAAAATTAGAAGGGAAATATATAAAATAATTATCATCAAAATTGGGAGATCTCCTGTGAATGGGGAAGGTGAAAAGTGTGATATAAGGAAGTGCAGTATAAGTATGGTAGAGGATGCTTCCCAACTTCCAAAAAGTTCTGTATATTCACAAAAAGTAATTGCATGGGTATTCACTTCACAATGAGGGAAGACAAAAGACTGGAGTTTAAATCTAGTATGTCCAGTGACCTGTGCGTTTTTAGAATGACAATCTAAGCCTGAGAACACATGGATTTTGGATAGTGGTTTTGTACCTGATCTGATTAAATATTTAGCTGAATGCTGCTGCTGGAATATCACTGCTTCTGCCACAGATGCCAAAGGAAATATGAGGGTATGCATCACACCCAAGGCCTAAGCAGAATACTTAAACAGAGAATGAAACATAAGATAGAGGTTTGAGAATGAACAGAGAAAAGCTAAGGTGCAAGAAGTTAATAACAGGGAGCTTAGGAGTTGATTTGAAGAAAGGCATTATGTATATCTTTCAAATGGTTCTCTGAATAATTAGGAGCAGGTGGCAAGTGTGGCTGCTAAAAGCTCTTCACTCGTGTATTATCTATAATCTAGATAACAGAATTCAACACTTGACTAGGCAGTAGAGTGAAAAATACATGTATTTGAGGCAAGACAAACCTATCTAGAATATAAGTTCTTCTGCTTTCTAAATGTGCGACCTCAGGCAAGTAACTGAATTCCAAAATCTTAATATTCTCAATAAAAAATATGGATAATTATATTTACTTACTAGGGATTTGTGAGTTAATGTATAAGAAGCCACTGGTATGATGCCTAGCATAACGGTTCAATAAATAGCAATAGCTGCCATTATCATTGATAATAGTATTACTGTTATTATTCAGAGTCATTGTACCTGATATTTACTAATACATCCTCTGCAAATGTCAGCAAATGCTTTGGATTTACTATTTCACATGACATACTACATGTTTTATCTTTATTCATTGCTTATTTTTTTCCCTTCTACACGGTTGTTAAAGCAGGAGGAATAAGAAGGAGATTTCACTATTGTAGAACACACCAGAGACAATCTATTTATACAAGATATATTCATTGATAAAAGTAAGAAAACAAACAATATTATTTTAAAAATAGGCAAAATAGAGCTGGATGTGGAGGTTCACAGCTATAATCCCAGCACTTTGGCAGGCCGAGGTGGAGGATCACTTAAGCCCAGGAGTTTGAGACCAGCCTCGGAAACATAGGGAGACCCTGTCTCTACAAAAACAATTTTAAAAATAAGAAATAGGCCGGGCACAATGGCTCGCTCCTGTAATCCCAGTAGTTTGGGAGGCTGAGGTGGGTGGATCATGAAGTCAGGAGTACGAGACCAGCCTGGCCAATATGGTGAAACCCCATCTCTACTAAAAATACAAAAAAACTAGCTGGGCGTGGTGGTGTGCACTGGTAGTCCCAGCTATTTGGGAGGCTGAGGCAGGAAAATTGCTTGAACCCAGGAGGCAGAGGTTGCAGTGAGCCGAGATTGCACCACTGCACTCCAACCTGGGTGACAGAGGGAGACTCCATCTCAAAAAAAAAAAAAAAGAAATTTTAATGGACAAAATACTTGAATATGAATAACCACCGCAAGATGTTCAACATCTTACGTCATTAGAGAATTGCAAATTAAAACAATGACATACCACTACGCACCTATTGGAATGGTCAGAATCCAGAACATTGACAATAGCTAATGCTGGTGAGGATGTAGAGCAACAGGAACTCTCATTTATTGCTGGCAGGAATGCAAAATGGTACAGCCACTTTGGAAGACAGTTTAGTGGTTTTTTACAGAATTAAACTTCCTTTTATCCTATAATCCAGAAATCATGCTTCTTGATATTTACCCAAATGGATTGAAAACTTAAATCTACACAAAATCCTGTACAGCAGATGTTTGTAGCAGCTTTATTCATAATTGCAAAAATTTGGAAGCCACAAAAATGTCTTTCGGTAAGGTAATGAATAAATAAACTGTGGTACATCCAGACAATCATTTGGCACCAAAAGGAAATAAGACATCAAGCCATGAAAAGAGATGGAAGAAACAAATTTATATGATGAAAAGAGAGAAATCAAACTTAAAAATCTATAAACTATTAATACATACATTCTAACTCTAAGACTTTCTAGAAAAGAATAAAACTGGGAAGACTCCATCTCAAAAAAAAAAAAAATCAGTGTTTGCCAAGAGTTAAGGGGATGAATAAGCAAAGCACAGAGAATTTTTAGGATAGTGAAACTATTTTGTATGATAATACATTGATAGATACATGTCATTATGCATTTGTCAAACTCCACAAAATGTACAACACTAAACATAAACCCAGTGGAAACTCTCAACTTTGCCTGATAGTGATGCATCAATATAGGTTCATCAATGGTAACAAACAAGTTACTGTGGTGCAGGATGTCAGTAGTGGGGAAGATTGTGTGTGTGTGGGTTTGAGAATGAGGGTATATATAAATTCCGAAATTTCCACTTAATTTTACTGTGAACCTAAAACTTCTTTATAAAATAAAGTTTATTAATTTGGAAAAAAAGACTCGAGCTGATTTGAATTTGAAAAAAATGAAAAATTTAAGTTGTGAAAGATTGCTTTCTAACTTGATTAGTTGGATATCTGCATTGATTCTCATGGCATGATATATAACATAAACTGTTCTGGTGAAGAGTTGTACAATTAATCACAAGAAAATGAGGCA
This sequence comes from Nomascus leucogenys, assembly GCF_006542625.1. NCBI lineage: Eukaryota > Metazoa > Chordata > Mammalia > Primates > Hylobatidae > Nomascus > Nomascus leucogenys. Next base: position 21,894,129 of record NC_044400.1, read on the forward strand.
AACAGAAAGTTAATCCAACATTAATGTTCTCTATTCCATGAAAGCAGGCTGAAGAATGCTGCAAATACTCCATTTCACTTCATTCGTCTTGCTTTTTCATAGAGAGATGTGCATAATTAAATCCAAGTGTAAGTATTTCCAGAAACATGTGACTCAAAAAGACATTCACGTCTTCTCATCTTTCTGATAACTTCATGAAAAGTTATTGAATAGATTAAGCTAACACCTCACTATAATGACACACATCTATATGAAAGTTGCTATAATAGGGCAGCTATGACTGAGTTAGGCTGCTGGGGTTGCCTCTGAGCCAACTTTTGACAGGATTTTTGACTTCTCTTCTCCCCACCTACCTTTTGTTTTTAAATTGTTCAAAATGTGACCGTTAAGCAAGAAGAAACTACAGTTTGACTTAGTCCCCAAAAAGGAAAACATCCAAAACAGAAGTAGAAAAAGACACCATGGTGCATGTCTGATCTACATCATACATATAGTCCCATTGATTTGTTGCCTCTCAGTTCCGAATCATCCCTTCTTTGTCCTATGTTGTAATACTGAAGCTTTACCCTGTAGACATTTCTCCTTTGCAGCTGTCTCAATGTTAGTCTTTGTCAATAGAAAGAGCGGAAGGGACACTGACAGATGAAAGGGTTTCCTGCTTCTGGTGTGCTGTTTTTGAGGACATGACAGCTAGCAAATCAGCACAGGAGAGGTCTGACAATACTCACTTCAGGACCTTCATAGACTAGCTGTGGTTCTCACCAGGCAACAAGTGTATCCCACCCAGTAGGCCACACCTCTATGAGAGCTCTGCCCTGCTCCCGATGGCTGGTTTCATCATCACCTGAAGGCTGGTGTTCTTGTGGCAGCCATACTTTCTCCAAAGAGGTCTGAATTTAAGATGGGGGTAGGCGTTGGGAACAGGCCTCCAAATCTGGCCATAAACTGTCCCCAGAACTGGCCATAAACAAAATCTCTGCAGCACTGTGATATGTTTATGATAGCCGTAACCTCCACGCTGAAGGTTGTGGGTTTACCAGAATGAGGGCAAGGAACACCTGGCCCACCCAGGATGGAAAACTGCTTAAGGCATTTCTAAATCACAAACAATAGCATGAGCTATTGTATATGTTTCTGCTGCAGATAACTAGCCAGAGCCCATCTCTTTGTTTTGGCCCATCCCTTTGTTTCCCATTTTAGTTAATCTATAATCTATAGAAACAATGCCTATCATTGGCTTGCTATCAATAAATATGTGGGTAAAACTGTTTGTGGCTCTTAGCTCTGAAGGCCCCTGATTTCCCACTCCGCACTGTGTATTTCTGTGTGTGTATCTTTAATTCCTCTAGTGCCGCTGGGTTAGGGTCTCCACAACCGAGCTGGTCTCGGCAGGTAAGGAAATGCTCTAAGTTCAACCCTTCATTTTGCACTCTCCCTCAGCTCTAGAAATAGTAGCACCCGATTTATGCACTTGCTACTTCTGTGCATCTTAGAATTTTCTTTTAACCTTCAACTACCTAGTTAACAATTCTGTATGTGAAATTTTCCCTCTTCAAATTCCCAGTATGTTTTATATATTCAGATTGGACTCTGACTGATTACATATATTATGTATAACTAACATCCTAAATGTTCAGCAATAGAAAATCTAAACATGCTGGTATGAACCAAATTGCTTTTATTAGCAGAGACTTGGACTAAAACTTGTTCTTCCATAGTATTGCTTGGTAATAACACAACTATTAAACATTTTTTTTTTTTTGAAACAGTCTCACTCTGTTGGCCAGGCTGCAGTGCAGTGGTGTGATCTTGACTCACTGCAACCTCCATCTCTCGGGTTCAAGCGATTCTCCTGCCTCAATCTCCCAAGTAGCTGGGATTACAGGTGTGCACCACCACGCCCAGCTAATTTTTGTACTTTAGTAAAGACATATTTTTGCCATGTTGGCCAGGCTGGTCTCAAACTCCTGGCCTTGAGTGTCCACCCACTTTGGCCTCTCAAAGTGCTGAGATTACAGGTGCCCAGCTCTAAAGTGAACATTTTGCCATCAATGAAGCTCATAAAAATTTAGTATATCCAAGAGGACTTATTCCATTATTAAAGGTGTGTGTGTGATTGTGTGTTTGTGTTTTTATGCATTTGTAGAATTTGTTTTATGAAGATTAACCCCTGAGGTACTTTTTTGAAACGTTTGTATACTCTGCTATAATTACATATATAATTCTGCCTCCTCTATCACTACCATCAGGAAAAAGAAACGATGTTGAATTATTTCAGTCACTATTATACACACATTGTTTTTGTAATTGTCCATTTAATTATATCACTTTTTACTAGAAATAAAATTGCATTGTACTTCACCCATAAAGACAAGCAGCAAGAATTTTAAAATAAATACATGCCTGGTGGATGGAGTAAATTGTAGGACTCAGTACATTTGCTGTTGCTTCTAGATATGCATTTCCCCAAAGTAAAATCAATAAATATTGGTTACAAGGATTTTAATGTAGATTTTAATGTATGGGTATAAGTTGTCTGAAAGAAGATACATTTTCACAAAATTTTTGCTTTATTTACCACAGTGAAGAGCACCTGTTACCTTCTTGCTAAATAGTTTGTCTCACTTGACATAGCACCATTAAAGGAACATCTTGGAGAAACTTCAAATATTGTGAATTTCTCCTTATTATCTCTTACATACGACTCCATTCTTTTTTGTCTTCAATTCTAACCCTTGTTTTCTCATTTTACTCCAATTTAAGTCACTCGTTACCTACCTCCTTAATGAATATCCTTGTTACTGCCTCAGTCCTCTGTGTTCAGTGACTAAATAGGAAGACAGTAATGTGTAATGGATAAAAGCACTGTTCCAGCCAGGCACGGTGGCTCACGCCTTAATCCTAGCACTTAATCCCAGCGGGCAGATCGTGAGGTCAGGAGATATAGAGACCATCCTGGCTAACACAGTGAAACCCTGTCTCAACTAAAAATCCAAAAAATTAGCTGGACATAGTGGCATGCACCTGTAATCCCAGATACTAAGGAGGCTGAGGCAGGAGAATTGCTTGAACCCAGGAGGTGGAGGTTGTAGTGAGCTGAGATCACACCACTGCACTCCAGCGTGGGCAACAAGAGTGAAACTTCATCTCAAAGAAAAAAAAAAAAAAAGCACTTTTCCACCTTTGTGTTCTGATGTGAGTTTATATCCTGACTACCTCTTTATTAATATACCACCTTGGTCGGTTTACTTAAATGCTCTAAGTCTTTCTTTAAATAATGACAATAATATGGTCCATGTGAAATTTAAATCTTATAGTTTTATATTAGTCAGCATTCTATCAAGGTAACCCTCTGTAACAAACAATCCCATACTGTCAACAATCATTTCTTTATTGGTCACAGTTCTGCAAGTTTTCTGGGACAGCTCTACTTAAGATACGGTTCAGGTTTAGGTCAGTTCCATGCCTTTCACTATGAAACCTGCAGCTACTCAGGCATAATTAGGCATAATCTTATTATTTTGGATGGCTAAAACCCAAGAGGCCATGCTAAACCAAATTTAACTAGACATATTTAAAGCCTTTATTTATATTACCTTTACTAATATTGCATTGACCAAACGAGTTATATGACGATGCCAAAGCCAGTGGAACAATGATGTATACTCCACATATTCCTCAAGGAAGCACTGCCATGAAAAACAGCAAAGTGTGTAGATGGGTTAAACCACTGCAGGAAGGAAATGAAGATTTGCAAACTATAGTCCTATGTTCCAAAGACTTTCTTGTTGTTCACAAGCATTTACTTCCCTCTCACATGCAAACTCATCTCAAACAAGACACCTCAAAAGTATCATCCAGTAACTGCATGATCTCAAGACTCAGATTTTCCATGCTTTGCATCATGACTATATGCAGCTTCTCTTTTTTTTGAAAACCTGTGAAGTAAAAAGCCAAGTTGTCTTTCTCCCATACTCCAGGCAAAACAGCTATAAGACATCTGCAAAGACAGTCTCATTTGGAAAGGGAACAACGTGGTACAGAGAAGACTTATTCCTAACAATTCTAAAAATCTCCTGGGAAATGTTAGATCCAGCTACCCAGAGAGCAGGGTTATTTCTCCATTAGGTCTCTATTTTGCTCCTTGTGAATAGGTTCCTAACCATTTCCCCCCCACAATTCTTGGTTCTGCCCTGTAGGACCATTCTTACTATATAATGTGATCTTCCATTTCATACATATTGCCTTACGTTGTCCACTTCCACCACTAATCTTGCTGAAAAACAAGTCATCAGGAAGATGCAAACAAACAAGAAACATACAGAATATAACATTTCTCATCGATCCATTTGTCAAAAATAGTTAACATCTGGTGTGGAATTTGCAGAGAAACTTGTCATTCACTCACACAGTTGATAAAAGTGTAAATTAATAAGCCACTGGAGAGTAATTTGTCAATATCTATTGTGAAAAGTATGCATCCTTTGAATATTTGCTGGAAATTTATCCACTGGATACACTGTCAAAAAAAATGTCAGGTTATTTACGTGAAGAGTTTATTGCAGCATTTTTCCAATGAAAAAAGTTTAAAAATAATCCAAATGTTCATTACTATGTCATTGTTTAAATGAAGTATGTTATCTGCATACAACAGAAACCTCTGTAATTATTGAAGCAAATTAAGAAAATCACTATTTGTAGATGTTGAAATATGTCTAAGGTATATTTTTACATGGAAAAGAAAAAGTCACAGACAATGTATAGTGAATAATTTATTTTACGTAATAAGAATATGGTCAAACACTGATTTGCTCACACATTTTTATCCGACTAGAAGGATAGAGATGAAAAAGTTAATAAGGTTTGTTTCTGGGGAGAATCACAACTGCGTTTTTTCATAAATTTTAAATTCTTAAAGTTTTTATAATGAGCAAATAATCCTTAAAAACGACAGAACAAAACTAGAAAATTTCTTTGCCTATAAAGATTTATTTACATTTTTTTTTAAAGAAAAACATTTCATATGTGCCAAATAAATATACAGATCCTAAGACTTCCTAGGATGTGAAATGGAATGTCATGGAGAAAGCAGGCTTTGGGCTGGATGCCACATATCAGTTGAAGAGATGGTGATGACCATTTCTATTCTGGCCACTTCTATAAGGAGTTTAGCACAATAATCGGGTGGGTATGTCTGTAAGTCAATCCATGAGCTTGTTAATGGAAAAACAAAGCACAGTAAAATATTTAAAGGAGTTTATTCTGACCCAGTATGACAGACCGTGGCCTGGGGAACAGTCTCAAGAGGTTTTGAGAAGGTGTGCCTGAGGCACTCAGCTTACAGTTTGGTTTTATACATTTTGGGAAACAAGTTACAGGCAAACACACAAATGAATACATGTTCGGCCTAAAGAGATGTGATATCTTGAAGAGATGGTGTGTTTACAAGTTATAAGTGGATTCAAAGATTTTCTAATTGACAATTGATTGAAAGAGTTAGGCTTTGTCTAAAGACTTGAAATCAGTAGAAAGAAATGCCCAAAGTAACATAAGGGAGGTTGTGAAGACCAGCGTTCTTGTTATGTAAGTGAAGCCTCCAGGTAGCAGGCTTCAGAAACAGTAGACGGTAAATGTCTCTCTTCAGAACTTGAAGACATCAGGCTCTCATTTCATCTCTCCTAAATCCAAGAAAGACCGAGAAAATAAAAGTTGGCTGCATTAATGGGATTTTCTACAGGTGCAAATTTCTCACATAAGAGACAATTTTGCAGGATCATTTCAAAACATGTCAAAGAAATATATTTTGGGATAAAATATTTGACTTCCTTCAGGGTCTGCTGTCATGTGATGCTGTACCAGGGTCACACTGGAATTTGGTATAGCATTGCCACAAACAGTCTGTTCTGTCAGTCTCATTGAAGGAGCATCATTTGTCCGGGGAAGTACCCAAGGTTCGTTGTCTCACACCAAGGAAATTGAAGACGGAGACACACAGAAATGAGTTTAAGAGGGGGGGTTTAATAGGCGAAAGAAAGAGAATAAAAGAATAGCTCTCTTTCCTGTAGAGAGAGAAGGGCGCCAGAGTGGGACTTCCAGTCTGTGGTGGAGTGCATGGGGTTTTATAGACTAGCTTGAGGAGGCAGTGTCTGATTTACATAGGGCCCAAAGATTGGTTCAACTAGATGTGATATTTACATAGCGTATTAAGAAGCTGGCCACCCCACCCTAATCTTTTTATTATGTGAATGGACTTTGTGCTTGGTGGGCACCATGTTGCCTGCTCCTTACCGCACATGTGGTTAGCCAGGAAAAGGGAAGATGGAGCTGCCATGTTGAACATGCCTAGCCCCAAGGTAGACTTGTCCTATTGGCACAGCTGCCAGCCTTTACCTATGCAAGCTGCCAGCTTGCTTTCTTATGTCTGCAGCTTGATTCTACAGGCTGCTCTTTGTTCGAAAAGAGATGATTTTGGGGTTGCTTTTTTTCTTTTCTTTTTCTTTTTTTTTTTTTTTTGAGACGGAATTTCGCTCTTGTTGCCCAGGCTGGAGTGCAGTGGGCGATCTCGGCTCACTGCAACTTCCGCCACCCAGGTTCAAGCAATTCTCCCGCCTCAGCTTCCGGAGAAGCTGGGATTACAGGTGCCCGCCACCATGCCTGGCTAATTTTGTATTTGTAGTAGAGACGGGGTTTCTCCATGTTGGTCAGGGTGGTCTCAAACTCCCGACCTCAGGTGATCTGCCAGCCTTGGCCTCCCAAAGTGCTAGGATTACAAGCGTGAGCCACCACGCCTGGGGTTGCTTTTCATTAAAGAAAAATGTTACTGAGGACTTCATTACCCTCACTACCTGCCTAAATAATTTCTTTTTAACTCCTATATCATGATGGTCTCTATTTTAAACTCAATGTTGGTCAGTTGTGCTGAAACTCCAAAAAAAATGAGGGAATATAATGAAGTGTGTCTGAACTCCCTTCCCATTATGGCTGGGAATTCAGTTTTTTCAGGTTTCTTTGGGGCCCCCTTGGCCAAGAGGATGTCCATCCGGTCATTTGGGGGTCTTAGGATGTTATTTTTGGTTTATAAGCTCAGTTCTCAGCTCTTACATTTACTAGCTGTGTGATCTTGGGCATGGTTGTTCTTGCTTCTGTGTCTCAATTTTCTTATCAGTAAATGTGGTTGATAATAATAATAATACCTACATTCTAGGGGATTTGGGAGAATTAAATAAAACACTATAAAAAAAGCTTTTGGAATAGTGCCGGACAAATAGCCATAAATAAATGTTATGATATTATTGTAATTAGCAAGATTTAAAGAAGTATTAGTTAATGGCAAAAGTAGATTGTCTTTTTAAGACTGTCACTCACATGATAGGGTGATTGAATGAGGCTCTGCAGAACTCTGCTGTATTTCTGATAGTGCTATGGAATACTTCATTTACCGCTCTATTCTATCCAATGGGCCTTTTTACTTGGAATATCAAGAAAATAATAGCTGATCATCTCTGGCTGATAGGTCAAACTTTTTTCTTTTCTTTCTCATGGAAATTCAATCACAGCACATAATACTTTGGTTTCAAAAGATTTGAAGAAAAATGTTAAGAATTTGGCTACCTAACTACACCCAACAAAAGCTTTTCTCCCTGAATCTTGAGCTCGTTCTCGCTAGATGAATAGATGAATTTACTCATAAGAATCAGTGCGTGAAAGCTTTTCTCATATCTAATCTTAATATTCTTTTGGAAAAATAATTCACTCTTTCCTATACGTTGATGATACATCATCCTGGTTCCTGTCACCTAAAACTAAGCAAAGACAAGTTCAGTAAAATTACTGCCCTTGTAATCTCTGTCTATTTCTCATTTTTCAAGTATGTGATTCAGCAGAATTGTAGACCACACTCTTTGCTTTTACAATCCTTGATTTTCTTGGTCAGTCACTTTGCAATGTTCTGCCAAGTGTCATACGCAAATTTCTTTATTATATTTACGTGAAAATGAAAATTTAAGTATATACATGTAGATAAGCAACTTCTTCACAAATCCTCTGTCAAATTGAAAACAAAACACATCTGGACTTGGTAAGAAGACTTTACACAAATGTATTATTGCGAGGGAGAAAGGGACTATTGTAATAAGGGGAGGGTGCTATTTCTCTGATCACAGATCTGCAAGCATCTCAAACCATAGGCAAAAAAAATTTTTTTAATTTTTTTTTCATTTATAGAGAGAAACAAAGCTAGAAAAAGACTGGGTGTGTGGAAGAGGGATAAAAGGGAATGTTTTACACTTGCGCTAATCTGTTTTTTGGCTTTTAGGGAGTTTGCATGCTGGCTTAGGCTGAGATAGGTGAAAGTTCAGGAACCTGGGGGACAGAAATTTTAACAAAGTTTGGATAATAAATTGTGGAAATATAGACTAACCAAATGAGAAAAACAAAGGCTATGATAGGCTTGCTATAGCAAAGAAATCAGCCACTGTCATTTCAGAGAGTGAGAGGCAGGCAGAAGAGTGGGAAAGCTTTATACCTAGTGAAAAAAAGAAAGCCTTCAAGTGTCCCTTCATAGAAGGATGTTAGCTTAGGGAAGCTGTGGGCAGGCTCACTACAAGTTGGGCATCCTATGTGATTGGTTAGGGGTGCACATTTGACTTTCTCTCATTGGTCCTGAGTTGGAACTAGGGACAATAAATGGGGAGCTGTTAGTTTTTAATCAGGTCCTGGACATTTTGAGCCAATTATTACAAAAGTTATTGTGTAATTTTCTTGTTTTTCACTAGAGAAAGCAATCTGGTTTCCTCAAAGTCTGATTTATGGCAGGCTGACTTCCTGGATTATTTGTTGTAGCTAAGGGTTGCTTTCCTAGCTAGGTTAAGGCAGGTTTTGGGACAGCATTATATTTTTATATGTGGTCTGTTTATTGTCCATTTGTACAATCATTCTGTCAAAGCATTTTGTTCTGATGAGTCAGTGGAGACAAACCAATTCGACTAATCATTTATTAGGCAAAAATGGGAATTTGGAGCGTGTGTGTCTAGACATGTCATAGGTAAATAAGGGGGACATCTGTGAATCTTATCTATTAATAACTTATATGGGGCAGAGTGGTTCTTTGCAGCAAATGAGATTCTATAGCACGTAAGTGTTGGAGAGATTTCTTAACCTTTGCTGTTTTCCAGGATCACAAGGCAGAGATAAATTTCAACATTGTCACCTGTGATCATTATTTACACAATTATATGTAGGTGAACATATTTGCAAGTGTTAATTATGGACACAAACATCTCACAAAAGTTAATCTGATGACATCTAATATGTATATGTTATGCATATATAATGAGATATGGCTTATATATAAATAGGAATATATCTTATATCTCATATATATGATATATATAATCATTAGATTAAGTTCTGTGAGGTGTTTATGACCATAATAGAGTTATATTATATATATGATATGTATAATCTATTTATATATGATATATACTATATATTACATATACGATATGTAATGTTTATATTTTTTATATAGAACTTTTTAAAAACAATTATTTTTTATTTCAATAGGGTTTTGGGGAACAGGTGGTGTTTGGTTACATGAGTAAGTTCTTTAGGGGTGAGTTCTGAGATTTTGGTGCACCCATCACCCGAGCAGTGTACACTATACCCATTGTGTGATCTTTTATCCCTCTCCACCTCCCACCCTTTCTCCTGAGGACCCAAAGTCTAATGTGTTATTCTTACGCCTTTGTGTCCTCATAGCTTAGCTCCCACATATAAGCAAGAATATTCGATGTTTGGTTTTCCATTCCTGAGTTACTTCACTTAGGAACAGTAGTCTCCAATTCCATCCAGGTTGCTGTGAATGCCAATATTTTATTCCTTTTATGGCTGAGTAGTATTCCATGGGATGGATACATATATACATATGTATATATATCACTTTTTTTTTTTTTGAGATAGAGTTTCACTCTTGTTGCCCAGGGCTGGAATGCAATGGCAACATCTTGGCTCACTGCAACCTCCACCTCCTGGGTTCAAGTGATTCTCCTGCCTCAGCCTCCTAAGTAGCGGGGATTACAGGTGTGTGCCACCATGCCCAGCTAATTTTGTATTTTTAGTAGAGATGAGGTTTCACCACGTTGGCCAGGCTGGTTTCAAACCCCTGACCTCAGGTGATCTGCCTGCCTCAGCCTCCCAAAGTGCTGGGATTATAGGCATGAGCCACAACGCCCGGCCCATGTCTTTTTTTTATTTTATTTTATTTTTTTTTTGAGATGGAGTTTTGCTCTGTCACCCAGGCTGGAGTGCAGAGGCCCAATCTCGTCTCACTGCAACCTCCGCCTCCCAGATTCAAGCAATTCTCCTGCTTCTATACACCACATTTTCTTTACCTACTCATTGAGTGATGGACATTTGGGCTGGTTCTATATTTTTGCCATTGCAAATTGTGCTGCTACAAACATACAAACATACATGTGCAAGTATCTTCTTCGTATAATGACATTTTTTCCTTTGGGTAGATACCTAGTATTAGGATTGCTGGAGCAAACGGTAGATCTACTTGTAGTTCTTTAAGAATCTCCACACTCTTTTCCATACTGGTCATACTAGTTTACATTTCCATCGACAGTGTAAAAGTGTTCCCTATCATCGCATCCACACCAACTATTATGTTTTCTATTTTTTGATTATGGCCATTCTTGCAGGGTTGAGGTGGTGTCGCATTGTAGTTTTGATTTGCATGTCCCTGATAAATTAGCGATGTTAAGATTTTTTTCCATATGCTGTTGCCCATTTGTATATCTTATTTTGAATATTGTCTATGCATGTCTTTAGCCCATTTTTTGATAGGATTTTGTGGGGGTTTTTTGGCTGATTTCTTTGTAGATTCTGGTTATTAGTCCTTTGTCAGATGTATAGATTGTGAAGATTTTCTCCCATTCTGTGGGTTGTTTGTTAACTCTGCTGATTATTTCTTTTGCTGTCCAGAAACTCTTTAGTTTAAGTCTCATCTTTTATGTTTGTTTTTGTTGTATTTGCTTTTGAGTTCTTGGTCGTGAAATCTTTGCCTAAGCCAATGTCTAGAAGGTTTTTTCCAATGTTATCTTCTAGAATCTTTATGGTTTCAGGTTTTAGGTTTAAGTCTTTGACCCATCTTGAGTCAATGTTTTTGTATAAGTTGGGAAATGAGGATCCAGTTTTATTCTTCTACATGTGGCTTGCCAATTATCACAGCACCATTAGTGTGACAGAGTGTCCTCTACCCACTTTTGTTTGCTTTGTTGAAGATTAGTTGGCTGTAAGTATTTTGCTTTATTTCTGGGTTCTCTATTCTGTTCCATTGGTCTATGTGCTGATTTTATACCAGTACAATGTTGTTTTGCTGACTATGGCCTTCTAGTATAGTTTGAAGTCTGATAATGTTTTGCCTCCAAATTTGTTCTTTTTGCTTAGTCTTGCTTTGGCTATGTAGGCTCTTTTTTGGTTCCATATGGATTTTAGGATTGTTTTTCTAATTCTGTGAAGAATGATGGTGGTATTTTGATGGGAATTGCACTGAATTTGTAGATTGTTTTTGGCAGTATGGTCATTGATATGGTTTGGCTGTGTCCCTACCCAAATCTCAACTTGAATTGTATCTCCCAGAATTCCCAGGTGTTGTGGGAGGGACCCTCAGGGAGTTAATTGAATCATGGTGGCTTGTCTTTCCTGTGCTATTCTTATGATAGTGAATAAGTCTCACAGGATCTGATGGGTTTGTCAGAGGTTTCCGCTTTTGCTTCTTCCTCATTTTCTCTCGCTGCTGCCACATAAGAAGTGCCTTTTGCCTCACGCCATGATTCTGAGGCCTTCTCAGCCATGTGGAACTGTAAGTCCAATTAAACCTCTTTTTCTTCCCAGTCTCTGATATGTCTTTATCAGCAGTGTGAAAACAGACTAAGACAGTCATCTTCATGATATTGATTCTACGCATCCATAAGCGTGGGATGTGTTTCCATTTGTGTCATCCATGATTTCTTTCAGCAGTGTTTTGTAGTTTTCCTTGTAGAGGTCTTTCATGTTCTTGGTAAGTATTTTATTTTTTTGCAACTATTGTGAAAGGGGTTGAGCTCTTGATTTTATTTTCAGCTTGGGTGCTGTTGGTGTATAGCAGAGCTACTGATTTGTGTATATTAATTTTGTCTCCTGAAACTTTGCTGAATTTTTTATATCAGTTCTGGGAGTTTTCTGGAGGAGTCTTTAGGGTTTTCTAGGTAAAAAATCATATCATCAGCAAACAGTGACAGCCTGACTTCCTCTTTACCGATTTGGATGCCCTTTATTTTTTTCTCTTGTCTGATTGCTCTGGCTAGAACTTCTAGTACCCTGTTGAATAGAAGTGGTGAAAGTGGGCATCCTTGTCTTGTTCTATTTCTCAAGGGAAATGCTTTCAGCTTTTCCCTATTCAATATAATGTTGACTGTGGGTATAGAACTTTTTTAGTGCTGTTTTAAGAACACAGAACAATTGAGATAAAGGTACAGAGATACTCATATGCACCCTGCCCCCACATATGCATAGGCTACCGCTTCATCAGCATCCCCCATCACAGTGATAGATTTGTTAAAACTGAGAAACCTACATTGACACATCATTGTTATCTAAAGGCTAGGTCTCTTTAGGGTTCACTCTTGATGTTATACATTCTACAAGTTGGACAAACATAGGAGGACATGTACCCACCATTATGGTATCATACAGAACGGTTTCACTGCCTTAATTCTCTGTGTGCTGCCTATTTAATCCCTCCCTTCTCTCTAACTCATGACAACCACTAATCTTTTACTGTCTCCAGTGTTTTTCCCTTTCCAGAATGTCATATATTTGGAATCATGTAGTATATAGGCCTTTGAGATTGAGTTCCTTCACTTAGTAATATGCATTAAAGTTTTCTCCACATCTTTTCACGGTTTGGTAGCTATTTATTTTCAGTGACAAATAATATTCCATATGATCCTGGATGTACCACAGTTTATTTATCCATTGATTTATTAAAGAATATCCTGGTTGATTACACGTTTTTATAATTATGAATAAATTACAAATATAGCCACTATAAACATCCATGTGCAAGGTGTTGTGTGGAAACAAGTTTTCAATTCATTTGGGTATATAACAAGGAGTGAGACTGCTGTATCATAGAGCGTATGTTTTGTTTTGTAAGAAACTACCAAACTGTCTTCCAAAGTGATTGTATCATTTTGCAATTTCATCAGCAATGAATAAGAGTATCCGTTGCTCCACTTCCTCACCAGCATTTGGTGTTCTCAGTGTTCTAAATTTTTGCCATCCCACTAGATATATAGTGGTATTGCATTGTTTTAGTTTGCATTTCTTTGATTAAATATGATATGGAGCATTATTTTATGTGCTCATTTGCCATTGCTTTGTATTCTTTGGTGTCTATTAAGGTTTTAGGTCCATTTTTTTAATTCAGTTAGTTGGTTTTCTTATTGTGGAGTTCTAAGTGTTCTTCATACATTTCGGATAACAGTCTGCTATGGTTTGGATGTAGTGTCACTTCTGAAATTTATGTTGAATCTTAGTCCTCACTTTTGTTATATTAAGAATTGGGGCCTTTTGGAAATGGATTAATACTCTTATAATAAAAGCTTCAGAGAGCATTCATCCTCTCTTGCCCTTCCATATCTTCCACCATGTGAAGACACAGCATTCCTCCCTTCTGAAGGAGGCAGCAGAGGCTGAACTGTGAGAAATAAATTTCTGTTGTTTATAAATTACTAAGACTGTAGTATTTTGTTACAGTAGTACAAATTGACTAAGACACAGTCCTTTATCAGATATGTCTTTTGAAAATATATCCCCTAGTCTGTCTCATTTTTTCCTTTTCTTGAGAGAGTTTTACACAGAGTAAATTTTCTAAAAATTTTAATAATGTCCAGTTGAACAATTCTTTCTTTCCTGGGTCAAGTTTTGGTGACATATCTGAAAAGTTATCACCAAACCATGTCATCCAGATTTTCTCCTATGTCATCTTCTAGAAAGTTTATAGTTTTGTGTTTTACATTTCGGTCTGTGGGATATTTTAAGCCAATTTGTATGAAGGATGTTAGGTCTGTGTAGAGATATTATTTTTTTTTTATATGTAGATATTTGATTGTCTCAGTAAGATTTGTTGAAATGACTATCTTTTCTCCATTTTACTGCCTTTGCTTCTTTGTCAAAGATTACTTGATTACATTGATATGGGTATATGTCTAGGCCCTTTATTCTTCTCTATTGATCCATTTTTTTATATCATTTTGCTAAAAGCATACTGTTTTGATTACTGTAGCATTATAGTAGGTCTTGAATTTGGGTAGTATTAATCCTCTAACTTGGTTCTTCTCCTTCCTTATTGTGTTGGCTAATCTGGGTCTTTTTTCCTTCTATATAAACTTTCGAATAAAGTTTATCTGTAAAGTAACTTGCTAGGATTTTGATTGGTATGGCAATGAATCTACAGAATAAGTTGGGATGAACCAACATCTTGACAATATTGAGTCGTCCTATCAATGAAAATGAAATATGTCCTTATTTGTATAATTCTCCTTTGATTCTTTTCATTAGAGGTTCTTCATTTTTCTCGTACAGATGTTGTACATATTTTGTTTGACTTATATATAAATATTTCATTTTTTAGAGTACTAATGTGAGTTGTATTGCATTGTTAATTTCAAATGCCACCTGCTGATGGATTTTTGTATATTATTCCTTGCATGCATCTCTCAGCTTTGATATAATAGCTTCCCAGTTCCAGGAGGTTTTTTGTTGTTGTTTTGTTGTTGTTGTTTGTTGGTTGGTTTTTGGAGACAGACCCCGTCTCACTCTGTTGCCCAGGCTGGAATGCAGTTGGTGGATTCATTGATTTTTCTCTGTTGACTTTCTATTTTAATTTTATTTATTTCTGCTCTAATTTATATTACTTATTTTCTTCTGCTTAATTTGTATTTAATTTGTTCTTCTTTTTCTAGTTTCCTAAAATGGAAGCTTAGATAATTGATTTTAGATTTTTTTCTTTATGATATATGCAGTAAATGCTATAACTTCCCTCTAAATACAGTTTTTACTGTATCCCAAAAATTTTGATAAGTTGTATTTTCATTTTTATTTAGTTTAAGATACATTAAATTTTTGATTGAGATTTTTCTTTAACTCATGTGTTATTTAGAGGTGTGTTGCATAAGCTCCATGTATGTTGGGATTTTCTGCCTTTCCACAATTAATTTCTAGTTTAATTCCACTCTGGTTTAAGAGCAGACATTGTGTGATTTCCATTATTTTAAATTTGTTAGGTTTATTTTATGGCCCCAAATGTGGTCTATATTATTGAATGTTCCCTGTAGGCTTGAGAAGAGTGTATATTCTGCTTTTGTTGGATGAAATAAATAGTCTATATATTGTAGTCAAATATATCCTATTGATTGATGGTGTTGCTGGGCTCATGTCTCAGTCTTTCAGACTGCTATAACAAAATGTCACGGACTGGGTGGCTTATAAGCAACAGAAATTTATTTCCCACAAATATGGAGGCTGCAAATTCCAAGTAACTGTCTCTGGCAAATTCAGTGAGTGCATACGCTCTAGCTTACAGATCACATTTTCTTATAATGGCCTCACATGGTGGAAGTAACAAAGTTTCTATTTATAAAGTCCTTTTAATAAGGCCACTGATCCCATTAGGTTTATAGACTGTGCCTTCTCTCAATATCTTTACATGACTTAAACACCTCCCAAAGGCCCACCTCCAAATATCTTCACCTTGGGTATTAAGATTTCAACATTTGAATTTGGGAGGTTAAGGAAGAACAAACATGCAAACCATAGCAGTTTAACTATATCTTTACTGATTTTCTCCTTGCTGGATCTGTTCATTTCTAATAGAGAGGTGTTGAAACCTTCAACTACAATAGTGAATTCATCTATTTCTTTATGCAGTTCCATCAGTTTTTGCCTCATGAATATTGATGCTGCATTGGTAGAATGATGTGTTGTTACAAGAATTGCTATTTCTTATTGGAGAATTGACCCCTTTATCGTTATGTAATGCCCCTCTTTATTTGTGACAACTATTTTTTTGGCCTGCTTTGTCTGATATTAATACAGCTAACTACTCTTGATTTGATTAGTACTAGCATTGTATATCTTTCTACATTCATTTACTTTTAATCTATATGTGTCTTTATATTTAAAATGGGTTGATTGTAGACAACCTAGAGTTGCATATTATTTTTTGATCCATTCTGACCTTCCCTGTCTATTAATTGGTACATTTAGAATATTATTGTTTAAAGTGATTGTTGATACAGTTGAATTAATATCTACCATACTTACTACTGTTTTCTTTTTTTAAGTAAAATATCAAAAACTTTATTTAACTCTTTAGGAATTAGTAAGATATTATAAAGGGGAATTTGAGAAAAATGTCTTTTGTTATTTTTACTATATCTGGCATTCTCATTATGCGTAGGTTACACCTTTTGTAGTCATGCCACAGTGCTTTGATGTTCTATTCTAGTTTAGTTTTTTTTTTCCCCTTTGGTTTTCAGTTTTGGCAGTTTCGATTGATTTATCCTCAAGCTCACTGTTTCTTTTTTCAGCCATGTTGATTCTGCTAATAAGTTCACCAAAGACATTCTTCATTTCTGTTCACATTTTTTTTTTTATCTCTAGCATCTCTTTTTGATACTTTCTTAGGATTTTCACCTCTCTGCTTACATTTCCTAACTGTTTTTGCATGCTGCCTACATTATCTGTTAGAGCCTTTAGCATGTTAATCATAGTTGTCTTAAATTCCTGTTCTGGTAATTTCAAGATCCCTGCCATGTGTCTGTCTCTTCAAACTGTGTTTTTTGTTTGTTTGCTTGTTTCTTTCTTTTCTGTCATTTAGAGTATGTATGTGTGTATATCTTTTAGACAGATGATAGCTAGATAGATAAATACATAATAGATACACAGACAGATAAGATAGATAGCGGAACAGAATGTACTATGTAAAATGAATTACTCTAAATAGGTCTTTAGTAATGTGGTTTTAAGGTGTGGGAGGAGAGAAATTAGTCTATAGTCCTGTGATAAGGCCTCTGTCTTTTAGTGAGCCTATTCCTCATTACTGTGAATATTTACGAGTGTTTTGCAGTTTTTCTCTCCTTATTTAGGTGGAATAGGATAGCTAGAGTGAGCTAGAGTTTGATATTTTCCTTTACTCACATGGAAAGCTAGAGGCTAGAGTTAGATAATTCCTTCCTCCCAGAGAAAGTTTGATTCTGATAAGATTCAGCAGGTTAGACTCAGGTTAACTAGTTCCTCCTGAGGGCACACCTGTTTAAGAAGAGCAGCGTGCTCTTGCGTAATTCAAAATGGTTCCTTTCCCCACTCCCTGCTGGGAGCACAAGGCGATTTTCCTCTCATGTCTAATGTGAGGACTCAGTCAAGTTTCTTGAGGTAACACTGACAAAAGCACCCCCAACCCGCTGCCATGAATGAGTCCTTCTGCAGTTTTTAACTCTCATTGTTGTTCACACTGAGCCTGGAGCAATTCGTCAACTACAGTTCCAGTTTTCTTACCCTGCCACTGGTTCCATGGAGGTTTCTGTACAGGTAGGTTGTGATTTTTATGCATCTGCCTGTCTGTCACTTCAATTCTGGGAACAGTGTTTTGCCCTGTGATGTCACTTCTTTTCAAATCTAAAAAGAGTTGTTGATTTTTCAGTTTGTTTAGCTCCTTACTTGTTAGAACAGAGTGGAGATTTCCAAGCTCCTTACCTGCAGAACTGGAAAAATGCTCTATCATGTATTTTTTATATTTCTATCTCCAAAGATGAAATATTTCATTGTGAGGGTTTTGTTTGTGTGTGTATGTGTGTGTGTTTTTAAAGAAATCAATCTAAATATTTAGGAGTATCCCTAAGGCATATCATTGTTTCTTCCAATGATAGATTAATGAGACATTTGAGGAACTTAGGAGAATGTTTCTCACCTAATGATGTTTGCTGCATTTTATGTTTGAGAATGTGCTTTAGGCTATTATGAATATAAACACTACTTCCCATGTTACTGAGATTAATCGTTATCTTTTCCCACATTGGCCTTAAATTGATTCCTCAGGCTTTACTTTTCCCCACTCTTAATGTTAAGGACTCAGACACTCAACTTTTAGTTTTTGTGATGGCCTTGCCACAGACTTGAGAACCTCCAGGGAATGGCGATTGAAATAGACATAATAGACACAATACTTTAGGATCTACTAAGAGTGCATTATAATTCAGAGCAAAAAAGAAATGCAGAAGAGTTTCATTCATAGAATTGTTCATTATCACTCTCATTGATTTTTCTTAAATTCAGCTCCTCATGGCCACAATGATTCAATGGAAGAGCCTCAGGAAATTTGAAAGTGTGGTTTAAAATATTGTGATTGCCTTGTCTGTGTAGACAACAATTTGATTACCTAAACGTGAAATAAATGAGGCGGTGGCATTTCCATTGTTACTCTCTCGCTCCTTAATCTGTATCAAAGCAGTATACACATATCAACCCATTTCAGACTTAACTCAATATGAGGCTTTCAAAATTGAGCCATAAATCATTTTGAAAAAGAAATCTAAAAAGGAAACAAATATTTTTATATAGGAAGCAGCTTTCCAAAATTTAATTTTGCAAGAATCTTTTTTAGAAATATGAGATATAGGCTGGGCGCGGTGGCTCATACCTGTAATCCCAGCACTTTGGGAGGCCGAAGCGGGGGGATCACCTGTGGTCGGGAGATCCAGAGCAGCCTGGCCAACATGGTGAAACCCCGTCTCTACTAAAAAATATAAGAATTGGCAGGGTGCAGTGGCGGACACCTGTAATCCCTGCTACTCAGGAGGCTGAGGCAAGAGAATTGCTTGAACCTGGGAGGCAGAGGTCGCAGTGAGCTGAGATTGCATCACTGCACTCCAGCCTGGGCAACACAGAGTGAGACTCCATCTCAAAAAAAAAAAAAAGAGAGATAAAATATATATACCATATATGCCATGAAACAGCTGGTAGAAAACACAAGGTTATGTGCAGGCAAGTATGAGAAAAATGGATCAAAGAAGTATATTTTGATGTCCGTAATGTGAAAGAGAACACTTAAATAATATAATTTTAAAGATACTAGAGAAATTCCTTGTATCCCAATGTATGTTACCATGCCAGTATGTTAGTGTGCAAAAATACTTTGCATGCAAGGGTTAAGGTTCACAGATGCTTACACAGTTATTTCTCCACTATCTATTTATCTTCAATATATACTGTTGAAGTATAGCATGTATATATATAGACAAAAGCCCCCCATAACTGAGTTCTCCTGCAGTTTTTAACTGTCATCATTGTTCTCATTCATGTGTATATACACATGGTATATGTCAACAGTTAAACTATAATATACATATATAGCATATATTTATATGGCATACTTCAACAGTGTGTGTATATATATAATATATATAAAACATATACATTATTTATAAATGAATCCTCATATATGGGAGAAATAACTGTAAGAGTCTGTGAACCATTAACCCTTGCATGTAAAGTATTTTTAGATCAGTGAAACTCCATAAAATGGGAAATTATATGAGGAAGAAATTTTATGAAGTATTATAGTCAATAGCTACAGCCAAACTATAGACATCTTTGGAATGAGATCAAGGAGGGGTGAAAGCAGAATGGGTAAACAAGAATTACCAGACAAATTTTACAAAATATTGCTCTGGCTATAAGTATTAAGATAATTTTGCCCTTGCTTGAAACTAAGGGCTAATTAATTATATCAGGGAAATCTGGAGAGCTTTAGCAGCAAAGTCTCATTGTAAAAAGTGTAGAAATAAACCTCTAAGCCATATGTTTCCTCTGTAGACAAGCAAAGAGAAGCAGAGATGAAAATAGGAGTGTAGGTAAATCTGTTCAAAATTCCTCATCTAGTCAATTTGGCTTTAAAAAATGCAGAGTGACTAGACTGGCCTAGTGTATTATTTAATATATAGAGAGTTTCTTCCTTGAAAGGTTCAGTTGTTCAATTGTTAACTGTCAGAAAAATTGTAGGTATCTTATATATTTTTGTCTTTACCACTTTAGTGCAGGCTCATTTGACTTCCAGCTGCCAGAAACAGGTTTTTTTCCTTTGCCTGTGGTTTATCTCTGGCTAATCACCAAGCTTCAGCAACTTAAGCATGGGGTCAGTTATGCTGGAGATTAGGACCACTTGGGAGCAGTGCTTAACCAATGACTACAGGGAGTTGATGAGAAAAATACACCAATCTCCATGTCTCTTGTGTGGCACTTAGAGGCATGATCTTCACATTGGCTCCTAGTGTGTCCCTAGCAGAATTAAGCTTCACTGACACACAGCGAGTAGCTGGCTTAATAATGTGCCTTATCTAATTTCCAAACCCTACTAAGTGATTTCTTCACCTTTCAAATAAACGACTTGCGAGAGATCTTTGTCTCAGGGTCTGCCACTGGAGAACCTGAATTAAGATGAAAATCAACTAAGCAAGTTATTTGATAGAATGTAAATCTATGTGGATAACTTCTTTATTCCATATATGCTATCACAAAATAAACAGTTTATTTGGTGGCTAGATCTCTGAAAGCTCTGCCTGTAGAAAGGGAGACATCGGGAGCTTGAGTGTTTTGGTGGATATGAGGCACTAAAACTCATTCCAGTGTAGCCATTTCCAAGAAGAGTGGATGCTGAGACTGGCAGTTTGTAGTTGTGGTTACTAATATAGGCACATGTACTGAGCCATACTTCTGGCCTCTATTCCATATGTACTGCACAGCTGGCTAAGCTGCTGGAGGAGCCTACTGCATAAGACAGCCTGCTGGGCTTGAGATAAAACACACCTGCTCCTGCTTGCTTTCTTCTGGGACCTTCAACGTTAAACTGCATTATCTCTTTTTCAATAAAGACAAGGCTCAGTTATGGGAATACAGCAAGCACTGGGTGCCAGGAATAGAAAAAAAAGCTGGAATCTACAGAGGCAAGTTGATAGGACATTATTCTAGACAAAAAGAGAGTTGTGTCTGCCAAGTTATATTGGTCACATAGCACTAGCATTACCGAGACATCCATAATCCTGCAAAAGAATTTTTAGAGAAAAATAAGCTCAATTCTCAGAGGACCACAGATTTACATTTGTTTCCAATGACCCATTGTTACTTACATGGCTTGCTACTGAGATCCTTCAAGCAAAATATTGGAAAGACCCTACTGGAAAGTTCAATTCTTAACATGCGTTTATCACTTTTGTCCTTAAAATTCAGTGTCCTTAAGCAGTATTTCCACACATGTAGAATTAAACATGTAGCCAGTCAACAGTACATTCTTTCTGGTTCACATTCTTCTTTTTTCTTATGAACTTTGTTTGCTCAAGCAGCCTGAGCTATTGAGAACTCCTGACTTCTCAAGAATCAGAACTCACACTCAAGAAAGCTAAATGGTTCGTGGTTCTTGAATAAATATGTGAGTTTTTCCCGAAGTGAGCGAAGCTACTATTGTGAGTCACTGCATCTTTTTTATTATTATTATTATATTTTAAGTTTTAGGGTACATGTGCACAACATGCAGGTTAGTTACATATGTATACATGTGCCATGTTGGTGTGCTGCACCCAGTAACTCGTCATTTAACGTTAGATATATCTCCAAATGCTATCCCTCCCTGCTCCCCCCACCCCACAACAGGCCCTGGTGTGTGATGTTCCCCTTCCTGTGTCCATGTGTTCTCATTGTTCAATTCCCACCTATGAGTGAGAACATGCAGTGTTTGGTTTTTTGTCCTTGCGATAGTTCGCTGAGAATGATGGTTTCCAGCTTCATCCATGTCCCTACAAAGGACATGAACTCATCATTTTTTATGGCTGCATAGTATTCCATGGTGTATGTGTGCCACATTTTCTTAATCCAGTCTATCATTGTTGGACATTTGGGTTGGTTCCAAGTCTTTGCTATTGTGAATAGTGCCGCAATAAACATACGTGTGCATGTGTCTTTATAGCAGCATGATTTATAATCTTTTGGGTGCATACCCAGTAATGGGATGGCTGGGTCAAATGGTATTTCTAGTTCTAGGTCCCTGAGGAATCGCCACACTGACTTCCACAATGGTTGAACTAGTTTACAGTCCCACCAACAGTGTAAAAGTGTTCCTATTTCTCCACATCCTCTCCAGCACCTGTTGTTTCCTGACTTTTTAATGATGGCCATTCTAACTAGTGTGAGATGGTATCTCATTGTGGTTTTGATTTGCATTTCTGTGACGGCCAGTGATGATGAACATTTTTTCATGTGTTTTTTGGCTGCATAAATGTCTTGTTTTGAGAAGTGTCCGTTCATATGCTTCACCCACTTTTTGATGGAGTTTTTTGTTTTTTTTTTCTTGTAAATTTGTCTGAGTTCATTGTAGGTTCTGGATATTAGCCCTTTGTCAGATGAGTAGATTGCAAAAATTTTCTCCCATTCTGTAGGTTGCCTGTTCACTCTGATGGTAGTTTCTTTTGCTGTGCAGAAGATCTTTAGTTTAATTAGATCCCATTTGTCAAGTTTGGCTTTTGTTTGCTCTTATGAGTCAATATGAGAGTTAGGAGAGAGAATGGAGACAACATCCCTAACATATCTCTGAACTAGTGGGTCTGGTGTACTAGGCATTCCTCTCATCAATATCGCCTCTCTTTCTCTGTCTTCCCCCACCCAATTCCCTCCTGAGCATCTTTCCAAAGGCTATTGACTCTCCCTTCTTCAGTAGAGGCAGTTACCTTTTAATCTTGTATGTTCAGTCTGATGTGTACATCGCAGGATTTAGAATTTACAGGAAGATTAAACTTGGTCCTTTCTATCTTCTGTCGCTATTTCTTCCTGACTCCTTGGTCTTCTGATAAGCATTTGATCCACAAGCCTGGTTTACAATGAGGAAAACATGGGCCATGTTTAGATAGAACATGGTTGTGGTTTACATAAGCTGGAAAAGAAACTGTGGTGAATAGAGAGGCCTTCATAGTTTTCCCTAGGGATTTTATGTCAGTTTCCAAGAAATCACTACATAGTTTGCTCTCTCCATTGTCTTTCTGTTATCTATGCATCATATTAAAGAAGCTAAGAGCAATTTGTTGAATTCAGGCCAAGAGAAAGGTGAGAAATTGTGTGACAATTACTAATGATGAACTCAAAACATTAGGTTATTATGGAGATTCTTGTTAAAACTTTTAGAGGCAAAAAATAAATTATGCCAACTTTGATTTTGCCAATACCTCACTAACTCTTTTGGTGATGATCAGGAATTGTTTATAAATGTCTGTATACATCAATTTTAGAAAGAGAATCTTACAGAAGGATGGCTCAATTTCTCTCAGCAATATTCAATAGAAATATTCAAAACACTGTTAAAGAAAAAAAATTCATGACACATTTGTTAAAGATGGTAAGGTAGATTTTATTCAAGAGGAGCCATGATGATAGATGTAGGCACCACTGCAGTGGGATCCTGCAATAGGGAAAATAGATTGGACTCAATTTCAATAAGAACAAGTGAGAATTTATGACCAAGAAACTGGGTAAATGTCAGTGGATGCAAAATTACTAAGAGGAAACTTCTGGGCAAGGTGTCAGGGCCCCGGGGTCAGAGAGTGGTTGGCTCGTGGATGGTAAAATAATTTACCAACAGTGGTTTAGGTTTGAAAAGAAAAGTTTTATTAGAAGGAATGCTGCAGCAGAGTACAGTGGGGCGCTTACGCAAGAGAAGACTGAGCATGCCTCGATGCATTTTCTTTAGGCGTGTTTATGGACCTCAATACAGGAACTTTAGGGTAATTTGTACCATATTAGTCACCTAAGTGATGGTCAATTATTACATTTGTAGGCATTTTGGTACCTTGATATCAGCAAGGGTTGCACAATGAGTTTTGACATACATGCATTCCAGAGATGTATGGAAATTCTAGTTACTTAGAAATTCTTGGGAAAGAAGCCTGTACTAGATATCGCTTTAAATAACAGGGAAGTTTAATTACCTCTGAATTCTTCAGATAAGGGGTCTTGCCTCAGAGGGTCTGCTTGATGGCCACCAGCTGATATTTTCTCTTCTCAGAAGCATCAAGGATAAGGGGTTTCTAGCTAAATTGACTTGACAGAACCATGCTGAAGGCAAAGCAGAGTGATAAGATATCTAGAGTAATTACATACCAAGCATGGGAGATTCTCCCTAAATTGACTTACCAAGATTCTTCTTGAACTGTATTCTATAAGGACAGAAAAGGAAGCCTGAGGTCAGACCTAGTCAAGTAGAGGACTCAGAGGAGCTCGATTAAAGTTTCTATCCAAAGAAGAGTCTTCATAAGCACGTATGTAAACTTCCAGTTTCTAGCTGTCATATTAAAAAGAAACAGGTAAATTAATTTTAATAGTATATATACTTATCTCAACATATCCAAGCTTTTTTAGTTTCAAGATTCAATTAATATAAAAATTATGGGATATTTTACAAATTTTTTGTACAAAGTCTTTGAAAGCCTGTGTGTGAATTATAGTTATGTCATGTCTCAATTTGGACTAGCCACATTTCAAGGACTCAAGAGCCAGCATGACCAGTGGCTACCATGTTGGACAGCAGGTCTGTACGACATCTGGACACAAAATTCAAGGATAAAAGTGCTGCTATTCTCAGACCCAATAAAACACTTATTGCTCAGGTGGCATTTCTATAATACAGTGATGAATATTCTATAATACAGTGATTATAACTCACAGTGGATAATGCCTTTTTCCAAAATAAATTTCTTACGTTTAGGCACTAGGTCCACTGCTCGGCACTGTATATCTTGGAATTGTCTCAACTTACTCCTTGGCATCTGTAGAAGTATACAGTGACTTTTATTGCTTGTAGGACATGATTTGTTTGGTATTGAATAGGTACACAATAACAGAAAGTATGGATGGTATAAATTTTAAGTGATGTTTGCATTATGCATTTGGGAGTTTTTAGAATGGGAGCAAAATTTGCTTTTTTTTTCCACATGCTTTAATCTATTTGTCAAGATAGCTTCATGGCTACAAAGAATACTGCAAAAATATTTGGTAGGGCAACCTCTTCTCTTCTACCAATGTTTCTTGATAATCAGTAGCAAAAAAGCAGAGGTGGGGGAACCATGTTTTAATGGTGCCAATTTCTTTTGTTTTTCTGGTCAGTGCCTGCTGCAAAGAATATAGATGTGCATGGGTTCCAGATAGCTGTCCTGGGCATAAAACTATTTTACTCTATATCCTGGGAAGAGACCAGTCTCAAATAATTCTATATAGCCGTAAAGTATTAATAAAACACTTGAAACTGGAATGCCAGTTCCTGTAATGCTTATAGAGACAAAAGTTAATCACTAGAAACAACTCTAGATCCTTATCAGCCCAGAGATGGCACCAGAGGAATCTACATAATAAACTTGACTGATTCTTACCATCACTAGTCTCTCCATATAGTTTCTTCCCACACTTTGCTGCCCTTAGAAGTGCAAAGTTCTTTCCTTTGTTTTGTCACTTCTCTAAACATTTATTTTTCTTTTGTTAAGATGCTCTATCAGCCCAAGTTCTACTCCTTTTAGTTACTCATGCAGAATGCTCCCATGTGTAAGCAGGATGCACAGGTTAATACATTGGTGTTTGGTTTTCTCTTGTTAATCTGTTTTTGTTTTTGTCAGTCTAGTTTACAGGGCCTAAGAGAGGGGTACTAGGAGGGAACAGTATTTTTTTTCTCTCCTACAGCTCAAAAATGTGGAGCTATTTTTAGCTATTAAGATTACTTTGCTCTTTCTTATTGGAGTAATCTAGTACATCTGTTTTACCCTTTGCATTCCTTCTTCATATTTCAAAGGGTTTTGCTCAACAAAACATACTGCAGTATCCTATGTAAGAATGTTCTCACTACTTTAGTTTTAGCAGAGAATATAATTGGGATGTTGTATCTGTCAATATTTACTTTTTAGCTCAGTAAGACCTGCAAGATTCAATCAATGAAACCTCAAATACAGAAAACCATTTTATGGTGACAAATACTCTATATTAAAGTATCTCAGTTTTCCACAAATTGTATACAATATTCCTTGCTAAGCCCTAAGTCAAATGCCAAGATAACTTTTAATAACTCAAGAAAAAGAAAAATTAAGAAAAAAAAAGCTTCTCTCTATAAGAACTCTAGGAAAACAGTCAGTTCTATTTATAGCTAAATTGTTTTGCATTTAAAATATTTTCAACTTCAGAATTTTGCTTATTTTACCAATAGACATGGGACTTTAAGTTAGGTATAAAGCAAATTCAAAAATCTTTCCCCAAACATTAGATCTCCTTGTCACAAAGTTCTGTAATATGTGACTCTATTGGAATAATTTCAAATTCAGAATCAAAAGAGTCACATCTCCTAGGGATTGTTAGAAACCTAGAAATGTGATATAGGAAAAAGAAATGGTAAGGAATGGTAAAAGCTGATGAGAAGATATTATTGAAAAAATGTGTTAAAATCATTTTTAAAAGCTGGGGAATTGTATAACCACATCTAGTATTGAACTATTGTTAGTAGGAAGAGAAAAGAGATAACCTGGGCATGGAAATTGTGCTTTTGAGAGTGTCTTAAAACCCAAAAGGCATTAGAAAAAAAAAATAACTTTTTAAAATAAAAAAGGAAACTTTACATTTGGATGAAGACTCACTTCCAGAAATATAGCCACTGAATGTCTACATTATATAAAGAAAAAAAGTCTATTTAAAACTGGCAGTGATGAGAAGAAACAAACCTGCACATTGTGCGCATGTACCCTAAAACTTAAAGTATAATAATAATAAATAAATAAATAAATCAATACTGAAGAAAAAAAAGAAAAAAGGAAATTGACCAAAGATTACTGCATCACAAATTGTAAAGTAATTGAAAGTGTACTATATTTATATTTATTAATTTTATTGGTATGAGAGAGAGAGAGGGTGTGTGTGTGTGTGTGCACGTGTGTGAGTGGGGAGTTGGGTGGGGAGTGGGCTTCAGTAAGTTCACATGAAATCAGTTTCCCAAACAGCATTTCCTGAAAGATCTTAAACTATACAGAATAATTTATTCTACTCTATGGTGTATCATTTACCTCAACCCCTGAGGGTTTTAGGTAAATAAACCCATTACTTAACACATATTTTGCATCATATTTTCCAGTTTTCATTATGAAATAGTCAACACATTGCATTAGAAAAAATAATCTGGCCCCAAGATTTTAAATTCATACAAGAGTTTCAATGTTCCTGCCAATGTATATCTTAGTTTCCCTAATATAGTACATTTAGCACTCCCATCTTAATCCTGCCTAGAAGTCAGCATTCAATCTCCGTTATTTTTGCACAAATATTTCAAGTATACTCATATGTAAATGCATCTCACAGCTAATTTCTTTGCTTAGAAGTTCTATTTGGCTGTGTAGGACTTGAATGTTTAAACAGCCTCACTTTACGCCATTGCTTTTCAGTGATTTCCTGCCAGGATGCTAGTATTCGATTTGGAATTCAAACAGTTTTATGTTTGAGAAAAGAAAAAGAGAGATGCAAATACCTTATAAACTAGAGGCACTTTTTTCCTAATACAAACATCAACTCTATTCGGATGATAAAAGTTTAATAATGAATCTATTCTTGAACATAATTTAATAATTATCCAGCACCTATATGGACAAGGCTAGTGTACTGGTGATTATGATGTAGGGGTGTATGGTGTAGGGGTGGAGGAGGACATATAAAAATGAGTAAGCTTCTTGATATATAAAAAAATTAAGTTATTAATGAAGAGCTATATATAAATAATATACAGTGCAAGGAAATAAATAATATATACCATGAGAATGGAAATGAGTGTTTTGTATTCAGTGAAGACAGAACACACTCAACTGTGATGACTGGAGGAGATTTCAGTCAGTGAGTGACATATTAGACACAAAAGATGAATAAGATCTACACAGCAGGCACAGCAGTCCATGAGAATAACACAAACAGCAGTCCAGACTTGGAAAGGCCTATGCTGTATTCAGGAAATGATGCTTACCATGAGGAGAGCAGCGGTTCCATGCAGTAGGGCAATAAATCATCTCATGAAGGGCCTCAAAGGACCCAGGAGTTAGTCCTTGGTGAAGATGGACTATTCACAGTGATTTGAGCAGTGAAATCACATTGCAAAATGGTGTTCTTGGAAGGAAAAGACACTACTATATGATTATAGGCGGAAGATTAGTGGCAGAGCCTTGTTAGAGAGAGGGAAATCCTGTGAAGGATACAAAAAGATATTGTGAAAAATAATCAGCCCAGTGTTTGCCATAGAGGAGCAGGAAAAACGAAATGCCTACTCTGAGAAGGGGGTGCATCATTAAAAAGAGCATGAGGCTGAGGGAGGAGAGGCTTTGTCAGGGAATAGGCAGTCTAATGACAGGCAGAGACTGAACTGTGCATGTGCGGACGTCCAGTGGGCCAGGAATTAACACTAGAGGACAGGAATGCCCTGGGGCATTAAGATTTATGTCTTCGTGTAAGCAGTAAACTTTGTAGGTAAATATTCACTGGTAGGAAGCATTCCTGAGGATTGAAAGAGCAGGCCACAGGAAATACAACAAATACAAGGATAGGAGACATCCAAAGGCAAGAACCCCACCAATGTTCTGGCTGGTTTTGTGCATGAATGAAAATAAGACAGAGGAATGGAATGTGTAAAAAAAAATTTATGTTTTGAAATTCACACCTTTTTTTTTTTTTTTTTTTTTTTTTTTTTGAGACAGAGTCTTGCTCTGTCACCCAGGCTGGAGTGCAGTGGCGTGATCTCGGCTCACTGCAAGCTCCGCCTCCCGGGTTCATGCCATTCTCCTGTCTCAGCCTCCCGAGTATCTGGGACTACAGGCGCCCGCCACCATGCCCTGCATTTTTTTTGTGTATTTTTTGGTAGAGACAGAGTTTCACCATGTTAGCCAGGATGGTCTCAATCTCCCGACCTCGTGATCCACCCGCCTCGGCCTCCCAAAATGCTGGGATGACAGGCGTGAGCCACCGGGCCCGGCCGAAATTCAAACTAATTTTTATATACTCGATTTGCACCTAGTTGGGATCCTACAAATGTTTGGTTAATATTGTTCAAAATGTGGTGTTACGTCACAATAAGAACCTGTGAATTTAGAGAAAAAGCTGAATATGATAAGATGAAATACTCAAGGAGTCAGATAATTCGAGGTAAAAGGAAGTCGTGAAGAAATCAAGGAAGCAGGTAAAAAGAGAAAACAGTCGGAATTAATGTGAGACCAGTGAAACTCAGAAGTTCACAAAAATCTAAAGTGCAGGGTAAGGAGGAGAGAGTCAAAGATGAGGAGAACAGGTATGCACTAAAGAGCAGAGCAAGCCAGCAAGAGGTACCTGGAATGAAGTAGTAGCTTAATGCCTAAGAAGTGTCTAGCTGACATGAATTTAGGCGTGTGTAAACTACTAAAATGTCACTGTAGAGTTTAATTTATTTTCTTATGTTTTATTCTATTACTGTTGTTTTGTAGTAGTAGGTGAAAGTTCTTACAGAATTTCTATGTGTCATTGACTCACAACTTTGATTACTCATTTGAATGACCTCAAGAGCTTTACTCATTACTGAGGTCTAGGCTCTTCCCACAAGACTCTGTTTTTATTTTCTTGGGTGCTGTTTGCACATAAGGAATTTGGAAGCTCCCAGGTGATTTTACTAGCCAACAATGAGAATTGCTTTATATGTAAAGCAGACCAAAATGGAGCTGCCCACAGGGGACAGAGTAGAACCTGTTGACCACAGCTCACATTCTGACTCATTCAATCCGGTTTGTGAAGCAAAATCCTAGGAGAGTCCTTGTAAAAATACAAAATCCTCAGTCCTATCTGAAATCCATTAAATATGAATCTAAGCGTTGAGTGCAGGACCAAACATAAGTGATTCTGATGCACACCTGTTTAAAATTTACTGCCATAGCTCTCCCTGACCCATACTTTATAAACCACTGCTACAAGTAACGATTTTGACTTCTGCTGAGTTCCTAAGCTTCCTGTGATCTGATTAGGCCATTTGTGATTCAGGATTATTAGTTTCCATTCTTATGTTAAATAACAATTACTCTAATTTCCATTAATTGTCAGCTATGGACCAAGAATTTTGCTGGTCCCTGAAGATTCAGAGTCACACTATGGTCTTTGTCCTTAAGAAACCATCCATCTAGTGGAAAAATAAGTGAATAATGTTATAACTTGGTAGACACAGGCAGGAACTCAAGCACTGAGCCCAAATAGTCTACGTGGAAAAGCTTCCTTGATGAGAGAGATCGTGAGAAGACTGCTTGCTGGAGACAGAGCGTAAGACAGAGTGTAAGAAAAGTAGGAAAGGAACAAGCAAACTGGCAAGTGGCTAGTACTCTAAATTGTGCAGCTTTTAAGATTTTGGCTAAGATAGAAGCTTTCTCTGGGAGATTTCTGATGCGTCTCATCTCTCCTTCCCTTTGGAGTCCTGACTAATGGAAGATACACATATAAAGGTCTAAAACCAAGTGAAAACTATTGTTCCACTTGACAAATCTGGACAAGTCACCTATAACCCTCAAAATGTATGTTCTTTTTATAGGTCTAACCCTCAGATTGGGTTTCCTGTCCCACTTCTCTTCCAGTAAAGAAAACTGAGCCTGCAGAGTGTTTTACCTACTCAGGAATAGGCAGAGAATCTGGAACAGAATACTTCTGTGAATCTGGTTTAGCAAGTTCTCCTGATCCATTTATCTGTTTGTAACAGGACATGTGAGAGGATTCAAGAAGTGAGTCTGTATCTTTTAAGGCCTGCAATTCTGCCTCCTAGTAAAATGGATTAATTGTAATCTCTGACCAATCCCATTGGCCAGTCCTCCCTCTATGGAAAAAGGATTGAAAGCGGGTGGAAGTGGAGAAAGCTAGATGAGCAGAAATTTCCCAGTAAACCCATGACAAAGACTACTAGCCGCTTACTAATATTTATTCTCCAAGTGGGGCATGGTGGCACGTCCCTGTAGTCCAGCTACTCAGTAAGCAAAGGCAGGAGGATCACTTGGGCCCAGGAGTTCAAGGCTATAGAGGACTGTGATTCTGCCTATGAATAGCCACTGCACTCTAGTCAGGGCAACATAACAAGATCTCATCTCTAAAAATAAAAAAATATTCATTCTTCACTCCTTTCTTAATGACATTACGTAGATATTGTTGAGACTGATAATGTGCCCAGTTTAGAAGCAACATTTACCAGTCCCATCTGAGGCATTGATGGCTATGGGACAGGCTTCTGAGCTATGCAGTCTTACAAGAGACTTACAAGCAGGGCTTGCAGAAAGTTTTTCTAAAACAATGTCATGCCTTAAGAACATACCAGCTTTTATACTTAGCCTTCTTATTTTTACTATCCCAGAACCTAAATGTGTTGGCTGGGGCCACAGCAATCATTTCATGAGAATGAATATGAGAGGAGCCTAGACCATAACAACATGAAACCATGGTATCTGTACTATTTTGTGACTTATCCATTACTAGAGGAAAACATAAATTCCATACTTTTTTAAGCAGCATTTGTTTTGTGTGTGGTGGTGATGTCTTTTTTATTTGTAGGAGAATATATTTCCTAACCAATACACTCTTCTACGTGGGAGGGAAAAATCCAGTAAGACTACTTCTCTATAGTGCAAGGCTAAAAATGTGGCATGAAGGTAGAAATGCTTTTTTTTTTTTAACTTAACAATAGTATAATCTATTGATTAATAAATCAGTATGTTGCACCACATTACAGGCCAAGAAAGTGCTGAATATAAATAACAAATACTCTATATAACCTGAAGAAAGAAATGGAATCACAAAATCCTCAAAAATCTGAACTAATTGCCTAAATAAGAGAAAATCACACTCTTAAGCAATGCTAAAAGGCAAACTTACCATTTCATGTTGTCAGTTTCTAAGATTATTTTGAAGTAAACACCTTCCTCATTTTCTCAATTGTTAGGTGAGTGATTTGCAAAAGGCTGCCCCAGGAAGTGTCCATGAGAGAATGCGTTGGTCCCTTAAATGGAAGTGACAGCTGTTGGATAATGCTGGAGTTCTGGCTTATGCCTTTTAACCACTCACTGTGACAAAGTTTTGATGAGTCACCTTATGCTATGGGTATAGAAGCATCCCTTATGAAGAAAAGTGATGAAAATAGCAACAATATTTCTCTTTTAAAATTGACTGAGTAATTTAAAGAAATATGCACAAGTATCCTCACATCTTTTTAAGGAGCTGATCATCATTATGGACATTTCATGCCTTTTATAGCTTTGGTTTAAAGTGAATGATGATCCTTAAGCCCTAATGATCAACTTCACAATAATGTTCTCCAAAAGCATTTAGGGATTCAACATTAGGCCCCGATTTGACATTACTCAACAGTAACAATATTTGACAATAGAGATTGAATGCTCCATGTAAACAATATCAACAACAAAAAAAATTTATTAACAAACAGGGAATTAACCATAGAAAAGATGTTATTTTTCCTATTGTTTCATTTAATAGGGAACTAAATTTTATAATGTCTTGATGTTCTGGTGTAGTTCTTAGTCCCAGGAATACCTGGAACTTGTCAACATAAGGGTTTAGGGTCCTTAAATGAAGATACCAGGTGCATATCACAGATCTGTTTTCCAGGTGTTAGTACCCAACATCAGGCTTGATAATTTTCAAAAGTGCTTTCACTAGAAACAAATGGGTAAACTGGGGATTTCAGCCAACTCAGAATATTTTTTAAAAACTTAGCGTAAAACCAGTTTGGTTATCTCCTTCTATACTTTAAGAATCACATTTTCCAGATTATTTAGTCTTTAAAGACCAATGCAGTTAGAATACATGACTGAGCCTGTAGCCCATCTAAGTCTCCCAGCTGAGAAGTAAATGAAATAATTCCACGTAATCCCTATAATATTTTGGATTCAGATAGAAGTAGATTTAATAATTTTTGTGTTTAAGAAAACCATCAAATAAAATTTATCTTTGATAAATTTAGCACAGCCAGGGACAGGAGAAGATCGGGGTGTCAAGACTCTTTTTCTATACTCTACACATTTAATAGAGTTTTGTGGTCTTAGTTCCATATATAGTAACTGTGCAAATCAGCAAAGCAGAGGACTCCAATCTGGTTCTGACAGCCCTCATTTCTCGAATATCAATTCTTTCTAGACCAACAAGCAGAAATGCAATTTTTGTTTTGATTTTGACCAAAGCTGAGCAACAAGAAAACACCTTCATTCCTTTTGTCACCTACTTTATATTGCCTGTCTGTTTTATGGCTATACATCCTTTTCCACCTCATTATGACCTACTTTAGAATGCTAGAGACTGTAAAACATAGAATCAAGACAAGGGCTCAGGAAAATGCCAGCATTGCAGAGATCACTGAGCTCTCACTAAGCCCATTTCTCAGAGTCCTTTGCATTTTTTTTTTTTTTTTTTTTTTTGAGCCTGAGTCTCGCTCTGTTGCCCAGGCTGGAGTGCAGTGGCGCGATCTCGGCTCACTGCAAGCTCCGCCTCCCGGGTTCACGCCATTCTCCTGCCTCAGCCTCTCCGAGTAGCTGGGACTACAGGCGCCCGCCACCACGCCCGACTAATTTTTTGTATTTTTAGTAGAGACGTGGTTTCACCGTGGTCTCGATCTCCTGACCTAGTGATCCGCCTGCCTCGGCCTCCCAAAGTGCTGGGATTAGAAGCGTGAGCCACCGCGCACGGCTACTCCTTTGCATTTATATGTCTCCAACGCCTTTCCCTTTCCACCCACTTGTGCAACTGAGTTTGGTAATCTTTGAAATCATGCTTCCAAAGTTGATGAAGCTTGAGGTAAACATCCCTAAATTATTAATTAAAGGAAAGCTACCTGCCAATAAAGAGCAAACATTTTGGACTTAATGTATACGATAAATTAATTGTCATGTTTGAGCCTTTAAATATTCTTTCAGGATTTGTTGGCTACAGCAGCTAAGTTACCTTAACTAAATAACAAAAATCATTAGCATTTTTTTCTCACTGATATCCTGCATATTTGGAGGCCTCTCTAGAAAGTCTGTCTCTTAATTCCTTAGTTCTCTACATTAAGTTTGTCCTCTCCCACGTTTGCCTATGATCAAGACATCTAGACATCTCTTCCGATAGAGATTAACTGGATATTAGACATCTTAGACATCTCTTCCCATAACTCCAACCTAGTTCCTCTTTCAAAACTGCCCTATCCCTGCCTTATGTCTTCACGAACTTGTTTATTTGAGAAGTATTTAGCTAATTCACTCAAATATGGAAATACCTAAATGTGAATTAAAGATTATCCCTCAAAGGCTAACACTTTTAGATTTTGAACTCCAATACGCTAATTCAAGTGAATGATGAACATGAGAAATGCAAACCTAATAACCAACTTTTGGAAGACTACAAGTTTAGGAAGATTTTTGATCCCTCATGTCACATCTTATGATGTGTTTCTAATTTAGCAGTATGCAATGTGTGTCATGACCCCAGCAATCAATTGTTAGTACCAGGTTAGGCTTTAAGTCCTCACTTTATTAATCATATCTTCACCAGTACCATCCTCTGGATCTGCTAACTCCATCCCCTGCATAGTCATAAAAATTATATTCTCTTTGAGATGTTGAAGCTGGTTTTCTTCCAGTACAGCCATTAACTTCCAACCTGTTTTCTTCTCCCTCACTGACACCCTGCTGACCTATGAAGCAGGAAGCCAGAGGGATGTGATAATATCTGTGACTTTCCCTCTTGTGAATTTCCCTCTTGAAAAATCACTTAGAACATACCAAAACCTACAACAGGATAAACTGAAGCGTATGATCTCACTGAGGTTTCACCAAATAATATCTTACCCTTAAGCTTGTCTTAGTAAAGGGTGTTTGATTTACTAGAGAGATACTCAGTTGACAAAGTCAGGTCCATTAACACAATAGGTCAAAAGTGTTAATGTGCTTTTTAGAAAGTTTGCCCACACAGCTGCAATCAAAGTGGCTGTTGGAATAGGTGATTTGCTCCATGTAGATGGCTGTTCTGGATAGTGCAGCGTGAACAAAAAAAAAAGAGTCTTTAAAATGTGGAAATGTCCGATGGCCTATATTATTCTGTTTGAATGCCTACACAAGCCTAAAAACCTGGCAGCATACTGGGCTTTGTTAGATGGAGACTAGCTCAGCCTCCACTTTGTCAGTCTTAGAAGGTACTCTGGTCTGTTTCCCAGCGAGCTTGTGAAAGTGAAGGGGCTGGGAATGCTTGCCAAATGGCGTCGTGTAATCAGGGCCCCTAATATGCAATTCATTTGTATATGGCCCTCGTGCATTAGAGCAAATTGCTAAAAATGCCATAAAAAGAGTTATTGTAAGGTTATTGAGGTTCTGAGAGGTGATTGATGCCTTAATTAGGCCTGTTAATAGTCTTCATAGCAGTGTGTTGTAATAACTAAACCATCAGGTTGGGATTTAGGGTCACTATATTAGTTTGTTGAGTGCCACTAAATGAGGTTTCCTCTTCAGAACCAAATTATAATTTTATAGCTAACTCATAAACTTAACTCAGCTTAAATACTATTTAAAGGACTCAGAGAGGTGCTTATTTACAAAGCGTTGAGCCACTAAGCTCTAAGCTGTAAAACTTGAAGTCCAGCTATTACAATTCTTAGTCTTGATAATAACCACATTTTAAATAATGCTCTATATTTCATAAAACAGAAAAGGTAAATTATAATACACTAAAGAGGAAATTGCAAGTATACACATACAAGTATAAAGTAACATTCACTATTTCTATCAATTTAAAAAGAAACATTGATAATTGCTTTCAGTTCTCAGTGTTCATATTAGGTTGAGTCTAATTCCAGTCAGTAGTATGAGGTAGTGCCACAAATAGATTTGATTTCTGAAGCACTATAAGAAAAAAATATCTTTGGTAGTTAAAATTTAATATGAGAGTCTCTACTCTTTTAAATTTATATTCATTTTTTATTGTTTAATTTTATATTTGATTTATAAAGACTGCAGCATTCATCACATTATTAACAAAAAAAGCATCTTTTGTATATAAAATAACATAGCCTGCTTAAACTCTTTTCCTTTGATAGCATAATTGAACATGCTATTTTTTAGCCTTACTCCTAAACGATGTTTTCAAGGTGACCTTACATATGCTATATCACTAATAAAAAAGCACTTGTGGACAGGTAGAACAGGAATTTCTAAGCTTATTTTATAAAGAGACAATGAAGCACATCATTATCTGAATCAGAGTGCAAATTGATTTCTGATACCTGGATCCCGTACACTAAGCCTTCTGAAAACCAATTCTCATAGTATATTGATAGAGCAATGAGCTAATCAGGAATATATAATTGATATGGTTTAGCTGTGCCCCACCCAAAATCTCATCTTGAATTGTAATCCCCAGGTGTCAGGGGAGAGACCATGTGGAGTAGTTGAATCATGGGGGCAGTTTCCCCATGCTGTTCTCATGATAGAGAGTGAGTTCTCATGAGTTCTGATGGCTTTATAAGTGTT
The DNA here is from genome assembly GCF_006542625.1 of Nomascus leucogenys. Taxonomy (NCBI): domain Eukaryota; kingdom Metazoa; phylum Chordata; class Mammalia; order Primates; family Hylobatidae; genus Nomascus; species Nomascus leucogenys. Next base: position 21,930,782 of record NC_044400.1, read on the forward strand.
TGTTAACTCTCTTGGATTCATCCTTCTTCCTGCTGCCTTGTGAAGAAGGTGTCTTGCTTCACCTTCTGCCGTGATTGTAAGTTTCCTGAGGTGTCCCCAGCCATGTGGAACTGTGAGTCAATTAAACTTCTTTCCTTTCTAAGTTACCTGGTCTCAGGCAGTTCTTTATAGCAGTGTGAGAACAAACTAATACAACAATTAAAAAACAAAGTTTTGGAAACATGGTCTCTCTGCTTTGAAAATGGAGGCAAGATGATAACTAGTCCCCATCCGCTGATCCTCTGATTCCTAAGGTTAGACTGGTTCATGGCAGCAACTGGAGGATAAACATCAATGGTGTGATGCAGAGGCTATGCTGGCATAAAATGTAGATGCTGGATCCAAATCAGAGGTCCAGAAAAAAAAGGAGAGAAGACAATGCATAAAAATAGGTTATAAACAACAGAAAGCAAAACAGGGAACATTAATAGAAAGTGGTTCATAGTAAGTAGTGATGGATGGAAAAGCTTTTGAGATAGCACACCTAAGTTTGCGGTCGAGTTTTACATAGTCCTGGCACATGCCTGCACGGACAATCTGTTGTAGCACAATGGAACCTCAGTGATGGCATATGACCAGACTGGTGGTTTCAGGACTGATGATTAGAATACTTTATTACTAGGATGCCTGTAGAAAAAACTAATATTGGTAATGAAAGGAAATACTCATTTGATCCAGTTATTTGGTGTCTTAAATCATTTTCTGTTACAATAGCCAAATACCACAGACTAATTTATAAAAAATAGTTTATGTAGCTCACCATTCTGGAGGCTGGAAAGTCCAAGAGCATGGTGCCAGCATCTGCTAAAGGTGTCTTTGCTGCATCATGACATGGCAAGTGTTATCACATGGCAGAGCTTGCCAGCTCAGGTCTCTTCTTTCTTTACAAAGACAGTAATCCCATTGTAAGCTCCCCACCCTCATGATTTCCCCTAACAGTAATTTGTCTTCCAAATGCCCCACCTCCAAATACTATCAGTGTATAACTTTGGGAATTAAGTTTCCAAAACATGAACTTTTGGGAGACACATTCAAATGATAGAATTTGGCAAAATATATGCTCAGACTGCATGCACAATTTTGTTTACATTCATTAAGCTCATTTTTACTCAAGTTTAGTTTAAATCACTTGTGTGTTCAGATATTACAGAAGTCATGTAAACAACTTTGGGAGAATAACTACTACTTACAAACTGTTTATTTTCAAAGTGTGATGGATTAACTAAATTTTTCATTCATTCATTTGTCAACAAATAATTACTAAGTGCTACCTTCTGCCAAGCATGGTGAAATAAACATGATTACAAATGAGAGATTCATTGAGCTTGCAATCAAACCTTGAATCCAGCACTTACTTGATAAGTGGCCTTAGACTGTTCTGAAGTATTTGGTATCTTACTTTCTTTATCTTTAAAATAGAAACCTTACTTACTTCATAAGGCTCAATTGATAATTATTTTTTAATGTGAACTGCCTAGAAAACAGAGTGGTCAAGTGTGAATAATTTTTTAATCTTTATTATGGAAAAGAATAAGCCATATTTCTTGCCTCCAAATAAAATATAGTTTAATGGGAAACAAGTTATATAATAGAGGCACATGAAGACTTTTTTGGGGTGTAATGTAGATATGTAGTGACATATACCACCAGAGTTTTCTCCCCCTCAACAAATTATTTTGTGATTATAGGCAATAGACTTGAGTCCTGAGCCCCAAAACTTGTGTCAGCACAACATTCAAGAATAACACATTAAAGAGACATTGGAGTTGAACTACTAAACCTAGATTCTGAATCAGAAAGCAAATGTTATAATACAAAGGAGAGGAACTCAGATACAAATTTCAATTCTCCTTCCAAAAAGTATTTTTCAGTCAATTCAGCAAAATTTAGTAAACCACTCAGTAGTGACTTACCCAATATTTCTGGATATTAGTTATTCTTTTGAGATCTAATTATAGAGGCTCAATAAATGGCAACTATTATCTTACCTCATTATTTAATATAAAAATACATGACATATATGAAATCTGAACATGCTATTTCTCTGTATATCTTCTTTATCCTGTCTTCAATGTCTCTAAGACAAAAATATCAATTATTAAGCACAGTCTATAAACCCCTGCCAGACCTCATCTCTGCCTTAGGCTCCAGCCTATTTTTATCACTCCTTCTTCACTTCCAGACACCCCGTGCTTTGTTCTGTCATCTTTTCATGACTTTGCCCACATGCTGTTTCCTCTGATTGGAAACTGCTGTTTTCCCAAACATAAAGACTCATTCATGATTTCTCTCTCCCACGAATCTTTCATTCCCCCAGCCCCTACACAAAATGAAGTAGGTGCCCTTTTTCTCCGTTTCAAAGTGCTCAAACTCACATATGTTTTGGCATTTTTATTGCATTTGTTTCTCTACTTTTCTGTCTACTTGTCTCAAATTCCTTGAGAGAAAAGACTGTCTTCTATACCTTCCTCTTGGAGACCTGGCTGTGAACTGGTCATATAAAGATTGGTCTATAAATGATTGTGGAATGAATCAATCAGTCCTTGAGAAATATAAACTGTAAGTGAGAGTAGAACCAGTATATAAACTTGAAAGATCCTTAAGGCACATGAGAAATGTGACATGAGATCTGGAAAGGATCTTAAAAATCTGGAAAATTTTGCATTCAGTAAGACGTGCCTAAAGTCCTGCTATAACGTGAATTTCTCTCTGGCTCTGGGGAACAATGAGGGCTCTGAGATAAGAGGCACTTGTCTATTACCACCAACTAGTCTTTGGTGAGATACTCGGAGCATTGGCCTCTATGAATTCTTCCACACTGCAGAATCTTACTGTCAGGGGCATTTTAGCTTAACCACAAATGACTTCTTTTCTAAATATAGAATCTGTTTTCCAATACATCTAACTACTTCTGGTTCCAGATGTTTTTATGTACTGGAACCCCTGGGAAAATCAAATCTGTTATGTAGGAAATAGCCTGGTTACTTAGAAAAAGTAGTTTTTCTTTCTTCTTTTTACTTCTTGTCATAATAATACAATGTTTTGTTGTTGTTGTTTGAGTCTCACATAATTGCTTCTCTTCCATTTCATTTGATTGAGGAGGCCTGACCACTGGGAGTCATTATATTAACCACTCCTCCATGTAAAATAATGAACTGTTCTTGGTCAAAGCTCTTTTCATTGATAAAAACATACACTCACTCAAACTAGCTTTAGAAAAAAGAAGGAATTGATTATAAGTAATAAAGAAAGGGTAGTAAGTACAGTCAGCCTCTCAAAACACTTGGGACCTGGAAAACAAACAGGAAACAAAGCAGTCTATCTCCCTCATTTAAGAATATAGTAGGCTGCATAAATATCTTCCTATGAGAAGTGTCTGTTCATATCCTTTGCCCACTTTTTGATGGGTTGTTTGTTTTTTTCTTGTAAATTTGTTTAAGTTCCTTGTAGATTCTGGATATTAGCCCTTTGTCAGATGGAGAGATTGTAAAAATTCTCTCCCATTCTGTGTGTTGCCTGTTCACTCTTATGATAGTTCCTTTTGCCGTGCAGAAGCTCTTTAATTTAATTAGACACCATTTGTCAATTTTGGCTTTTGTTTTCATTGCTTTTAGTGTTTTAGTCATGAAGTCTTTGCCCATGCCTATGTCCTGAATGGCATTGCCTACATTTTCTTTTGGGGTTTTTATGGTTTTAGGTCTTACATTTAAGTCTTTAATCCATCTTGAGTTAATTTTTGTATAAGGTGTAAGGAAGGAGTCCAGTTTCAGTTTTCTGCATATGGCTAGCCAGTTTTCCTAACACCATTTATTAAATAGGGAATCCTTTCCTCATTGCTTGTTTTTGTCAGGTTTGTCAAAGATCAGATTGCTGTAGATGTGTGGTGTTATTTCTGAAGCTTCCATTCTTTTCCATTGATCTATATATCTGTTTTGGTACCAGTACCATGCTGTTTTGCTTAGTGTGGCCTTGTAGTATAGTTTGAAGTCAGCATGATGCCTTCAGCTTTGTTTTTGCTTAGGACTGTCTTGGCTATAGATTCAATGCTATTCCCATATTCATTCTACTATAAAGACACATGCATACATATGTTTATTGTAACACTGTTTACAATAGCAAAGACTTGGAACCAACCCAAATGCCCATCAGTAACAGACTGGATAAAGAAAATGTGACACATATACACCATGGAATACTCTGCAGCCATAAAAATAATGAGTTCATATCCTTTGCAGGGACATGGATAAAGCTGGAAACTATCATTCTAAGTAAACTAACACAGGAACAGAAAACTCTTTTTTTGTTCCCTGAAAGTTAAAGTAGTTTTTTCCAGTTCTGTGAAGAAAGTCAGTGGTAGCTTGATGGGAATAGCATTGAATCTTTGAATTAGCAGCATGGCCATTTTCACGATACTGATTCTTCCTATCCATGAGCATGGAATGGTTTTCCATTTGTTTGTGTCCTCTCATTTCCTTTGAGCAGTGGTTTATAGTTCTCCTTGAAGAGGTCCTTCACATCCCTTGTAAGTTGTATTCTTGGTATTTTATTCCCTTTGTAGCAATCGTGAATGGAGGTTCACTCATTATTTGGCTCTCTTTTTGTCTATTATTGGCATACAGGAATGCTTGTGATTTTTGTACATTGATTTTTTATACTGAGACTTTCCTGAAGTTGCTTATCAGCTTAAGGAGATTTTTGGCTGAGACGATGGGGTTTTCTAAATATACAATCATGTCATCTGCAAACAGAGACAATTTGACTACCTCTCTTCCTATTTGAATACCCTTTATTTCTTTCTCTTGCCTGATCGCCCTGGCCAGAACTTCCAATACTGTGTTGAATAGGGGTGATGAGAGAGGGCATGCTTTTATTGTGCCAGTTTTCAAAGAGAATGCTTCCAGCTTTTGCCCATTCAGTAAGACTGAATTATTTTGAGATATGTCCCATCAATACCTAGTTTACTGAGTGATTCCTCAAGGATCTAGAACCAGAAATACGATTTGACTCAGCAATCCCATTACTGACTATATAACCAAAGGATGGTAAATCATTCTACTATAAAGACACATGCATACGTTTGTTTATTGCAGCACTGTTTACAATAGCAAAGACTTGGAACCAACCCGAATGCCCATCAATGATAGATTGGATAAAGAAAATGTGACACATATACACCATGGAATACTCTGCAGCCATAAAAATAATGAGTTCATATCCTTTGGAGGGACATGGGTAAAGCTGGAAACCATCATTCTCAGCAAACTAACACAGGAACAGAAAATCAAACATGGCATGTTCTCACTCATAAGTGAGAGTTGAACAATGGGAACTCAGGGACACAGGGAGGGGAACATCACACACCAGGGCCTGTTGGTGGTGGGGGACAAGGAGGGGGGATAGCATTAGGAGAAATACCTAATGTAGATGACAGGTTGATTGGTGCAGCAAAACACCGTGGCACATGTATACCTATGTAACAAACCTGCACATTCTGCACATGTATCCCAGAACTTAAAGTATAAGAAAAAAAGAATATAGTATTAGATATTTCACTCTGTTTATAGACATTTCATTAATTCTTTCTTAGCCACTGCCATTTCCTCCTTCTCCATAAAGTGGCAGAATGTGATTGCTTTATATCTCATCAGTTTACGTATCTTCCCAGTTTGAATTGTGAAATGAAACTAATTACATATAATTTTTCTTTTTTCTTTTTTTTTTTTTTGAGACAAGGTCTCACTATGTTGCCCAGGCTGGAGTGCAGTGGCGTGATCTCAGTTCACTGCAACCTCCGTCCCCCAGGATCAAGGAATTCTTTGACGTCAGCCTCCTAAGTAGCTGGACGTGGTGCACACCACCACGCCCAGCTAACTTCTCAATCCCAGTTCCAAATGCCTGCAAGAAAGAAATTAGCCTGAATGGGTCAGTTGTCCATCTTAATTAACTGTAACTATAGGATGACCATAGCCATGGATGGCCCAGGACATGGCAAGGTGAGCCCTGGTCATATATGAAGACACATTGTGTATATTTTGTAGGATAGATCCAACTGGAGTAGCTGACTACCACATAGAGCAGTATTTCCATCCAACATCAGTTGGTGGTTTGTTTTCTGTACTTGCTCTGTACCAGTAGAGATATTTACAACCATGTGTCAAGTACAGTTCCTAATGTTCAAGAGCAGCACATGACAATCACGTGCTTAGTCTCTATGACGTAGTCATGACTGAAAATTATATGTGACTGAAAATAAAAAGTGAGGCAAATTCGCTTCCTCTTCTCGGCCAATGCTTTAAAAGACTATCCCACTATGTCCTACTGAATGGCATAATCTTTTAATAAACAGTTAAAATATAATAAATGCTCCCAGTACTACTTTAATTTTTTCCTTTGAATATGTATTCTAGAACCCTCCTCAAGACAAAGGCTATTTTTTATTTTAAAAAAAGAAAAACGTGTCTTGATCTCTGGTGATACGCCAAACCTTGTTCTACATACTTGATTTATAATCAACATAATTAATCTTCATAACAATCTAAGTTATATTTAATTATGTATGATTTTATAGGTGAGAAAAAAGGTTCAAAGCTTTAAGTATTGCACTTTGTGCAAAGCATACAGCTAGCTAAGGGAGAAGTAAAAATTGAAACTGAGGATGAATTTGAGGCTACCACAGCCTATCTCTGCATTAACTTTTATTAGTCATCTTTGACTTCCTAACACTTCCTAACACTTCCTAACTTCCTAACATCTCTGACTTCCTAACACTTACCAATAAGTGAAGTGTGTATGGTAGAATTTTTTCTAACTGACCTCCTTTAACCAGTTTACCGTGTTAGATCTTTTTCATGTCTTGATAAGACATGAAAAACATTGGTAAGTGCCCTTGTGTTTCTCTTTCCAGTATTTGATATGTTCACTCTTTATGCCTGTTTGAACTTGCAATTTAATAACATAATATTAAATAGGATATTAAATAGGACTGATTAAACAGAATCATGAAAACAGTTATTTCTATAAAAAGCATGTTAAGTGTTTTGCAAGAATTTGAGGAGATGAGCCACAATAATAATTGCCTTTTTAAGTAGGATTGGAAAAATGTTATAAAAATTAGAAAAAAATTAATTTCACAGAATGATGGGCAAGGGATAATTAACAAGTACCATTAAGTGCTTGTTTCACTTTAAAGAATTTATGACTAGAAGGTTTAGGTGATGCATTATTGATATGATTATGCAAAAAGGTTTATTCCAATCAATGGAGAAATATTTAAAGTCTATGTAAAAATTGTCAAATACATATTTGTATGTTGTAGGCTAAAGTAAGATGTTACAGCAGACATGTAACTATTTTTAAATTCCACTTTCTAATTTTTATTACTGATGCATAATATATGTACATAGTTTTGGCATACATGTGATGATTTAACACATGCATATAATTTGTAAAGATCAGATCAGTGAACTTGGGATATCTATCACCTGAAATACTTTTATATTCCTTATGCCATAACCATTCAAATTCTTCTTGTCTAGCTATTTTGAAATGTACAATAGATTACTATAAACTATAGCCACCCTACTGATCTAACACAATATTTTATTTTTTTCTGTCAAACCATGTATTTCTACCCATTAATCAACTTTTTTTTATCCTCCTATTCTCTCCACTTCCTAGCCTCTGGTAACCACAAACCTACTCTCTGTGTAAGAGAGCTACTTTTTTAGCTTCCACATATGAATAGGAATATGCAATATTTGTCTCTTTTTGCTTGGGTTTATTTTACTTAGCATCCAGTTCCATCCATGTTTCAGCAAATAACGGGATTTTATTATTTTTTATGAAAGAATAATATTTAATTGTATATATTTATATTTTATATAAATTTATTTTTTATATAAGTGTATACCACATTTTCTTTATCCATTCCTCCTTTGATAGGCAGTTAGGTTGATTCCACAATTTGGCTGTTGTGATTAGTGTTGCAGTAGGCATGAGAGTGTAGATATCTCTTCAACATATTGGTTTCCTTTCTTTTGGATATATACCCAGTAGTGGAATTGCTGGATCATATGATAGTTCAATTTTTCTTTTTTTTAGGGAAAACTATACTGTTCTCCCTAGTGGTTGTACTAATTTACATACCCACCAACATTGTGCAAGGATTCTCATTTCTCCTCATTCTCATCAGCATCTGTTATTGCCTATTATTTTTATAAAAGCCATATTAACTAAGGTGAGATGATATTTCATTGTGGTTTTGATTTGCATTTGTCTGATGATTAGTGATGTTGAATATTTTTTTTTCACATACCTGTTGGCCATTTGTATCTCTTTTTTGAGAAATGCCTTAGATCTTTTCTTCATTTTAAAAATAGAATTATTTGTTTTTGCTATTGAATTGTTTGAGTTCCTTATATATGTTGGTTATTAATTTCTTGTCAGATGCATAGTTTGCAAATATTTTGTCCCATTCTGTGGGTTGTCTCTTCACTTTGTTGATTGTTTCCTTTGTTGTCCAGAAAGGTTTTAGCTTGATTTGTTTCTGTTTGTCTATTTTTGCTTTTGGTTGCCTATGATTTTGAAGTCATACACAAAAGAATCTTTGCCTAGACCAACTTCCTGGGAAAAGACAAAAAACCATTTCCCCAAAGTTTTCTTCTAGTAGTTTCATAGTTTGAGGTCTTAGATTTAAGTCTTTAATCCATATTGATTTGATTTTTGTGTATGATCAGAGATAGGGGTCTAGTTTCATTCTTCTGCATAGTTATCCAGGTTTTCTAGCACCATTAATTGAATAAACTGTCCTTTCCCCATTTTATATTCTTGAAATCCTTGTCAAACAGGAGTTGGCCATAAATATGTGGATTTTTATCTAAGTTATCTATTCTGCTGCTTTGGTCTATTTGTTTTTATGCGAGTGTATGATGCTGATTTGGTTACTATAGCTTTGTAGTAAATTATGAAGTCAGATAGTGTGATGCCTTCAGTTTCATTCCTTTTGCTCAGGATTGTTTTGGCTATTCAGGGTTTTGTGTTTCCATACAAATTTTAGGATTATTTTATGATTTCTGTGAAGAACGTTGTTGGTATTTTTATAGGAATTGCATTGAATCTAAATTACTGTGAGTCATACTGTGATTTAAAAATTATTCCTCCGATTCATGAACGGGAAGTATATTTTAATTTTTTTCTATCCTCTTCAATTTCTCTCATCAGTGTTTTTCATTTTCCCTGTGTAGATATTTCAATTCTTTCATGAAATTCTTTTCTGGGTATTATATATTATTTGTAGGCATTGCAAATGAGATTGGTTTCTTGATTTCTTTTTCAGATTTTTTGCTTTTGGCATATATAAATGCTACTGATTTTTATATGGTGATTTTGTATCATGTAAATTTACTGAATTTATTTTCAGTTTCAACAGTTTTTTCACTGAAGCCTTTAGATTTTTCTATATTTAAGATCATGTCATCTGTGAATAAGGCTAATTTGACTTCTTCCTTTCCAGTTTGAATGCCCTTTATTTTTTTTTCTGTTGCCTAATTACTCTGACCAGGATTTCTAGTACTATATTAAATATAAGTAGGGAAAGTGTCTCATCCCAAGTCTTAGAGGAAAGACTTTCAACTTTTAACTTTTCCCCATGTAGTACGATGTTACCTGTGGGTTTGTCATGTATAGTAGGGTCTTGTTTCTTTATTCAGCCAAACTTTGTCTTTTAATTGAAGAATTGAGTCAATCTACATTCATAGGCAGATCCCTGTGAGGCAGAGGACATCAAACCCCTAAATTCAGCTGAGTCTTCTTTTATAGTATTCTGGCACCTGTGTCTGAAGGGTTGGTGTCTCAGGAGTTTAGTCTTCTTTTGTCTAAGGAAGCTATAATTACTTCCCCTAAGATAGTTAGTTACCTTGCAAGATATTGCTGGTTCTGGACAAGACCTACCTCCACCACCCCTCTTTTCTTTGAGACTTATAATTAGACTCATGTTCCTGCAGGCCCAGATGGGTGAGGTCAAAGTGTAAACCATTGGAATATGAGCTATGGTCCAAACTACTGTAATATTTTTCCAGTGTATACAGAAAGAAATATGAGAAATATGTGTGAGAATTGATATTAACAGTATGGGATAACAGTGGAAGAAAAAAAGGTTGAACCAAGATAAATGTATTGATATGAAACCAGGAAGCAGAGAATTTGAATTCACTGTTGCAGCTTCATGGATTAGGAGGGGCTCTAACACTTTAATTGGCTGTTTGGGCGAAATTGAGGTGAAATGCAAGATTAGCCTTGGTATACCCTAGAAGAAGAATTCTAAAGCTTAGAGATGTGAATGTTAGATTCATCATGTGAAACTTGGTTACTCACTCTTCAAGGTTCCAGAGGAAACACCTTTCACTATAACTTTAAGAAACAAATCTGTAAGGAGAGCGTCAGCATTGTTGAAGACCTTTATGGTTATCATTCTCTGTAGGTCAGAAACTACAGTGGGAAATGTTGCCACTGAACTGGGATTGTTAAATGCAATGGAGATAGTTGTATCCTAGGGTGGCAGAAGCCAAGTGGTGGCATGTAATTGCCAGTGACAAGATAGTATAGTTGCCTTAATGAATTGAAGGTCAAAACAGTAATTAGAATGGTCTGATGTTGCAGGAAGTCAGGGACCTCGAACGGAGAGACTGGCTGAAGCCACGGCAGAAGAACATACATTGTGAAGATTTAATGGACATTTATCAGTTCACAAAATTAATACTTTTATAATTTCTTGCACCTGTCTTTACTGCAATCTCTGAACATAAATTGTGAAGATTTCAGGGACATTTATCACTTCCTCAATCAATACTCTTATAATTTCTTATGCCTGTCTTTAATCTCTTAATCCCGTCATCTTTGTAAGCTGAGGATGTATGTCACCTCAGGACCCTGTGATGATTGCGTTAACTGTACAAATTGTTTGTAAAATCTGTGTGTTTGAACAATATGAAATCAATGCACCCTGAAAAAGAAGAGAATAACAGCAATTTTCAGGGAACAAGGGAGATAACCATAAGGTCCGACTGCCTGTGGCGTTGGGCAGAATAGAGCCATATTTTTCTTCTCGCAGAAAGCCTGTAGACAAATGTGCGAGTAAGAGAAATATCGCTGAATTCTTTTCCCAGCAAGGAATATTAATAATTGATAGCCCTGGGGAAGGAATTCATTCCTGGGGGGGTGGTCTATGAACGGCCGCTCTGGGAGTGTCTGTCTTATGCAGTTGAGATAAGGACTGAAATATGCCCTGGTCTCCTGCAGTGCCCTCAGGCTTGCTAGGATTGGGAAATTCCAGCCTAGTGAATTCTCATCAGACCAGTTGTCTGCTCTCGAACCTAGTTTCCTGTTAAGATGTTTATCAAGACAATGCGTGCACAGTGGGACACAGACCTTCATCAGTAATTCTAATTTTGCCCTTGCCTTGTGATCTTTTATTGCCCTTTGAAGCATGTGATCTTTGTGACGTACTCCCTGTTCATACACCCCCTCCCTGTTCAAAATCCCTAATAAAAACTTGCTGGTTTTGCAGCTCAAGGTTGACATCGCGGAACCTGCCGATATGTGATGTCACCCCCGGAGGCCCAGCTGTAAAATTTCTCTCTTTGTACTCTTTCTCTTTATTTCTCAGACTGGCCAACACTTAGGGAAAATAGAAAAGAACCTACGTTGACATATTGGGGGCTGGTTCCCCCGATAGTCTTGAGTTGCAGAGATTTAAGGGATTGGCTAGTTGATTATGGTCTCCCTAGGGGGAAAAATAGTTTGACAATCTACTAAACTTTTAATTGATACTTATAAACAGAAACTTTTAGGTCAAGTCAACAGAATTCAAACTGAAGTGACCAAAACAGTCATGGAATCTTAATAAGTTCCTAGACTGGATTCAGTTTACAAAACTGGAACCCTTGAATTAAGTGGACACTGGGTTTGCTTATGAAAGGACCCACTTCACTGCCTAAAACTTATAATCTTCCTTGCAGCATTCCCCAAAGAGTCCTATAGCCTTTACTAGAATTACCATGCAATAGGAAAAGAAAATTGTGAGACATTCTGGGGGAGTGTTGGGTACTAGCTCTGACTTGAAACTAGTTCCAGGAGATGCAGAACACCAGTGTAGTTCAAAAGTCAGTGTGGAGCCTTATGGAGGTCAGGTAATCAGTGGTGTTGTAGGTCATGTCTATCTCACAGTGGGTTCAGTGCATCCTTGAACACACCCTGTGCTACAGTGTGTATAATTGACATGGGCATACTGGCAAAATCTCTGGATTGTGTTCTTATCCTGTGGAGTGAGGGCTATCATGGTGGGAAAGGCCAAGTGAAAACCATGAGAAACACCTCTATACAGAAAATAGTAAAAGCAATACTAAATTCCTGGTGGGATTACAGACATTAATGCCTCCATCAAGGACTTGAAAGATAGGATGATGATTTTTACTTATCCCCATTCACCTCATCTATTTGGCCTGTCCAGAAAGCAGATGGAACTTGGAGAATGAGAGTGAGAAATAATAAGCTTAACTAAGCATTGATACCAATTGCAACTACTGTCCCAGATGTGGATTTATTGCTTGAGCAAATTAACACATCCCCTTGTATCTGGTATACAGCTATTAACATGGAAAATGCTTTTTTTCTTAACATTTGTTAATAAAGACCACCAGAAGAAGTGTGCTTTCAACTGGCAAGGCCAGCAATACATCTTCACTGTCCTTCCTCAAGGGTATATCAATGCTCCAGCCCTATGTCATAATATAGTATTCAGGGAATTTGATCTTTTTTTCTTTCCACAAGACAAAATGCTCGTCTATTACATATGTGACACTAGCTTATTTCACTTAGTGAGCAAGAAATAACTATTACTCTAGACTTACTGATAAAATATTTGCATGTGAGATGTTGAAAAATAAAATTGGCAAAAATTCAGGGGCTTTTTTTTTCAGTGAAATTTCTAGAAGTCTACTTTGTTGGGCAGGGAGAAATAAGGCAAAGGATAAATTGTTATATCTACACCCTTCTACAAGCATAAAAGAGGTATAGTATCTAGTGGACCTCTTTGAATTTTGAAAGCAATATTTTCCTCATTTGGGTAGGTTACTCTGGCCCATTTACCAAGTGATCCAGAAAACTGTTAGTTTTAAGTGGAGCACGCAATAGAAGAAAGTTCTGCAACAGGTCTAGGCTACTGTGCAAGCTGCTCTGCCACTCAGGCCATATGATCCAGCAGATCCAAAGGAGTGTGAAGTGTCGTTGGCAGAGAGAGGTGCTATTTGGGCTCCTTAGCAGGCTACTACAGTGCATAATAGTGCAGATCCTTACAATTTTGGAGCAAATCTGCATCATATTCAGTGAATAACTAATCTCCTTTTTAGTAGACGATTTTTGCTATTGAACCTTAGTAGAGACTGAACACAATCATTGGCCATCAAGTTACCTTGTAACCTATACTACCCATTGTGAACTAGTGGTTGTCTGACCACTAGTTATCAAGCTATAAAGTTGGGTGTCTAGAGCAGTACTCTGTCTTCAAATGGAAGCAGTATTCATGAGATTGGCCCCTAGTAGGCCCTAAAGGCTCAGGTAAGTTACATGAGAAGTGGGCCCAGGGCTCCTACTCCTGCTGCATTACCTTCTTTCATCCATCCCACCCCTCTGATTTCCTTGGGAACTCTCTATAATTAGTTAACTGAAGAAGAGAAAGCTTTGGCCTGGTTTACAGATCGCTCTGCATGATATACAGGCACCACTTGGGATAAGCAGCTGAAGAACGATAGCTCCTTTTTGGGACTTCCCTGAAAAACAGTGGTGAAGGGAAATTCTCCCAGTGTGCAAAACTTTGGTTTATCTTGCTTGGAGGGAGAAATGGCCAGAGGTACAAGTCTATATTAATTCCTAGACTGTAACCAATTGTTTGGCTGGATGGTCAAGAATTTGGAAGGAAAATGATTAGATAAGTACTGAAAGGGAAGTCTGGGGAAGAGGTATATTGCTAAAGCCTTTTGAATGGGTGAAACATGGAAATATTTGTATTTCACCTGAAGGCTAACAATAGAATAATCTCAGCAGAGGAAGATTTTAATTATCAAGTAGTTAGGATGACCCATTCTGTGGATAGCAGTTGCCATTTTTTTCCCTGTCATCCCCATCTGTCATTGCTCAATGAGTCTGTGAACAAAGTGCCCAATTTGCTAAAATGGCAGAGGTGAAGGTTGTACCTGGGTTCGGCAATGTGGACTGCCATTCACTAATGCTCATCTAGGTATAGCTAATGCTGTGTGTCCAATCTGCTAGCAACACATAGCAACATGTGGTTTCTCATATGACATGATTCTTTGGAGTGATTAGTCAGTCACATGGTGGCAGATTGATTATGTTGGATTGTTTCCATCACGTAAAAGTAGCATTTCCTGGCAAACAAAGTGTGGAACGAGCCCATGCTCATGGGGGTGGTACCACTCATTTTTTTTTTTAGACGAAGTCTCGCTCTGTCACCAGACTGGACTGTGGTGGCACAATCTCAGCTCACTGCAAACTCTGCCTCCCGGGTTCAAGCAGTTTTCCTAGCTCAGCCTCCTAAGTAGCTGAGATTACAGGCACACACCGCCACGCCCATCTAATTTTTGTATTTTTAGTACAGACAGGGCTTCACTGTGTTGGTTAGGCTGGTCTTGAACTCCTGACCTCGTGATCCTCCCTCCTCAGACTCCCAAAATGCTGGGATTACAGGCATGAGCCACATGCCCAGCCACCACTCACTATTACTTTTAGTAATCAACTAGCAATTTTATTGGGTTGGTGCAAAAGTAATTGTGATTTTAGACTGTGAATTAAAATTCATTACAATCATTACAGCTAGGCTCAAACAAATCTTTTTTAATCAAAATAGGAACCACTACAATCAACACATTTTTGCCAAGGAAAATGTTTTTTTCTTATAGCATAAAAATCCGTGTTTTAGGATTCAGCAAACCCTTGAAAAGCATTTTCTGCATCTTGCTGGTTGCAGAAGCATTTTTCCTGCAAAAAGTTGTCAAGATGCTTGAAGAAGTGGTGATTGGTTGGCGAGAGGTCAGGTGAATATGGTGGATGAGGCAAAACTTCATAGCCCAATTTGTTCAACTTTTGAAGTGTTGGTTGTGCAAGGTGCAGTCAGGCATTGTTGTGGAGAAGAATCAGGCCCTTTCTGTTGACCAATGCCAGCTGCAGACATTGCAGTCTTCTGTGCATCTCATCGATTTGCTGAGCATACTTCTCAGATGTAATGGTTTTGCTAAGATTCAGAAAGCTGTAGTGGATCAGACCAGCAGCAGACCAACACGACTGGTGGCAGACCACCAGTGACCATGACTTTTTTTGGTGCAAGTTTGGCTTTGAGAAAGTACTTTTAAGCTTCTTGTTCTAACCACTGAGCTGGTTGTCATTAGTTGTTGTATAAAATACACTTTTCCTCCCACGTCACAATCTGATTGAAAAATGGTTCATTGTTGTTGCATGGAATAAGAGATGACACTTCAAAGTGATGTTTTTTTTTTAAGTTTTCATTCAGCTTATGAGGCACCTATTTATCGAGCCTTTTCACTTTTCCAGTTTGCTTCAAATACCAAGTGACCATAGAATGGTTGATGTTGAGTTCTTTGGCAACTTCTCATGTAGTTGTAAGAGGATGAGCTTCAAAGATGGCGCTCAATGGGTCATTAACTTCCAATGGCAGGCCACTACACTCCTCATCTTCAAGGCTATTGTCTCCTTTGCAAAACTTCTTGAACCACCATTATACTATACATTTGTTAGCAGTTCCTGGGCCAAATGCATTGTTGATGTTGAGAGCTGTCCCTGCTGCTTTATGACCCATTTTGAACTCAAAAAGAAAACTGCTCAAATTTGCTGTCTAACATCATTTCCATAGTCTAAAATAAATGTAAAATAAACAGCAAGTACTGTCATTAGCAAAAAAAAATAAAGCAAGAAATGCACATTAATGTATAACATGACCACATTTATTTAAGAATGTATTTCTTTTTGTTTGTTTGTTTGAGACGGAGTCTTGCTCTGTTGCCCAGGCTGGAGTGCAGTGACGTGATCTCTGATCACTGCAAGCTCCGCCTCCCGAGTTCACGCCATTCTCCTGCCTCAGCCTCCCAAGTAGCTGGGACTACAGGTGCCTGCCACCACGCCAGGCTAGTTTTTTTGTATTTTTAGTAGAGACGGGGTTTCACCATGTTAGCCAGGATGGTCTCGATCTCCTGACCTCATGATCTGCCCGCCTTGGCCTCCCAAAGTGCTGGGATTACAGGCATGAATCACTGCGCCCGGCCAGGAATGTATTTCAATATCAAATGGCAAATTTCAATAATGCAAAAGTATTACTTTTGCATCCATTATAATTATATATTATAATTTTATACTACAGATTTCATTGCTTAAAACAATTTTAAGGTTCATAGAATAATTGAGTAGAAGTACTGAGGTTTTTAACATACCCTGTTATTATTAACTTTTTTTTTGCCAACTTGACTGAGCTAAAGGATATCTAGATAGAAAGTAAAACATTTCTATATTTGCCTGTGAGGTTGTTTCTAGCAGAGGTTGACATCTAAGGCTGGGTGCGGTGGTTCACGCCTGTAATTCCAGCACTTTGGGAGGCCGAGGCAGCCAGGTCACCTGAGATTGGAAGTTCGAGACCAGCCTGACCAACATAGATAAACCCCGCCTTTACTAAAAATACAAAATTAGCTGAGCCTGGTGGCACATGCCTGTAATCTCAGCTACACGGGAGGCTGAGGCAGGAGAATCACTTGAACCCAGGAGGCAGAGGTTGCAGCGAGCTGAGATCATTCCATTGCACTCCAGCGTGGACAACAAGAGTGAAACAACATCTCAAAAAAAAAAAAAAATTGAATCAGTAGACTGTTTAAAGAAGGTCTGCTTTCATCAGTATGGGAAGGCATCATCCCATCCTTTGAGAATCCAAATTGAACAGAAAGGCAGAAGAAGAAGCTTTGCATTTTCACATCTAAGTATAAATGTTAACTATATGTTCTTTGCAGATTTTTTTATCAAGTTAAGAAAGTTTTCCTTTGTTGTTTAATCTACTAGTAAAATTTTTGCTTCTTGTCCTCTGACCTTATGATGCCCTACTGGTCTAGAGGTCTTTGTTTCGAAGGGAGGGTTGCTTCTATCAGGAAACAAAGCAATGATCCCACCAAACTGAGGGTTAGGTCTTTCACAGAGCCTCTTTGGGCCCCCTACGCATCTGAATCATCAAAGGAGGGAGTTACTTTGCTGTTAGGAAAGATTAATTCTGATTAACAAGGGAAAATTAGCCTGCCATGACACAAGGGGTATAAGGAAGAATATGTCTCCCTCAGGGAAGGTCCCAGTGACAAAAGTTTCCATGGAAAAAACTACAACATCTCAATTTACACACAATTTCCAATGGCTTGGTCACTTTGGAAATGAAGATTGGGGTCACTGAATGAGGCAAAAAGAAAATAAAACAAAACAAAAAATATGACCAGGTGAGGTGCTTGTTTAGAGTAAAGAGAATATGGAATAGGTAGTGGAAAGAGAGAATTATAAAAACAAGCTTATCTCTATGTTATCAGTTGCAGAGACAAGAGTTGTAATTGTTATGAGTATTTCTTTTTTTAAAGATAAATATGTTTGTGTATCAAATCTTTGCTTTCTACCCTCTCTTATCCCCTTATCATCTAACGTAAGATGTATTGGATAATGGTTAACTTTAAATCACAGTATTTAAGTTTAAGATTTGAAGGAGAAGAGTGAACTTCATCTAAGGACTATGTCACTTCTAGGAAAAGGATTACTGTGTTTTCAGTTGCACACAGAATTGCTGTATCATGTTACATGGAAGTATCACTTTATTGTTGTCTTTATTTGGAAATTAAGTATGATTTAGGGGGATGTGTATGGACACCACGTTGACCAAAGTAAACTGCAATGGTTAATTAATATGTTAATGTCGCTAGGTTATGGTACACAATCATTTGATCAATTGCTATTAGGTTGGTTCAAAAGTAAGTCCGATTTTTGCCATTACTTTCAAGAGCAAAAACTGCAATGACTTTTGCACCAACTTAATACTTGAAGTGTTGCTGTAGAGGCATTTTGTAGATGTTTTGACAACTACAGTCAGCTAATTTTAAGTAATAGACATTATTCTCAATGGTGGGCCTCATCCAATAAGTTGAAGGGCCTTAAGTGCAATACTGAAGTGTTTCTAAGAAGAAAAATATCTGTCTAAACAGTGCAGCATCAGTTGAAAGTTTTCAGTTTTTTGGCCTGCTCTACAAAATTTGGACTGGCCAACCCTTACAAACCAATTCCAATTTCTTTAAATACACCTCTGTATATACTCACACTCATACTAATGGACATGCACATGCACACTCGTGCGCAAGCACACAGACACACACATATGGTCTGTTAATGTATGGAAATAAGTTTGATTTTTGTGTGTTTATCTTGCATCGTGTGACCTAAATAAACCACTCATTAGTTTTAGTAGTTGAGTTTTTGTTTTTTGGGGATTTTGGAGAGGAGACTTGTATTGAATTTCTATACAGACAATCATGACATCTGCAAATGAAGCATAATTTTATTTCTTTCGCTTCAATTAGTATGACTTTAATTCCCTTTTGTTTACTTTATTGAACTTGGTAGAACATGCAGATCATGTTGAATAAGAGTAAAAAGAACAGACATCCTTGTCTTGTTTGCGATCTTAGGGGGAAAGAATTTAGTCTATAACTAAGAATGTTCATTGCTGGCTTTTTGTAGATTTTCTTTATCAAATTGAAGACTTTTACCATCAACTCCTGTTTTTCTTAGAGTTTTTTTTTTTTTTTTAATATGAGTGGGTGTTGGATTTTTTTATTTTTATTTTTTTTTGCAGGGGGACGGGGTTTCACTCTGTCTCTCAGACTGCAGTGTAGTGCCCTACACTGCAACCCCCACCTTCTGGGTTCAAACAATTCTCCTGCCTCAGCCTCCCGAGTAGCCTGGCTTGCAAGCACCCACCACCACACCTGGCTAATTTTTGTATTTTTAATAGATATGGTGTTTCACCATGTTGGCCAGGCTGGTCTCAAACTCCTGACCTCAGGTGATCTGCCCACCTCAGCCTCCCAAAGTGCTGGTGTTACTTGCCTGAGCCATCGTGCATGGCTGGTGTTGGATTTTTCAATGTTTTCCTCTGTTAGTTAGCATAATCAGAATTTGCTTTTTTGACTTTTTGATATGGTGAATTGCATTGTTTGATATTCAAATATTCAACCAGGCCTGAAACCCTGAAATAAATTTCAATTGGTCATAGTGTATAATTATTTTGTGCATTTTTGGATTTTGTTCGCTAACATTTTTTGAGTATTTAGCATCTACATTCGTGAGAGCTCTTTGTCTGTGGTTTTTTCATGGTGGGGAGCAGGAAGCTGACTTAACACACTTTTGTATTTCAGTAATACTGGTCCTATAAAATGAGTTGGGCAATATTTCCTCATCTTCTGTTTTCTGGAAGAGATTATTAAAAATTTGTAATAATTCTTTAAAAAATATTTGGTAGAATTATCAGTAAAACCATCAAACATCTGTGTCTAGATATTTATATTTTGAGAGAATTTTAATTATGCATTTAAGGTCTTTGATGGTTATAAGTCTCTTTGGATCATCTTGAGTTTCAGTAGTGTGTGGTTTTTGAGGAATTGATCCATTTATCATAAGTTGTCTAGTTTATGAGTGCAAAGTTTTCTGAAGTATTCCCTTGTTATCTTGTCATTGGCTGTAGAATCTCTAGTGATGTCTTCCATTTTATTCTTGACAGTGGCAATTTTTGTCCTTTGTCCTTTTACGTTTGTTAGTGTTATTGGAGATTTACTAATTTTATTGATTTATTTTAAAGAATAAGCTTTTCACATCATTTGATTTTTCTGCATTTTTAAGCAATTTTGCCTTTTATTAATTTTTGTTATTTTATTAACTGCTTCCTTTGGCTTGCTTTGTGTTTATTTTGCTTTTCTTTTTGTAGTTCCTTGTGATAAGAAAATTAAATTATTCATTTAATCCCTTTCTATGCTTTTATGCCTTCCACATATTTTGCTATGCTTTTCCTTTTCTTTCAAATTCAATTTTGTTTTATTCATTTATATATATATTTAAGTTATACAATATGATGTTTTGATATGCATATACATAGTTAAATGATTATTATAGTCAAGCCAATTAACATATCCATCATCTTATGAAGTCATCTTTTGAAATTTGTGAGATCCCCTAAAATCTCCATTAGCCAATTTTCTGTGTGTAATACAATATTATTAACTATAGTCTTCATGTTGTAGATTAGTTCTCTAGACTTATCCTGCATAGCTGCACAATTGTACCTTTTAACCTTCATCTCTCCATTTCTGCCCTAACTCCTACCTCTGGTAACTACCATTCTACCATGTGTCTATGTACTGTACTTCTTTATATGTGCCACACATGTATTCGCCCATTGTTGAATTGCTATAAAGAAATATCTGAGACTGCATAATTTGTAAGGAAAAGAGGTGTAATTGTCTCATGGTTCTGCAGTCCAACCAGGAAACATGGCAGTATCTGCTTCTGGGGAGGCCTCAGGGAGCTTTTACTTATGGTGGAAGGCAAAGCAGGGACAGGCACCTTACATGGCAGGAACAGGAGCAAGAGAGGGAGGAGAGTGTGCCACACACTGTTAAACAACCAGATGTTGGGAGAACTCAGTCACCATCATGAGGGCAGTACCAAGGAGGAAATCCACTTCCATGATCCAATCACTTCCCACTGGGCCCCACCTCCAACACTGGGAATGACAATTCAACATGAGATGTGGGTGGAGACACAGATACAAACCATTTCAACATATAAGAGAGGTCAGGCAGCATGTTTCTTTTTTGATCTGGCTTATTTCACTTAACATAATATTCTCCAGGTTCATCCATGTTGCTACAAATGGCAGAATATTTTTAAGGCTGAATAACCCATTGCACATAATTTCTTTATCCAGCCATTCATTGATGGACACTTAGGTTTTTTTCATATCTTGCCTATTGTGAATAATGCTGCAATGAACATGAGTGTGCAGCTGCTCTCTACAAGATGCTCATTTCATTTCCTTTGAGTGTATACCCAGCAGAGAGATTTCTTGGTCATATGGCAGTTCTATTTTCAATTTTCTTAGGAAACTCTACACTGTTTTTTCATAATGGCTGCAATGATTTACATTCCTGTCAACAGTGTTTTCTTCACATCCTTACCAACACTTGCTGTTTCTTGTCTTTCTAATAATAGCCATCCTATTGGGTAGGTGATATTGTAATTTTGAGTTGCATTACTCTGATCAATAGTGATGGTGAATACCTTTTCATATACCTATTGGCCATTTTTATATCTTCTTTGGAGTTGTCTATTCAGGTTCTTTGCCCATATTTTAACTGGATTATTCATTTTTTGCTATTGAATTCTGTGAGTTCCTTACATATTTCTAATATTAACTCCTTTTTTGATAAATGGTTTGCAAATATTTTCTCACAAACTATATGCTGCCCTTTCATTTTATTGATTATTTACTTCCTGTGTGTGGAAACTTTTTACCTTGATGTAGACCTACTTTTTTACCTTTTCTTTTGTTTCCTGTGCTTCGTTATCCTATCCAAAATCTCACTGTGTAGACCAACATCAAGAAGCTTTCCCAGACGGGCCTGTTGGCTTAAGCTTGTAATCTCAGCATTTTGGGAGGTCAAAGTGGGAGGACTACTTGAGCCAAGGATTTTGAGACTAGCCTGGGCAACGTAGTTACATGTGGTCTCTAAAAATTTTTTTAAAAATTAGCTGGGCATGGCAGCACACCTGTAGTCCCAGCTACTTGGGAGGCTACTTAGGAGGACTGCAAGCCAAGAGGTCAAGGCTGCAGTGAGCTGTGATCATGCCACTGCACCACAACCTGAGTGACAGAGTGAGACACTGTTTAAAAATTAAATAAATGAATAAAAATAAAATAATTTTTAAAAAGAGGCTTTCCCCTTATATTTTCCTCTAGGAGATTTTGGTTTCAAGTCTTACATGTAAATCTTCAATGCATTTTGAGTTGAATTTTGTATATGGTGTAAGGTAATGATCCAGTTTTATCCTTTTGCATGTGGTTAGACAGTTTTCCCAGCAACATTTATTGAAGACTGTTCTTTATTGTATCTTTTTGGTACCTTTTTCAAAAATTAGTTGACCGTATGTGCTTGGCTTTATTTCTGGGGCTCTCTATTTTGTTCCACTGGTTTATCTCTCTGTTTTTATGCCAGTACTATGCTGTTTTGATTACTGTAACTTTATGATGTAATTTGAAATGAGACAGAGTGATACTTTGAACTTTGTTTTTCTTTTACAAGATTGCTTTGGCTACTTGGGGTCTTTTGTGGTTCCATATGGATTTTGGTGTTGTTTTTCGAATTTCTCAAAATTGCTATTGCAATTTTGATAGAGAATATATTGAATCTGCATATTGCTTTGGGTGGTGTGGAGATTTTCACCATATTAATTTCCTGTTCAGTTTTGTCTTTTAAAAAAATCTCCTTTGAGATGCATGGACAGCATTTAAAAATGTGTGTGTTTTTTAACTTTCCACATTTTTATAGATTTTCTTGTTGTCTTTCTGTTATTGATTTCTAGCTTGATTCTATTAGGCCCAGAAAACACAACATGCAAGATTTAAAGTCTTTTAAATTTGTTGAGGCTTTTTTATGACCCTGGCTATGGTCTATTTTTATAAATCTTCCCTGGGCTCTTTAAAAAATGTGTTCTGGTGTTTTTGGTTGATGTGTTCTATATATGTCCGTTAGATTCTGTTGTGTGGTTCAGATCTATATTCTTGCTAGTATTTTTTCTAAAAGTTCTGTTAGTTACTGACTAAGCAGTGTTGAATTTTCCAACTGTAATTATGTATACTTTCCTTATAGTAATAATAGTTTCTACTACATGTATTTTGAGGCTCTTTTATTTGGTGCATACACTTTAGGATTATTATGTTTTCTTTTTGAGTTGAGTCATTTATTATGTAACATATCTCTGTCTTTAATAATTTTCTTCACTCTGGAGGCTACTTTATCCAATATTGATATGTTTTCCTTGCCTTTTTAAATTAATATTTGCATGTATGTCTTTTTCCATCCTTCTACATTCAGCCTACTTAATGTCTGAATCTGAAGTGACTTTCTTGTAAGCAGCATATGGTTAATGGTGTATTCCAGTGGTCCCCAACCTTTTTGGCACCAGGGACCGGTTTTGCGGTTTAATGGAAGACAATTCTTCCACAGACCAGGGGGGATGGTTTTAGGATAAAATTGTTCAACCTCAGATCATCAGGCATTAGTTACATTCTCATATGGAATGTGTAACCTAAATCCCTTGATTGCACAGTTTACAATAGTGTTCAAGCGCCTATGAGAATCTAATGCCACTGCTATTCTGACAGGAGGTAGATGGGGCTCAGGTGGTCATGCTCTCTCTGCCACTGCTCACCTCCCACTGTGCGGGCTAGTTTCTGGTACAGGTCCATAGCTCCATGGGCTGGGAACCCCTGACGTGTTCTGCTTATCAGCTCCGCCAATCTGTATTTTGATTGGTATATTTAGAATATTTATATTTAAGGTAATTATTGATATGTTACAGCTTAAATCTGTCATTTCATTACTTCTATTGTGTTTGTTTTCTCTGGGTCTTGTTCAGCTTAACTTTCTGTAGGTTTCTTACATTTTTTAAGTATTCTTTTTTTTTTTTTTTAAATTTATAAAGGAAAGAGGTTTAATTGACTCACAGTTCCACATGGCTGAGGAGACCTCAGGAAACTTACAGTCATGGCAAAAGGCAAAGGGGATATAGGGCATGTCTTACATAGGGCATGTCTTTTTATTTTTTATTTTTTTATTTTTTTATTATTATACTTTAGGTTTTAGGGTACATGTGCACAATGTGCAGGTTTGTTACATATGTATCCATGTGACATGTTGATTTCCTGCACCCATTAACTCGTCATTTAGCATTAGGTATATCTCCTAATGCTGTCCCTCCCCCCTCCCCCAACCCCACAACAGTCTTTTCATCAGTTAGTTCCCACTTATAAGTGAGAACATGTGATGTTTGGGTTTCTGATTCTGCTTTGCTGAGGATAATGGCCTCCAGCTCCATCCATGCTCCTGCAAAAGACATGATCTCATTCTTTTTTTTTTTTTTGTGGCCACATAGTGTTCCATGGTGTATATGTGCCACAATTTTTAATCTAGTTTGTCATTGATGGGCATTTAGGTTCATTAAATGTGTTTGCTATTATGAATAGTGCTGCAGTGAACATTCACATGCATATGTCTTTATGGTAGAATGATTTATATTTCTATAGATATATACCCAGTAATGGGATTGCTGGGTTGAATGGTAGTTCTGCTTTTAGCTCTTTGAGAAATCACTATACTGTCTTCCATAATAGTTGAATTAATTTACACTCCCACCAACAGTGTATGAATGTTCCCTTTTCTCCACAACCTTGCCAACATTTATTAATTGACTTTTTTTTCGAGACACGGTCTGGCTCTGTTGCCCAGGCTGGAGTGCAGCAGTGTAATATTGGCTCACTGCAGCCTCAACTTCCCAGACCTAAGTAATCCTCCCATCTCAGCCTTTCAAGTAGTGGGGTCTACCAGCGTATGCCACCACACCTGACTAATTTTGTATTTTTTTGAAGAGATTGGGTTTCCCTATGTTGCCTAGGCTGATATTGAACTCCTCAGCTCAATAGATGTGCCTGTCTTGGCCTCCCAAGGTGCTGGGATTATAGGCATCAGCCACTGTGTATGGTCTTGCCTTTTTAGTAATACCTATTCTCACCAGTGTGAGATGGTACCTCACTGTGATTTTGATTTGCATTTTTCTAATGATTAATGATACTGAGTTTTTTTTTTTTTTCTTTTGAGATGGAGTCTTGCTCTGCCACCCAGGCTGGAGTGCAGTGGCGTGATCTCAGCTCACTGCAACCTCCGCCTCCCAGGTTCAAGCGATTCTCCTGCCTCAGCCTCCAGAGTAGCTGGGATTACAGGCGCATGCCACCACACCCGGCTAATTTTTGTATTTTCACTAGAGACAGGGTTTTGCCATGTTGGCCAGGCTGGTCTCAAACTCCTGACCTCGTGATCCACCTGCCTCAGCCTCCCAAGATATTGAGCTTTTTTTCATGTGCTTGTTGGCCACACATATGTCTTCCTTCGAAAAGTGTCTGCTCATGTCCTTTGCCTACTTTTTAATGGGGTTGAAATTTTTTTATTGTAATCATTTAACTTTAAAATAGTATTAGATTGATGCAAATGTGATTATGTTTTTTGTCACAAAAAGTAATGGCAAAAACCACATTAACTTATGTACCAACCTAACAATTGATGGATACTTCCATTGTGTTACCAAGCATAGGCTCAGCTGCTCAGCGCTTGCAATGCCAATGACAAAGATGAAGCGCCATGAAAGGAAAGTGATTTTACTTACCAAAGCTAGCAGTGGGGGAGTGGTCTAGGCTCCTGCCTTAAACCATTTCAGAGTTCTGGGTTGAGTGTAGGTACTTAAAAAGGGGAAACACAGTAGGAGGGGCATGTAAGAGTAGCGAGGAGGTGCTGGTCTACATGGCTTGTTCTGATGACTTACCTTGACTTATAGCCCCACATGGTGTATAGGCTGGTGCCATCTTGGCGATGAGGAATCTTTTTTTTTTTTTTTTTTTTTTTTTTGAGGTGGAGTCTCACTCTGTCACCAAGCTAGAGTGCAGTGGTGCGATCTCGGCTCACTGCAACCCCTGCCTCCTGGGTTCAAGCAATTCTCCTGCCTCAGCCTCCCAAGTAGCTGGGACCACAGGCGTGTACCACCAACAGCTAATTTTTGTATTTTTATTAGAGATAGGGTTTCACCATGTTGGCCAGGATGGTCCTGATCTCTTGACCTTGTGATCTGTCTGCCTCGGCCTCCCAAAGTGCCGGGATTACAGGCATGAGCCACCATGCCTGGCCAGTTATAAGTAATGTTTAGAAGATTACTCATGTAGGAAATTCCATTGCTCCCTGGATTGTTTCAAGATTTAGTCTCTGAAACTTCTAAGGAATAATTAAATAAGGAAAACATTGTGCAAAGGAGTACCTAGTGGAAAGAAAGAACATAAAGGATACTATTTTATCATTAACAAGAATCAGGCACCAAAGAGGAAGGGAAGGAAAAGAAAGAAAAAGAAGAAAAAGAAGAAGGAAAAAAATAACCTTAAAAATAGGATACTTGTTTACGACTGTAGTACTTAATAGTAGAACACTGGAAAATTTATCACTACATTCAGAAAATGGTCTATTGCCACCATTGCTATTATTTAACTTTTTTCTAGAAGTACTAATCAGTGTAAATACACAAGAAATTTATATTTATATGTATAAAACATTTTTGTTAAGGAAGAGGCAAAATTTTTATTTTAAAAATGATGAGATCATGTAACTGGAATAACTAAGTATGTCAATTTAACACTGTCAGGAACTATTTATATACGATTTATATACATTTGTATACTAACAAAATTATTATACTTAGCTTTCTTATTTATAAATAATGACCTCTTAGAACTAGAGACCTCTATGTTTATAATAGTAAACAAATGTAAATAAATTATATAAATAAACTTAATAAGAGACCTAGAAAAAAAAACATAAACACCCATCAGTGGTTCATTACTGTGTAACTAACCACCTCAAAATTTAATGGCTTCATAAAACAATAACATATTTGCTCCTTTTCGTTTTTTTGGCAGTTTGGGTCCTGCGCAGCTGGAGCAGCTCACCTCTGTTCCATGTGGTGTTGGCTTCTTCTAGGTCTCTCTGTGATCTCTCATCCTCCAGGATGCTAGCCTGGACTTGTCTGTGTGTGGTAGCAGTATTCCAAGAGGCTCAGAGTGAAGTGGCAAGGTTATTTTAGGCCTAGAATTTGCCAATTGAACTTTAAGTCACGAGCCACCTGGATTCAAGGGTTTGGAAAATAAACCATATTTCTATACAGGAGAAGCTATGAATGGTTTGTTATTTTTAATTTGATATATTAACAAATGAAGATAAAACTCCTAAATTGTTTTTAGTCAATAAGAATAAATGGTGTAAACATCTTAATTCATTCCAGTTTAATCTATGAAGTTAGTATGATTAATAAAATAATGGTTGATTGTTTTGTTTCTTTGATACTTAAATTGATTTTAAACCTCCAATAGGAAGACATATAAGAGTAGGAATAACTAGTAATTATAAAAATAGAAATAAATAATGATAAATACAAACTTCTCAAAAAAAAAAAAAGAATACTATTTCTATGGCTGGGCGTGGTGGCTCACTCCTGTAATCCCAGCACTTTGGGAGGCCTAGGTGGGCGGATCACCTGAGGTCAGGAGTTCGAGACCAGCTTAGCCAATATGGTGAAACCCCGTCTTTACAAAAACACACAAAAAATTAGCCAGGCATGATGGCACGTGCCTGTAATCCCAGCTACTCAGGAGGCTGAGGCAGGAGAATCACTTGGACCTGGGAGGCGGAGGTTGCAATGAGCCGAGATCGCGCCATTGCACTCCAGCCTGGGCGACAGAGCAAGACTCCATCTCAAAAATAAAAAATAAAATAAAATAAAATACTATTTATATTAAAACACATTACAAATATATAGTAATAAAAACTTTTGATCTTAGCACAGATATATGAAACAGGTAAAGATTTATGAAACAGCAAGCAGATATATGAAACAGGTAAAGATTTCATAAAATGTATTAAAATAAAGCTGCCATTTAAAATTAATGAGAAAGCTATAAATAAACAGTAGTTAGACAACTGAAACCCAAGTAAAAATAAAATAATGCTAGACCTTGAAAATATTCACTATATCACACTCTCAAAATAAAACTAGAGGACAACATGAAGGGATTTATTTTATAATCTTGGAGTAGAAAAGGGTTTGTCTAGAAAAAAAAATCCAGAATCAATAAAAAAAGACAGTTTATAAATTTATGATTATATAAAAATTTTAAATGTATGTATGAAAAAAGGAATACCAGAAATAAGTCAAAATACTAAAGTCAAACTGAGAGACACATAAAGAGAAACTAAGAATCAGCAAGAAAAATACCAGAAACCCAATAGGAAATAGAATAGACTAAGGATATGAATATGGAGGTAGAAATACTTAAGGTAAAATATAGTATAAATGTATGAAATAATTCACTCACAATTGGAATAAACTTAACCCAAAATAAAGTAAATTAAACTGTCATGTCAACATACTAGCAAAAATAAATCAACAGTAGCCAGGTGCAGTGACTCATGCCTGTAATCCCAGCACTTTGGGAAGCTGAGCTTAAGCAGATTGCTTGAGCCCAAGAGTTTAGAGACCAGCCTGGGAAACGTGGCAAAACCACATCTCTACAAAAATTGAAAAAGAAAAAGAAATACAAAAATTAGCTGGGTGAGGTGGTGCGAACCCCTGTAATCTTAGCTACTCAGGAGGCTGAGGTGGGATGATCTGAGCCCAAGAAGTAGAGGCTGCAGTGAGTGGAGATCACTGGGCGCAGGAGTGAGACTATTTCTCAAAACAAACAAAAAGCCCAAGGTATCCAATAATGATAAAAGTACTCTTTATTTCTTAATTCTGCTTCCTTTTTTTAAAACTTACTCTCAGATGCTCTCTACTAGTTAGAAGCTATCAGTTCCACACTTACATCCTACCCTAAAAATACTGGTGGAAATAAAACATCTTTTTTTCTAATTATATTAGCAAAAGTCCTAATCATGATTATCACTGGACCAGGGTGGTCATGTGGCCACTGCTGCTATAACTGCTGTGTTAATGTGGTGGAACCCTTATGGAACTATTGAGACTCCAGTGTTATCCAAGCCACATGGAGACCTGTAGAGTGAGATTGTTTCCAAGAAAAATGAAGTGTTGTTACAGATGAAGTTTCAGGCTTCTCTGAGAAAAATATTAAGGTTAGTTGAATCCTCTTGTTTTCCTGCAAAGAGGACTGGTCCACTGAATTCACCACAGCACTCAAACCCTGTTGCACAAAGAGACAGGATAACAGGAAGGAAAGAGTAGCATTGGAGTTATGCTGGCATACTGCTCTATCCTAGATTACTGCTGACTTGGGACAAGTCTGTTATTTCCTTTGATCTCAGGTTTCCCCACTTGTATAAAGTGGAGATAATGATATGTATCTCACAGCATCACTGAATGAAGTTTGAATAGAAAGGATTCATATTTCTGGAAACATAGCTTTTGCTTCATATTTGTTAGTTCCACTTCCCGTTCCCCTTACATATGCCTAGTCTGTGCTCTTAACCGCCCCATGCTATTCTGACCTTTTTCTTAACTTGGAGTGCTTGCTGACATGCTCGCTTTCCATTTTCTATCCCAGCAGTTGTTTTTATTGGAAATACTTTTGAATTTTTATTTTCCAAAATAACAGTTCATGCCACACCAGGCAACTTCACAGTGGACAGCCTCTGTACTCTGTACAAAGGAAAATGAACAAAGAATTCCTGAGACCAGATCCACAGACACCTGAGAGAGTGAGCCCCTGTGGCTGACAGTGTATTAGGTCAGTATTGACTGTGACCCATGTTGAATGGGTAGATAGCAGTTGAGATTTAATATTGTCCTTTGCAAATGACCTGTGGTAGCCATAATCCTGAAAGCGATAGTGGACAAATCTGATGACTATCCTCCTAGTGGATGAAGGCAAAGGATCCTGAATTTAGGGGTTATCTGGCTACAGAAGTCCAAGGGGTCCGAGAAGAGATGTGCTGGCCCAACTAATGAGTACTAATGAAGAAAGGGGCTGAGATTAACTACAAACTGTTTTGGAATATGCAAATGATTATTGTAACAACACAGAAACCCTGTAAACATATTTTCATTAAGTATAGAGAACTGAAGTCAACATCTTTTGTGTTATCATGCTAACCAATTTTAGGAGAAAGCGTTATTTTCATGCTTTTGTGCTAAAGTAGTCTGGATCAGGCAAAAATAATTTAGCTGCTTGTTCCAAAAAATTCTTGTTCTTGTGAACCAACTAAACAGCTCACTTAATAGTTTTCCTCATCAAGAATCACTTGTAAGAACCTCACTTCACTTCAGTGCAACCATTAATTCAAAGTTATTAGGTCATATACTTTGCTTTCTTAACCAGTTTCCTGCCTTACAAGCCTTACCTTAAAATCACCCAGCCCAGCCCATGCATCCTGTAAAGACCAGTTTCCAGTTATCCCATTTTGAGATATTATTGAGAATCAGTGAAGATAATGGTCTCTTCTACGGCATAATTTTGCTTGAACAAAGATTTTGCTAGAAGTCTCTTGGGAAGTGACTATTATTATCAATAAATACATAGTGGGCAATATGTCAGAAGAAACCAGATGTTAAAATCAAGGTTGGCAGTTAACTTTCCAATGGCTGCTACACGTCATCACTTTTACTTAAATGACAATACTTTATAAAGCCACAGTCATTTGGTGTGCTCTTTTCTATCTATGAATGAAGAAATTGACATCCAAGGATGTTAAGAGTCATCAACATTGATACATGTTAAAAGAAATTAAAGAGAAAGCCAGAACTAGAATGATTTCCCAATAGTTAAACTTAATTGTTCTATTAAAATAATGCCTATCTCTGGAGATCTTTTTATCTAGCATCTATCTATCTATCTATCTATCTATCTATCTCTGTATGTATGTATGTGTACGTTTTTACAGTATAAACACATTTTAAAGTGTAAGTCTCCAAATTATGCTATGAAATTTTGAAATTCTACATGTTGTTTGAAGCACTTTTAAAATGGTACAACAGATAAAAATGTTACCAAAATACAATCCATTTATTTTAGGGATTTGGGTACAATTCTGGAGTGCAGTTTTCCAAACTTACAATAAGAATGACTGAGAATTCATATTAAAATTATATATGCGTGGCTCCTGTTTGATCTACTGAATATTTTTATAAGAGGTGCCTAAGAATTTGCTGTTTTATCAAGTTGTCAGATTTTTTTTAATCTAAGGTAAGTGTGGGAAATGATGTATTCTAGGTCTTTGGCTCACATACCTAGTTGCTCTTTTGAATCACCTGAGGAGCGTTTAAAAAATACCAATGCCTGGCCGTACCCTAGACCAATTAAAATATTTCTGGGAGAGAACCAAGCATGTGTTTGTTGATGTTGTACCAAGTTATGCTAATGTGCATAGGGCCGAGACCCAGCATATCAAACCAGAACTTCTCATTTATGTACATACATATCTTAGTAAAACACACTTCCTAATTCAGTGGATCTGCAGTGGGGTCTGAGATTCTGAATTTCTAATAAATTCCCAGGTGAGGCTGATGCTGCTGTTTGCAGACCATAAAAAGGGTGTAGCAAGCAATCAGAACAATGATTCTCTGAGTTATGGTCTCCAGACCAGCAGCATCAGCATCCCCTGGGAACTTGTGAAAATAGAAGTCCCTGGACCTCCACCCTAAGCTATGCAATCAGAACCTCCAGGTCTCTGGCCTTGCCTTTATGACATCCCCCTCCCCCATGCCCTCATAGCAAAGGAAGATTCACTGTCATTTATTTGACACAATGAGCTTCCACCAATAATTGTGTTTGAGTAAGAAGCTCAACAATAACAATTAATATATAAAATTTGTTATGTTGGTAGATAATTGAAAACCTCACATTTACAGGAAAATTATGAATTTGGAATCAGAAAACCAAATTTAAAATTGTAGCTCAATTTCCTCTTAGTTATGTGAACTTGGGTGAATCATGTAACCCTGAGCTTCAGATTTTTAACTAAAGAAAAAAAAAAGGGTTAAAATGAGCACTTTCCTTACCTATTTTACATGTTAGCTGTGAGGAACCAAGATGTTATTATTATAGATAGCAGAAAAATATACCTGGTGATGATGAATGAAGTGGATAAAGAAATATAAATCTTAAACGTGGTTCCAGCTGCACAGAATGTTTAATTTATTAGTGAAGTAACAAACACTAAGAAAGCAAAAAGTTGTTGGAAAGATCAAAAGAAAGGATAGTAACATTTACTGAAGACTCATTTGGTGCTTTAAATATGACATTTCATTTTTCTACCATACTAATAAATTCCAAGTGAGGAAATTAAGATAGCACAGAAAATAAAGTTAATAACATTTGGAGCCACATTAAAGGGCTTTTGCATTAGAAGACCTAAGTTTGAGTGATACTCTGTTGCTGGCTATAGACCATTGATTAAAACTCTCTTACTCAGTATGTCTTCAGCAGCATAGAAATAACATCTGCCCTATGAGATACTTGGTATCCATAAATTTAAAAAGGATGAGAAATTGCTCTAAAAATTTCAAAGATTTTAACAATATAACTCATTATGTAAAATAACACATAAGATGTATAGACTTTAGCAATTTTAACATTTTGCTAAATTTGCTTCAATTTCTCTGAATTATACATATAGCAAAGGTATACTGAATGGTAGAATATTTACACATATTCAAACTTCATTTCCATAAATTTCCATTTATTTTTTATCAATGTTATTTATTCAATAAATGTTTAGGGGATTGAGTACAATCATGTTGAATTTTGTCTCATTGCTATGTCACTTTCATTTTACAGAAGGGAATTCATCTACCTAGTGCTGATTTTATTGGTAACTTTTATGTTTCTATCTTATTTTATATATCCTGAGTTTCATTTTACTGGCCTTTGAGGGAAGACTCTCTCTACTTCTCTCTCCATCTGCTTTTCATGCTTTTGGGTTTTGCAGTTGTTCCCACCCAGCATCCCAAGGCTCCTAGTTGAGAACTGGGCCTCCTGTGTATGGCTCAGTTCCTCCTCCATGTTGGCTGTGCTGCTGTTACTAATGCAGTGGCCAAACCTGCATTTGTGCCTCTGTCCTTTTTCAGCTTTTTTATCTTGATAACAAAAAGTCCTTTATCATGTATTGCTTTTAACACAATAATCTTGTCTCCATTTTTTCACCTTTTCTGGGGAGCTTTTTCCTTGTTATGCCATCTGTCTCAAATTCTCAACTGTTCCTGCCTGCTTAGAAATCTAGAGCCCATTTTGCCACAGCCTCACCAGCATTGTGGAAGACAGTATGGCGATTCCTCAAGGATCTACAACTAGAAATACCATTTGACCCAGCAATCCCATTACTGGGTATATACCCAAAGGATTATAAATCATTCTGCTATAAAGACACATTCACACGTATAGGTATTGCAGCACTACAATAGCAGAGACTTGAAACAAACCTAAATGCCCATCAATGATAGACTGGATAAAGAAGATGTGGCACATATACACCATGGAATAGCATGCAGCCATACAAAAGAATGAGATCATGTCCTTCACAGGGACATGGATGAAGCTGGAAGCCATCATCCTCAACAAACTAACACAGGTTTGGAACAGAAAACCAAACACTGTATGTTCTCATTCATAAGTGGGAGTTAAACAATGAGAACACATGGATACAGTGAGGGAAACATCACATACTGGGGCCTGTTGGGGAAGGGTGGATGGCAAGGGGTTGGGAGTGCATTAAGACAAATATTTAATGCATGTGGGGCTTAAAACCTAGATGACAGGTTGATAGGTGCAGCAAACCACCATGGCACATGTATACCTGTGTAACAAACCTGTACATTATGCACATGTATCCCAGAACTTAACATAATAAAATTAAAAAAAAGAAAGAAAGAAATCTAGAGCCCAGAGAAAGATAATGGCTTCAGTTCTGCTGTTTTGTTTTCTAGTTGTCAGGTATTTCATTTTATACATGGCTAGATCTTTTTAAATGTGTCTTTTATCCATTATATTTTCAGTGAAGAAGAATTGCCTCAGAGTATAACTTTTAATGCCAGCTTAATCAGAACTCTGGTGTGGAATTTATGATCTGAATGTTAGAGATCTCCAGATCCAAGTGAAGAAAGACTCATGAAAAAGGTCCTCCTGATAGTACCCAAGTAGACAAAATCAGATCATTATGTTAATTATGAATGATCACATTAATGCCTGCATTTGTGCCCTGCATGTACTGAAGCATTACATGCCCAGCCTCAGTGAGGCAGAGGCTGACCCTGTCTTTCCCTCTTCTTTTATTGTTTGCCACTTCATTACTTTCCTCATCTGTTGGACCCTGGGGAAGTGAGCTTGTTTGGTCTTCACAGTGCCTTTAAATTGGCCATTTTTCAGTTGAATTTTCCCCCAGCTAGCTGTGATGGAATCAGATCAACCTTTTGCAACTTGAGGGATTGTTCTATATTCTATCATCAAGAAGGCTGAAAAAAAAGGAGTGACAGCAAAGTTGACAATCTGTAGGCTTTTCCTAAAGATATGTTCACTTACTGTATTCCCTGTCTGTAAAAACTTACTCTCACTAAGGTATACAATACTTTAAAAACATCAATTAAAAGCACTAAGAGTTTTGATCATCTTTTCAATTTAATGGGTTTAACTTTTAGACAATAATTAGGTAAAATTACATTGTCATATTACCTCCTGGCTTTGTATCCATGGAGACACGGAACTCTTCACCAGTGGAAAGTTATCCTAAATAATATCCCAAGGTGGCTCTAGCATGAAAAATTCTATTTAAAAAAAAAAACTAAATAGTTTATTCTGAGCATTATTGCTAAGTTTCTCGTAATATCTTTGTGCAAGTACAAAATATAGATAGATTTATAATTTTTAAGGGTATTAAAATGATCTAAAAGAGGTTATAAATCATTACAATACAGTTTATCCAAACAAATAGAATATGTTTAAATAAAAGTAAATATAAAGAACTGTGTTTTTTTTCCTAAGGATGCACTTTTCTTTTAAATTGTCAACTTGAAAAAATAACTGTCAATTAGGTAAGTGGCAGGTTAATCAGTGTATAGATTAACAGTGATTAAAAATAGTAATTGCATGTTTTGATTGATTGATTGAGATGGAGTCTTGCTCTGTTGCCCAGGGTGGAGTGCAGTGACATGATCTTGGCTCACTGCAACCTCCTCCTCCCAGGTTCTAGCAATTTTTGTGCCTCAGCCTCCTGAGTAGCTGGGATTACAGGCGTGCACCACCACACCTGGCTAAGTTTTGTATTTTAAATAGAGATAGGTTTTCATCATGTTGGTCAGGCTGGTCTTGATTTCCTGACCTCAGATGATCCATCTGCCTCAGCCTCCCGAATAGCTGGAATAACAGGTGTGTGCCACCACTCCCAGCCAACCCTTTTTTTTTTTTTTTTTTTTTTTTTTTTTTTTTTTTTTTTTTTTTAGTAGAAAGGGGGTTTCACCATGTTGGTCAGGTTGGTCTTGAACTCCTGACCTCAAGTGATCTGCTTGCCTCGGCATCCCTAATTGCTGGAATTACAGGAGTGAGCCACTGTGCCCAGCCACATGTTATATTTTAAAAAGGAATAAAGTATTAAATTTGACTTTTTTTTTTTTTTTTGAGATGGGAGTCTCGCTCTGTCGCCCAGGCTGGAGTGCAGTGGCGCAATCTCGGCTCACTGCAAGCTCCGCCTCCCGGGTTCACGCCATTCTCCTGCCTCAGCCTCTCCCAGTAGCTGGGACTACAGGCGCCCGCCACCACGCCCAGCTAATTTTTTTGTATTTTTAGTAGAGACAGGATTTCACCGTGGTCTCGATTTCCTGACCTCGTGATCTGCCCGCCTCGGCCTCCCAAAGTGCTGGGATTACAAGCGTGAGCCACTGCTCCCGGCCGGCTTTTTTCTTAAGACTGTTGGTGAAGACCAGATCTTTAATGAAGGGGTGATCAAGAGGTTGTTAAGCCAGCTTTGCAACTCTTATTTCATTCTGCTTCTAGATAGATTCCAGCAATAAGAAATTCTTTGGAAAGTACAATCAATATGCTGTGTGCTTCCAGGGATGATGGGGTTGTAGTTCCTTTCTCCTCACTTCCAGCTAGTTAAATTTGGGCTTTTATCTGACTCACTTCTGAAATAGCCCCTGATTACAGAGAGGAAGAAATGAGCCAGAGTGACATCAATCTGTTCTCTGAAGACATGAGCTAGCATCCTGTTTTTCCTGGTTTGAGCACTGTCCCAATAAAAGGGTTTTATCTTAGAAGTCACTGGACTCCAGCACCTGTTGTTTCCTGATTTTTTAATGATGGCCATTCTAACTGGTGTGAGTGTATCTCACTGTGTTTTGATTTGCTTTCTCTGATGCCAGTGATGATGAGCATTCTTCATGTGTTTTCTGCTCATATGTTTCTTTTGAGTGTCTGTCCTGTCTTCCACTTTTTGATGGGTTCTTTTTTTTTCTTGTAAATTTGTTTGAGTTCATTAGATTCTGATATAGCCTTTGTCAGATGAGTAGGTTGCAAAAATTTTCTCCCATTCTGTAGGTTGCCTGTTAATTCTGATGATAGTTTCTTTTGCTGTGCAGAAGCTCTTTAGTTTAATGAGATCCCATTTGTCGATTTTGGCTTTTGTTGCCATTGCTTTTGGTGTTTTAGACATGAAGTCCTTGCCCACGCCTATGTCCTGAATGGTATTGCCTAGGTTTTCTTGTAGGATTTTAATGGTTTTAGGTCTAACATATAAGTCTTTAATCCATCTTGAATTAATTTTTGTATAAGGTGTAAGGAAGGGATCCAGTTGCAGCTTTCTACATATGGCTAGCCAGTTTTCCCAGCACCATTTCTGGAGAGGATGTGGAGAAATAGGAACACTTTTACACTGTTGGTGGGACTGTAAACTAGTTCAACCATTGTGGAAGTCAGTGTGGCGATTCCTCAGGGATCTCGAACTAGAAATAGCATTTGACCCAGCCATCCCATTACTGGGTATATACCCAAAGGACTATAAATCATGCTGCTATAAAGACACATGCACACGTATGTTTATTGCGGCACTATTCACAATAGCAAAGAGTTGGAACCAACCCAAATGTCCAACAACGATAGACTGGATTAAGAAAATGTGGCACATATACACCATGGAATACTATGCAGCCATAAAAAATGATGAGTTCGTGTCCTTTGTAGGGACATGGATGAAACTGGAAAACATCATTCTCAGTAAACTATCGCAAGGACAAAAAACCAAACACCGCATGTTCTCACTCATAGGTGGGAATTGAACAATGAGAACTCATGGACACAGGAAGGTGAACATCACACTCCGGGGACTGTTGTGGGGTGGGGGGAGGGGGGAGGGACAGCATTAGGAGATACACCTAATGCTAAATGACGAGTTAATGG
The DNA here is from genome assembly GCF_006542625.1 of Nomascus leucogenys. Classification (NCBI taxonomy): domain Eukaryota; kingdom Metazoa; phylum Chordata; class Mammalia; order Primates; family Hylobatidae; genus Nomascus; species Nomascus leucogenys. Next base: position 21,968,172 of record NC_044400.1, read on the forward strand.
GTGCAGGAAATCAACATGGCACATGGATACATATGTAACAAACCTGCACATTGTGCACATGTACCCTAAAACCCTAAAGTATAATTTAAAAAAAAAAAAAAAAAAAAAAAAAAAAGAAGTCACTGGACTCAAGAAGAGTATGTGGAGGAGTGAATCTTCTCCAATAGAGAGTTTCCTGAGCCTGAAGCTAAGGGGTTGTCACACACCATCACCTGAAGTGGGCATCACTCATGCCTGGTAACCACAAGAAATAATAACTTCTTTGTAATGGTAGGGGGGTTGAAGATCCCACAAAAAGCTTCCATGAGTGAAAGCATTGGAACCACTTGCTATCCTAATTATACCAATTCCACATTACAGCTCTACCAGTGAAATCATTTCTAAACTTAACTCCCTCTCCACCTCTTACCTAATTTTGAAAAAGCCAAAAATTGGGTAGAGTGAGGAAAGGTTTATGAGGAGTGCAAATAGATAGAGATGGAAGGACTGAAAGATACCTAATATTCATGAAGCACTTGGATATTAAGTATTCATGATACATACTAGATACTACATAGACAAGAGGCACTCAGTGTTCAGAATATTCCAACTATCAATGAGATATAAGAAGCACTCAAATTCATGAGGCCTTAATTTGGTCACTCAGTGGTGACACAGATTCTGGACCCATATGTCCTCTGTCCAAGCAGAAGAACAAAATCCTGGCTGTTCATTAAGCTACAGCTATGGTCAAGCACACGTAAGAGTGTCATTGGTCCTGGCCATCTTCTGTCTGTAGTTTCCTTTGCTTGAACCTCAACTCTGGTCTGATAAAAATGTCATCAATGAGAAAGGTGATGTGGCTGAGAGACAGACAGAACGTAGGACTATTGAAAACACAGGATTCAGGTAGTGTGTGGCCCTCCCAACCCACCTGCAGCCTGTCCTAAGTATATTCACTTACCCGTCTCTTTCATGCTGCTTATCCTTGCATTCTTTAAATAGATTTTCACGCAGCATGTTATTCAAGCATTTTAACTTCTGTTCTGACCTTCAGGGTTGCTTGCATGGTAATTTAGTGTAGACCATCATTGCTCTCAGGAAATGTCCCATTTGATAGCTTCTTATGCTATAGTCTAGCTTTCATTAAGAATTTGTAACAAAATACTTATTAGCTTATTTAGGTAATATCTGTCTTCCTTAGTAGACTATAAATACCGTGAAGCCATGAAATATTTTTTCAGTGCTTCCTAGAATGCTGAGAACATACCAGGCATCCAACAAATATTTGTTGACTACATTAGCAGGCAAACAGAATTTTTTTTTTTTTTTTTTTGAGATGGAGTCTCGCTCTGTTGCCCAGGCTGGAGTGCAGTGGCGTGATCTCTGCTCACTGCAAGCTCCGCCTCCCGGGTTCACGCCATTCTCCTGCCTCAGCCTCCCGAGTAGCTGGGACTACAGGCGCCTGCCACCATGCTCAGCTAATTTTTTGGAGTTTTAGTACAGACGGAGTTTCACTGTGTTAGCCACGATGGGCTCGATCTCCTGACCTCGTGATCTGCCCACCTCAGCCTCCCAAAGTGCTGGGATTACAGGTGTGAACCACCGTTCCCGGCCAGCAAACAGAAGCTTTTTAGTAAATATTTTAGACTTAAAAACAATTGTGAAAATAATACAGAGCATTCCCAAGAATTCTTCACTTAGCTTATACTAATGTTAACATCTTATACAGTACAATTGTCAAAACTTAGAAATTAGCATTGGTGCACTATTAACTATAAACTTTATTCACGTGTTACCAAATTTCTATTAACGTTCTTTTTTCCAATTCAGAATCCGATCCAGGAAACCACATTGCATTAATTGTTGTATGTCTTCTTATTCTTCTAAGGAGTATTTTCTTGTCTTTCATAACCTTGACGTTTTGAAGAATGCTTTTCAGATGTTTTGTAGACTATCTCTTGATTTGTGTGTGTCTGATGTTTTCTCGTAATTAGACTGAGGGCATACATTTTTGGTGATGTGCCACGTCTAATGTACCATATTTGATGATGTATGATATCAATTTCTTATTGCTATTTATTGCTCTTATATGCATCAGAGTTATCTTAAATTACCTAACAGATATTTGCTACATCTTTATCATATATATGAGTCTGGCTGTGATGATTGTTTTTTGTCTCAGGAGTCCATTGTTTTTTCTAGCCATATGTACTTTAATTTTATTACAAAAGGCAGATAGCTTGGGTAGCTGAGTTAAGACTTAGGTAGACAGATTTGACACCTAGAATGGTAACACTCTTTCTTCTACCAGGCCTTAGGGCCCAGTTTTGAGTTAATATAATTGGAAATTGAGCTAGGTTTGAAGTTTGTTTTTCCTGTGATTACCCTCTCTCTGTCACAGGTATTAAATTATCCAGAGGACGCTTTGTGTTTAGTAATTTTTTATTCGTTTTTTCAGTGTCTTCTTTACCCTCAGCTTTAGGGCTCTCCTTTGTGCTGCACCTCAGCAAGGGTCTGTCTCTGGCCAGTTACTTGTGAGGGGTTTGCTGGCCTGCTTAAGGGATTGGTGGGCACTGTGGGGAAATTTTCCGTTGTTTGGGTCACAGTCTCAGTCCTAAATGAGCACCGTATCTATGGGTCTTGAGGACATAGTCTTTTCAATCTTCCCTCCCTTACAATTCTGAGTCTAGAAGCTATTTTAGATCTTCCCCCAGAATTATAGAGACTTTTCCTGGTCCTTTCCCCAGCTGCAATAGTTATAAACTGATACCCCCAGCTTCATAATGTTTACTTTCTCCCTCCAAAGATTCATACTTTTGTTTCATACAGGAAACATAAGTTGAAGTTTCTACCTTAGTTTTCCCCCTCTCCTGAGTCAGCTTTTATTTCCTCCTCCAGTTTTGGAATGTGAGAGAGAATGTCTGATGACTCTTCTAATCTTTTCTAGGAACATCTTATGGTGTTTGTGGGGAAACAGGAGTCTGCAAGAGAATATATACCCCCAAATATTTGCATCTCCCAGGGACTTCACCCTCTCTCGGAGAATAATCAGCTGGCCTCCCCCAAATCACCACATCTCTAGGTAAATATTTCTGACCTGCATCTTTCCCAGGTAAGCCAAGTCACCTGCCTCTTCTGCCCCTAAAGACACATGACTTCCTTCCAACTCTGGGTTAGCTGGTTGCTCTGAAACCTTAGTATGTTCAAGAAAAGTTGTGAACAAGTGGCTTGCTTGGCTATTTCTTGAAAGTTTGGAAGCAGTGTTCTTTCCACCTTTTTGTATCTGCAGATGGAAACTAAAAGTTTAAATCACCCCCTTTACCCTCCTCAGACATGGACTTAAAGACGTTTTGCAATAGAAAACTTGGGTAGGAGCAAGGATGAAACATTAAACTTTAAATTATGTGGTATAGTAATAAGAACATATAACCTGAAGTCAGAAAACTTTGAGTTCAAATTTCTTCCACATCACTTTCTCTTTTGAAATCTTGGACAAATTTGGATCCAGGGTTGTCATTGATTGCAAAGATGTACAATGATTACAAAGATGTAAGCTTCATGCTGTCATTTCCACTAGTAATTACCAAATAAATGGCCTTTTTGGGGAGCAAGCAAATAATATTTTGAGTGAGTGGATGAAGAAGGGAGCCTGTCCCTTCCACCCTCAGTTGGAGGACTTCTGCATTTATCAGCTATGTGGATACGACTTACCAGTGAGCTCCAACTTGAAGAAAGAATGCCTAGGAAAATGAAAACCAGTTGTATGGATGTAAAATATAAAGCTGATTAAATGCTTTTTTGTTTTAGATTTTTAAGAGAATTTAGCCTCATGTGGTCATAACAAAGAAAGGCAAACCCAGGAACCTGAGTTTGTAGTAATGGAAATCTCAATAGAACTTTAAGGTTATCAAAGGAAAATGGAAGAAACGAGATTGAAAGCAAAGTCAGGAAGAGGCTGAAAATACATGAATAACATTGGTCTGGTAATTCTGAAGAGGATAGGACTTGGCCTGGGAGGAGTTTGAGAGATGCTTCTGCCACTTATTTATTGGGTGGCCTTTGGTAAATTAATCTTTTGGAGGTGAGAATTCTCATTTTGAAAAAGCCGTTGTAATCATAATCTTTTGGAGGTGAGAATTCTCATTTTGAAAAAGCCGTTGTAATCAGGTTCTTCTCTTTCATCAACGCTTTCAGCCTCTGTGCTGAATCCACCCATTACCATTTGCTGTTTCTTTGAACACAGAGGCTTGTCTACATTTCTGGCCAATGTTCTCATTGCTCTAAGTGCCCAGAGTCAGGAACTAGATCTTTCTTATCGCTCCAGAATTTAGCACAGTCACACACAGAAGAGCATAGATACTCAGGAATGTTTTTTAATGCATAAAAGAGGAAAGGAAGAAAGGAAAAATAGAAAGAGGTGTTGTATCCATCTATTCATATCCAATGACCTGTTCAGCTTCATCTTTAGGGACACTCATGTGCAAGATAAATGACACATATAAAACAAATTCTGTGGATAGGGAGCAGAATGATGAGTTGGGGGTAGAGCAAAGCGATAATAAAATAGGGGATTTGCCTTATTTACACAGACTTTAAATAAGTGAGTTAAAAAGCCTGAGCTTTCAGAGACAGAGAAAATAAATGTGGAAACATAGAAGAGTGTGATGTTGAGGCTGTCCACCCTAGTTGTGCCCTCCAAGTGGGTAATATTCACTACCAATCACTCTGCACTGACTTTTCTCATACTATCCATGGTCATAAATGTGGAGAAGGTTAGCAGGCTACTAAACAGCAGTACATCCCAGGCAACAGGTTAGTCAATGCTTTAATTTTTGGCTGCAATAGCATTCTATCAGGGAATTTACTATTAGAATTCTTTGACTTACTATGTTGATAACAAACTGCCCCTCAGCCACTAACTCAGACCCCAACAAAGTATTGGAGATACTCCAAGAGATATTCCCTTTCATCATCACTTTAAAAACAAAGATTCTGTACTTACACAAAAATGTCCAGGTAATTTGACCCAGCATTAAGACCTGCTAAGTCTAGCCTTAATGAACTTGTTCATCTGAAATTTCACCAATCCCTAACTTCTGTTCCATCAAGCCACCCCTAACTCTTATGAGCCATACACAAACTCTCTGTTCTAGAATACTTCAGTTCTTACACATATCAGTGAGTTTTAGAGTTTCTATCAGCAGGAGGACTATTTTTTGTTGTGTAACTCTTATTGCAAAAGTTAGCGTGAAACTTAACTGTGGTAGGATAGCTCTGGAAGAATGGGAGGCATTGGGAGTAGGCTTGAGTTCTACCTTGATGCTGTTTTTACAGCAACTATTTCAAAGCTCACTGGAAAAAGAAAAAAAATAATAATCAGAAAATCTGTGTCTAATTTTAGATTGAGAAAGCCGTGTGAGTTTCACCAGCTGAGCTCACCTATCTTACTTAATTTTTTGAATACGTAAAATGGGGGAATGGGACAAGGAGATCTCTAAGGTAATTTCTAGTCATAGAATTATTTAGAGTGGATATAATTTATTATATTGGTTATTTCCACACTTATACATTAAAAATGGGTTTCTGCACCAAATACTTAGGCAAAATGTCTCTAAAAACATTTGTTGAGGTGCATGGGTTCATGTGGCTTAATGTTATAGAAAGAGACTCTTCTATTCATTTAGGGCATTGATTAGTTACTGACTTGACACAAGAAAAAAAAAACCCCTGTAATTAATAAAGAAATAGCTATTAATTCTACATCCTTAAGTAAAAAGTACAACCAGATTCCTTTATGTGTATGTTACTTCTTTCCTTATTTGACACCATTTGATCAAAATATTTTATTGTTATGCCTCAGACTATTCAGCAGGCTCCAATAAATATTGGATTCCCCAGGTATAAAAGGATTTTTACCCTTCAAAGGGACCTTGCCAGGTTCCAGCAACCTGCTCCTTAGGCAAAGGAAATGTCTTTTTCTGCACATACATTTTGAGTTGATAGAAGGTAAATTGAAATGACATTTTAAAATTTAAAATTAGTTTTAGTAAATCCAATATTGACAGTGTACTACTTTGGAGCACCTGATGCTTGAAAGATCAGAGATCAGTCCGTCCTTGGAGATACCTTGCATTTTTAGCCAAAAAGAATATCTATTTATTTTGGTTTCTCAAATGTGAAATTGAGAATCAGAAATAACAAGTTGGTAAAAATAATATGCTTTTCTTTTTAACTTTTTCAAAGTACTCCTATATGATGAAATCTAATTCTTAAAATTGTTAAAACTTTTAAAGTGAACTACAGTATAAAGTTAAGTGTACGAATCTTTTGTATGAGTTTTTAAAATGTATAAACATCTATAATGATCACCCCGATGAAAAAACAACATTAGCACAACACAAGCTTTCCTTGTACTTTCTTCTGGTAAACTCCTATCTTTTAAAGGTGATCTCTAATGAGACTTTTAACATCATAAATTAAGAGTGTCTTTTTGTGTACTTCACATTAGGAGTTGTATGGTATGTGTTGCTTTTCATATGGTTTCTGTTACTCTATATTATGGCCATCCAGTATATTTATATTATTTTGTGTGGCAGAACTTTTAAATTGTCATTGCTGGGTTATACTCTATTAATTAATAAAACACTATTCATCCTACCATTAATAAGCAATTGGATTGTTGTTAGTTTGAAATTATTGTGAATAATGCCTCTATCAATGGTCAAGTACATAAATTTTTTAAAAATATGAATAGATTCCTTATATGAAGTAAAACTGTGTGTGTTTAATTTTAGTGGTTACTACCAAAAATTTTCCAGAGGTAAGATTGTAATACTAATGTTATAAGCTCACCACCAGTGCCAACAGTAATACTATTATCCTATTATCAGTGCATTTAAAAATATTTTTAATTTAAATATGTGCATAATTATATATTCTTTGCTTAGTTTTAATTTCCTTAATGTAAGTTATATGAGCATCTTTTTATATTATTTTATATAACCTATCTCTTGAATATTTAAATTGTTAATTTTATCTTCCTTTCTAAAATTTCCAGAATTTCTTTCAGTTTCCTGGAATTCTTTCCATTTCCAGAAATTTTTTTTGTATTTTCTGAACATATTAAGCATAGTTATTTTAAAGTTTATTTCTCACAGCTCCAACATTTAGTTCACTGTTAGATCTTTTCTCTACTATTTACCTTGGATTTTTTTAGTCATTTGGTTTGTTTGTTGGCTTGTCCATTAATCTTTCACTAAATACCAGATATTTTATCCTTTGAGTAATGCTCTTTTACTCCAGAGAGGGTTACATTTTACTCTGGCAGGTAGATAAATACAAGCAAAACATCGTATTCCAGTGGAGTCTATATTTCCAGTTATCCCTGGGCTGGCCTACTGTAGGCTGCCCTTATTTCTAGGGTAGAGTTCCCATTCATACTGTGTATTCTGGGGTCTCACTTGAAATTCTTCTTCTCTTCTTTCTTCCCTCCTTCCTTCCTTTCCTTCCTTTCCTCCTTCTCTCCCTTCCTCCCTCCTTTCTTTTTTTTTTTTTTTTTTTTTTTTTTTTTTGTTGTTGAGACGGAGTCTTGTTCTGTTGCCCTGGCTGGAGTGCAATGGTGAGATCTCAACTTACTGCAACCTTCCGCCTCCTGGGTTGAAGGGATTCTACTGCCTCAGCCTCCCAAGTAGTTGGGATTACAGGCGCCACCACGCCCAGCTAATTTTTGTATTTTGGGTAGAAAAGGGGTTTCACCATGTTGGCCATGCTGGTCTCAAACTCCTGACCTCAGGTAATCTGCCTGCCTCAGCCTCCAAAAGTGCTGGGATGACAGGCATGAGCAACCATGCCCAGCCTGTCTTTCTTTTTACCACCTTGACCAGTCCTGAATTCTAACTTCTTAGTACTGAGACTGCCAAAATATCTTCTCAGCTTTTTAGCCCTTCGGGTATTGGTTTTTACTTTCTAGGAGTCTTACCTCGCACATAGAAAGTTTAAAGACTGGACAGTGCCTAAAAGGAGAAATCATCTACACGTCTCAGACTCACTTATTTTCGGCACTTGCGTCTGGTATTTTGCCCCTAAGTCTTTGTCACCCTGGGAGCCTTCAACTCCAGACTGTGTCTCCCCAGCCCACTTTGAGTACCCAGGTCTTTAGGTCACCATGGCCTCCATATACCTATAATTTGAACGGCAAGTTTTTGAGGCAAAGGCAGGTGAATAGGGGCTCCCCTTGGTATTCTTCCCTCCTCATGCTTGCCCTGGCTATTTTCTTATGCCTCCAAACAGCGACTTAATATATTTTATTAATCCTTTATCATTTTTCTCACTGGTAGAATTAATCTCTTAATCTTTAGTTTCGTTATCATAATTGAAAGTGAGAGTGCATTTTTAAAATGTGTGTGGCAAACATTATAGTGCTTATTTGAAACACAGAAGAAATAAATAATGAAGAGAAAGTAACCATTTCCTGTGATCACAAAGCAAGACTTTTGTGGACCAGGAATTCGAATTCCAGTTTCACAACTTTTGATCTCAGCACTTTACATCTTGCAGGTTTGAAATAAAGCTGAACTTCCATGGTTTAATTTTTATCAGATTATATATTAGAGGAAAATTAAAGATCCAACAATCTTAGCTTGTAACAGAATACAATTTTGAGTGTAACCTTATGAATGCCTACTTAAAGAAAGGAAAAATTCTCCTTGAAATAGCAAATACTGATAAAATCCACAATTAGGGAAAAAACATGTATAGAAGAGTGTGGAAATAAAAATTACTTCTAACATCCCTTTAAATGAATTCTAATACATTTATCTTGTCCACAAGTGATAGGACAGAAATATTGACATAAATTAATGCATCCATAATATCCAAACCAGTGGCTGAGAAGTGGAGCTTTTAAATGAAAAGGACATTCATTTTATGACATGTGATAATGCTTAATGTGACTTGCATTTACTATCTCTTAAGTATCTTGCAATGACACTGTGGGGTAGTTCCAGTGTTCTAGGGAAAAAAAGGAAATGGATGCACAAATATGGTTTCAGGAATTTAACAGGGATAATGAAGAATTCATGACAAATGCCAGAAATGAAACTCAGAATTTTTGTGTCAATCTCAGCCTCAGACCCTTTTTGCTGTATTTAGAAAAGCTGAATGTATTAGAAATACAGCCGAAGAGTTCTGCCTTGCCCCGTGCCTCTGAATTTGCCCTCAGGCATTTGAAAATACAAAATGAACTGCGTAAGGAAAGGTTTCTGACGTTTAGGATACAAATGCTGTTGGAAATACCTGCTATTTAAAGCGTAAGTGGAATGTGTGTCTTGTATGATTTCCATGGCACTCACAAAAACTCATTCCCTCTGCATAGCTACTTTCTCTCATCAGGAATTTGGGGAGTTCCCAATGGGAATTTCACATGAGTATAGGGAACATCATTTACATAGCTCTTAATGCAAATGATATCCCTGAAGTTGTTGATACATTAGCCTTGGGATCAAGCATGGTTCTCTTCCCAATAAAGGCCCCAGCAACTCCCCTCCTTATAGTTGTCAATGCTTTTCTAAGCATGTAAAATCTTCACAGTGTTCGACAACTGTTCATGAGATTTCCTTCCATGCAAAATATTTGAGATGTTTGAAGGCCTCCAAACTATTAGAATTTCAAATTTTTACAAAATACAGAATTGGAAAGATTGAGTCTCTTCCTTGTGTAATGTACTGTGTCAGAGAAACCCCAAAGCAGTGATGCTTGGTCTTGAATGTGACAGAAAGCAGACCCTGTCCACTCAGTGGGTATTAATCTTATACTACCTAGATTACAAAATATTCACTATTGACAAAAACAATGATGCAGTCATCATTTCACTTCCCCTCTGATGAACAAACCATTTCAATCTCTTGGCTCCGGATAGGTGTTCTTCCAATTTGCTTTTTTAGTGCCATTGCAAGAAATTACTCTCAGAATAGCTCAGCAATGTCAAATAAAGGCTAGAAATATCTGAATTTCTTAGACTCCAGTTGGAATATTCCACTATAGAAATCATAGTTGATTTCATCTGCAGATTAAACAGCCTGGCCAGAAAACAATTCTGCAAAATAAAACAGAATGCTTATATCAGAGCCATATATTTGGTCATTGTAGTCATAGAAACAGATATTCAAGGATGGCATAGCCCTTGACCTATTAACTAGACTATGTCATCCTCATTTTCCAATAACTGATTTATCTAGAGATAGTAATGTATTTTATAGATTTGAATCATTAAGTTTTGAATTATTATAGCAATTTTTTTTCACTGAGCCTAGTTACAAACTGTGTATAATTTGGTAAAAATTGAGCTCTCCCTTTCAATAAAAGCTTTCTTTCTTTGTATAGAAAATTGGATTACATTGTACTAGAAGAAACTTTTAGAGCACTAGGCTAAGCAAGAACTATTTAACACTTTCCCTGAAACATTTGAATGTTCAAAAATTACAATTTCATACGTTTGCTAATCCTCCAAAAGAGAATGATTCAAATAATTGCTACAATTTTTTTCCCTTAAGTGTGGCTCACTTGTAGTATGCTATTATTCTGTCACAATAAAAGGTTAAAAAAAGGCAGTGGTAAATTTCTGAAATTAGCCCTCTTATTTTGCTTGTGAGTTCAGAACAGATCAGGATTTTTGAAGGTGCATTTTGTTCAGAAATGAAAATACTTAAGAAAAGGGGTGGGCAGGGGAAGGCATAATGTAGTTAAGATTTTACTAGCAAATGTTTAATTTGGATTGAATACATATTTTGTGAGCAACAGATGCACAAATGAGTTGTGCTTTAATGCCAACTGCTTTAAATCTAATTTTTATATGACTTTTGAGATCTAAATGTCTAGATTTTGTCTTATTTTTATTTTGACTAAAATAAACACTGCTTGATGCTATGGGCTGAATATCTGTGTTCCTCTGAAATTGAGGTCTAATCCCCAAAGTGCGGTATTTAGGGGCAGGGTATTTGGGAGGTGATTAAATCATGAGGGTGGAGTCCACATGAATAGGATTAAGCACTGAAAGAATCTGAAGAAACTAGAGCTCTCTCTGTTAGCTATGTGAAGATTCATCAAGAAGGCAACTTTCTTCAGACTTCAGATATGCTGGCTTGGACTTCCCAACCTCTAGAACTATAAGAAATGTATATTTGCTTTTTAAGCCCACACACTCTGTGATATTCTTCTTTATAGCAGCCTGAACTAAGACACCAGATTTAAAAACTTGAAAATTTGTGATACGGTGGACTCAAAATAGCAAATGGGATTCTGCTAGACACAATATTTTTTGTTGGAAGCTGATCAAAAACCGATTATTTCATATCTGGGGATATGAAATATAACAGGGAGTAATTTAATGTTTAGTGAGATAGACAGTGGAAATCAACCTCCTTTTAAACAAAATCACCTAAATCTGTGTTCCAAGGGGTCATCATGGCTTTGAAAGTCCAACATTCTTGAGAAGAAAATAATAACAGCCACCGAGGTACTACGTAGCTTATTGCAGAATTCAGATATGAATTGGGATTGCTCTGAAAAATATTGGCATGTTTTCATATATGAAGACAAGTATTTCTTAAAGTGTAGAAAGTATTTATAGAAATGTTTGAGGGCATAGTCATGGCAAAAGAAAATTTCACTCTAACTTCAAACATAGCCCAGCTTAACATGAAGAAAACTATCCTCTGATGAATGGTCATTTGTATGTACTTGGCAACTTTTCTTAATATTTTATAAATACATTAGTCTGGTAGCCTCTTTCATGGGTACACAAACTTTTTTATTTATTGTGAAATACTCACCATGCCTAGTGATGTCTAACTAGTGGGATGCAGTCACAACCACGAGCTCTGTATTTGTGTTTTTACATTTTGTCTAGCCCTTTGGGGTTTCTTTATTAATTTAGACCCCATAGCTCAATTTCCTCCTTACTAACATTCTCTGAATACGTTTGCATTTAATTTCAATCATGAAAATATTTTCTTGTGTGTGAATATTCTAGCCGGAGGTTTCTTAAGTCTTCATATTTTCAATGAGTCCTGTAGAGGGTGATTTTTATTTATTTATTTATTTATTTATTTATTTATTTATTTATTTATTATTTGAGACGGAATCTCGCTCTGTTGCCCAGGCTGGAGTGCAGTGGTGCTATCTCAGCTCATTGCAATCTCTGCCTCCTGGGTTCAAGCCATTCTCCTGCTTCAGCCTCCCGAGTAGCTGGGACTACAGGTGCCTGCCACCACACCCAGCTAATTTTTTGCATTTTTAGTAGAGATGGGGTTTCACTATGTTAGCCAGGCTGGTCTTGAACTCCTGGCCTCGTGATTCACCCGCCTCAGCCTCCCAAAGTGCTGAGATTACAGGCGTGAGCCACTGCGCTCAGCCAATATATATATATATTTTTTCCCCATGATTTACCAAGCTAGTACTGAATGGTCCTGGCTGGAAATAAAATACTGCTTTCTGTCCTCCACATAAAGGTGGAAATTTATTCAAAATCTTTCCTCAAGACGTGTTTTATCACCTCTACTAAACTGTAAACTAGGTACAGTGTATCCTGGTATCTTACCGTTTCTTTTTGGGAGCTAGTGAGAGAACTATGTCTATTTATTAAACTTTTAAAAAACAGCCAACATAAGATTAATGGAGATATCATTAAATATTAATCTCTTTAACCCTTTAGCTAATACTTCACATAAAAAATTGTTTTATATATTCCATATATTCAGGTTTCATGGTATTTAAAGTCATGACCACATTGTCTCATGTTAGGATTTCCCCTGTTGTTTAAAGTTCTGGACCTTCCAAAGTATATGAGTTTGTCAAGATCATGTTAATTTAGATGTTATGGCCAAATTTTGGTGGTTTGGGTTGCCCAACTGTGCAAATATCAGAAATAGGGATAGTCTCTTATCTTTGTTCTGCCTAATGCCTACAATAAGGTATTTACTCATTTAGTTTTTCTTTATCTACTGTGTTCTGTGCCTTCTTCCTTCCCCTTTTTCCCCCAGTAATTATTTTAAAGGTTTATTATGCACTGAGGACAGAACATCCAAAAATGGTTTAAGCAGAGGCCAGACTTTCCAGAAGCTCAGGAGGTAATGAGGGGCTCCAACTCTAGAGTCAAATCTGTCTGTGGTGGAGTGGTTTAAAGGAAGATGTGCTACCTAACTTACTAGAGAAGTTGGGAAAGATTCTGTTAAAAGAGGCCACTGAAAACAGGTCTTGAAAGGTGAATAAATTTGCTTAGGATGGAGAATGTATGGAATGTCTTCCAGGTGGGAGCACAACAATTACAAAGCAGCAGAAGCATGAAAGAACACAGGATGCTAGGAGAAATAAGCCGCAGCTGATGTGTGGGCTGGCGTGACCTTGTTCTCTGATCACAGTGGAGGAGTGGAAGGGAGATGACACAGGGGGGGATGCCAGCATGGGACATATTAATAGAAGTTTCCTTTTCACATTGTACTCTGAAACCAGTTGATTGATAACTATTTTTCCTATGAATTGCTCCAGGAACATAAAAAATGAGCTGAGATTACTAAGCAAATAATTTTCAGAACAAGAATAACACAACCACAAAACATGCTTTCAGGACTGACATGCCATTCTTCATTTAAAAAGCAATCCTCTAAAATAAATTGCTTAAAAGCAATTACTTTAAAAAAGATAGAATATAGGTACATGTGACCCTTTAGCTTAGAATGCGTGGCTCTCTATTCCATCCACACATTGAGCAGAACCAGCTAATCAAATTTGTTTTGCCCATTCTTTTTTTAAAAAAATGGTATCCTTTCTCTTGATATACGGGTTTCCTTTGCTGTCAGTCATGGTTCCTTGTCAATAGCATTAGAAAAGTTTTGTTCTTGTCAATCTAATCCCCTTGGAATATCAAAGAACCCATGGAAATCATCTACCCATTAGAATTAAAGGCTAAGCATCATTAATAGGTTGCATGGACAGGTGTATTTCCTATTTTCTTCCACTCTTGGCTGTAGTATCTAATTAGACAGCAACATTTGTGCTCTGAGAAGAGCTTCAGGATGGTACTCACTGAGCTAAGAGCCTTATGGTGCTGGAAATTCCTGTTGCACCAGTGAATAAAATAAAATTAGAAATGTCATAGTGATCATATGCATGTACACTTCTCTTCAGGAAGATTTAGATCGGTTTTTCTCATGCTTAAGTAGTACATGGTATCTTCTAAGGGAGAAATATGTCTGTATGTGTGTGTGCCTAAGTACATATGTATATGTTTATAAAATTCAAACCTGAGAACAAATATGTAAAACCTAAGTTGAGAACACTTCATTAAAAGGCAAATTCTGACTTCTCTTTCTGGCCACAATAGGATAACAGACACTAGATAACAGACACAAAGCAGCTAACACTGAACAATACACTTATTACAATGGTTTTTAGATTTTGGACATTGAGCAATGCAGGACAATGACACTTTTGACAGAGGTTATCAGTGAGGTGAGCCCACGATTTCCCAGTTTATTACCTAGGGGGAGTTTGCAAACTAAAGTATAAGTATTAGGATTCCAGATGGAGGTCAGAGGTAGCTCTTGTTTAAAGACAGTACTAGATTGCCTTTGTAGGACTAACATTACCCGTAAGATTAGAAATTGTGGTTTAGGAGTCATGCAGCTGGAGGCTTCAAGATTCTGACCCTTCCCTAAACTGCTCCTAAGATCATTGCTCGAGATATTTTGCACACCCTGCACTTGATGGATCAGCTGGCACCACCCAGATTAATAAACTGGCTCATCTGATCTTGTGGCCCCCACCCAGGAACTGATTCAACACAAGAAGAGAGCTCTGACTCCCTATGATTTCATCTCTGACCAATCAGCACTCCTGGCTCACTAGCTTCCCCCCAACCACCAAGTTATCCTTAAAAACTCTGCTCCCCAAATGCTTGGAGAGACTGATTTGAGTAATAATAAAACTCCAGTCTCCCGGAAGGAAGGAAGGAAGGAAGGAAAGAAGGAAGGAAAGAAAGAAGGAAGGAAGGAAAAAGAAAAGGAAAGGAAAGGAAAGAAAGATGGAGCAGAGAATCTAAAGTGAGGCACAGCAGTGTAAGAGAAGAGAGATCTGCAGAGGATAACCCTTGTGTCTTTACCTGAGTACTGATCAGTTCATGCAGGTAAGACAATCACTAAAGTTGAGAAAAGACCCACTCCAAAAAGTTTAGAGGGAATAATTTTATTATTATTATTATTATTATTATTGAGGTGAAATTCACATAACATAAAACTCACCATTTAGAGTGAATAATTCAGTGGCATTTACCACATTCACAGTGTTGCACAATTACCACCTCATTTGGTTCCAAAATATTTTTATTCCCCCCACCACAAAAAATCTTGTACCCATTAAACTGTTATATCCTATTCTGCCTTTCCCAACCCCAGCTCCTGGCAACTACCAATATGCTTTCTGTTCCCACAAATTTTCCTATTCTAGCTATTTCATATAAATGGAATCCAATAATATGTGGCCTTTGTGTCTGATTTCTTTCGCTTACCATAATGTTTTTAAGGTTCATTCACATTGTAGCTTGTATCAGTACTTCATTCCTTTTTATGGCTGAATTATATTCTACTGTATGTATATACCAACTTTTGTTTATCTGTTCATCTGGGGATGAATACATGGGCTATTTCCACCTTCTGGCTATTGTGAATAATGCTGTTATCAATGTGTGTATACATGCACTTGTTTAAGTACCTCGTCTCAGTTTTTTTTTTTTTTTTTTTTTTTTTTTGGTTATAATTGCCGGGTCATATGGTAATTCTTTTTTTTTTTTTTTTTTTTTTTTTTTCTTTTTTGAGACAGTCTTGCTCTGTCGCCCAGGCTGGAGTGCAGTGGTGCGATCTTGGCTCACTGCAAGCTCTGCCTCCCGGGTTCACGCCATTCTCCTGCCTCAGCCTCCCAAGTAGCTGGGACTACAGGCGCCCACCACCACGCCAGGCTGATTTTTGTATTTTTAGTAGAGACAGGGTTTCACCATGTTTGCCAGGATGGTCTTGATCTCCTGACCTTGTGATCCACCTGCCTCAGCCTCCCAAAGTGCTAGGATTACAGGTGTGAGCCACTCTGCTGGCCTTTTCATTTTCTTTTTTTTTTTGTAAGAGACAATGTCTCACTGTCACTCATGCTCGAGTACAGAGGTGCAATCATTAACTCACTGTAACCTCTGACTTCTGGGCTCAAGCAATCCTCCCACTTCAGCCTTCAGAGTAGCTTGGACTGCAAATATATACCACTACATCCAGCTAACTTTTAAAAATTGTTTTGTAGAGACAGGGTCTCACTGTGTTGCTCAGTCTGGTCTCAAACTCCTGGCCTCAAGCAGTCCTCCCACCTCGGCCTCCCAAAGCATTGGGATTACAGGCATCAGCCACCATGCCTGACCTATGTTTTACATTTTGAGGGCTGCAAAATGTTTTCTACAATGGCTGAACGATTTTACATTCCCACCAGTAAGGTACTAGTGTGTGAATTTCTCCACATCCTTGCCAGCAGTCTGTCTTTATTCCTCCCTCCCTCCTTCCCTCCCCCTCCCTCCCTCCTTCCCTCCTTCCCTCCTCCTCCCTCCCTCCCTCCCTCCTTCCCTCCCTCCCTCACTCCCTCCTTCCCTCCTTTCCTCCCTCCTTGTCTCCTTTCCTCCCTCCTTCCCTCCCTTCCCTCCTTCCTTCTCTCCCTACCTCCCTCCCCTCTTTGAGTCTGTGGCTGTCTCTTGCATGCCTGAGCACTCTGTCTCTTTCTTTTCTGTTTTTCTTTTTTTTTTTTTTTTTTTTTTTTTTTTTTGAGATGGAATCTCTCTCTGTCACCAGGTTGGAGTGCAGTGGCGTGATCTTGGCTCACTGCAACTTCCGCCTCCCGGGTTCAAGCAATTCTCCTTCCTTAGCCTCCCAAGTAGCTGGGACTACAGGCTGCACACCACCATGCCCAGCTAACTTTTGTATTTTTGGTAGGACAGAGTTCCGCCGTTTGGTCAGGATTGTCTTGGTCTCTTGGCCTCGTGATCTGCCCACCTTGGCCTCCCAAAGCGCTGGGTCTGTCTCTTTCTTTATGGCCATCCAAAGGGTATAAAATGGTCCCTCGTGTGGTCTTGAGTTACATTTCCTTAATGCCTAATAATTTTGAGCAAGTTTTTTGTGTGCCTATTGACTATTTGCATACCTTTTTTGAAGAAAATGTTTATTCAAGTACTTTGCCTGTTTTTGATTGTGAGTATTTTTGTTTTTTAATTGTAAACATTATTTATATAGTCTAGGTACTAGACCCTTGTCAGATGTATGATTTGCAAATATTCTTTACCACTCTGTAGGTTATCTTTTTATATTATGCACAAATGTTTTTAATTTTGATGAAGTACAACTCACCTATTTTTCGTTTTGTTATTCATGCTTTTAGTGTCCTACGATTCCATTGTCAAACCCAAGGTAATAAAAATTTATCCCTTTGTCTTCTCCTAAGAGTTTTATGGTTTCAGTTCTTATGTTTATATCCCTGATCCATTTTGAGTTAAATTTTTTAGGAGAAATAATTATTAGCACTATACAAGGGAAGAAAATGTCTTTTTCCAATGATCAGAGTAGAAAATCTCATAATTGGTAGGGTATAATTACTTTGAAGTATATTCAATGTAGATAAAATTAGCCTTAGACGAAAGGCTATTTGTATCCTGCTTAACAGAGGTTAAAGGAAACTTTGGAAGAATTAAGCTGTTTCCAAGTAATTAAACTGCATCATAGAACAATGGATAGATATATTTAAAGGAAATAAAAAGTATCAAAAACCCAACAAACTGAAATTCTCAAAATCAAATCAGTAATGTAAAGAAGCAGGAAAATTTGACCTACAATGAAGAGAAAAGTCAATCAATATAGAGAAAAATTACTGAATTACTAGGCAAATACATTAAAATAATTTTTAATAATTGTATTCCACATGTTCAAGAAGTAGAATACAGAAGTTGTTCAATAAATAAATTTTATAAAAATACTCAAATGAAACTCTTAGAAATGAAAAAGTTTCATGCCTGAGATGAAGACACTGAATGGAACTGATAGAAGATTTGACAATGTAAAAGAAAAGATTAGTGAACTTGAAGCAACAGCAATTGAAAGTACCCAAAATGAAACACAAATTGAAAAAAGCCCTAAAATGTATGGATCATGCTTTTTCGGTTATACCTAAACCTCTCCTTAATAAGGTAACAAAGGTTTTTCTCTTATGTTTAATTCTTGAAGTGCTAGAATTTTAGGTTTGACACGTAGGTGTATGCTTAATTTTAAGTCATTTTTTGTATGTCATGTGAAATAGAAACATATTTTTTGTTTTTTATAACATGTTTTTTTTGTTTTCTTACTTAGAGCACTATTCATTGAAAAGACCATCTTTCCATTTGCCTTGCTATCATTATTTTATTGATAATCAATTATTCATGTATGATTCAGTCTGTTTTATTGATTTACTTGGAAGTTTATTATGAAGCTACACTTAGAGCTTTATAGTAAGGTAGTCTGGGTCCTCAGGTAATATACTTTTTCAAATTTATTTTTCTAAACTTCAGCTACTGTACTTTCTTTGTTTTTTTATATAAATTTTAAAATAAGCTTGGCAATTTCTACACAAATCTTTCTAAAATTTTGGTGAAATTTTGATTGAAGTTGCACTGAATCTATAGATGAATTTTGGGGAAAACTTCTAACAACGCTGAGTCTTCCAAACTGTGAACATCATATAGCTCACAATGTATGCAGATTTTTTTTTCTTTCATCAATGTTTTGTTGCCCTCACTGTATATATCTTGCACAAGTCTTATAAGAATTATACCAAAGTTTGTTTGTTTGGTTATAGTGCAACAATAAATGGATATTTCAAATTAAAACTTTAAATTTTTCATTACTAGTGACAGAGATTCTTTGCTTGACCAAACTCTACTCAGGCTCCCCTGCACTCTCATCTCAACTAGCCTCTAACATTTGAGCTTCTGTATTTGGCTTTTCACTGTTCAATTTTAGCAAGAGTCCTACTGAGTTAGTTTCCCCATCCTCAGTATCTCATCATGCTTGGTATCCAGTTCCTCATCTGCCACCATCTCCCAGGTGGACGTCTGCTGATCACCCTGTCCTGTTTCAGCAATGATTGATCTAATCAGAATCCCCTGTGCCCTGATGTTTCCTCTTAGTAATTTTCCACCTCACTTCTTGACTATACATTTTCACTTTTCTCTGTTGTATTTAGAGTTGAGCAGAATCTCTTTCCTCTTCTGCAAAACCCCGTTGCAGTACCCTCTATACCCATCCTGATGGTTCTGAACAAAGTCGGCTTTACCATTCTTCAACAAGTGTGATGAGTAATTTTTTTAACACTAGTATGTAGAAATACAGTTAATTGATTGTATATATTGACCTTGTATCCTGTAACCTCCCTGAGTTCATATATTAGTTTCTATAACTTTGGCAAATTATTTAGGATATTCCAAATCAATGATCAGGTTGTTTGCAAATAACAAAAATTTTAGTTCTTTTTTCCCAAACTGGGTAACTTTTATTTTTTTTCCTTGTCTGATTGTCTTAGCTAGACCCTTTGTACAAAGTTGCCTTGTTACACATTATTAGGAAGAAGTATTCCGTCTTTTTTAAGTATGATGTTAACTGTAGCTTGTGTGTAAATGCCTTTATATCAAGTTGAAGAAGTGCCTTTCTTTTGCTACTTTTTGACAGTTTTGTCATGAATAAATGTTGAATTTTATGAAAAGCTTTCTCTGTACCTTTTGAGATCACCATATAGTTTGTTTTTAGCTTGTTAATATTGTGAATTGTAGTGATCCATTTTCAAATGTTGACCCTATTTTGCATTTCTGGGATAAAAGCTCTATAGTATTATTTTTAGATTGTCATAACAAGATTAAAAATTTATTTAACTCACAGACTATGAAGACCATATCCACACAGCTGTAATTTAGAAATAGTATTTTAGGCCTAGCACATTGGCTCACACCTATAATCCCGGCACTTTGGGAGGCCAAGGCAGGCGGATCATGAGGTCAGGAGTTCAAGACCAGTCTGATCAACATGGTGAAACCCCATCTCTACTAAAAATACAAAAATTATCCGGGCGTGGTGGTGCATGCCTGTAATCCCAGCTACTCAGGAGGCTGAGGCAGAAGAATTGCTTGAACCCGAGGGGTGAAGGTTGCAGTGAGCCGAGATCACACCACTGCACTCCAGCCTGGGCTGCACAGTGAGATTTTGTCTCAAAAAAGGAAAAAATAGTATTTTAGGTGTTATAATTTTTAACTGTATATTCAACTGGTACTAAGTTAATTAGCCAATATCGAAGTATTGTTTTTAGCTTTAAAATAAGACTTATGAAGA
Organism: Nomascus leucogenys; assembly: GCF_006542625.1. Taxonomy (NCBI): domain Eukaryota; kingdom Metazoa; phylum Chordata; class Mammalia; order Primates; family Hylobatidae; genus Nomascus; species Nomascus leucogenys. Next base: position 21,988,580 of record NC_044400.1, read on the forward strand.
TTGTTTCAGGCATCACTGGAAAAATAATGTGGTTGTAAAAATATTCAAAAAAGAAGAATTATGATTTCACTTCAGTGGTAGAAATGGAAGCAATGAGAATTTAAGGACAGAAGGATATATATATATATATATATATATATATATATATATATATATATTTTTGAGATGGAATCTTGCTCTGTCACCCAGGCTGGAGTGCAGTGGCATAATATGGGCTAACTGAAGCCTCCTCCTCCAGAGTTCCAGAGATTGTCCTGCTTCAGGCTCCTGGGTAGCTGGGATTACAGGCACGCACCACCATGCCATGCTAATTTTTGTATTTTTAGTAGAGAGAGGAGTTCACCATGTTGGCCAGGCTGGTCTCGAACTCCTGACTTCAGGTGATCCACTGCCTCGGCCTCCCAAAGTGCTAGGACTATAGGCATGGGCCACCATGTCCAGCTAAGGACAGAAGGATATCATTGATGAATATAATTGATGGCTGGGAGATACATGACTGAGATAGCCCATAAGAAAGTGTATTTGTATATTAGAGGGGTAGGATGGGCCTTCTTTGACAAAAGAAAGTATGAAAATCAAAGGATAATTATGTTTTCAATAATGAAAATTCTAGATTTTCTACAGTTGGACCAGCTAAAATATACTAAATTTTACTATATATCAAATATTGAAGATAGACTTATGTCATTTTAAAAAATCTGCTAATATTAAATATTTATTTTAAATATCTTAAGAGATATTTAATGGTTAAGTAATTTTCCAGGTCACACCACTAATAAATGTTACGGCTAGAATTTAAACTCAAAACTTTTTACTTCCAAAGTATATACTATGAACTGTCAACCAAACATTCAACAAACTGAGTTTAATAATTGTAATTATCTTTAATTAGTGATTCATGAATTAAACAGCATCCTGTCTAAAAAATAGAAAGGTACTCTGCTGTGTGTGGCAGAACAGTTGGTTTTTGTAAGGTAGGCTGAGTAGGAACAAGGGAATAGCATAGTGCAAAAGGTGGATTGGTTAACATCAGGCTACTTTCCTTATAGGGTTAAAACAGTGGGAACTTTCTTAACATGTAGACTCGGATCAACTGAACCCCTTATGATTGGTTACTGCGAATTTCTTGTTTTTAGGAAAATTGTCCTGTTTCTAAGTTCAGCTTGATTATATGGCATCTAACACAATTGACTCTATAATGTATCAGTTTGTTCTATGGGATCCTAGTACGGGAGCTCAGTCCAAAACAATGGCCTCTCAATTTTTTTTAACATAATCACAGTCAAAGACTTGAACAATGAGAAATCAAATGGAAAGGTTGAGGTTACAGTGGGAAAACTCTTGTAACCTAGTCAGTAGATAAGTATTTATAGGAATTTGAGCTTGATGGTCATTTGAATAATACAAGGAAAAAAACCATAATTGTGGAATTTATGGGAATCTCATATATACTCACATAAATGGAGATCCCAAAAGAAGAAACAAACTTTAAATGGGGAAAGGTACAATAAAGTAGAATATTTGCTCTCAAGTAATTCCTACTCACCTATCCTCAAAGATATATTACCTTGGGTTGTTTCTAAAATATAATTGAGAATGAACTTTTGTTTCAGCAGATTTAAATAAAACATTATAAGAATGACTTTTTAAATATATGGATAAGGAATATCCGTTTGCCCAGATCAGTGGTCTTCAAACTTAAGTATGCTTCAGAATCGCCTGAAGGTTGTTGAAACAGATCATTGGGTCCTATCTCAGTGTTTCTGATTCAGTAGGTTGGCTGTGGTGCATAATAATGTGCATTTTTGATCAGGGTCCCAGATGCTGCTGCTGCTGCTGGTCCTGAAGTCAACCTTGACAACCATTGGCCTACCCTGGTACATTTCAATTGCAGTCTTTCCTCAAGAGCTAAAAATCCAGTGACCTGACTTTTAGTTACAGTTGTCTGATTACTTGTGTGGTTATGGGAGAAGTGCTTAATTTCCTAGGTCTCATTTTCCTCAGTATCTCAACTGTGAGTATTGGACTAAATGACCTTTAACATTCCCTCCATCTTCAGAGTTCCATGTTTTTTTTTCTCTCTTTTTATTTCAAATATCTAAATCTCTCTTGTTGCTGCTTGTTCTTACGTGATTTGAGGCCAATTAATTTAATCAGTAATATATAAAATCCTTACTGAGGTCTACCTCGTACTAGACATTAGGTTGTAAGATGAAGACTGTGTCCCTGCTTTCTAGGAGCTGTATCTTATGTAACAAATCCCCAAACTTACCATGCATCACAATAGCTTTGTTAAAATTAAAGACAACTGGGTCTTCTCCTAAGAGTTCTGGGGTACTAGGTTTAAGTAGAGCCCTGATACCTATCATTTTAACTAATCTCAGATGATAATGCTAAGCAGCCAGTTTTGGGGATTAGTGGCTTTGTGGAGGAGATGGGCATGAAGAAAGAAGAGTATATAAGGTAAGGGAGCCCAGAAAAATTGACTGAACAATTACAATCTCAGCCCAATTACTCTTCATTGACTGTGGAATCTTGAAGAAATGTGTGTTAGCCAGATGTTAGTGATCATGCGAAACACTGAAAGTGGTCAGTGTACAGCACAAATTGGGGACCTGGTTTTGGGCCATGACTCTGCCAATAGCTTTTCCTGGAATCCTGGATAAATTGTCCCACCTCTTGAGATGCAGTTCCTCTATCTGTGAGATGTGGGTGTAGGGACTGGTGTCATCTAAGATGCCTTTCAGTTCTTACAGCTGGTAGTTTTAGAAGATAGGGCTAAGAGTGTAGATGTGTCAGTTGGGTTCTAATGACCAGCTTTGAGAAAAATGTCCAAAGTGGGCTTGTTTCTGACAATTTTCTTATTTCTCCAGTAAGTGGATTCAGAGGAAGAAGGGTAGCAATCCAGTGGCACACAGTTCTGGATCATTAGAATCCACCAACCAGTGCATTATTATAGTAGGAGATGAGTGTATATGTTTCTTTATTGTGGTTCAATACCATGTGCTTTCATGATATAGACTTTTCTTTACAGCAGCTTAAAATAATCAAATAATCACCATCAATACTATGCTTTCAGCATATTCTCTAGTCTAGCACACAAATTTAAAAACAAGAGAATTCAATTAAGGAACCAGTTTCCTGTGAGAGCTGTGCTGAAAACTCTAAAATGCCAAGGGATAATGTCAGTTGAAATACAAATGTTTCAAGTTAAACAGGCAAAAAGCTACTTCTTCCCTTACTCTAAAAAAGTGAAACTTTGTCTATTCCTAACAGATCTCTGTGAGATATAGAGTAATTAATATCTCTGATCAGCCATTCCGTGGGCAATATCTGAGGAGTAGAGAGGTTCTAAACAGTAATGCAATTATTTTCAGCATGATTTTTTTTCTTTTCAAAAAGAAATACATATGTGATCCTGTTAAATCTATAAACGTTTTAATGCTAAGTGGTATAATTTAATTATACTCTTGTCTTTAAAAAACAAGCCTGTATGTCTAGCTTGTAAAACATAAAAAAATAATGATTTCAAATGAGATTGGAGGCTGGTATTTGTTACTAAAAAAAAAAAAAAAAAAACCCTTTCATTTTCTATATAGTTAGAGTTCTCAATGGAATTTCAGTTTGATATGTTAAAAGGGACGTGGTTGAATTAGTAAATGGTTGAAAGACAGTTAATAATATAATTGCAACTAATATCTTACAAGTGTCTATTACTTTGAAGACCATTATTGTCTTTTTATGATATTTAATGTAGCCATCCTAACATTGAAGGGAAATAGAAATTATTGCACTTATTTTTAAAATGAAGGAAATGAACCTCAGAGCATTTAAATTCTTCATTCAAGGTCATGAAGGTTATGTATGTGGGATATAAATTTAATTCTTCTATTGGCAACCCCTTTAGCCTATGTTGGGCTTTGCTCATTTTCTGGGCAGTCCCCATCCTAGCAACAGTTCTGGAAAAGTTATGCATCTATGATGCTGGATGGTAAACTACAACTGTACTTAGAAGTAGCTGCAAAAAAGAACATAAATGCTTTTGCTTACATCCTGAAGCCAGTGTTCACCACGACTGTGAGCCATACATGCCCTTAGCAGGAGAGCTCACCTAGGCACTGTTGCCATAGAGAAAACGTTTGCTTGTGGCTTTTGTAAGCTACTTGTGAGAGTCTATGGTGAGTTGAGAGTCACTTGAAGAGCAGACCCACACCAAGACCCCCCATAAATGCAATTAAGTGTCTGAAGCTATAAATGCAATTAAGTGTCTGAAGCTATAAATGTAAAATGGTTCAAATGTAGTGTCAATGTTGATTATAATCTTATTAGTTAAATGCATTCAGGTGTGTCTTCTCATGTTGATGAACCTCACTTATACTACCCATGAATAGAAAAATTGTAAGGGCCGAAATCAGCACAGGGATATCCTCTTGATTTTTCTTATTCCCTCTCTCCTACTGAATATTTGCAGACTCCTCAGACTGTGGCAGAACTTTCATTGGGTACTGACAGTCCATTTTCTTCTGTCTTCATGCTACATTCATGCTTTCAAAGTTAAGCTACCATTTGCATGCTATTTTAATATGTGTGAGAGCCCGCTGATTGTCATGAGCATATATATTAAAAACTGCATCTATTTTGTCACTCCTGTTCTATTTTTGTGCCAGGCTAATAAAGAATCCTCTCTAGTACTACTCCAACATGCTGCTTGTATGCCCTTCTTGCTTGCTCACTGCTGACTCCATGATGCCTTAGTCAGACAAATTAATCTTCCTTGCTCTTCTGGTCAACGTGATTCTTCTCATGGGTTCTAGTGGTTTTCCTGAAGAGCCTCAAAAGATGGCATTAACACAACACCATGACATGTAATATTGGAGAAGCATAGGTCATGACATGACAACCCTCCTTTCAGAGATCTCCAGTGGGGTCCCCATCTCTGGGTAAAAGCCATCATCCTATCATTACCTGGCAAGCCCTGTCAGCTCTCTGATCTTAACAACTTCTACTCCCCCTCTAGCTCAGTTTGCCTTTCTTGCTAATGATATGCACAAAGACATTTCTGTGGTCTTAGCATTTGCTCATCTCTCTGTCCAGAATGCTTTCCTCATACTTATACATAGGCTAATTCCTTTCTGTCTTTCAAGTTTTTGTTTATATGACATTTGTACATTGAGATATTGTATAATACTACTATTAAAATTGCATCACATGTACACACACACACAGTTTTCATGTTGTCCTCTTATCTACTATTGTTTCCGTGATAGAAGTTATTTTTAATGTATCATTTAATTCTGTTTTATTCGATCTCTTCTTACCAGAATATAAGCTCTTGTGGGGCAAGAATTTGTTGTTTGTGTGTATACTGCTGTATTCCCAGGTCTGGATCAAGTGCCTGGCACGTGGTATCTTCAATAAATACTTGTTATATGGAACCACATGTCTAGGCAGTTCCCTAACACTGTTCTTTTTGTGAAGAATAAAGAGCAATAAAATGGATAACAGGAGTTTCTGACAATCTAAACTAGAAAACCAATTTTTGATACAAGGTTTTGTTGACTCTCAAATGGTATAAAAATATTCTATTTATTGGGAAAGAACACAAAATATAGTTGTTTTTAATTAGTAATTTAAATCAGTAATTATTAATCTCAAAAATATAACATATAATTTAATCTGTTTTCAGGTACTATTTGGGTTTGCACAAAGATCCTAAAAATACTTTCTGACTCAGATGTACAACAGTTAGATCCACAATCCTTACTGTCTTGAAAATGGCCTTTATTTTTTTTTTAATTGACAAACATGACCTAGTTTCAGTTCTAAGCCCATCATTCCTGTAAGCCTATGTGAAATAGTCCCTGTTTTTTAGGGATTTTTGAAGGATTAAATTTTATAGCATTCAAAATTATGGTCTTCAACAATGGCCTGCCCTAAGCCTATACCTCAGAAACATAATTCAGTTAAGCAATAATGGCAGCAGGCTTCACTTCAGGCTTTACCTACCAGGGAAGATTGACAGAGTCATGGGAAAGGATGGGTCCTCCTTTAATATAAATGTTGGTAGCATTTATATCCCTACTACATTAAATGTAGTAGGAAGAACAAAGATACTGGTATCACCTAGATCCAGAGGTGAGCCTGGTTCCCAGCCCCACTGGCTTGATGAGGTTATTTATATAAAAGTAAGTTTTCTCATATATAGTATAAGCATAATACTTTATAGGACTTTTGTTCATGTCCAAAAATTAATATAAAGCAAATTGCTAAAAAAATGATAAAACACAAATACATTAATTAAAAATAGTTAACAAGGGCACACACAGATTAGTGACGTGATAAAATGTAAGGTATTTTGTGTAGTTAATTGTATAAAAATTAAAGTATTTTCTTAGCAAGAATTATAAAAGATACTACCTCATAAACCTTACCATTCCAAGCAAAACATTATGAATAATGTGGTGTCAATATCTTCTGAGAACAAAGCTGGAGGCATCCCATTACTTAACTTCAAAGTATAGTAACTGAAAGTTAGTATAGTTAGTATAGTTACAGCAGTGATTGAAACAGCATGGTACTGGTACAAAAACAGACACATAGACCAATGAAACAGAATACAGAGCCCAGAAACAAGGCTGCACACCTACAGCTATAGGATTTTTGACAAAACTGACAAAAACAAGCGATGAGGAAAGGACTCCCTATTCAATAAATGGTACTAGGATAACTGGCTAGCCATATACAGAAGATTGAAACTGAGCCCCTTCCTTCCACCATATACAAAAATCAACACAAGGTGGATTAAAGACTTAAATGTAAAACCTAAAAATATAAAAACCCTGGAAGATAACCTAGGCAATACTGTTCTAAACATAGGAACGAACAAAAATTTCATGATGAAGATGCCAAAAGCAATTGCAACAAAATAAAAAATTGACAAATGGGATCTAATTAAAGAGTTTCTGCACAGCAAAAACAACATCAACAACAGCAAGGGAGTGGTAATCAGATAACCTACAGAATGGGAGAAAATATTTGTAAACTATGCATCCATCAAAGGTCTAATATCCAGAGAAACTTAAATTAACAAGCAAAACCAAACAACCCCACTAAAAAATGGGCAGAGGAAATGAGTAGACACTTTTCAAAAGAGACATATGTGAAACAAACAAGTATGTAAGAAATGCTCAGCATCTTATTAGAGAAATCCATACCCAAAAGAATATAAATCACTGTATCACAAAGAAACATTGCACGTGTATGTTCATTGCAGCACTGTTCACAATAGCAAAGACATGAAATCAACCTAAATACCCATCAATGGTCAACTGGATAAAGAAAATGTGGACATATGTATCACGGAATACTACACAGCTATAAAAAAGAATGAGATCATGTCCTTTCCAGAAACCTGGAGGGAGCTTGAGGCCATTATCCTAAGCAAATTTACGCAGGAACAGAAAACTAAATACCTCATGTTTTCACTTACAAGGAGAACACATGGACACAAAGAGGAGAACAACAGACACCTCGGCCAACTTGAGGGTGGAGGGTGGGAGGAAGGAGAGGATCAGAAAAAATACCTATTGGGAAATAGGCTTATTACCTGGGTGACAAAATAATCTATATACCAAACCTCTGTGATACACAGTTTACCTATGTAACAAAACTTCCCATGTACCTCTTAACCTAAAATGAAAGTTATAATTAAAAAAAAAAATTTCTGAGACTGTGAGAAGTTAAAGAATCACAAATGTTACTGTGCATATCATGCTATGTGTTTATCCCATGAATATCATCTTACATTTCTAAAGATAATTTCTTAAGAGCTATATTACTTTAAATGATTGGACAAAATCATTGATGCAGAGTTAATTTTTAAATTTCTGGATTACTTTTTAGTAATTTTCATTGTTATAAACTAATATCCCTAGGACAACTTTGTTGTAACTGTTTGCATGTCTTGAAAATGTTAATTATTTCAACAGGAAAACTTCACAAGAGTAGAATTTTTGAAATATGAAAATCTTCAGTGATTTTGAAATTTCCAAATTTTTCCTTAAGAAAAAGAATGCAATTTGGTAAATACTCTTGATAAGAGAATGCAAAAGTTCATGCTCACAACTTTGCCAATATTTTCAATTCTTTTCCAATTTGATAAGTGAAAAATATTACATTGTAATATAACACTAGTTGTATTAGAAAATTGTAATATAAAGTATTATGTTAAACATCAAACATGTACATAAAATAATATATGAAAGTCACCCTTTGTTTTCCAAAAATCATTACTATAGTAGGTAACAACTTTCTGTGACACTTGGCCATTTGTGTGTGCATGTATCTTTACATTATAATACATAAAGGAGATCATTTAATGTATGTTTTTAAATGACTAGCTTTTAATTAACAAAATGTCTTGGCAACTTGTGATAGCGTGTGTTTGTGTCTGTGTGGTTGTGTATATAAACATTTGCAGTAAATGACTGCACTGCCTTCCATACTGTATGTGTGGAATACTTGTTTGTTCTACAATTATATATTTTTATGTTGATTATAATGTTATTAAAAACTGATACGGTATATGTACACATATGTACACATATACCATATCAGTTGTTATGGTGTATATATGTATATGTATCCACCATATCAGTTTTTAATAAATGTTTATATGTTGTGCAAGCATATTAATATTATTAGGTATGGTAGATAATAACCCATACTCCACAGAAACATTACAATTTAAACTTCAATGGTAATATGTAAAAGTATGAACTTCTGCACACTTTTAAAATTATTAAATTATTTTTCTATTTGCATTTTCTGATGTCATTTGAAGAACTTTTTATATGCCTACTTAGAAGGCTGTGTATATGGTGAATAAAAGCACAGACTCTGACCAGATTACATCAGTTTTAATTCTAGCTTCTTTGCTTCCTAGCAAAGAGAGTCTATAAATGTAACCAGTCTTTGCATTGGTTTCCCAACTGTAAAATGGACAGGAAATTAGTACCTAGCTAGTAAAGTAGTAGTGAGGACACATGTAAAGCACTAGAAAAACAACTGGCACAAAATTAGCCCCACGATATTTGGTTAGTTTTTAACATTTACTCTTATCTGTCTATTCATATCTTTTGCCCATAGTTTTTTAAATTAAATATTGTTTAATTTTACTAGTCAGAACACTATAGTATATGATACACTTTTACTCTACCCAAAACATGAATTTCCAAGGAAACCATAATTATTGGGCATCCCATCCATGTAATCATTTCCTCTCTGATCTTCCAGGAAAACACCATCACATACACATGTCTTTCATCTCCTTCTCCTCAGTCTTCTTCATGAAATGTTTTTTCTTTGCCTGTGTCTCGTTTTTTAACTTTTAAGTTCAGTTGTACTCGTGCAGGTTTGTTATAGAGGTAAACTCATGTCATGGGATTTTTTTGTACAGATTATATTGTTACCCATGTATTAAGCCTAGTACCCATTAGTTATTTTTCTTGATTCTCTCTCTCCTTCTATCCTCCACTTTTCAATAGGCTCCACTGTCTGTTGTTTCCCTATGTGTCCATTTTTCTCATTGTTATTCTCCCACTTATAAGTGAGAACATGTGGTATTTGGTTTTCTGTTCCTGCAGCAGTTTGCTAAGGATAATGGCCTCCAGCTCCATCCATGTTCATGCAAAGAACATAATATTGTTCCTTTTATGGCTTCATACTATTCCATGGCGTATATGTACCACATTTTTTGTTATCCAGTCTACTACTGATGGGTATTTAGGTTGATTCCATATCTTCGCTATTGTGAATACTGCTGCAGTGAACATACACATGAATGTGTCTTTATAATAAAACAATTTATATTCCTTTGGGTATATACATAGTAATGTGATTGCTGGGTTAAATGGTAGTTCTGTTTTTAGGTCTTTGTGGAGTTACCACACTGTTTTCCACAATGGTTGGACTAATTTACACTCCTACCAGCAGTATAAAGTGTTCTCTTTTCTCCGTAACCTCACTAGCATCTGTTATACTTTTACTTTTTTAAAATAGCCATTCTGACTGGCGTGAAATGGTATCTCCTGGTGGTTTTGATTTGCATTTGTATAATGATCAGTGATGTTGAGCTTTTTTTCATAGGCTTGTTAGCTGTATGTATGTCTTCTTTTGAAAAGTGTCCTTTCATGTCCTTTGCCCACTTTTTAATGGGGTCGTTTGTTTTCTTTTCCTGTAAATATAAGTTTCTTATGGATGCAGTATATTAGACCTTTGTCAGATTCATAGTTTGCAAAAATATTCTCCCATTCTGTAGGTTGTCTGTTTCCTCTGTTGATCGTTTCTTTTGCTGTGTAGAAACTCTTTAGTTTAATTAGATCCCACATGTCAATTTTGCTTTTGTTGCAACTGCTTTTGGCATTTTATTTGTCAAATCTTTTCCCTTTCCTATGTCCAGAATGGTATTGCCTAGGTTGTCTTCCAGGGTTTTTACACTTTTGGTTTCTACATTTAAGTTGCTGATCCATCTGGAGTTGATTTTTGTATACGTTGTAAGAAAGGAGTCCAATTTCAATTTTCTGCATATGGCTAGCCAGTTCTCCCAGCACCATTTATTGAATAGGGAATCCTTTCCTCCTTGCTTGTTTTTGTCAGCTTTGTTGAAGATCAGTTGGTCGTAGATGTGTGATCTTATTTCTGGGCTCTCTATTTCTGTTCCATTGGTCTATATATCTGTTTTTGTACCATTACCATGTTGTTTTGGTTACTGTAGCTCTATAGCACAGTTTGAATTCAGGTGGCATGATGCCTCCAGCTTTGTTCTTTTCTCTTAGGATTGCCTTGGATATTTGGGCTCACTTTTGGTTCCATATGAATTTCAAAATAGTTTTTTCTAGTTCTGTGAAGAATATCATTGGTAGTTTGATGGAAATAACATTGAGTCTATAAATTGCTTTGGGCAGTTTGGCCATTTTAACTATAATTGACTCACCTTTCCATGAACATGGAATGCTTTTCTATTTGTTTGTTTCATCTCTGATTTCGAGTGGTGTTTTGTAGTTCTGATTGTAAGAGATCTTTCACCTCCCTGATTAGCTGTATCCCTAGATATTTTATTCTTTTTGTGGCAATTATGAATTAACACTGAATTTCTGATTTGGCTCTTGGCTTGACTGTTGTCGATGTGTAGATATGTTAATGAGTTTTGTATGTTGGTTTTATATTCTGAGAATTCACTGAAGTTGTTTATCAGCTTAAGGAGCGTTTGGGCTGAGACTGTGGAATTTTCTAGATATAGAATCATGTCATCTGCTAACAGGGATAGTTTGACTTCCTCTCTTCCTAACTGAATGCCCTTTATTTCTTTCTCATGACTGATTGCTCTAGCCAGAATTTCCAATGTTGAACAGAAGTGGTATCAGAAGGCATCCTTGCCTTGTGCTGGTTTTCCAAAGGAATGCTTCCAGCTTTTGCCCATTCAGTATGCTGTTGGCTGTGGGTTTGTAATAGGTTGCTTTTATTATTTTGAGGTATGTTCCTTCAGTACCTAGTTTATCTAGAGTTTTTAACATGAAGGGATGTTGAATTTTATCAAAAGCCCTTTCTAGGCCAGGCGCGGTGGCTCACGCTTGTAATCCCAGCACTTTGGGAGGCCGAGGTGGGCGGATCACGAGGTCAGGATATCAAGACCACGGTGAAACCTCGTCTCTAATAAAAATACAAAAAAATTAGCCGGGCGTGGTGGTGGGCGCCTGTAGTCCCAGCTACTCGGAGAGGCTGAGGCAGGAGAATGGCGTAAACCTGGGAGGCGGAGCTTGCAGTGAGCTGAGATTGCGCCACTGCACTCCAGCCTGGGCGACAGAGCGAGACTCCGTTTCCAAAAAAAAAAACAAAAAAAAAACACAAAAAGCCTTTTCTGCATCTGTTGAGATAATCATGTGGATTTTGTCTTTAGTTCTGTTTATGTGATGAATCACATTTATTGATTTGCATATGTTGAACCAACCTTAAATGCCAGGGATAAAGCCTACTTGATTGTATTTTTTTCTTGATTTATAATAATACTTTTTGTGTATTGTGGGGCCTTTGATATAAATATATTGCAAAGAATCTTCTGCTATCTGTCACTTGATTTTAACCTGGCACCTTTCCTACATGGGATTGCCAATGCTTACATAGTTAAATATATGATTTTTCCTTACAGTTTCCAAATTTTGAATAGTATCTTTCCTACATTTTTCTTAATACATAGTTTTTAAAGGTTTTATGTCATTAATTTTTTTGTCAACATTTAGAGTTATAAACATGATTTTTTCAAGTAAATTTTTATATATTAGATATCCATTGTTTATTGAATTGAAAATCAAGTAATTATATACTAAAATTCCATATATTTTTTATATATATGTCTGTCTCAATACATATTTTCTATTGAAATATTAATTTTTTACCAATATACATTTCAATTATTTTAAAATTATAATAGAACTTTAATAAAATAGTTTCTTGTTTTTACTATTCCTGAATATATGTTTTCTGTGTACATCTTTTTTTTACATTCTCTAATAAACTGTTCATTCAATGGTTAAACTTTTAAATATTACTTTTACAATATTTGTACGATACTTATTTTTTCTCTCAATGTAGCTAGTCCTGATCTCAGAATATTTCTAGACTTGTAGTATAGATTGAGAACTGGTTTTTGTGTTTGTTCTCTGCAAATATTTATTTAAGAATAAACAGTTTATTAAAGATATGGTAGAAATTTCCCCAAATCATCTGTTGCCAATTTTTTTTCAATGATGTATATCAGGACTACCTTTTCAGTTTCTACAGTGTTTTTCGGATTATTTAGGTTTCCATTTATTCTAACATTTAAGTTATATTTTCTTAGAAATTTAACCCTTTGTCTAATTCTTAAAAAATGTGTTACCAAAGAGTTATACAGATTACTAAATATTTTCAAAATTCGTATGTATCAAAAATGGCTCTTTCCATTTTACTAGAGTGTCCTGTACTTTATAAACATGCAACATATCATTAGCAGAATGGAATAGTTTTATCTCTGTTTTAATGTTTGTTCCAATTATTTTTGTTTCTATTGCATTTTTGTGGACCCTCTGAAATAGTTATAAAAGTAGCAGATTTCTTTACAAGATTACAGATTTTAATTCTAATGATATTTATGCTCTTCTATTATAAACATACGTTTGGCTTTGGAAAATAATTTTTGTATTTATTTAGCTACCTTGAATTCTTAAAACACATTAAATCTTACCACTTCATATATGGAATATCTTATTAGTATCCAATGATGCACTTCTGAGGTTTCTTATTCTATGTTTAGATACTCTAAGAGATTAATGGATTTCCTTACACTAAACCTCCCTTGCATTACTCACATAAATCTACACTGATCATCATATAGTGTTATTTAATACTTTACTGAATGACATTGCATATATTTTCTTACATATTTTGCAACCATATTCATAAGTGTGCTACACATCTCTTACTGATCCTGTTGGCAAAAAAGGAATCCCGTTCTCTAAATAGTAGGAGATGGCTGATATATGATACCCAACACTAGACAGATGAGCTTGGGTGGCAGTTCACTAGTTACATATACTCACTGCATGGGGGGGAAGGGACTGCCACACAGCATGCAGGGCCAAGCAATGGTTCCATCTGGGTAGTGGAGGGCAGGGTAAGTTAACCAACAGGGACTCTGGAGGCAGGCTTTGTAGTGACCAGAGGGTCAGGAAGCCCCTGGTTCCATGAAAGCCAAGAGATTGGTTTGTTGGAAAAATTTCATGGACTGGCAAGAAGGTGAAAATCAAGAGATTGCAGCTGGTGTAGCTGATAAGGTAACTGGTCAGAGGAGGCACGTTTCCAGCTGGGTGGGAGCCCTCTCTGGGTAGAGCAGGGATACTCATGATCAGGCCTTTGGGGACCCCATGAGGCTAAAGGATATCAAGGACAGACTTGAAATTCTAGATTTTACAGTACAACAGATTGATCTATTTTTTTTTTGTAATACTTATGACAGAATTGGTAATAAATGTATATTAGCCTAATAAAAGAGGTTTCCATCTTTTTCTAAACCTTTTCTAGAATATTCTTAAAATATTATTTCTAATATTAGAATGTTATTTATACAGTTTACATTTTCTAGAAAATTTTAAATAATAATGGACTTATTGGCTCTTTAACATAACTCAACTGTACAACCATCTGATTCTGATAACTTTTTGAATGGCTGAATCACCTTTGCAACTACTTTTATGTGGAAATATTTAATTATTCTAAGATTATTAAAATGTTTTAAATTTTCCTTAGAAATAATTTAGATTTAATTTTTTTGTCATAGATTTGCAGGTGATGTTTTTATTTATTTTTATTTCTCTTATGTATAACAACAGTATAAGAAACAAAAAATAGTTTTTATTCCTAATCTTGTTTTTTTTTTTAATCTCTTTAAATTAACTGGGTTCATGAAGACTATTCCTTTATCTTTCCTAAAGACTAGTTTAGATTTATGTATATTCACGTATTTATTCCTTTTTATTTAATTTTAATATCTATTTTTAGGTCTTATGTCTTATATCATTATGATTATATTGTTTTCCAATATTTTAAGAAAAATTCTAAGTTGATTTATTTATATCTGTTAGAGGTTGAATTTTGTAGAAGCTGAACCTGAGACAGAAAATTCCGTGAAAGTGGTATAGTGAAAAAGACGCCTGGGGGCGGGTGCTCTTCAATACCTCACTATCAAGTATAATGTTAGTTGAAGGCTTTGGTAGATATCCTGTGTCAGATTAAGAAAGCCTTCTCCTATTCCTTTGTCTACATCTTTGTCCTGCATTTTCATTCAAGTGGTGAATTACAATGACAGATTTTTGATTGTTGGACCAACCTTCGAATTTCTAATATAAATCCCACGAGGTCATGGTATATTCATCCTTTCATATTGTAGGATTTACTTTTTTCTTCTATACTCAACTGGAAGCAGAAGCTGGTGAAGGTACATTTAAGGCTGCGGTAGTTAATCGATGTCATTGTGCTTATTATTGCAGGCTTCACCTACCAGATTTTAAGCTTCTTGAGAGTAAAGATTGTTTCTAGACATAATGTATTTGGTATGTTTTCACATCTTAGTGTTGGATAAAAAGAAGCACAATAAGTATTGGTGGTTTGGCTAACCATTTTGTATGCATTTTAATTTAACCTTTTCAAGTTGCTATAAAAAGTTTTGTGCTTATCATATGCTTTTTTTTATTGTATCCAGAAGTCTTCTGTACTGTTCTCAAATAAACTTGGCAATTTCAAATGTTTTATGTATGAAGATAATAGTCAGAAGAATGAGGATGTCTGGCATCTGAGGTTAGAGGCTATGTTTTTCAGGGATATTCTTTGTTTCGTCTGAGTTAATTAGTAGCGACATGGATTTCTCACAGGAAAATCCAAAGCTCCTGCTTATTTCTTAAAGGTATTAACAAGTCCTAAATAATTTGCCTGGAGCCTTTTGTACCCCAGGTCATCCTTTTCATAAACCGAAACACATAATTCAACGAGAGTTACTAGCAAGGAGACAAATTTATAAAACTGAGATGCAAAAATTGCAAATAAAACTACCTAATTTCTGTCTTTCTTAAATGAGGTTGGGGTTGTATAACATAATAGTGTATATATTTTATTCATTTTCTTAATAAATATTTAATAAAAATCTGTAATCTAAACTGAATAATAATTTTTATTAAAGGATATAAATACCATAGCTACCAAGAACAAATATGAAAATTTCCCAGCATTATTTGGATTATAACATACATCTTCCCACTGTCCCAAAAATAATACATTTATTTTACTCAGTGGACTCAGTATTTCCATGATCTTATCATTTTTTAAAATTTTGGTGGGACTTACATGGTCAGCATTCATTATGACATTCTTTTCTTCTAAAACCCAGATTGTACTGAGAGTGTATGATTTTAGTTAAATGAAACTTACTTGGTGTTTTTTGTTTTTTTTTTGTTGTTTTGTTTTTTGAGAAGGAGTCTCGCTCTTTCACCCAGGCTGGAGTGCAGTGGCGCGATCTCGGCTCGCTGCAGGCTCCGCCCCCCGGGGTTCGCGCCATTCTCCTGCCTCAGCCTCCCGAGTAGCTGGGACTACAGGCGCCTGCCACCTCGCCCGGCTAATTTTTTTGTATTTTTAGTAGAGACGGGGTTTCACCGTGTTAGCCAGGATGGTCTCGATCTCCTGACGTCGTGATCTGCCGGCCTCGGCCTCCCAAAGTGCTGGGATTACAGGCGTGAGCCACCGCGCCCAGCGAAACTTGCTTGGTTATATTACAAAACTGCTCAATGTCTGCTAATGAAATATCTAAGAAATTGAAACTAGATAACACAAAGAAACTCTTTATAATTAAATTATGACTATATACTTCATAATATTTACATCTAAAAAAGATGTGTGTGTACGTGTATATGTGTGTGTATGTGTGTATATATATATATCCTACAATTGCATTATACAGCAGATTAACTTGTTTTATATCTTGTATTCCCATTTTATATTAAATTATAGAAGGAGATTTGTTGCTATATAACGCAACTCTATATATTTTGATAAATTTTTAAGTATTTGTGGTTGTAAGGGATCCAAGTAAACATTGTTATTATGCAGAATTTACCTGAGAATAAAATGCACTGGGATGGTTCTGTGGTGGTCTTTGACTTCGAAGACCCTAAACTAGTAGACGAGTTGAAGGGGAGATTGAGTGAGTCAACCAGTTCTGAAGCCTTCCTGATATTTCTGTCCAATGAGTACTGCAGAAAAGGAGCATATTTCATAAAATGATTAAGACCCTGTGAAAACTCTTCTCTTGTATATTAAAATATAATCTAAACACTAAAGGAGGATGTTACTTCTTTTCTCATTGCACTTTATACAGTAGGTGCTAAGAGATGCAGCTAACAAAGATAATTATTATAAATCTTCATTGTCCCTATTTATCTAATGTCTGTTCTGGCTCCAGGAACTACAGTTTGAATTAGTCTCCCTACCATTTTTTAGGAACCACCGTTTAACATTGTTGCAGTTTTCTTGGAGCCAGACTAAATAGAAAGAATTCTTTTTTTTTTCAGAGAAGAGATGCATGAGAACATGGAATGAGAACTCCTTAGGATAAATTATAGCTCGCTGAAAAACAAAGTGATATAGATTTCTGTCACCAAAGAGGATTCTTGACAAATGAACACCTGTCTAGTAATAGGTGGTCATCTTTTATCTCTGTACTCCTGCTAGAAAGTGTGGTTCTAACCCCTTTTGTTCTGACATGTTAGGGGTCAGGATAGTGTACTCTCTTTCATGCTTTTTAATCTTTCTTTCCATTTGCTCCTCTTCATCTTTTCTGGCTAAATTATATTTTGTGTAAAATGGCCAATTAATATTTCATCCAACATTTCAAGTCCTGTTTAATATTTTAAGCATCTGTTCTTCTAAGTTTCTTATGTAAGGACAATTCTTTTCAGTAGCTATTAATAAGCAGTAATTAGCCAGAAGGTAGCACACTTGACATGAATATTTTGTGATAATTAAGTCCCTGATCTTAGTCTTAAAGTATGAATGTGTAACCGTTCAAAATGTTTAAGGTGGACTGTGAAGCACATGGACCCACTACTAACAGTGGAAAAATGGAGAGGAAAGAGTGACAAAAAACTGCAGTGTAAACACCTGATTCTGAGGGCATTACTGCGAAGCTTTAGCTAGAGATGTGGAACCAAAACAAGTAGAAACATGACATTTGGTTGGTGCGATGAACATGAGAAACATGCAAACAGACGTAAAATCTTAAGAAAAATATTTTTTCCAATGGGCGACAGGATTCTGTGAAAGAATAAACTTGACTGACACTTTCTATCACAGAAGTCCTTGACCTGAGATCAATTGAGAACTTGAAATGATTGAAAGCTCTGCAAGGTACTTCTGGTATTTTCACCACTTCAGAAATCCTAACAAATTATACACTTAGCCATGACAAGTTTATACACACTAACTATAATCCCAAGTGTTTTTGCTTGCTTTAGAGGCACATTAGTATGATACGGGAATGCAGCTTACATGACTATCATTTTAGTAGACTAGTGATGGCAGGAAGTAATGTAAGAGGTAGTATACCTTTCAAAGATATGTTCTCCTTCTCCCTACCACATTCATGGGAGGCTTATGCTACCCAGCCCTTTGATTTTAGGTTCAGCATGGGAACTGTTTAGGTCAGGGATGCCGGAAGATGGACACAGGGTCTTAAAAAAATGAGTTTATACAGTTTGATGTTTTCCTCGCATCTTTGCTCTTAACATGAGGAAAATGTACATTCTCTAGCCTGCTGTTGAAATACACTTTTGGTGTAGAACTTGCTCCAAACAGCTCTTTAAAGCCACTTAGCTTTGCCCACCCTAAACACCAGCCAACCCACAAAGGAAAAACAATCCTTATTGTATGCTACTGAGATTTTATTTATTTATTTTTTGCGTTGTTTTTGACAACTGTACCCAGTGAGTGCTAAGAAATTAGGCCAGAAAATTAGACAAAGCCTAACTTATTTGATAGATAAATAATTTTGGAGGTTATGAATAATAAGTCATTTTGAAAGACTTTTAGGAAGACTCAGAATTCCCATTTAGATAGGTCATTTCATTGAATCTGTAGAACATACATTGTAAATCAGGATGGTGGCAGAAGTTTAAAGATGACAGTGATAGAGGAAAGGGAATTTTTATACAAATTCAATACAAATTATGTATCTGTATCATGAATTTCTATATACAAATTCAATACAAATTATGCTTAACATAATATGTATTTGACAGCTATTTGCAAGTTCAGAGGTATTACCTCTCAGCTCCAAATTTATTTATTGTCTATTACCTGCTCTGTAATAATAAAAATGGACACTGTAAAACAGTTCTTCTTTACAGGTGGAAGGTATCTTCTGTTACAGGAAGGAAAATATTTCTCCTCCTGGTTTGTGTGTGCTTCTTGTGCCCTTTTCTTCCTCCTGCTATACAGATAGAATCCACATTATGCAGTTCCTCAGTAAGTTGGCAGCCTCATTTCTGGCCTGGTTACCACCTCATCACAGTTCTCTTAGGAGGGACGTAGTGCACCCCAGGTCTTTTGCTGTTCATTCTGTGAACAGGCTCCTCATTCCTTAATTCCCTCTATGCACTCATTAATATGCCCTAGTCTATCTGCATCCCACAGGTGTATCAAGAAGCCCCTGACACAGACAGAGCCCCACAACACTCAGCCGTTTAGAAACCCCTGGGTGTGGACTTTCTCTGTGGACCTTTCCACAAGGCTTTGTCACCTCTACGCCATAGTATTGTCACCCGCTTGAAAATCCCAGCCACAATTTTTACCATTCTATACCCTGCACAGGCATTTTCTGCTTACTGGCAACTGTAAACCAACTTTGGCCAAGTTCAGCCCAGAGAATTACTCCATCATCTGGTGAGCTGCCACCATATCTACTCCATTAAGGTCTGAAACACAATATTGGGAAGAAAATTCCACTCCCAAGTTTGTCTCTTCTTTGGATACTCTCTTTCAGACCTAGGGTATTTTTTTTAAAGAATTATCCTTACCTTTTATTCTTCTGATATAATTGATAATTCTTTGTTATATTCAATTTTACCATTTAAAATTAATGTGTAGTTTATTTATCCTGATTGAATTCTAACTGATACAGATCATTGCTTAATTAATTGTAGACATTAAGAATAATGTCAAGGATGATTCTAAGATGTGGAATCGTTGACTGATATAATACATGAAGTAGGAGCAAGTAGGAAAAGAAAATCAATTCCAGTTTAAATCTGGATAATGGGAAACACTTGTAGAGCATTCAGAGGTAAGTGGTCATCAGGCAGTGAGATAACATAACTAACATTTGATGGAGAGAGGACAGATGGGAGATATAAATTACTGAGTGATCAGCATTCAAGAGCAAGTCAAAATTATGAGAGTGGAAGTGATTACCTAAACAAAGTATGATGAATGATAAAAGCATAAACTCAAGGACAGAAATCTAAGGAACTCTAATATTTAATAATTTCTAAGAAAACATGTAGAAGTAGCCGTAAGAGGAAATTAGATATTTCCTCAAGTATGGAGTGATCAGTGATGCCAAATATTAGAGAACACATATTAATGAGGTATGAAGAAACATCCATTGAATTTGGCAATTCACTTCTATTAAAACATTTTTAGTTCTTTTTCTAGAATAGGAACTAAACTATCATGAGTTGGGAAGAAAATGTCAGGTGAGATGACACAGACCTCTAGGGTATGTTGTTCTTTGTAAAGTTTAAATGAAAAGAGAAAGAGATAAAGCATTATCTTCCAGGGCACATGGCACAGGACAAGAAGGATTTAATTTTTAGTGTGAGAGAGCTATAAGTATGTTAACAAAGGAAAAGTAGTTAGAGGCAGAAATTTCAGATAAAAGAGATACAGTAGTAATCAATAGAACTCAATCTCTGGGGAACAGAAGGTGGGGTTAAGAGCACCTGTGGAAGGTTTAGCTTTGAAAAGAATGTGATACCTAATCCTTTGAAATTGGAGGCATGGGCAATGTTTTTGATGTAAAAAATACATAATATGGGGTAGTAGAAATCAAAGATTGTTATACTTAATGATTTAAATCTTCTGGATGTAAAGTGATCTGCTAAGATTGATGCAGTTAGGAGAAAGGAAGGCTCTTTGGAGGAATTAGAAATAGAGTATGTTGAGGAGCTTAGGTTAGAAATGTGTGACTCAATAATATGTAATAAGAACAATCAGTGGCACGTGTAGGTATGTGCTTGTGTTACTATGTGTGTGTCTGTATGTTTCCAACCAGTACATCAGTAATATACCTTTGTTTATGCCAAATTGTTTTCCATAAATATTTTCCCCAGTCGTCTTTTTATCTAGGAGTAGATGAAAGAGGCTATGTCACTGCATAAGTAATCTGTAATAGAATTCTACACAGTACTGAAAGTCAATTGCAAATCTCTATCTTTGGATAACTTTAGAATCAACATAGAACAAAGGAAAGAGCACAGGCTTGGTAATAAGAAAGTCCTGAATTACACTCCTGACTCTTCCTCTTTCAAGTTGTAGGGTATTGTTTCCTTCTGATCTTGGTTCAACCAGGTAATAAATATTAAAGTTATTCTTAAATGTTAAGTTTCTACTACATATCTAGGAGGACTCTCTAGAAATCTTTTCTGTGTGTATGTGTGTCTTTCTGAGTTTTCTAATCTCTAAAATTAGGATAATTCTTACTCCATAGAGTTGTTTGGAAGATCAAATGAACTCATTTATTTGTATATATATATATATACATACATATACAAATTTTATAAAGTAAGGATAGTAATGAACTAATTAATATATAAACAGGTTAAATAATATTAATTTAAATATGTTAACATAATTAAATATGTATATATGGTTCATTTTTTAGTGCACTTACAAGAGACTTAAATTAGTGACTGAAATTAATGGAAAATGTAGATTTCACTATTTATCCCCAACTTTTTTTAATTCACACATATAAAGAAGTGCATATGCACATTATATCAACCCCTTAATCTCTTTGATATTGGCTTTTACTTTTGAAAATTATTACTGTGGCACTTTGGGAGGCCGAGGCGGGCGGATCACGAGGTCAGGAGATCGAGACCATCCTGGCTAACACGGGGAAACCCCGTCTCTACTAAAAATAAAAAAATTAGCTGGGCGTGGTGGTGGGTGCCTGTAGTCCCAGCTACTCGGGAGGCTGAGGCAGGAGAATGGCGTGAACCTGGGAGGCGGAGCTTGCAGTGAGCTGAGATCGCGCCACTGCAGTCCAGCCTGGGGGACAGAGCGAGACTCTGTCTCAAAAAAAAAAAAAAAGAAAAAAAGAAAAAAGAAAATTATTACTGTTATTTAGGATCCAGAAGTTTAAATTAGCAATTAATTGTTCATACCGGCAAGAATTACCAAAAAGCACACAGACATCATTGAGGGAGATACTCATGGTATGTGCATGGCATTGTATTTGCATATACCATAAACTTAGTGCCTTGAGTTTTAACTCCTCTTCCGGAGACAAAGGCAAGTCATTCCATTTATACCAGGAGGGAAGTGAGACGAGATCCCTTCATAAAGTTAGGGAGCTCATCTACGTGAATAGTGCTTAAAAAAATAAAGTCTTCACATTCATTAAAATTGAATTTTAATGACCTGTGTATTCTGTGAAAACTGAAGTAGCAAATGTTATTTAATGTCTTCTCAAGATAATATTGTCCTACTTTCTGATGCTAAAAGTTGGATCCACAAACGTGTAGCAGTATCTGCACCATCAAGAGCTTGTTAGAAATACAGACCCTGTCACTCTTCTCCAGGCATACTATCAAATTATGTTTTTAAACAAGATCCGAGGTGATTTGCATGCATATTGCCCTAGTTTTCTATTGCTGCTGTAACAAATTTAGTGGAACAACGTGCTGTAACCACAAACTTAGCAGAATAAAACACTGAATACTATCTTATTGAAGACCAGAAGTCTTAAAATCAAGGGGTCAAAAGGTGAAGATTTTTTTTCCTGGAAGCTGTAGGGGAGAATCTGTCTCGTTGCCTTTTCTAGCTCCTGAAGGCTCTTTGCATTCTTTGCTTATAGAGTGTCCTCCATCTTCAAGGCCAGCCTGTAACAGTTCAAAACTTTCTGTCTCTTTTACCCCATTTCTATAATGACATCTTCTTTCCTTACTATGACTTTCCTGCCTCTCTGCCTAAGGGCCCTGTTGATTACATTGGTCCTACCTGGATAACCCAAGATTCTTAGATTAACCCCACCTGCAATGTCCCTTTGCCATATAGAGTAACATATACACAGGTTTTAGGAAGTGAGACTTGGGCATATTTGGGGGATGGATGGGCTTTTATTCTTTCTACTGTAAACATTAAAGACAGAGAGAGCACTACCTTAGAAACCTGAAAGAAGCACATGTAAATATTATCTACAAAAGCTCAAGTTCAACTTAGATACTTTGGGATTTTCATTAAATAAGATCAGCTGAATAGGGGCTCACAAACAAAAATTACCAGTCAATTGAAGAATCAATACAGTATGTGAGAAATTCAGCAGAAAGACCAAATAACAAAGATCAAAATGCAGAATTGGGACATCATAATGCTTATAAATGTGTATTTAACGAGGTAATATTCTGAATAAAAAACATGAACAGGAATTGCTAAAACAAGTTGGCATGTTAATAGAGTGGTCCAGCAAACTCAGATATGCCATCACATGCAAGAATCTTGAATGGAGAAGCAAATGTCAGCTTCCTAACTACTTTTAATCTAATATATAATGAATTTATCTAAATCTAAAAATATCGTACGTGTGAGTTATGTTTATTTTAGTACCTCAGATACCACCTGGGGGTTCTCTATCTTTCACACAAATGAAGTCAAATGAAAAAAAAAAAACTACATACAGATCACAAAGGACTTGTAGTGTGGTCTGTGGTTTGGTGCAAGTCTATGAACAGTTTGTTACGGGACCATGACAAGATGACACAAAAATTGAAAGTGTTTTAAAAATTTTTGTAGTAAGCCTAACTACAACCTTCAAAGTGCGTAAGCAGGAAACTTGTCTCAGTGAACAGGAAACATATCAGTGTAAATGTTTTCCATCTTGCGGGGTACATTATGTCTGATATAACTACTCGTGTGACAGTTTAAAGTTAATCTGTTAAATGAAACCCAAAACTATAAAATAGCTTAAGCATTTAATTGTGTGTACAAGTTGTTTTCATAAACATCATTTTTATCAAACTTTTTTAACATTTATAGTTTTTTATATATAGTCATATATATAGTTTATATAACATAGTTTTATAGTATTCATAAGTTAGGAAAGTATTTTATAGTATTCATAAGTTAGGAAAGTATTTTTATTATTTTTTCACCCTAATTTTTATATGGTGAAACAAGTTCACTTTACACTTGTGTCAAGAATTAGTAAATTAGTTCATACACTCTGGAAAACTGTTTGGAGATTTCTCAGAAAACTTAAAACTACCATTTGATCCAGCTATCCTATTACCGGATATATATCCAAAAGAAAATAAATCACTCAACCAAAAAGACACATGCACCCGTATGTTTATTGCAGCACTATTCACAAGTACAAAAACCTGGAATCAATCTAGGTATCCATCAATGGTGGATTGGACAAAGGAAGTGTACATATACACCATGGAATACTATGCAGCCATAGAATAGAACAAAATTATGTCTTTTTCAGCAATGTGGATGCAGCTGGAGGCCATTATCCTGAGTGAATTAATGCAGGAACAAAAATTAAATTCCACATGCTTTCATTTATAAGTGGAAGCTAAACATTGAGTACTCATGGACATAAATATGGCAACAATAGACACTGGGGACTACTAGAGGGAAAAGTTTGCAAAACTATTGGTTACTCTGCTCAGTATCTGGGTGACAGGATCATTTGTACCTCAAACTTCAGCATCATGCAATATACCCAGGTAACAGACCTGCACGTGTACTCCCTGAATCTAAAATAAAAGTTGGAAAAATAATTAGTATACATTTTTGAAAAATGATTATTTTAAATTTTTACAGGTACATAGTAGGCATATATATTATGAGGCATATGAGATACTATGGTGAAGGCATGCAATGCATAATAATCACGCCAGGGGCAGGGCGTGGTGGCTCACGCCCAGCACTTTGGGAGGCCGAGGTGGGCGGATCACCTGAGGTCAGGAGTTTGAGACCAGCCTGGCCAACATAGTGAAACCCCATCTCTACTAAAAATACAAAATTAACTGGGCATGGTCATGGGCACCTGTAATCCCAGCTGAGGCAGGAGAATCACTTGAACCCGGGAGGTGGAGGTTGCAGTGAGCTGAGATCGCGCCGTCGCACTCCAGCCTGGGTGATAAGAGTGAAACTCCATCTAAAAAAAAAAAATCACATCGGGGTGTCCATCACCTCAAGCATGTATTCATTATTTGTGTTATAAGCAATCCAATTATACTCTTTTAGTTATTTCAAAATATACAACAAATTATTGTTGACTGTAGTCATCCCATTGTGCTGTCAAAAACTAGATCTTCTTCATTTGATCTAGTTATATTTTTCTACCCATTAACCATCTTCCCCCACAACTACCCTTCTCAGCCTCTGATACCCATCCTTCATCTTCTACTCTGTCTTCCTGAGTTCAACTGTTTTAATTTTTATTTCCCACAAATAAGTGGGAACATGCAACGTTTGTCTTTCTGCACGTGGCTTATTTCACTTAACATAATGACCTCCAGTTTCATCCACATTGTCATAGATGACAAAATC
Organism: Nomascus leucogenys; assembly: GCF_006542625.1. Classification (NCBI taxonomy): domain Eukaryota; kingdom Metazoa; phylum Chordata; class Mammalia; order Primates; family Hylobatidae; genus Nomascus; species Nomascus leucogenys. Next base: position 22,013,999 of record NC_044400.1, read on the forward strand.
TCATTTTCTGTAAGGCTGAATAGTTCTCCATTGTGTATAGGTACCACATTTTCTTATCTATTCATCTGTTGACAGACACGTCAGTTGTTTCTAAATCTTGGGTATTGTGAATAGTGCTACAATATACATGGGAGTGCAGATATCTCTTCAGTATATTGACTTCCTTTCTTTTAAGTATTTCCAGCATCTCTTAGGAACTTACGCAACTTTACAAGAGAAAAGCAACCCCATTAAAAGGGTGGGCAAAAGACATGAAAAGACATTTATTGAAAGAAGACATACATGCATCCAACAAGCATGTGAAAAAAAACCTCAGTACCACTGATTGTTAGAAAAATGCAAATCAAAACAACAGTGACATATTATCTCACACCAGTCAGAGTGGCTATTCTTTTTTTTTTTTTTTATACTTTAGGTTTTAGGGTACATGTGCACAATGTGCAGGTTTGTTACATATGTATCCATGTGCCATGTTGTTTTGCTGCACCCATTAACTCGTCATTTAGCATTAGGTATATCTCCTAATGCTGTCCTTCCCCCCTCCCCCCACCCCGCAACAGTCCCCACAGTGTGATGTTCCCCTTCCTGTGTCCATGAGTTCTCATTGTTCAGTTCCAACCTATGAGTGAGAACATGTGGTGTTTGGTTTTTTGTCCTTGCGATAGTTTACTGAGAATGATGTTTTCCAGTTTCATCCATGTCCCTACAAAGGACATGAACTCATCATTTTTTATGGCTACATAGTATTCCATGGTGTATATGTGCCACATTTTCTTAATCCAGTCTATCGTTGTTGGACATTTGGGTTGGTTCCAACTCTTTGCTATTGTGAATAGTGCCGCAATAAACATACGTGTGCATGTGTCTTTATAGCAGCATGATTTATAGTCCTTTGGGTATATACCCAGTAATGGGATGGCTGGGTCAAATGGTATTTCTAGTTCTAGATCCCTGAGGAATCGTCACACTGACTTCCACAATGGTTGAACTAGTTTACAGTCCCACCAACAGTATAAAAGTGTTCCTATTTCTCCACATCCTCTCCAGCACCTGTTGTTTCCTGACTTTTTAATGATGGCCATTCTAACTGGTGTGAGATGGTATCTCACTGTGGTTTTGATTCACATTTCTCTGATGGCCAGTGATGATGAGCATTTTTTCATATGTTTTTTGGCTGCATAAATGTCTTCTTTTGAGAAGTGTCTGTTCATGTCCTTCGCCCACTTTTTGATGGGGTTGTTTGTTTTTTTCTTGTAAATTTGTTTGAGTTCATTGTAGATTCTGGATATTAGCCCTTTGTCAGATGAGTAGGTTGCAAAAATTTTCTCCCATTCTGTAGGTTGCCTGTTCACTCTGAGGGTAGTTTCTTTTGCTGTGCAGAAGCTCTTTAGTTTAATGATATCCCATTTGTCAATTTTGGCTTTTGTTGCCATTGCTTTTGGTGTTTTAGACATGAAGTCCTTGCCCATGCCTATGTCCTGAATGGTATTGCCTAGGTTTTCTTGTAGGATTTTAATGGTTTTAGGTCTAACATTTAAGTCTTTAATCCATCTTGAATTAATTTTTGTATAAGGTGTAAGGAAGGGATCCAGTTTCAGCTTTCTACATACGGCTAGCCAGTTTTCCCAGCACTATTTATTAAATAGGGAATGCTTTCCCCATTGCTTGTTTTTGTCAGGTTTGTCAAAGATCACATAGTTGTAGAGATGCAGCATTATTTCTGAGGGCTCTGTTCTGTTCCATTGATCTATGTCTCTGTTGTGGTACCAGTACCATGCTGTTTTGGTTACTGTAGTCTCTCACCGCTCCTATTCAACATAGTGCTGGAAGTTCTGGCCAGGGCAATGAGGCAGGAGAAGGAAAGAAAGGGTATTCAATTAGGAAAAGAGGAAGTCAAATTGTCCCTGTTTGCAGATGACATGATTGTATATCTAGAAAACCCCACTGTCTCAGCCCAAAATCTCCTTAAGCTGATAAGCAACTTCAGCAAAGTCTTAGGATACAAAATCAATGTACAAAAATCACAAGCATTCTCGTACACCAATCACAGACAAACAGAGAGCCAAATCATGAGTGAACTCCCATTCACAATTGCTTCAAAGGGAATAAAATACCTAGGAATCCAACTTACAAGGGATGTGAAGGAACTCTTCAAGGAGAACTACAAACCACTGCTGAATGGAATAAAAGAGGATACAAACAAATGGAAGAACATTCCATGCTCATGGGTTGGAAGAATCAATATCGTGAAAATGGCCATACTGCCCAAGGTAATTTATAGATTCAATGCTATCCCCATCAAGCTACCAATGACTTTCTTCACAGAATTGGAAAAAACTACTTTAAAGTTCATATGGAACCAAAAAAGAGTCCGCATTGCCAAGTCAATCCTTAGCCAAAAGAACAAAGCTGGAGGCATCACGCTACCCGACTTCAAACTATACTACAGAGTGGCTATTCTTAAAAAGTCAAAAAAAATTGCTGGCGAGGTTGTAGAGAAAAGGGAATACTTAAACACTGTTGGTGGGCGTGTAAATTAGTTCAACCATTGTGGAAGATGGTATGGCAATTCCACAAAGAACTAAAAACAGAACTACCATTCCATCTGGCAATCACATTATTGCATATATACCCAGAGGAATATAAATCAGTCTACCATAAAGACATATGCATGTTCATGTTCATTGCAGCACTATTCACAATAGTAAAGATGTGGAATCAACATAAATGCCCATAAATGACAGATTGGATAAAGAAAATGTACATATACACCATGGAATACTATACAGCTATAAAAAATAATGAGCTCATGTCTTTCGAGGGAATGTGGATGAAGCTGGAGGCTATTATCCCTAGCAAACTAGTGCAGAAGCAGAAAACCAAATACTGCATGTTCTCACTTACAAGTGGGAGCTAAATGATGAGAACTCATGAACACAAAGATAGGAACAATAGACACTGGGGCTACTTGAGGGTGAAGGGTGGGAGGAGGGAGAGAATCAGAAAAAATAACTATTGGGTACTAGCCTTAGTACCTGGGTGATTAAATAATCTGTACCACAAACGCCTGTGACACAAGTTTACCTATAGAACAAACCAGCGTATGTACCTGTGAACCTGAAATAAAAGTTCAAAAAAAGAATAATTATTAGCGATACAGGTGCTCTTGACATTGCACATCTGTGAGAAGATAATCACCAAACCCTTAAAAAAACTGATAGATCATTTTGAGTTTCATTTTCTCCAAGAGAAGATTTATGTATAGGAATTTTATAATCTATTTATTTCATCAAAAAACTTAAATTTAACTAATTTGACAAGGTTAATTGTTGAAAATACAACTAGTGATAAAATATTAAAAATGAATTTTAAAAATAGAGCATCAATTGCTACATTTTGAAGGAAAGCTTAAGAGATTCATGTTAGCTTATTGAAATTGCTTTAAAACCGTTTCTATTCTCAACACAGGACTGCGAGACTGGTTTTGTACTGAGTGTTATCAAAGTACTGAAACAGTTTCGATATACATTATTGTCTGTGGATAGCACTATTGCCAATGCAAACTAGATTAAATAAGTTAAGTGAGTTTATTTGTCTCATTAATATTTGCTGTTAATATTTACTCAGTGTTTGCAGGCTTTTAATGTGGAGAATCATCATCTCCCTCATAAATTTTTATTTAGTTTCAACTGTATAATGACAAAAAGTTTGTGTATATTTTCTATATTAATTGACCACTCACATTTGCAATAAATGACATATAGATATTTAATTATTTCCCTATGTAATGTTGGTTGTGATTATATTACCATTTAATATGCCTTGTTGGATATAAAAAATGAAAAATCTTGGGCTTTATTTCATAGATTTTTATTATTTACTTTTTCTAGTAATTCATTTAACTTTTTAAAATGTTTTGGACTGTGATGGATTGGGATTTTTAAAAGTGGTTGTTTATCACAAATAGTTTGATTAATGGTGATCTAGTGGATTTTAGTAAGATAATTACGAATACTTCAGGCGTGGCCCCACAAAGAACAGTAATGTACTCAGAGTTCAATAGCTATAGAAACAGTTACATGGATATTTCAGGAGAAAGATGAAGAATAAAATACTTTCAGACTATAGAGATAAAGTACAGAGAAACTTCATTGTATTTCTTTGAGAACCTAAAGGAAAGAAAAAAGAAAAAAACAGAAAATGAGTAAGATTTAAAAGAGCACCTTCAATTTTCTCTCACTTTTGCATAATGACTTTGCCAATAATAGTGGTGAAGAACTTTGGTTCTTTAGAAGAAAAGATACAGATTACAGCTGATTGCATTGCAATATTTTTTCCATCCCACTGAAATTACTCTGGGGGTGACTTGTATAAAAATTGATTCCTCCCCGTAATGCTGAGATGTGAATTTGTTTAGTACTAATGAAAACAATAACACTAATGTACTTTTGAATTTAGTTGAAGAGATGAATAAAACCCTCAAATTATCTATGAGAAGGTTCATTAAGTTTCTCTTTTGAGGTTACACTTATATTTTTTCTTATATAAAGAAGTTACACAGAATCAGAACTCATTATCTATGTGAATAACTATTACAATATTTTGAAAGCCTATTAAATGTAGACACTTTATATTCACTCAACTTTTATATACATTAGATAGTCGACATGTATTATCTCCAATTTATGTGAGGATCCTTCTGAATAGACATATATCATCTTTTTGCAAATGGAGAAATTTAAGCAGAAAATGTTAAATAACCCAGGTAGACTGTGATAATGCTGAAGTTAAACCCAGCTGACTTCGATTCCAAAGATCATGCCCTTTCTACTCTAATAGATTGTCACAATATTTTTCACTGCTGTTATTTCATAAATAACTTTTCATAAAAGCAAAATGTGCACATTAAAAAATCTATTTAAAAATATTAAATGAAGAAATATCTGTATTTTTCAACTTGGCTCCTTGGCATTTTGTGTGATTTTGTTTCATGGAAGCTGTTATGGGACTGGCTTTTCTTGATGAAATTTGCTACATGAAACTAGATCAATGTAAACTACTAATTGGATGATTTATATCTTCGTCTGCTATTGTGAAAAAAATGGCAGTTATATAAAGCTCTCCAAGGAGATATGTTTTCCAAAAGCAATAATTGATATGAATGAAATATAAGCTTTGGATAAAGATTACAGAGGTATTTGATTGGTCTGCATTAAGAAATCATTTTTCTTTTTTTTTTTTTTTTTTTTTGAGACGGAGTCTCGCTCTGTCACCCAGGCTGGAGTGCAGTGGCGCTATCTCGGCTCACTGCAAGCTCCGCCTCCCGGGTTCACGCCATTCTCCTGCCTCAGCCTCCCTTAGTAGCTGGGACTACAGGCGCCCGCCATCACGTCCGGCTAATTTTTGGTATTTTTAGTAAAGACGGGGTTTCACCGTGGTCTCGATCTCCTGACCTTGTGATCCGCCGGCCTCGGCCTCCCAAAGTGCTGGGATTACAAGCGTGAGCCACCGCGCCCGGCCAAGAAATCATTTTTCAAATTAGCATTAAAAGAAATCTATTTTGTCCATATATCTTCTACATATATGGGCAATTTCTTTTCCTATAAGATATGGTAGTTGCTTGTGTGGAATATCTTAATATGTTTTTTCTTGTCTTCAAAACCATGTGATATTTTTCTACTGATTCTCCTTTTCTTTTCCAACAATATTTCCTTGAAGTCAACAAATGAGAAAAGTGCTTTGATTCTCCCTTCTCACTCACTCAGTAAGTTATCAAGAGTCACCAGTTTTGCCTAGCACATTGCATTTTCCTCATTCTATACACAGTTTATCTGATGGGGCTATAATCTTCTTCTTTTTGGGTTATTAGGGCAAAGATTTAGTTCTGTCTCTCCAATGTAAGTAGCCAGTAGCCATATATGCCTACTGAACAATTGCTATCTGTCTGATCCAAATTCCTATTACCTGGAAGCATGCACTATACCCTGGGTTTGAAGTATACATGTAAGTAGATATACATTTAGCCACTTCATTATGTAAATCAAAACACAATGATGCTATTTTTCTTTAATTTTTATTTTACCTTAGTGAGGAAAAGTATAACTGGCACTTCTTTGGACAGCAGTTGGTTAGGGATAGTGATGTGGATTAATGCAGGATTGAACGAAGTTTAGCAGGTCTAGACAACGATTGAACAGATAATCAGAATTCATTATTAGCCTGTTGATTCAAGCAACTCAGCTAATTGGCCACAGACAAAAGAAATAATAGAGGCAGGGTGCGGTGGCTCATGCCTGTAATCTTAGCACTTTGGGAGGCTGAGGCAGAAGGATCATGAGGTCAGGAGTTCGAGACCACCCTGGGCAACATGGGGAAACCCTGTATCTCCTAAAGATACAAACATTAGCCAGGCATGGTGGCACGTGCCTGTAGTCCCAGCTACTCGGGAGGCTGAGGCAGGAGAATTGCTTGAACCTGGGAGGGGGAGGTTGCAGTGAGCTGAGATCATGCCATTGCACTCCAGCCTGGGTGACGGGGCAAGATTCCATCTCAATAATAATAATAATAATAATAATAATAATAATAATAATTAGAAAGTAACTTTTTAGTAGCAGTAAGTAACTATCTGGTGATTTTCATTCATATGGGGATATTTGAACTTTTTAAATGAGATTATAATATAAAGTCTGTTCCTTCATTTTTCTTTGAAAAAGGTGGTATAGGGTTCTCTCAATAATTTACATGAAAACAATTCCTGGTTACTTTACATAAGATCTGCAATATAAAAGAAAGTCCCCAAAGCCACAAATAGAACTAACTGGAAGAAATACTCTGCAAGAGTGTATAGAAATTCTAACAGGTCTCAGTAAATGTATTATAAAAGCTGAAATCCTATACAGCATTCATCATGCATCATGAGTCATGGTAGTTTTTTGGGGGGTGAACATAAAAAGTAAAATCAGGATATGAAAATAACCCCCAGAGAACACACTTGTTTTGTTTTGTTTTGTTTTGTTTTTGAGATGGAGTCTTTCTCTGTAGCCCAGGCTGGAGTGCAATGGCACAATCTCAGCTCACTGCAACCTCTGCCTCCTGAGTTCAAGTGATTCTCCTGCCTCAGCCTCCTGAGTAGCTGTGATTACAGGCTCCTGCCACCTCGCCCAGTTAATTTTTGTATTTTTAGTAGAGACAGGGTTTCGCCATGTTGGCTAGGCTGGTCTTGAACTCCTGACCTCAGGTGATCCGCCTGCCTCGGCCTCCCAAAGGTGCTGGGATTACAGGTGTGTACCATCGTACCCAGCCAAGAACACACTTTTGTTGTCTTTGAGAATTCAAATAAAAAGTATGAAATAAATAATTTTTAAAACATCATCAACATTGTCTCCCTTATGCATGATATAATGACAGAAAAAGTTGGTAAAAATTTAGAGTCTGTGGAAGTAAAAAGGTAAATGGTGTCTGATATCACTGAGAATTTTTATTTTTCTTATTGAAATATACATAGGGTAACTTTTATGGAAACTGATTTATCAGTGTATTATGTAGATGCATATTTTCTATTACAAGTGAAAACTATAACTTTGATGTGTACTTAAACTTAGCTGAATAAATTATAAAATTCAAGTGATCTATGTAGAACTTTCTGGTTTAGTTATGCTGGTTTTACAGACAGTATCCATAATATACATATAAGAATATAGCTAAGAAGGTATTATGCCATCCTTTCACTGATGACAAAACTGAGGCACAGAAAAGTATCTGATTTGCCAAAGATCACACATGTTGAGCCTGGTGGTACTGGAAATTATATCCAGCTCTCTGATTCCAAAGCCCCTTCCCTTTTTACAATGTCACACTTGTCTTCTATATGAATGCTACTTATGTTTAAATATAATATGAATAATTGGAAAAAATCCATCATTTTTTCTAATAAAAACCTTCTAAGTGAAAATTTTCTAGTTAAAAAGATTCTCTATTTTAACTCAAACATTTGACATTTTACTTTTCTGTGGCATTGCCATTGTATTTTATTTTAAGTTCCAGCGTACACTTGCAGGATGTGCAGGCTGATTACGTAGGTAAATGTGTGCCGTGGTGGTTTGCTGCACCTATTAACCCATCATATAGGTATTAAGCCCAGCATGCATTAGCTATTTTTCCTGATGCTCTCCTTCCACCACACCCTCCCCTGTCAGGCCTCAGTGTGTGTTGTTCCCCTCGCTGTGTCCAGGAACAGAAAACCAAACAACACATGTTCTCACAGCTGAGCAAAATTGTTCAGCTCCCACTTAAAAGTGAGAACGTGGTAGTTACACTGTTGTATGTCTGTGTTGTGTGTTGCATGTGTGTCTTCTTTTGGGAAGTGTCTGTTCATGTCCTTTGCCTACTTTTCAATGGGGTTGTTTTTGTTTCTTGTAAATTTAAGTTATTTGTAGATTCCAGATATTAGACCTTTGTCAGATGGATAGATTGCAAAAATTTTCTCCCATTCTGTAGGTTGCCTGTTTATTCTGATGATAGTTCCTTCTGCTGTGCAGAAGCACTTTAGTTTAATTAGATCCCATTTGTCAATTTTTGCTTTTATTGCAATTGCTTTTGGTGATTTCGTCATAAAATCTTTTGCCCATGCCTATTTCCGGAATGGTATTGCCTAGATAGTCTTCTAGGATTGTCATAGTTTTGGGTTTTGCCTTTAAATCTTTAATCCATCTTGAGTTAATTTTTGTATAAGGTGTAAGGAAAGGGTCCAGTTTCAATTTTCTGCATAAAGCTAGACAGTTTTCCCAGCACCATTTATTAAGTAGGGAATCCTTTCTCCATTGCTTGTTTTTGTCAGGTTTGTCAAAAATCAGATGGTTGTAGAGGTGTGGTTTTATTTCTGAGTTATCTATTCTGTTCCATGGTCTATGTGCTGTTTTTGTACCAGTACCATGCTGTTTTGGTTACTGTAGCCTTGTAGTATAGTTTGAAGTCAAGTAGCATGATGCCTCCAGCTTTGTTCTTTTTGTCTGTGATTGTCCTGGCTGTACAAGCTCTTTTTTGGTTCCATGTGAATTTTAAAATGGCCTTTTTTTTTTCTAATTCTGTGAAGAAAGTCAATGGTAGTTTAATAGGAATAGCATTGAATCTATAAATTGTTTTGAGCAGTAATGCCATTTTCATAATATTGATTCTTCTTATTCATGAGCCATAAGCATGAAATGTTTTTCCATCAGTTTCTGTCCTCTCTGATTTCATCGAGCAGTAGTTTGTAGTTCTCCTTGAAGAGGTCCTTCACATCCCTTGTTAGTTGTATTCCTAGGTATTTTCTTCTCTTTTTGACAGTTGTGAATGGGACTTCATTCATGATTTGCCTCTTCGTTTGTCTGTGGTTGGTGTATAGGAATGCTTGTGATTTCTGAACATTGATTTTGTATCCGGAGAATTTGCTGAAGTTGCTTATCAGCTTAAGAAGCTTTTGGGCTGAGTTGATGGTGTTTTCTAGATACAGGATCATGTAAATTCAGGCAAAGACAATTTGACTTCCTCTCTTCCTATTTGAATACCATTTATTTCTTTCTCTTTCCAGATTGCCCTGGCCAGAACTTCCAATACTATGTTGAATAAGAGTGGTAAGAGAGGGCATCCTTGTCTTGTGCCAGTTTTTAAGGGAAATGCTTCCAGCTTTTGCCCATTCAGTATGATATTGGCATTGCCATTGTTAAGGTATCAAACTGACTTTTAGAAAATTTGGAACATAAAAAAAAATTCTCAATGTGCTTTACTAATTTGGAGATTTATATTTCTGTCTGCCATACAAAGTGGAAGTCAGTAAAACTTCCTAGGGGAACATATTTTCAGCAAGTTGCAACTTACATCAATAAAGTGTAATCTCTTGTTAGAGGATATAGAGACATGCAGTTGTTGTGAATTACATAACCATTTCCAAAAATTCTAATAAAGTGATTCTCCTTCCTCTACATGTTTTTCTATGTGGGTGATTTATTTAGTTCCATAAATAAATGTATAAATGAATTTAAAATATACTTTTAATTTTTGTATTTAGTTGTTTGTCAAATATTTAGTATATTTTTATTTGCTTTAAGAGGCACATAATATTTCTCTATTTCTCCATTTCTTATTTCATACATTTATTCTAATATTCTAATATTGACCTTTTAAAGTATTCTATATAAATATAACTCAACCCATAGTACTCCTGTAATTAATATTCTCCAGTGGTCATGCCATCACCTAAATAATAAAATCAAAGTCTTTAACTTAGCTTTGTATGTCTGTCATAATATGATTTATGCTTAGTATTCTCACTTGATTTCTCACCATTCCCTCCTTTGCCTTTTATGTAGCATTGAGCTCTCAACCATGGTGTTTCTGGCCTTAAAACATTTGCTTAGGTTACTCATTTTTATTCATTCATTAAACACATTTCTTGGATACCTACTCTTGGTGTTAGTAATTTAAAAAATTAAAACATTGCTTCTGCTCTAAAAAAGCACATTAATTAGTGTTCTTTGTAATAATAATAATAATAAAAAACACTACAGTACAACACAGAAGCTTCTTTGCCTTCAAGAAAATACATTACACTTCCTAAATATCCCTGGTCTGTTTCTCCTTCCTACTTCCTTCTTTTTCATCTTCAAGTCAAGAAATCAGGTCACTATCATATTTAATCATCTGCCATGCCATGAGGTCCATTAGGGGATAATGGAAGCACAGGGTATGTGGAAGATGAGGCCTTTTTCCTCGCTTAGTAGACAATATATCTACGGGGACATAAATGAACCACCTAGAGATTGATTTAATGTGAGGATCAGCAAACTTTTGTTTATTCAGGACCAGATTTTAAATACTTTTGGCTTTTAGAGACATACAGTCTTTGTCACAACTGTTCAGCTCTATCCTTGTAGGGCAAAACCAGCCATTGACAATAGGTACATAAATAATGCGGATGGCTGCGTTCCAATAAATCTTTGGGTAACATACTGACTTTGGCCTTGGGGCTACAGTTTATCCTCTACTGATTTAATGGATAGAAAATAAAAGATATAGTTTAAAAAATTACTCATATAAATAGTCAGAGAAATCAAATGCATTCTGTGTTAGGGCCAATCAGGAGAGCATACCTGGTTGCAGTAATTACTAAACAGGCACTTGCAGAAAAAATGTCCAAACCAGGCTTTCTCTACAAAGTAGAATAATAAGACTAAAGTCTTAGAGATAGTTATGCAAACAGCATCATTGACCTTAAAAAGCAAGTCAAACATGGAAAATTACCAGAATTAAATTTAGAGTTCTCCATAGAAACGGTACCATAGCATACACACACACACACACACACACACACACACACACACACACGTATACACACATACACACACACAAATAACCACATATATGCATATATGTTTAAATATAAATAAACATATTTGTTTATATTTATATATATTTATATATAAATATAAATAAACATATCTGTTTATATTTATATATATTTATATATAAATATAAACAAACATTTATATTATATATATAATATATAATATATATAATATATTTATATATAATATAAATATAAACAAACATATATATATATATGGAGCCTGACAAGTCTCAAGATGTGCAGATGGCAGACTAGAGACCCAGGAAAGCTGATGGTGTAGTTCCAATCTGGGGAAAAAAAAAAAATCAGCGTAACAGCTAAAAGTCTGGCAGGCAGGAGGAATTCCCTCTTACTCAGTGGAGGGTCAGCTTTTCGTTTTATTCAGGCTCACCTACATTGTGGAGGAAAGTCTACTTTATTCAATCTGCCAACTTGAATGTTAAACTCATTCAAAAATACTGTCACAGAAATGCCCAGAATAATGTTATACCACTATTTGGGCATCCCATAACTCAGTCAAAGTGACATATACAATTTATCATCTCATAAAGCAAGTTGGTATTTCTGAGGACAGTTTGTATAACAGGAGCCAGGAAAGTCTAATTGCCTTTGACAAAGCACCACTTCACCATAACACATGCCTCTTTCCCAGCCAACCTAGTGAACGAAAACCAACAAGTTGACACTAAAAGTTAAAGTTATTTAATACCCCTTGAAAATTCGTGAAATCAATAGTAGTAATTAGTTCTTCTAGTTTCATATTTCCTTTTCCCCAATAGGGTATACACGCACACACACAATCTAATTGCAAAATCACAAATCTACATAATGACAATGCTTCAGTCTGTTTTGTGCTACTATAAAAGAATATCTGAGACTGAGTTCTTTAAAATGAATAGAAATTTATTGGCTCCCAGTTTTGGAGGCTGGGAAGTCCAAGGTTGAGGGTTAAATGTCTGGGGAGGGTTTTTCTGTAGCATTGTTCCATGGTGGAAGGGCAAAGTAAGGATGAGAGAAAGCAAAAGATTGAGATCTCAGCCTCAAACTTTTTTATAAGCAGCATTAATCTATTCATGAGGATGGAGCTCTCATGACCTAAAAACCACCCAGTAGGTCCCACCTCCCACCACTGTCACACTGGGGGTAAAGTTTCCAACACATGCTTTATAGGGGCACATTCAAACCATCACAGACATATATCATATATTTTTTATATTGTGAAGAGCACATTGCCTTGTTGTATCTGGCTTTGTATAAACCAAGTTGTAGAGCTATTTTATATGTCATTTTAACCTTCTTACTTTAGTATTTTATTAGCAGAATTTAATAGAAAACATCATAAAATAAAGTAGGTATGAGCATAACTACTTTTTAATTTAGCAATAGGGTGTTGCCCTGTTGCTGAGACTAGGCTGGAGTAAAGCGGTGCAATCATAGCTCACTGCAGCCTCAAACTCCTAGGCTCAAGTGATTCTCCAGTCTCAGCCTTCCAGGTAGCTAGGACTATATGCATGCACCACCACACCAGCTAATTTTTTAAATTTTTGTAGAGACAGCATCTTGCTATGTTGCCCAGGCTGGTCTCAAACTCGTGGCCTGAAGGAGTATTCCAGCCTAAACCTCCCAAAATGCTGGGATTACAGGCATTAGCCACCACATCTACTCAGCATAACTATGTCCTTATTCTTAACTTATTGTGACATAGTATTATCGTGGTCCTTTTTTTGTTTTTTTCGTTCTCTTTACCACAGGAAAAGAAGAAAAGTCATTTTATTTATGCCATCTACTCAAATGACAAGTGTCAACATTCCATAGCTTAAGTAAAAATTCATTAGAATGACTATCTGGCCGTATCAAATTCTGCTTTCTTTCACATTGCTGCATCTCTCCCATCCAACCTAACCACCATCAGCCAGTTTCACTAAAGAAGCAAACATATTACATATTAGCATAAATAAAATGTACGGAGCCGTCACTTAAATGTGGCATCCTTTTAGATTGACACATATCTGTGAAACTGAATTTCTGATGCTAGAACTCTTGAAATCTGTTTATTTAATTCTCATTGGCCCGAAAATTCCTTTACATCTTAGATTTGTTGTCTCATGTGTTTTTTGTTTTTTTTTTTTTTTTTTTTTTTTTTTTTTGAGGCGGAGTCTTGCTCTGTCACCCAGGCTGGAGTGCAGTGGCGCAATCTCGGCTCACTGCAAGCTCCGCCTCCCGGGTTTACGCCATTCTCCTGCCTCAGCCTCTCCGAGTGGCTGGGACTACAGGCGCCCGCTACCACGCCCGGCTAATTTTTTGTATTTTTAGTAGAGACAGGGTTTCACCATGGTCTCGATCTCCTGTCTCATGTTTATAAAAGCGACTGACATCTAGCTCCAACCACTATTTTTCTGACAAACAAGATACAGTTTGGGATTTGACAAAACAGCTCTCTTTTATGGGGCTTTTGACAAAAAGAAAAAACTTTATAGATTGAAGCATATCTAAAGTCATCAATTTCTGAACTAGTTATAAATATGTCAAATAGCATTCTTCTAAGTAAACAGTGAATATTATTTCTTTATTTTTTCTTACTTTTCCTTCAAAACCTCTGAAGCTGTCCTTAAAGGAATATAAAATTTAAAGGAGAAAATATGGTTTGCAGGTGAGATTTTCTGTTAACATTGAGTCTGCATTGGTTGTAGTCAATGCTTTTATTTTTCTTCTGGGAATAGCAGTAAATTTATGTGTTGGTGACATTTCAGAAATCCCATCTTGGACTATGACTTACACTCTGTATTGCATTATAAATACTGACTTGCTTTCAAACTCCATGGTGTCTCTCACATAGAAACCAACATGACAGTGAAATTATTATACAACTTACTTTACAACATTTATTACCCTTGCTGGATATATATATATGTGTGTGTGTTTGTGTTTGTGTGTGTGCGTGTGTTCACAATAGCCTCTGGGTTTTGAGGTATGTATATATTTTTTAATTACCTAAGTTCTATACATTTTATATATTTTTTAAAAAATTTTTTCTGTGCTTAATGTCTGCTGTAGAAAAAAATGCACATGTAATTGGAAATTAAGATAACAAATTTCAAGTTAGGATCTGATTCTGTCTGAAGGGGAATCGTTTACATTGCTGCTCTGGATTTATGTATGCTATGAATTTTGGTAGGAAAAGGATTTCTTCTCTAAATTTATTATTAATAATGTCTTAATCTTTCTGTTTTATCCTCTTTGGTTTCAAACCTTTCTTACGTAGTTTTTGGTCATTTTGTTCTACCTTTTCTGTTCTTTTTGTCAATGTTCCATTTATAGGCATGCAAGTGAAAATTCATATTGTGTCAGTAATAACGCCAATTTTGTCCTTTCCAATAAATAATGCTGTGCCTTGTTAAGGTATCCAAGTTAATTATTTAGTGTGAAATGAAGACACAAACGTAAAATTTCAATTGTGCAAAGGTAGTAGTTAAACAGAGCTATTTCTGTGAACAATGGGGAGACACTGGAGATGTAACAGATGAGTCAGAGCTCTGTTTGGATATTTGTTTTGAATCACTTTGCTGAGAACATAAATGTGGAACAGTCGTCTTGACTTTATAGTGTGTAATACACCAGTAATGAAAATATCTAGTTTTTCTTTTTGTCTCCAAACAAAAAGGGCTACTATAACAAATCACCACAAACTCGGTGGCTTAAAATGACAGACATATATTCTCTCACAATTCAGGAGACCAAAAGCCCGAAATCAAAATGTTAACAGGGTTGATTCTTCCTGGGGGCTCTGAAGAATGATCTGTGTCATGCCTCTCTTCTAGTTTCTGTTAACTGCTGGCAATCCTTGGTGTTGCGGGGATTGTAGCCATGTGACTTCTGCCTCTCTTTTCACATGGTCTTCTTGGTGTCTCTGTAGTTTACCTGCTCTATAGGGAATATATGTTTTTGGATTTAGGGCTCAACCTAAATCAAGGATGATCCCATCTTGAGATCCTTATCTTAATCACATCTGCAAAGACTTTTTTTTTTTTTCCCAGAGAAAGTCATACTCGCAGCTTCCAGGTAGAAGTGTCTTTTGGGCATAATTCAGACTAGTAAAATCTACCCTCTGGCCTCTGAATACTTACATTTGTTTTAAATGCAAACTATATTTACCACCTCTCAATAACCTTGATAGCCCAAACTTATTATATCATGAACTCTGAGTCCAAAATCTCATCTAAATATCAAGTCAAAAAGTCCCAAATCTCATCTAAGTCATATATGAGTGAGACTGAGTATGATCCTTTTGGGAGTAGAATTCTTCTCCATCTGTGGATGTATGGAACTGCAAAACAAGTCATCTGCTTCCAAAATACAATAATGGCCCAGGTGTAGAATAGATATTTTTATTCCATAATAGAAGGAACATGGTGGTCACTGGTCACAAGGAAGTTCAAAATCCAGCAGGAAAAAATTTGATTGGATTTCAAAGCCTGAGATCATCCTCTGTGGCTTGATGTTCTGTCCTCTGGGATGCAGGTTGTCCTGCAAACATCTGTGTCACCCTCAGAGTTATTCTTCCTTTTTCTTCTAGGGTAGTACATATGCAGCTGAGTAGCTCCGTGATCCCATTTCCTGCTTACAGAATTGTAGAAGTTCAACAGTCTTTTGTCATTCTTTCCTGTTTCTGTCTCTTTCAGTCCGAGATGGCAATGTTTCTACTGATACACCATTCTTAAAAACCATGTTGATCTCTTGTGTATGTCTTGTGGTATAAGCCATCAGACAATAGTCCTCCACTATCTTTCATGGAAAAGCTCATTTCTATTTCTGGCTTCTGCTGAGATATTTGATTAGATGCATGAGTCACACCCTTGGAGTCTTTAGCTAAAGATTGTTAAGCCATACACTTGAACTTCTTTCCAGAGCACACTTTCGGAACAGTGAATTTCCCATAGATTTTGACACCAATTCTCTAATATCAATCTGGTGTTCTACAATTCAATTCAGTTCTGACACTAACTACCTGGAATTAGTGCAGACCCCACAAGTTAAGGGTTAACTTTCAATTCCAATATTAACTACTCAGAAATAGCCTCATATCCTATAAGTTAAAGGGCAAGGTCCTTAACAAGACTGCCCTTACTTCAGATGCCAGCCATGAGAAAGCATCCCCAGGCCACCTGCATTTCCATCTGACTTGGCTACAAATGTGGGAGTTTCCGCAAGCCCCTTTCAGTTTCTTGGGCTTGTAGCTGCATATCCTCAGTCTCTGTCTCTATTTTCACATAGCTTTCTCCTCGGTGTCTTTACTATTCTAAAAGGATGTCTGTTAATGTATTTAGGACCCACTCTAAATCCAGAAAGATGTCATCTTGAGATACCTTACATTAAATAAATTACATCCACAAATACCCTTTACCAAATAATATCATATTCTCAGGCTCCAGTGGCTATACATTTTGGAGGAACACAATTCAATTTACTACAACTCCCCACCTTCCTCTCTTCTCTGTCTTATTCTCTCTCATTCCTGATCTTGCTTCCTTTTTTGCAAAATATTTTGATATACTAAAATGATATCTTTCTTGAAGCCAGTGGTTATTTATGTCAAATTTTACTTATAACTAGGAAACCTGCCTAAATTTTTCAAGGTTTACCACCTCTCCTATAGTTCAAACATTTATATTTGAATTTTTTTTATTATTATACTTTAAGTTTTAGGGTACATGTGCACAATGTACAGGTTTGTTACATATGTATACATGTGCCATGTTGGTGTGCTGCACCTATTAACTCATCATTTAGCATTAGGTATATCTCCTAATGCTATCCCTCCCACTTCCCCCCACTCCACAACAGTCCCCAGTGGGTGATGTTCCCCTTCCTGTGTCCATGTGTTCTCATTGTTCAATTCCCACCTATGAGTGAGAACATGTGGTGTTTGGTTTTTTGTCCTTGTGATAGTTTGCTGAGAATGATGGTTTCCAGCTTCATCCATGTCCCTACAAAGGACATGAACTCATCATTTTTTATGGCTTCATAGTATTCCATGGTGTATATGTGCCACATTTTCTTAATCCAGTCTATCATTGTTGGACATTTGGGTTGGTTCCAAGTCTTTGCTATTGTGAATAGTGCCACAATAAAAATATGTGTGCATGTGTCTTTATAGCAGCATGATTTATAATCCTTTGGGTATATACCCAGTAATGGGATGGCTGGGTCAAATGGTACTCTAGTTCTAGATCCCTGAGGAATCCTCACACCGACTTCCACAATGGTTGAACTAGTTTACAGTCCCACCAACAGTGTAAAAGTGTTCCTATTTCTCCACATCCTCTCCAGCAACTGTTGTTTCCTGACTTTTTAATGATGGCCATTCTAACTGGTGTGAGATGGTATCTCATTGTAGTTTGATTCACATTTCTCTGATGGCCAGTGATGATGAGCATTTTTTCATGTGTTTTTTGGCTGCATAAATGTCTTCTTTTGAGAAGTGTCTGTTCATGTCCTTTGCCCACTTTTTGATGGGGTTGTTTTTTTCCTGTAAATTTGTTTGAGTTCATTGTAGATTCTGGATATTAGCCCTTTGTCAGATGAGTAGGTTGCAAAAATTTTCTCCCATTCTCTAGGTTCCCTGTTCCCTCTCATGGTGGTTTCTTTTGCTGTGCAGAAGCCCTTTAGTTTAATGAGATACCATTTGTCAATTTTGGCTTTTGTTGCCATTGCTTTTGG
The DNA here is from genome assembly GCF_006542625.1 of Nomascus leucogenys. Classification (NCBI taxonomy): domain Eukaryota; kingdom Metazoa; phylum Chordata; class Mammalia; order Primates; family Hylobatidae; genus Nomascus; species Nomascus leucogenys. Next base: position 22,032,099 of record NC_044400.1, read on the forward strand.
TGTTTTAGACATGAAGTCCTTGCCCACACCTATGTCCTGAATGGTATTGCCTAGGTTTTCTTCTAGGGTTTTTATGGTTTTAGGTCTAACATGTAAGTCTTTAATCCATCTTGAATTAATTTTTGTATAAGGTGTAAGGAAGGGATCCAGTTTCAGCTTTCTACATATGGCTAGCCAGTTTTCCCAGCACCATTTATTAAATAGGGAATCCTTTCCCCATTGCTTGTTTTTGTCAGCTTTGTCAAAGATCAGATGGTTGTAGATATGCAGCATTATTTCTGAGGGCCCTGTTCTGTTCCATTGGTCTATATCTCTGTTTTGGTACCAGTACCATGCTGTTTTGGTTACTGTAGCCTTGTAGTATAGTTTGAATTCAGGTAGCGTGATGCCTCCAGCTTTGTTCTTTTGGCTTAGGATTGACTTGGCGATGCGGGCTCTTTTTTGGTTCCATATGAACTTTAAAGTAGTTTTTTTCCAATTCTGTGAAGAAAGTCATTGGTAGCTTGATGGGGATGGCATTGAATCTATAAATTACCTCGGGCAGTATGGCCATTTTCACGATATTGATTCTTCCAACCCATGAGCATGGAATGTTCTTCCATTTGTTTGTATCCTCTTTTATTTCACTGAACAGTGGTTTGTAGTTCTCCTTGAAGAGTTCCTTCACATCCCTTGTAAGTTGGATTCCTAGGTATTTTATTCTCTTTGAAGCAATTGTGAATGGGAGTTCACTTATGATTTGGCTCTCTGTTTGTCTGTTATTGGTGTATAAGAATGCTTGAGATTTTTGCACATTGATTTTGTATCCTGAGACATTGCTGAAGTTGCTTATCAGCTTAAGGAGATTTTGGGCTGAGATGATGGGGTTTTCTAGATATACAATCATGCCATCTGCAAACAGGGACAATTTGACTTCCTCTTTTCCTAACTGAATGCCCTTTATTTCCTTCTCCTGCCTGATTGCCCTGGCCAGAACTTCCAACAATCACCTCAAGTCATTAAAACTTTCATTGCTATGGTTGTTGCATTTATTAATATCTACTTTGCACTGATCACCATTTTATAATCACTTCATTCCACTATACCTTAAATTAACCTTGTTCATAAATGCGTGAACCTATCTATGTGTGCATGTAGATAAAAATAGTTTCTATTATATAATGCTATTACATATCAGTGCCAATCAAATACACTAATTGTTTATAGAATTCCTAATACATGCAAGGCCAAGTGCATACAGCCTGTCAAACTGTTATCCAGGGGTCTGCTGATTTAAAAAAAAAATCACCAAGGGAGCTTGTTGAACCAGCAATTTACAGGCACAACCTCAGATCTCTCCAGTAATAAACAATGAAATATGGGGGCTTTCCTCTTTGTAATTCTCATTTGTTGTGTATGCATGCATCATCACACTTAAAAACAAATAACGCAATTTAGTGTATCATGTTTTATTTAGAAGAGTGTTGGCAACAAGGACTGTATCATATTCATCTTTATAGCAAAGAGTTTCACCGATGCCATTCATCTTTGAGAACCACAGGACATATGAATCCATAGAATCAGGAATGCTGCATGTATAGGGATAAATGTCAAGGATTGTGAAATTGTAAGGATAGTGGTCAGGGTATTCTATAATAACATTGCTTGAGTTTGAAGCCCAGTCACATTCTTACTTTGTATTGAATTGGACAAATGTAACCTACTAGGTAGAGAAATTACAAAGTATTTTCCTCTGAGGTTTGAGAAACACAAACATATAGATAATCCATATAAAGCAGAAATCTTTATTAAATTTTAAGTGAGTTGCTAAATACCGTATACAATTATTAATAAAGAAGTATACAACATGGTTATACCATAGACTTATTATTTCTAAATTTTTCTATATCATGAATGTGAGGAAGGTGATCAGCAATATCTATAATAACAGAACAGCTGTGGTTAACATTTGTTGTTCACATACTGCATCGTAGAAACTTTACTGGGTTTTATACCCATTATTTCTTATCCTCACAGAACTTCAATGCAGTTGAGAATTATGATTGTGGAAGGTCACAGATAGTCAAGTAGAAGCAGTATGTGAAGTTCAACTACATTCCTCCAAAGTGCATGTCTCTTCCTTGTATGCCCAAGATACTTTAGTGTTCATGTAAGATGTTATAAGGCGCTTTGTGCTCAACTCAGCAACGTATTGGTTGACTTCCATATGAGTTACTTTCTACAGTATCAGGAGAAGTAAATTTACAAGAGTATTCCAGGAAGAAAGTTTGTGGTTCTAACAGGCAAAATGGAGAAAATACCATTGTAGAAATAAGAACAGCAGGTTTCTGGGGTGCCAAAAATGTTTTTACCCCTGATTGGGGTGTCCACCTTTGCTTAAGGAAAATGAGACACCTGAAGTCTATTTGGAAAACTGCTGGGATTTTTTATGGCGAACACATTATATGTTCTTTTAAGTAACCCCGTTGTTTGAGTTTGATGGGTTCTTATGTTCACTTTATCGAAGAAGAAACTGAGGCTTTGGAGAGCTATGCTTTTTTATAAGACACTGCTGTGTTCTGAATGTTTGTGTCCTCTCTAGGGTTTATATATTCAAATTCCAACTAAAGGCAATGGTCTTAGAAATTAGGGCCTTTGGGAGGTAATTAGGTCGTAAGGGGGCAGCCCTTATGGACAGGATTAGTGTCCTTAAAAAGAGACCCCAGAGAGCTGCCTTACTCCCTCCACCATGGGAGAATACAGCAAGAAGCTATAGCCTGTGAACCAAAAAGTGGGTCTGCACCAGACACCCCATCTGCTGGTACCTTGATCTTGAAATTTTACTGTCCAGAACTGTGAGAAATAATAACTTATTGTTTATAAACCACACAGTTTATGCTATTTTTGTTATGGCAGCTTAAGCTGACTAAGACAGCTACATAACTAATGTGTGGTACAAGACACCTGGGACTTTGCTATTCTGATTTTTAAATTAGCAATCTTTCTTCTGTCACACATAACATATCCTTCCTTTAGGCTATATTTAATTTTGTTGGGCTTTTGCCAGGATTCATTGCATAGTCAACCCATATGTGCTTATCTTCAAAGTTTGTGATATAATTTATAATGTTATTGGAAGGAAGTTCAAACGGTTAATTTCTGTTGCTTAATCAAAAGAATAAATGCACTTTACTTATCACCCTGGACTATGTTCATTCATTTGTTTAGAAAATATTTATTGAGTATCCCCTTTACCTCAGAAAATCCTGTATGAAAGCAGATAAACAGGTATCTATCTGGCCTTCAGGAAGCTTAAAGCATACTGGAGAAGACATATGTAAATCAAATCATCACGTAATCTAGTTAAAACTCCATAATTGTCAATCATGATAAAGGTTACATAAATAGACTTTTAGGGTGAATAGGAGGAATTGGACTTGTTGGTAGAGTGAGGAAAGGTTTCTTCCAGGAGGAAAAGCAAAGTAAGGCATCTCCAAGCAGAGGCCACAACATGAGAAACAGACCTTCTAGAAGCTTCAGGTCAATACTGGAGACTACAAGCAGGCTGGAGTGCTGCCTACAAGGGGTACCTGATGCAAAAAGAGGCAAGAGAAACAAGTGACATCTAGACTTGTTCGGGCTTTCTATTCTATATCATGCTCACTTATGTCAAAAAGCTTTGTACTTATCTGTAGAGAAAAGAGAAGGCACTGGAGGGTGTAAAGCAGGGAGTGAAAGGAATATATTTGAGTAATGGGAAGATTGCTGTGCCTGTGCTGGAGAAACCAGATTAGAAGAAGCAAGTGTTGATCTTGAAAGTCAGGTCAGGAAGAAAATAATTATAGCTTGAACAAGTGGGAGAAAACAAGTGAGAGTCATTCATGTGGTAATTCTACAACCAACAGTGAAAGATTATATATGGGGCCTGAAAAAAAGCGAGGGGTTAAGGATGATGCCACAGATTCTGGCCTTAAGATTAGTGGTGACATTTGCTAGTATCATGAGAATCAGAGCAGATTTCAGATGAAGACTGACAATTTAGTTATGTTGAATAAGAGTTTTAATTTAAAAGATTTAAGACATCTAGTTACACATTAGACATTTAGGTCTAACTCAGAGTTTGAGTTTATTTTCCTTTCATTTCGCCTTAGAAGTAATAGACAATAATCATGGCTCTTTTAACATTTGATGGAATTTTTTCTTACAGTATTATAGAAGGACAGCTATGCAAACTCCTTGTCAGAAATGATGTGTTATCACTCGGTCTTTATTTTTTCTTCATCCACAATGCTTTGGATGCTTATAATTGCAAATAACCGAAAACCCAACTCTAACTTATTAAAAAATAACTATTTTACTTATGGAAATGAGTAAGTGCAGAGGTAGGGTGGGCTTCAGGTGCCATTTGATCAGTGCTCCAGCTCCATTTTCCTGAGGTTTCCTCAACTACTTTCTGTTTTGTCTTCAGACTCAGGCTGGTATTCCATATGGAAGAAAAGGCCTATAGTGGTACCAAAGTTAACCATCTGAACACCATGTCATCCAAAGCAAGAAAAGGGCATCTCTATTACAAAACTTCTAAGAAGAGTCCTGAGAAATAACTGTCTTAGCCTTGGAACACATGTGCCACTCCAGGAGCTAAGAATGGAATAAAATCGCTCAAAGCCACACAGATTCTACTATACACAGGGGCTTATTTGAAAAAAGAAAATGGATATTAGAGAAGCAAACAACAGCTACTCCTAACAACATTTTTGGGCAGATAAACATCCATGCACAAGTTTCTGTAATGTATGCCTTTTCCAATATGTTTTGATCAACCTGAGATTTGCTCATTTTCTCTCCAAAAAAGAATTTTTTTTTTAAATGTATTATACAGTTGTAACATCTAGCTCTGATCTTTAGGCTCACTGGATGACCTGTCTTCTTCATCAGGTTCATAGACAGCTTCTCACAGTTCAGTATTTATGGGTAAATAAAACTTTAGTCTGATACATAAATTTTCATAAAAATTACCTCTAGGAGAAGGAGCAGTTGGAAATAAGAAACAGTGGTAAGTTGCCTGTAACGCACATAGGATATCCTATGGGCAAGAGCAACAAAGCCTCTCTGTATTGTTGAAGTGAGTTCTTCAGTCCACTGGCTGGGCCCTTGTTCTGCTCTGCAGGAAGAACTTTCCTGTACATTTTAATCTTCTCCATGGTCGCAGGCACTGCACTTTGGGGAGGTTTTTCCTTTAAGAAATCTTAAAAAGCAGTCCATTTCCATGTGATAATGATTATTCAGAGGGCTGGAGATCATCCCATAGCTTGAAAAATTGTAAGCCTTTGGAAGTCAGTCTTGAGGTTATTGGCGATACACTGTCCCGTAAGTATTCAGCAGGCTTCAGGTCTACTTTGGCTGCCCTACAAAGGCAGGAAGGACCCTCATTCAAAAGTTAGTCTAAATGTTGAGACTGATGTTGCCACACATAGAAGAAGGTATGAAAAGGATATGTATACATCGGGGCTTTTGTGGGAAGGGTGGGGCAGGCCTCCCAAGCTTCTCCTAACAAAGCTTTAAAAGTGCCAGGAAAGAGGCTGGCTGAGGTGGTTTATTGTGGTTAGGGCTTGCAGCTCTACCGAGGGTTCTCACAGGTGAGCCCCAGCTTGCATGGTTTAAATCTCCACTGGCTTCGAAAGAGGCAGCAGCCAGCCTTTCTCATCAGCTTCCCCAGAAGTGGGCCACAAGGGGGAGAGGTAAGGATAAGGCTTAAAAGACATCAGCTATCAAGTATTTTCTTAAAAAAGCAGTCAGACTTTTTAGCTACATGGTTTATATTCATTTCTAATGTTTTTTATGTACTAGAGGTCATAGACTCTTATCTGGCCAATATTTGCAGCTACTAATGAGCTTGAGGTTTTCTGTCCACTCTCAGCAAGTGCTTCTATCTTTCCAATCTTCAACTGAAATGTGTGTTGGGGCACATTGAACAAAGTGGGCCTAGGGAAACAAGGTAAAGGTAAATTGCCCTTTCAACCCAGGCTGCTTCCCAGCTTTTTCTCACACTGAAGTGATTATTTCCTACAACAAACAGAGATTACTCTGCTGGAGTTGTGTGAGGAGGCTTTGGGGATCTGGCTTTTCCTGTGTCACCGTCTTAAACCCATAATAATTTTAACTTTACTATTTCCACTAGAAAAGATTTGAGGTAGAGAATCTGGTTCTTAAATCTGAAATGTTTCAAAATGTTGAGTGTCATCAACATGGAATGCAGGCCACAGGCAGAAAGGACTCTCATAGTAAAGCTGCAGATCTTCCTCTGCTTCTCTGCAGAACAGTTTCAAAGCTGCTTATCTCTGTGATGAATGAACTTACTGAAAGTACCAAAAATAGCAATCAGGTAATACTACCCTGACTTTTGAGCCATGTCCCCTAATGCTGTGTCCTTTATAAGCACAACATCCATGTCCAAACTTATTTTTTTATTTTTTCTTAATTGATACATGATATTTTACATATTTGTGGGATACATGTGATAGTTTGTTACATGCATAGAATGTAATGATCAAGCCAGGGTATACAGGGTGTCCATCACCTCAAATATTTATTATTTCTATATGTTGGGAGCATTTCAAGTCGTGTAGATATTTTGAAATATACAATACTTTGTTCATTATAGTCATCCTACTCTGCTATGGAACATTAGAACATATTCCTTCTAACTGTATGTTTTTACCCATTAACCAACCTCTTTTTATCTTCCTCACCCCTCACACACGGCTTCTTCAGTCTCTGATATCTATTGTTTTATTCCCTATCTTCAGGAGATCCACTTTTTTTTAGCTCCCCTATGTGAGTGAGAATATGGGATCGTTGTCTTTTTGTGCCTGGCTGATTTCACTTAACATGATGACCTCCAGTTTCATTCATGTCACTGCAAATGACAGGATTTCATTCTATTACTGAATAGTATTTTGTTGTGTATGTGTACCACATTTTCTTTATCAAGTCATCCATTGATGGATACTTAGGTTGATTCATTATCTTTGCTATTATTAATAGTTCTGCAATAAACATAAGGCTGCAGGTATCCCTTTGATAACACTGATTTCCTTTCCTTTGCATAAATACCCAAGTAGTGGGATTAGTTCTATTTTTAGTTCTTTGAGAAATCTGCATACTGGTTCCCACAGTGGCTGTACTAATTCACACGCCTACCAACAATATATAAACGTTCATTTCTCTTTCATCATTAGCATCTATTATTTTTTGTCTTTTTAATAATAACCATTCTAGTTGGGGTAAGATGATATCTCATTGTGTTCATTTGCATTTCCCTGATGCTGAGTGATGTTGAGCATTGGTTTATATACCTATTGGCCATTTGTAAGTCTGTCTTTTTTCGAGAAATGTCTGTTTATGTCGTTTGCCCACATTTTAATGCAATTCTTTTGGGTTTCTTTTTTGTTTGTTTGTTTGTTTACTATTGAAATGAGTTCCTTGTATATTCTGCATATTAGTCTCTTGTCTGATGAATAGTTTGCAAATATTTTCCCCCATTCATTCTACAGGTTTTCTCTTAACTCTGTTGATTATTTTCTTTGCTGTGCAGAAGCCTTTAAGTTTAATATAGTCCCATTTGTCTATTTTTGTTTTTCTTTCCTGTGCTTTTTAAGTCTTAACCATAAAATTTTTGCCTAGACCAATGTCCTGAAATGATTCTCCTATGTTTTCTTCCAGCACATTTATAGTTTTGGGTCTTATGTTACATCTTTAATCCATCTTTAATTGATTTTTGTTTATGAAAAGAGATAGGGGTTGAGTTTCATTCTTTTGCATAAGGAAATCCAGTTTCCCCAGCATTATTTATTGAAGGGGGTATCTTTTCTCCAATGTATATTCTAGGTGCCTTGTCAAAACTCAATTGTCTATAAATATGTGGAATCTGAGTTCTTTGGTTTTTTTGTTTTGTTTTGTTTTTAGAGACAGGGTCTCGCTTTGTCACCCGAGTGCAGTGGTGCGATCTCGGCTCACTGCAACCTCTGACTTCCGGGTTCAAGCTATTCTCCTGCCTCAGCCTCCCAAGTAGCTGGGATTACAGGAACCTGCCACCATGCCTGGCTGATTTTTTTTTTTTTTTTGTATTTTCAGTAGAGACAGGGTTTCACCTTGTTGGCCAGGATGGTCTCGATCTCCTGACCTCGTGATCTGCCCGCCTTGGCCTCCCAAAGTGCTGGGATTACAGGCATGAGCCACTGCACCCAGCCTATCTGAGCTCTTTATTCTGTTCCTTTAGCCTATATATCTGTTTTCATAACAATGCCATGCTATTTTATTTTCTATAGCCTTGTAATATACTTTGAAGTCAGGTAGTATAATTGTTCTAACTTTGTTTGTTTTGCTCAGTATTGTTTTGGGTATTTGGGCTCAATTTTGGTTCCATATGAGCTTTCAGAAATTTTTTTCTATTTCTGTGAAAAAGGATGTAAATAGCTCGACAGGAATTCCATTGAATCTATAGATTGTGTAGTATAGTCACTTTCAATAATATTAACAATGCTGATCCATGAACATGAGATGTTTTTCTATTTGTGTGTATTCTCTTGAATTTCTTTCATCAGTTTTTTTAAATTTTTTTTTCTTGTGAAAGCATTTCACCCCCTTGGTTAAATTTATTTCTGAGTATTTTATTTGTAGCTATTATAAGTGGAATTGCCTTTTTGATTTCTTTCTCAGCTCGTTCATTATTCACGTACAGAAACACTAATGACATTTTTAGTGTTGTTAATTTTGTATCCTGCAGCTTTACTGAATTTATCAGATCTAAGTTTTGTGGTGGGGTCTTTAGGTTTTTCTAGATATAAGATCATGTCTTCTGCAAAGAGAGACAATTTGACTTCCTTTTTCCAATTTGACTGATTTTTTTTTCTCTTGCCTGATCACTCTGGCTATAATCTCCAATACTATGTTGAGTAACAGTGGAAAAAATGGGCATCATTGTCTAGTTTCAGTTCTTAGAAAAAAGGCTTTTAGCTTTTCCACATTCATTATTTGGTTGTCATATATGGCCTTTATTATGTTGAGGTATGTTCCTTTTATACCCACTTTATTCAATGTTGTTTTTTTCTTTATCAACAGGGGATATTGTATTTTATCAAATGCTTATTATTCCCACCAACAGTGTAAAAGTGTTCCTGTTTCTCCACATCCTCTCCAGCACCTGTTGTTTCCTGATTTTTTAATGATGGCCATTCTAACTGGTGTGAGATGGTATCTCACTGTGGTTTTGATTTGCATTTCTCTGATGGCCAGTGATGATGAGCATTTCTTCATGTGTTTTCTGGCTGCATATATGTCTTCTTTTGAGAAGTGTCTGTTCATGTCCTTTGCCCACTTTTTGATGGGGTTGTTTGTTTTTTTCTTGTAAATTTGTTTGAGTTCATTGTAGATTCTGGATATTAGCCCTTTGTCAGATGAGTAGGTTGCAAAAATTTTCTCCCATTCTGTAGGTTGCCTGTTCACTCTGATGGTAGTTTCTTTTGCTGTGCAGAAGCTCTTTAGTTTAATTAGATCCCATTTGTCAATTTTGGCTTTTGTTGCCATTGCTTTTGGTGTTTTAGACATGAAGTCCTTGCCCACGCCTATGTCCTGAATGGTATTGCCTAGGTTTTCTTGTAGGATTTTAATGGTTTTAGGTCTAACGTTTAAGTCTTTAATCCATCTTGAATTAATTTTTGTGTAAGGTGTAAGGTGTAAGGAAGGGATCCAGTTTCAGCTTTCTACATATGGCTAGCCAGTTTTCCCAGCACCATTTATTAAATAGGGAATCCTTTCCCCATTTCTTGTTTTTGTCAGGTTTGTCAAAGATCAGATAGTTGTAGATATGCGGCATCATTTCTGAGGGCTCTGTTCTGTTCCATTGATCTATATCTCTGTTGTGGTACCAGTACCATGCTGTTTTGGTTACTGTAGCCTTGTAGTATAGTTTGAAGTCAGGTAGCATGATGCCTCCAGCTTTGTTCTTTTGGCTTAGGATTGACTTGGCGATGCGGGCTCTTTTTTGGTTCCATATGAACTTTAAAGTAGTTTTTTCCAATTCTGTGAAGAAAGTCATTGGTAGCTTGATGGGGATGGCATTGAATCTATAAATTACTTTGGGCAGTATGGCCATTTTCACGATATTGATTCTTCCAACCCATGAGCATGGAATGTTCTTCCATTTGTTTGTGTCCTCTTTTATTTCATTGAGCAGTGGTTTGTAGTTCTCCTTGAAGAGGTCCTTCACATCCCTTGTAAGTTGGATTCTGTAAACCAGTTCAACCATTGTGGAAGTCAGTGTGGCGATTCCTCAGGGATCTAGAACTAGAAATGCCATTTGACCCAGCCATCCCATTACTGGGTATATACCCGAAGGACTATAAATCATGCTGCTATAAAGACACACGCACACGTATGTTTATTGCGGCACTATTCACAATAGCAAAGAGTTGGAACCAACCCAAATGTCCAACAACGATAGACTGGATTAAGAAAATGTGGCACATATACACCATGGAATACTATGCAGCCATACAAAATGATGAGTTCATGTCCTTTGTAGGGACATGGATGAAACTGGAAAACATCATTCTCAGTAAACTATTGCAAGGACAAAAAATCAAACACCGCATGTTCTCACTCATAGGTGGGAATTGAACAATGAGAACTCATGGACACAGGAAGGGGAACATCACATTCCGGGGACTGTTGTGGGGTGGGGGGAGGGGGGAGGGACAGCATTAGGAGATATACCTAATGCTAAATGACGAGTTAATGGGTGCAGGAAATCAACATGGCACATGGATACATATGTAACAAACCTGCACATTGTGCACATGTACCCTAAAACCTAAAGTATAATTAAAAAAAGAAAAAGTTTTAAATAACAGAAAAAAAAACAAAAAAAACAAATGCTGATTATTCATGTATAAAAATGATCAGATATTTTTTGTCCTTCATTCTATTGATGTAGTGTATTACATTTATTGATTGCGTATAGTGAATAATCCTTGTATCCCTGGAATAAATCCCACCTGATCATGGTATATTATTTTTTTTATGTGCTGTTGGGTTCAGTTTTCCAGTATTTTGTTGAAGATATTTTGTGTCCATGTTCATCAGAGATATTGATCTAATGTTTTCTTTCTTTTTTTTTTTTTAATGTGTCTTTGTCTTGTGTCAATATCAAGATAACATGGATTTACAGAATGGGCTAGACAGAATTCCCTCCTCTTCAATTTTTTGGAAGAGTTTGAGGCAAATTGGTGTTAGTTAATATTTTTGGTAGAATTCAGCAGTGAAGCCCAAGTATTCCCAATTCAATCTTGGTCAGTTGCATATGTCCAAAAATGTATACAATTTTTCTAGATTTTCCAGTTTGTTGGTTTATAGTGATTCATGATAGTGTTTGATGATCTTCTGTATTTATGTGATATCATTTGCATGTTGTTTACTTTCTAGATATTTGTATAGTTTTAAAAGCTCCTCTTGATATTGATTTCTTGTTTTATTTCATGTCATCTCAGAAGGTATTTTAAATAATTTTAATATTTTAAAATTCATTGAGACTTGGTTTTTGGCCTAACATATGGTATACCCCAGAGAATGTTCCATGTGCTGATCAGAAGAATGCAGGGTTTGTGCAAAATGTTTTGTAGATAAATGTCTGTTAGGTCCATTTGGTTTAAAGTCCAGTTTAAATCCAGTGTTTCTTGGTTCAATTTATGTCTAGATGATCTGTTTCATGTCCAGAATGAGGAGTTTAACTCCCCGCTGTTATTGTATTGGAGTCTATACTCCTTTTAGATCTAGCAATATTTGGTTTATATATCTAGGTGCTCCAGCATTGAGTGTATATATATTTAGATTTGGTATATCCTCTTGATGGATTGATACCTTTATCATTGTGTAATGACCTTGTTTCTTTTTACTGTTTTTGACTTAAAAAAGTGCGTTTATCTGATGTAAGTATAGCTACTCCTGCTTGATTTAGGTTTCTATGGAATAGCTTTTCTATTCCTCTACTTTCACTCTATATACGTCTTTACTGATAAAGCGAGTTTCTTGTAGGCACCACACGATTGCATCATTTTTAAAAACTACATTCAGCCAGTATATATCTTTAAAGTGGAAAATTTAATCTCTTTACATTCCAGGTGGTTATCGATATGTGAGGTTTTATCCCTGTCATGTTGTTAATTGTTTTCTGGTAGTTTTGTATATCCCTTTTTTCTTTTTTATTTCTCTGTTGTTTATCATCATGGTTTGGTAGTTTTTTGAAATAACATTTGAGATTTCTCTGCCTCATTTGTGTGTTTGTTCTACTAAGGAGTTTTATATTTTCATATGTTTCCACGATAGTATATATCATCTTTTCATTTCCAGGTTTGGGACTCTCTAAAGCATTTCTTGTAGGGCCAATCTAGTGGTTAAAAAAAAAAAAAAAAGAAAAGAAAAAAAATTCTCAGTTTTGGCTTACCTGGGAAAGATTGATTTCTTACTCATTTATGAAGGATAACTTTGATGGGTATGTTATTCTTGACTGACTGATTTTTCTTTCAGCACTTTGAATGTATCATCTCTTTCTCCCCTGGCCTGTAAGTTTTTTTTGTTTAATTGTTTTTCCTGAGAAATCCACTGTTATTCTTTCTTCTGCTTAATCTAGTCTATTGTTGAAAATCTGGAATACATTTTTTAAAATTTCATATATTACTGAGTTTGGGAGTTTTCTTTTTTTTAATGGTATCTATATCTTTGGTAAATTTCTCATTCATATCCTGAATTCTTTTCTGATTTCTTTATATTGTTTATGTGTTCAATTGATTTCACTGAGCGTTTTTATTTGTATTCAATTTCTGGCATTTCATCATTTCTTTTTTCCGGAAATTTTTTGTTACAGAATTATAATCCTTTGGATGTGTCCAATTTTCCTACTTTTTCACATATGTGGTATCTTTACATTGATATCTGCACATCTGGTGAAATGGTCACTTATTTTATTCTTTGGATTATCTTTCATAGGGGAAGAATTTTACTGACTACATGTCTATGTTGATTGAGTATGGTATTTTTAATTCTGGGTACATACAGTAATGCAGTCTTTGAATTATATATTCAGCTGTGAATAGCATCAGTAGTATTTGTGAATTCTTTAGTGGCTTGGGTATAATTGTTAGTGGAGGCTGTGGAAACTCCCCGGGGGTTAAGAGCTGCTTTCCTGGGGCTGCTGACAGCAGCTCCATCCTCAACAGCAGCAGTCTCTGTGTTCTAGCTTTATCCCTTTGCTAGGGATAAAGATGCCAGGTGGGCCAGTCCTTGAACCCCAGTAGTGGCAGCTGCAGGCCAAATATTTCTTTTTCTGGTCACCTAGGTGGTTTATTCAGGCACTGGTGTTAGCAGGTCCAGGTGGCCTGATCCTTGGGCTTTCAGGGAGCTTATTCAGGTGCCAGCAATGGAGGTAGTGGGCCAGATGGGTGGGTGGGTCCATAAGCCCGCGAATAGCATATGTGGCATGAAAAATGGTAGTAGTACTGATGTGGCAATTCTTAGGCTCCCAGGTGGCACTTGTTAATAGGGCTGTGATGGGCTAGGCATGCCAGTTTCCTGGAACCCAGTTGGTACATGCAGGCAAGTGCTAGCAGTGGTGTTGGTGGCAGGCTGTGTGGGCCCATCTTCGGGTCCCCAGGAGGAGTGCACATGTGCTAGCAGAGGTGGACCGGCCAGGGTGCTCCCTAGGTCCCTGGGTGGCATGCTCAGTCACTGGTGGGGGGTGATGCCAGGCCAAGCAGGCCTGAACTCACGTCCCCTGGCGGTGCACATGGGTGCAGGCTACAGTAGGTAGGGTAGGACAATCTGCAGTGGTAGAGAGAGAAAGCCTGTTCTTACAGTGTGTGAAATTGTGCAGCAGTCCTGCTGCTGGGAGGCAATGAGTTGCTGTCAGTGGGAGCAGACTCAAGCAGGCAGACAATCAGACTTCAGGTTCTGGGGAGTCTATATTTGGCTCCCCAGTGGCAGTAGCAGCTGTGGTGGTATTCAGGGATATCCCGTACTTTGGACATACTTAGGGCATATATTAGAGCACAGAAGCCATGCTGCTTGTTGTCAGTAGCCCCATATAGGCAGCTTTCAGGCTCTGAGAGTTGCTCACTTTGGCTCCTGGCAGTAGCCACAGCCATGGTGGTTTGCAGGAGGAGTTTCTCCTCAGAGCACAAGCTAGAACACAGAGACTGCTGCTGTAGAGGATGGAGCTGCTGTCAGCGGCCCCAGGAAAGCAGCTCTTAACCCCCGGGGAGTTTCCACAGCTTAGGTTTCCTTTGTCCTAGGGCAGCCTCCCTGGTGTGCTGTACCACCCTTTCCCTGGGGTGTAGAACTCTGTGTGGCCTACAGTTATGGGGACGCTGCCACACTGTTGTGTCTACCTGGTGTTGCACCACTGCAGCCCTCCAAACGGACATGGGAAATTTCAGTGGGGGGGCTCCCAAGATGTGGAGATGCAGGGGCTGTTGGGCACCAGGGCAGGATGCGGTCTGATGGAGACTGCACTCTCACATGGCATTGTGCTGCAGTTTCTTAGGTCTCCAGGCGTGTGTGTGACCCAGCATGAACTCCCTCTCTGGAGCAGTGCCTTTGTGGGATCTCCAGGCAACTGCCTATGCTAATCTAAGGGGCTATGTGGGTTGAGGGCTTCTCCTGTGCCTGGGATTGCAGGAGCCCTCGGTGGGAATGTGGACTGCTGAGGATCTCTCACTTACCCTTTCCTTGCACCAGGGGGTTGGGGGCAGTCTTCAGGATCCCAGCGGATCCTGGCTATACTGGCTAACTCCTTTATCCTCTCCTTCTGTGCCTCAGATGTCTTCTGTCACTTCTCTGCTGAATTCCAATGCTCTTATATGCTCTTTTTGAGAGTGATTATCTATTCATAATTTTAGTTCTTTCTGGAGGAGGCAACTGTCAAATGCCTGTGGTTAGCCATCTTTAGCCTATTATCTCCATGTTGTGATCTTTTCCTAATTTGGCCTTGAGGTCTGTCTATGGAAAGTGGCCGTAAGCTAAGCTGTGTACTCTCTGTAAGAACCCTGACAGGGGAAGTTAATTTCAGGTGTATGTGTCAAGTGAAACACATGAGGAAGTGAAAAAAAAAATGCATGAAACAGAAGAAATGCATTACTTAGAGATCTCAGAGATGTTAGGGTGGCTAATGGGAAGTCCAGAGGCAGTAGAGGGCTCCACTAGCATGAGAGGACCTAGGGGACTATGCCTTTCTCAAGGTCCATAGGAATTACCTTTTTGGCTTTCCTGTGTCGTTTGTGGATGGGCTAATTTAAAGAAAACATATCAGAAAGTGGGAAACTTATTTACATGACTCTGGTGTTAATAATTAAGTGTCTTTTGTGATCAGTAGCTGTAGGATGTGTTGGGTTTTGGGTTAGTGAGATGAGGAACAAGTGGGGTATACTACAGGCAACCGCAGGGAAGGGAAATTTTAGTGAGGCCAAAGGTGACAGAGTCAACAGGGATTCAGACAACTAAAATGGATGCTGAGGCAGCAACTACATTAAACCGATTTATGACAAAACTTTCCAGAGACCACTCACTAACAATTGTATCACCACTGTAGAAAAACCATCAATTTCTCACTTGAGGTAGAAAATTCTACACTCTTCTCCTGCATAACATAATTGAGGACAGTCTATTAACAACACACTGCTCTCAATCTTACTAATATTAAGTGGGGTGGTTTTGCTTTTAAGAAACAAAAAACCTTATTCAAAATGAATTAAGCTATAAATTAAGCTATAAAGATAACTTTATTGTCTTAAATAATTGAAAGAGATTAATAGGTAGGCAAGCTTCAGACATATCAAGAATTCAACTCCATTTCTCTGCTATTCTGTGGACACTCATCTCCTGAGTGTTGCTTTTTTCCAGGCCCATTACTGAACAGTGCAAGGCAGAAGTACTAGGCCTTATAGTGCCCAAAGCAACAGAGTGGCAAATTATGATTTTCTCAATTTTCCCACCAAATATTCTCAGATTTCAGGTCAAATGCCCATCCCAAATGGAAACTTACAGCCAGTATGGCAGAAGGCACTGTTGGAGTTCGACTTGTTACCTGCTCCATTTCTAGAACCTGGGGTGAATTCTGCTATCTAAAAAAATGTGAATTTCCAATAAAATTATACAGACAACAAACTGGTATCCAGTGGACTTGGTACTAAATAAAAATATTTGTCCAATAAGAAGATAGTGCATTTTCAGAGTTCAAACTGTTAATTGATTTCCATGTTAAGTTACATGAGACATAATTGCCCCTCATTTTGTTTCGAGTGCTTACACAGGTTCAACCTGTGCTAGATAATCTCTCCAGTATGTTCCTGTCCTGAAGTGACTTCCAGGGAGGCTCTGGAATTTTCCTTTATGATTGTTGGTGTGACATATCTGATCTACCTGGGGATAGACAAGACTTGGGCTAGGAAAATTAAATGAATGAGCTTTAAAGTCCCTCTTGTCCATTCAGGGGCATGAATATTACTATCCAGGAGGTTATCCATTAATGTATGAAAAATTGTTTTCTGTGGTTTCTCCTGAAAACTTATTATAATCAGTTATAAACTTTTAATACAACCTACTTTTCTTTCATCAAATAGTTTCTTCTAAGAATTGTACAAAGCTTCCACTTTTATAACGTTATGCATTTAAGAAGGCTTTTTAAATAGAAATTGGAATGAAGTCCTTTGAAAGTTTATGCTAAAGTTGTGTCCTTCTGAAATAAACTCTTTCTTCTCTTTTAATGGTTCTTTCTGTGATGAAATTGGAATAATTACTTTGGCTAACTTTTCCACTTCTAAATTAGAGCCACCTGGATAAACTATGTGTTTCTTTTTTTTCAAAAGCAAAGCTTTTTAAAATGTGACTTTTTTCCTACTCCCTTATAATCTCTGTACCATCAACTCTGAGGAAATCAGTGACTTCATTTCTGTTACCCCATACCCTTGGCTCAAAGTCAATATCAGTTCTGTGTCCCACTTAGGTGTGTATCTTAACAAACATTATATTTCTCTATTTCAAAAATATTTCTTCCCTGTGTTATTTTCCTGCTCTTTCTGCTGTCTGATAAGAGATAGACAGTGAATTGCCTCAAGCAAAGGTATTCAAGGTTGAATCCTGCATAAGGGTGTCACTGAGAAGGCCACTTCAAGGGGCATCTTTTCCTCATTAGCACAAAGGGGCCATATGCTCACCAAGCTGTGCATACATATATTTGCATCTGTCTGGAATGAGACACCTTTTTCAGTTTGAATAAATAACCTCTCCTAGAGTTTTAGGTCTAGTTGTGTAATTTTTCAGAGTTCCATATCAGTTAGGGATTTTATGGCAAACAATAAAAATTTACTCTGGTTAACTTATAGGACAGAAAAGGCATTTGATGTAAGATATTGGAGTAGCTTAGAGAATCGTTCAGAATGACACCACCAGTGTACCACTGAAATATCAGCAGCAGGAAAAGTAGAATTTGCCAAGAGCTGACATTTCTCTTATTTTGTCGTAACTATAGTTTTACAGTTATAACTTATCTGGGGAGATTATGATTAGCCCAGTTTGGTCATATGTTCATCCTCTGGCCAAAGAGGGCGGACAAGAGTCAGAGGAACATGATCAGAGGAGAAGGTCTGCTTTATTCAAAGTCTTTCCAGGACTTCATAAAAGAGAGGAGTTTTTCATTAAAGAAAAGGGAGACACTGTTACCAAAAGAATGGGGAAAGAATGCTGTGTATATAAGAATAGTAAATATCTGCTTGTGGCAGACATGAAGACATGCAGCTCAGCATCTCCTTCAAGAAATGGCTCATTGCCCAGCTCTGGGAAGTGTGGGAACTGCTAACACCTCAAGGCCTACCTCAGTTTTTGAGTGCTAGTTACTCAGAAGCGGCCATGACTGACAGTGGCAGGGGAGAATCTTCCCAAAGGGAAAAGCTTTTGGCACTACACCTGGGCATCCTCTGTGTGGAAAGGAAAGTGGTTCAGGATTGGAACATATAGACTCATGCAAAGTTGCAAATAACTTGGATGGTTTGTCAGGGCTCTAGAATAGAATCATTGGAAGATCAGAGACAAAAAGGTCTAAGGTAGAGACAAAAAGGTCTAAGGTAGAGACAAAAGGATGAACATATAAGAGTAGAGACAATGTGTGAAGATCACTGCATCAGATATTAGTACCCAGCAGAGAACACACTGCAGAGACATCGCCAACCAAGTACAATAAATGAGCCAGCCAGTTGAAGTCAGCAGCCATCCCAGTGCTTGCTCAATGACTCACTAATGCAGTGGCCATGAAGTCAGAGATGGAGTCTATGCAACAGCCCAAAAGCAGAGATTCCCACGAACCAGGGCCTAAGTAACTACAGCTGTTTCTGAGTGTCCAAACTACCAGCAACAGACACAATTTGTCCCCCATATTACTACTCTTCAGGGAGACTAGCAAGCCATTTGGTGGCATTTATTTATTCTTACAGGAACACTTTTTGTTCTTATAGATGCTTATTGCAGATATTGGTTTGCGTTTCCTCCCTGCAGAGCCTCAGTTAGCACCACCATCCAGAGGCTCCCAGAGTGCCTAATATGTAGGCATACAGTCCCATCTAATGCAGCTTCTGACCAGAAGAGTCGCTTATGGCAAAGGATGAGCAGTAGTGCCATGACCATGAGATGCACTAGTTGTCTCACACACATCAATCAGTGGAAGCTGCCTGATGGAGGGATGAAATGGTCTGTTGAATGTGCAGCTGAAGTACTAGTTGGGAGGCAATACTCTGTGAGCCTGGGGTTCCATCCTCCAGGAATTAGAGACCTCTCTATGGCATTGTATCTCCAGTAGGAAAAATACATATATCTTCATAGGGGATACATAGGGAATCAAGAGGTTGAATCAGGAGTGGCCCGTGTACTAGCATTCTTAATGACTTACTGGGAAATTGTGTGCTTCTCATTCCTACAATTCCTGGCTTTTCAAGTTTAGAGGTCGTGATACCCAAAAGGGGTACACTGTTGCCAGCAGACACAACAATTCTACTAAACTAAAAGCTATGGCCATCATCTGGCACTTTAGATACCCATGTCTAAGGAACAGAAGGCCATAAAAGGAGTCATCATCTTACCAGACCACTGAACAGGATTAGTAAAAGAAGACAGAGCAGTTCTTATGTAACAGGGGTAGTAGAACTAAGTGTGGAATACGGGTTATCCACTGAGTACTTCTGGGTACTATTTTGACCAATTGTGTTAGGTTGATGCAAACTAATTGCAGTTTTGCCATTACTTTAATGGTAAAAATTAAATAAATGACATAAATAAAAATTAAATTAATGGCATTCATTAAAGTAATGGCAAAAACTGCAATTACTTTTGCTCCAACCTAATAACAATGAAAGAGTAAGGGCAGGAAACTAGGCTGAGAAGAATAGGTTTACCAAGAACTCAGATCCCTCAAGAATGAGGGTTCTGAACACAGCATAAGGTATTCTATCCACCAAGATAAGTAGATGTAATACCTAAGGGAAATGGGAGTTTGAATGGATAGAGGAGGAAAGAGATGGGCAAAGTACAGTTGCAGCCCTGAAATGAGAAGTTAAAAGGAGAACGCAATTTTAGTCACTATTTTTTTTTCCTAAATTTCCTCCCAGGAGTAGCTATTCCCCAAATGAATATGGATGAAGTGAATCTGTAGGCCACAGGGATGGGTAAGACAGACACACAGAGAGAGAACTCAAGTGCTCCTTCAAGTAAGGACCTGCTTTTCTCAACTATGAAGAGTGTAGTCAGCTGGCAGCTTCCTGCTGTTAACTTTAGGTGTGCTTTACCTTCTGAGTTGAGGTCATGTGCTCCTGCTGGTGGCCTTAGTCAATGACTGGGCAAGACCATGACAGAGGGTCTAGAAATGTCTGCTCACTGCAGAACTACTCTGATATTTGCCCTAGCCCCCACTGGACTTGATGCGATTTTATCATGTTTGCATCAACGTGGCATGCCCAATCCTGTTCATCCCTTTTGCTTTCACAGATGTGATCCCACATAAGCTTTCACCCTCCTAATTCCATCTTACTGTCATTTTCTGTAGGAGCCAACCACCATACTACTAAAAATATATATATTTTTTAATTTTCCAGAGGGTGTTAATGATTCAGAATAAGATAATTTTGACTCTTAGGAAACTGTTCTTCCTGTTGCAGTGTCACATACCTCATGCCTTTGTTTAGTTTGGAAAAAAAGTAACATTTCTCTAAAATACATCTAAAATATAATCTCTAAAATACATTCTCTAAAATACTCCCTACATCTCTTACAATTTAGGATGACTTGGTCTGTATCATCATGGAAGCATTATTGTTCTTTTCAATTGTCCAGGTCATCATGTTTACATAATCTAGCTACCCAATAAGAATACAAAAACTTCAGATATGCCAAGCAAGATGGGCAGCAGTGTCAATGCCCAAACATGTTCTCTTATTTTCTTTTCTCTAACCTTTAAAATAACTTCTTGAGAACATTTAAAATAAATTTTTACATTCAAGCATGAGTTTTAATTATGGTTGATTCTGGGTTACCTCAGATGCTAAAAAAAAAAAAAAATTGAAAAAATGTTTTTAGTGGAAAGAACTCAAGTTTTTAGTCAGAATCAGCAAAGTTAAATCCTGAGTTTTATCTCCTTATCCAGCAAGTGACATTGGGAAAGACACTTAATCTTTTTGTTCCTTTAGTTTCTAATGTGTAAAATACAATAATTATGATACCCACGTCAAGCTTTTTCTCCAAGGCCTGATAACATAACCAGGGTTTCTAGAACACAGAACTCAATCAAGAACTAATATTTTCCTGAAATTACAGTAGGCAAATAGGGGCCAACATCTGGAAAAGGAAAGATGCAGTGAACTTTCACACCTAGTATGAACCAGGCATGTGGTTGTTTGCATTGTGTGTATCACAACATTTTTTTCAATGTACATAATAACCTTGTGAGTTGACTATAAATATCCTTACTTTATGGCTAGAAAATATAGGCCTCTGAAAGGTGAAATAATTTGCCCAATATGATATGCTACTCAGGTAGTGAGGAAAGTTTTTGAATTAGCAACAAAGTCATTAATAATAATTAGATGCCAAAAGTGAATAAGAATGCTAATGCTAGATTGAGGTGTGCTTTCTCATCTCTGCTCTACCCTTACGTATATGGTGAACACATACATTCACTGTGTGTTTTTATGAAAGGTAGAGATGGAGCTTGCTTTTAAAGGACAACTTGCCTGTGGGTATAAAGATAATCAATTAAAGCATTTATTACAAAATCTCATTGCTTTTAAAGATGTATCAAAAAATCAAAATAATGTGGAAATATCAATGTATTGGAGATTTTAGTGGGTCCACATTCATTATCAGATGTAACTTTTTAAAAAATTTATTATACTTTAAGTTCTGGGATACATGTGCAGAATGTGCATGTTTGTTACATAGGTATACATGTGCCATGATGGTTTGCTGCACCCATCAACCCACCACCTACATTAGGTATTTCTCCTAATGCTAATCCTCCCCTAGCCCCCTGCTCCCTGACAGGCCCTGGTGTGTGATGTTCCCCTCCCTGTGTCCATGTGTTCTCATTGTTCATCTCCCACTTATGAGTGAGAACATGTGGTGATTGGTTTTCTGTTGTTGTGTTAGTTTGCTGAGAATGATGGTTTCCAGCTTCATCTATGTCCCTGCAAAAGACATGAACTTATCTTTTTTATGACTGCATAGTATTCCATGGTATATATGTGTGACATTTTCTTTATCCAGTCTATCATTGATGGGCATTTGAGTTGGTTTCAAGTCTTTGCTATTGTGAACAGTGCTGCAATAAACATACATGTGTGAGTTGGTATCTTGTTGTGGTTCTGATTTGCATTTCTCTAATGACCAGTGATGATGAGCTTTTTTTCATATGTTTTTTGGCCACATAAATGTATTACTTGAAAATTGTCTGTTCATATCCTTCACCCACTTTTTGATGGGGTTGCTTTTTCTTGTAAATTTAAGTTCTTTGTAGATTCTGGATATTAGTCCTTTGTGAGATGGATAGATTGCAAAAATTTTCTCCCATTCTGTAGGTTGCCTGTTCACTCTGATGATAGCTTCTTTTGCTGTGCAGAAGGTCTTTAGTTTAGGTCCCATTTGTCAATTTTGGCTTTTGTTGCCATTGCTTTTAGTGTTCTAGTCATGAAATCTTTGCCCATGCCTATATCCTGAATGGTATTGCCTAGGTTGTCTTCTAGAATTTTTATGATTTTAGGTCTTATGTTTAAGTCTTTAATCCATCTTGAGTTAATTTTTGTATAAGGCATAAGGAAGGGGTCCAGTTTCAGTTTTCTGCATATGGCTAGCCAGTTTTCCCAACACCATTTATTAAATGGGGAATCCTTTCCCCATTGCTTGTTTTTGTCAGGTTTGTCAAAGATCTGATGGTTGTAGATGCGTGACATTATTTCTGAGGCCTCTGTTTTGTTCCATTGATCTCTATATCTGTTTTGGTACCAATATCATGCTGTTTTGGTTACTGTAGCATTGAAGTATAATTTGAAGTCAGGTAGCATGATGTCTCCAGCTTTGTTCTTTTTGCTTAGGATTATCTTGGCTATATGGTCTCTTTTTTCGTTCCATATGAAATT
The DNA here is from genome assembly GCF_006542625.1 of Nomascus leucogenys. Classification (NCBI taxonomy): domain Eukaryota; kingdom Metazoa; phylum Chordata; class Mammalia; order Primates; family Hylobatidae; genus Nomascus; species Nomascus leucogenys. Next base: position 22,054,796 of record NC_044400.1, read on the forward strand.
TAGAGTAGTTTTTTCTGATTCTATGAAGAAGGTCAATGGTAGCTTGATGGAGATAGCATTGAATATCTAAATTACTTGGGGCAGTTTGGCCATTTTCACGATATTGGTTCTTCTTATCCACGAGCATGGAATGTTTTTCCATTTGTTTGTATCCTCTCTGATTTCCTTGAGCAGTGGTTTGTAGTTCTCCTTAACAGTTCCCTCACATCCCTTGTAAATTGTATTACTAGGTATTTTATTCTCTTTGCAGCAATTGTGAATGGGAGTTCACTCATGATTTGGCTGTCTGTCTATCTATTATTGGCGTATAGGAATGTTTGTGATTTTTGCACATTGATTTTGTATCCTGAGGCTTTGCTGAAGTTGCTTATCAGCTTAAGGAGATTTTGGGCTGAGACAATCGGGTTTTCTAAATATACAATCATACCATCTGCAAACAGAGACAATTAAAAGTGGTTGATGAATGGACACTTACCTCCATAATGAAATACTAACAGTTCTCAAAATGTGCCAAACTCAGTCATGTCTCCTCCTCTGCATATGGCTCACATCTGTGACTTCTTAGAAAGAACTTTTCTCCCTGATTTGCTTGACCAAGACTTATTCATGCTTCAACACAAGCATCAACTTCTCATAGGCTTTTTGGAATACTATCCCACCCCACTTCCCAAACCATGATAAAATCAAATTACCTAGGCCCAACACGTTTTTCAAAGCATACTTTTATGATAACATTTAATAATTAATGTACAATTCAATGAACAATGTTGTTCGAGGGCAGGAAACAGATGTGTATTAAACGTGTTTGAGGATGTTGGGAGAAGGAGCTATTATAGCTATAACTGGCTCAGACTGGCTGGCTGGACTACTAGATTCAATGATCTTGACCACCATTCTGTTGTAAACACTGTGAGTGCTCCACTTAGATCTCTTATATCCGTTTTTCTTTTCTTTGTCACCCTCCCTGCCATTTGCTATGCTTATGTTTCTAAAGGCCTGTGCCTGCCTCCCAGAGAGAGCGGGGAACAAGGCCTGGAAGGTCATGTCCTCCTCCTCTTTCTTCAGTATGGCCTTTCTCAGAGACAGGCTGAAACCTGGAGTGGACGATAAGAGCCCAGCTCCCACTTTTAATGAGGACAAGGTCTTAGAAGTTCAGGCTGAAGCCAAGACTTTCCTCTGAAATCACTCTGTTGCCTGCTCTTCTCCCTCCTTGTCCTCCTCATGTAGTCTTACATGTAGTTCCTTGTTCCAAGGAACACTTCATTAATTAAAACTTTGCACATGAAAACATGTAGTATGGTCTGCTTATTCAAAATCTGCCTTGGAAACATGAACTGATCCTTTAAAATTACTGTTTATTTTTATCAAAAACAATTCTCATCTAAAGACCACAGTACAAGGGGCACATATTGTAAATCAACAGTGACCACCAATCCTCCCTTTTCATTCTTTCATCCTAGACAGAATGGGTATCATTTTTGCATGGCTTAACTGTATGGCATTTTTTTTTTGTCACGTCACTAAACAATGTACTGCTCTTACTTTATATATCAGATTTTGTACCACTCACTTCCTAGGAGATATTAGGAAACAGCTCACATGTAATTTTCCCTTAGAAAGCCTCCATCCCCAACCTCCAAAAAGCTTTGTGTTTTTGCCTAGTTTTTTAATTATTGTTTTTATTTTGGTCACCTCTACAACTTCAAGCATAATTCTTAGACCATTATCTTTTCATCTGTTGAAAACTTTCAAGATCTGCATTACTAGAATCTTCTTTTCTTCAAGGAAAATACCTTCTAGACTCTTTGATCTGCTCCCATTTGAACTCTCCAGGCCACCTTGCTGTCAGCACAGGACTTGCTTTTCCTGCTCTATTGAATTCACATCTTCCTTTTAATTAAATGAATCTCTTATTTCATGAGACTATAGACTCAAGTAATTTCCTAAGTGTACAAAGAAGGTAACTGTATTTTTATGATGAATTTATCTGTATCCTGTCTTCTCATTTTATTGTAGCTTGACAGTACATCCTATTCTAGGTTGAAAATATTTTCCTCTCATAATTCTGAAGGTATCTTTTCATTGTCTTTCTATATTCATTGTTGTTAAGAAAAATTCTGAGCTCATTCAGTTTTTCATATCTTCATAAATGACTATTTTTTTTCCTTTTTTTTTTGAGAATTTTAGGGCCTTTAACCTTAGCATTCTGCAATTTAAAATTGATACATAGAATTTTTTTATTTTTATGCATCTTGCCTTTAATTTGACCATGTATTCCTTCAGATATCAGAAATTTTCCTAAATTAATTACTTAAATTAATTATTGAATAAATTTTTCCCCATCTTTTTTTTCTAGTCTCTCTTTCTGAAACTTCTGTATGGTAGGTCCTCTTTGTTTCTCATTTCTCTCCTCATTTTCTGTGTTATCTTTTGTTATATCCGCTGAGACATTTCTTTACCTTACTCTTCTGTATCATTTATCATTTATTTTGAAAATGGCATTTTAATATAAGGTTTCATAACTTGTCTGTTTCATGATATCCTGTTCTTGTCTGTACATAAAATGTATACATTTTCCTGAACCTATTTTTAAAGTTATTTTTCTTTTGTTTAATTATCAGTGTTTTTCATGTTGCAGGGTTTCTTCAAAATTCTATGGATCCTTCATTTTGAATTTACATTTATGTGTAGAGCAACAGAAGGGCCAACTTGCTCACGGTTTGTAGACAGGCTATTGACAGGGAGGCTCCGTGTCATTGTGCTCCAGAGTGGAGCTGGCAGCTGTGCTGGGGGGAGGCCTTAATGTCAGATTAGGGAGGGCTCTCCTCAGCAGGGCCTTTACACAGACATGAAATACAGGAGAACATTTTGTCTAGCCCTAGATTCTTGACCACTAAAGCTTTGTGGGTTACATGAATTGAACTACTCCCATGGATGTGTATTTATTTACGCCCACAATTTAAGTTTGGATGCTCACTCTGGCCCACACTGTAGCTAAGATTTCTGAATGTAAAGTGTCTCTGAAGCTCTGCTGGCAGCTGGGCATCCTCTGTGACTATTGCCCCAGGACGCATGCCCAGGGCTGGGGCTGAATCTTTCAATAGTACTTCTGACTCTTTCCATCTTCCAATAATTGTTGAAATTTTTTGTCCATGGACCATTCTCTTCTATGCTCTGTTAAGGGTTAACGCCATTTTATACTTTCCATTTTTATCTTTTTATGGAATACTGGGAAGGAGAAGCAACGGTGTAGTGTTTCTATCTGCCTTCTTTACTTTTAGAAATTTACAGCTTCTACCATTACTGTTATTACTACTATTGATTCTAGTTATGGTACTACTATTAGCATGTAAGTGGACCTAATATTGGTTTATAGTATTGTTTTAGCCAGATCAGGCTGTGATAACAAAATGCCATAAACTGGGTGGCTTATAAACAACAGACATTTATTTCTCATAACTCTGCAGGCTATGAACTCCAAGATCGAAGTCCCAGCAAGTCTGGTGTCTGGCTGGCTTCTTGGCTTGGAGATGACTGTCTTCTTTTTCTGCCCTCACATGGCCAAGAGAAGCACACTGTTTTGTAAGGGCACTAATCGCATTCACGAGAACTTCACCGTTATGACCTGATCACCTCTCAAAGGCCCCACCTCCCAATACCATTACATTAAAGGTGGGGTTTCAACATATCAATATTGGGGGAACACAAATTTTCAGTCTGTGAAAAGTGTTTTGTGGCAAGGCCTTGTGTATTTTCTCATTTTTTAATCACCTGACCTTAATAACATATTACTATCTCCAGTAAACATAAAAGGAAATAGAGATTCAGAGAGGTAGTGACAGAGCTGGAATTTATAATTAATTCTCTCTGACTATAAAGGCCATGCCCATTCTATTATGTAAAGCTAAGGTTATTCTGTGCTTCACAGCAGGTAATGTTTTTAGTTTCTTTTAACTGTTTGCAAATTTGTGCCTATTAAATGACATCATTTACAAAACAATGAAGAGATTATTTGATCTAGATATTTTCCTGAAGTTTATTTTGTTTTCTGCATGGTGACGTTGTCTTTTTATGTTTTTACTTGCATTGCATTTATAGCAAATGCTAACAAACTGGAAATATATTATCTGTAGGAGTCTTGCACATTTGAAATGTATGGTAAAATGTAAGCTGGAACTACATTTAACTACCCTGCATGTTCTAATTACTGATAAACAGAATTTTGTAAGGCATCAGACATAACGTCTTAAGATAACTTTATATAGTAATATATTTTTTCCTTGTGTCGTAAATATTATCAGAACATCCACTGATAGGCATTTTGGCAAGATTTATTTTGAAAGTATTTTATGAATTTGTTTTCTAAAACATTGGCATTTATAATATCTAAATAGCTGATTATAGCAATGTACTTATTTTAGGTTAGGCTTTCTTAAACTGACTCTTTCTACAGTCTTGTCTATACATGTATACACTAATCCACCCTTATCCATGGAGGATACTTTCCAAGACCCCCAATGAATGCCTGAAACTGCGGATGGTACTGAACCCAATATATGCTATATTTTTCCTCTATATACATACCTATGATAAAGTTCAATTTATAAATTATGCACAATAAGAGACTGAAAAATCAACAAATAAAATGGAACAATTATAACAATATGCCAGGATCACTACTCTTGGACTTTGGGGCCATTATTAAGTCAAATAAGTGTTAATCAAACACAAGTACTGCAATAAAGGGATTGTTGATCTGATAACCCAGATAGCTACAAAATGATTATCAGGTATATAGAATACAGCCTGGATATGTTTTACAAAGGGATGACTTGTGTCCCGGGTGAAATGAGGAAACAACATTGACGTTCAATCCAACTACTCAGAATGATACACAGTGTTAAACTTACGAGTTGTTTATTTCTGGAATTTTTCATTTAATATTTTTGGACTGTGGTTGACCTCAGGGTAACTGAAATCACGGAAAGCAAAACCACAAATTAGAAGGAACAATGGGCCAGGTGCAGTTGCCCACACCTATAATCCCAGCACTTTGGGAGGCCGAGGCGGGTGGATCACCTGAGGTCAGGAGTTCGAGACCAGCCTGGCCAATATGGTGAAACCCTGTCTCTACTAAAAATACAAAAATTAGCCAGGCGTGGTGGTGGGCGCCTGTAATCCCAGCTACTCGGGAGGTTGAGGCAGGAAAATCGCTTGAACCCAGGAGAAGGAGGTTGCAGTGAGCCGAGATTGTGCCATTGCATTCCAGCCTAGGTGACAAGAGCAAAACTCCATCTCAAAAAAAGAAAAAAAGAAAAAGTAAAGAAGTAATTGTACTTATGAGCATTGAGTTTCAAAGGAGGTATTTTATATCCTTCTTTTGATGATATAGATTAATGACGAAGAAAAATAAAACATAAGTCTAAAAGGGCCATGTAAAATAATTTTTTTACTCAGACTTAAATTTAATTTCTTCCTAATTTTATTTTTGAGATAAAGTCTCACTCTGTCACCCAGGCTGGAGTGCAATGGCACGATCTCAGCTGACTGCAACCTCTGCCTCCCAGGTTCAAGCGATTCTCCTACCTTAGCCTCCTGAGTAGCTGGGATTACAGGTGTGTGTCATGATGCCCAGCTATTTTTCGTATTTTTGGTAGAGACGGGGTTTCACCATGTTGGCCAGGCCGGTCTCCGAATCCTGGCCTCAAGTCATCTGCCTGCCTCAGCCTCCCAAGTTACTGGGATTACAGGTGTGAGTCACCACTCCTGGCCCCTAATTTTCTTTTGTTTTTTCATTCAATCAACCAATTTTTATTGAACACCTACATAGACCCTAGTGATATATAGTACTTTTTTTCTTTTTATTATTATTATTATTATACTTTAAGTTTTAGGGTACATGTGCACAATGTACAAGTTTGTTACATATGTATCCATGTGCCATGTTGGTGTGCTGCACCCATTAACTCGTCATTTAGCATTAGGTATATCTCCTAATGCTGTCCCTCCCCCCTCCCCCCACCCCACAACAGTCCCCAGTGTCTGATGTTCCCCTACCTGTATCCATGTGTTCTCATTGTTCAATTCCCACCTATGAGTGAGAACATGTGGTGTTTGGATTTTTGTCCTTGGGACAGTTTACTGAGAATGATGGTTTCCAGTTTCATCCATGTCCCTACAAAGGACATGAACTCATCATTTTGTATGGCTGCATAGTATTCCATGGTGTATATGTGCCACATTTTCTTAATCCAGTCTATTGTTGTTGGACATTTGGGTTGGTTCCAAGTCTTTGCTATTGTGAATAGTGCCGCAATAAACACGTGTGCATGTGTCTTTATAGCAGCATGATTTATAGTCCTTTGGGTATATACCCAGTAATGGGATGGCTGGGTCAAATGGTATTTCTGGTTCTAGATGCCTGAGGAATCACCACACTGACTTCCACAATGGTTGAACCAGTTTACAGTCCCACCAACAGTGTAAAAGTGTTCCTATTTCTCCACATCCTCTCCAGCACCTGTTGTTTCCTGACTTTTTAATGATGGCCATTCTAACTGGTGTGAGATGGTATCTCATTGTAGTTTGATTTGCATTTCTCTGATGGCCAGTGATGATGAGCATTTTTTCACGTGTTTTTTGGCTGCACAAATGTCTTCTTTTGAAAAGTGTCCGTTCATGTCCTTTGCCCACTTTTTGATGGGGTTGTTTGTTTTTTTCTTGTACATTTGAGTTCATTGTAGATTCTGGATATTAGCCCTTTGTCAGATGAGTAGGTTGCAAAAATTTTCTCCCATTCTGTAGGTTGCCTGTTCACTCTGATGGTAGTTTCTTTTGCTGTGCAGAAGCTCTTTAGTTTAATTAGATCCCATTTGTCAATTTTGGCTTTTGTTGCCATTGCTTTTGATGTTTTAGACATGAAGTCCTTGCCCATGCCTATGTCCCGAATGGTATTACCTAGGTTTTCTTCTAGGGTTTTTATGGTTTTAGGTCTAACACGTAAGTCTTTAATCCGTCTTGAATTAATTTTTGTATAAGGTGTAAGGAAGGGATCCAGTTTCAGCTTTCTACATATGGCTAGCCAGTTTTCCCAGCACCATTCATTAAATAGGGAATCCTTTCCCCATTGCTTGTTTTTGTCAGGTTTGTCAAAGATCTGATGGTTGTAGCTATGTGGCATTATTTCTGAGGGCTCTGTTCTGTTCCATTGATCTATGTATCTGTTTTGGTACCAGTACCATGCTGTTTTGGTTACTGTAGCCTTGTAGTATGGTTTGAATTCAGGTAGCATGATGCCTCCAGCTTTGTTCTTTTGGCTTAGGATTGACTTGGTGATGTGGGCTCTTTTTTGGTTCCATGTGAACTTTAAAGTAAAGTAGTTTTTTCCAATTCTGTGAAGAAAGTCATTGGTAGCTTGATGGGGATGGCACTGAATCTATAAATTACCTTGGGCAGTATGGCCATTTTCACAATACTGATTCTTCCAACCCATGAGCATGGAATGTTCTTCCATTTGTTTGTATCCTCTTTTATTTCATTGAGCAGTGGTTTGTAGTTCTCCTTGAAGAGTTCCTTCACATCCCTTGTAAGCTGGATTCCTAGGTATTTTATTCTCTTTGAAGCAATTGTGAATGGGAGTTCACTCATGATTTGGCTCTCTCTTTGTCTGTTATTGGTGTACAAGAATGCTTGTGATTTTTGTACATTGATTTTTTATCGTGAGACTTTGCTGAAGTTGCTTATCAGCTTGAGGAGATTTTGGGCTGAGACAGTGGGGTTTTCTAGATATACAATCATGTCATCTGCAAACAGGGACAGTTTGACTTCCTCTTTTCCTAATTGAATACCCTTTATTTCCTTCTCCTGCCTGATTGCCCTGGCCAGAACTTCCAACACTATGTTGAATAGGAGTGGTGAGAGAGGGCATCCTTGTGCCAGTTTTCAGAGGGAATGCTTCCAGCTTTTGCCCATTCAGTATGATACTGGCTGTGGGTTTGTCATAGATAGCTCATTATTTTGAGATACGTCCCATCAATACCTAATTTATTGAGAGTTTTTAGCATGAAGGGTTGTTAAATTTTGTCAAAGGCCTTTTCTGCTTCTATTGAGATAATCATGTGGTTTTTGTCTTTGGTTCTGTTTATATGCTGGATTACATTTATTGATTTGTGTATGTTGAACCAGCCTTGCATCCCAGGGATGAAGCCCACTTGATCATGGTGGATAAGCTTTTTGATGTGCTGCTGGATTCGGTTTGCCAGTATTTTATTGAGGATTTTTGCATCAATGTTCATCAAGGATATTGGTCTGAAATTCTCTTTTTTGGTTGTGTCTCTGCCAGGCTTTGGTATCAGGATGATACTCGCCTCATAAAGTGTGTTAGGGAGGATTCCCTCTTTTTCTATTGATTGGAATAGTTTCAGAAGGAATGGTACCATTTCCTCCTTGTACCTCTGGTAGAATTCAGCTGGGAATCCATCAGGTCCTGGACTCTTTTTGGTCGGTAAGCTATTGATTATTGCCACAATTTCAGAGTCTGTTATTGGTCTATTCAGAGATTCAACTTCTTCCTGGTTTAGTCTCGGGAGGGTGTATTTGTCAAGGAATTTATCCATTTCTTCTAGATTTTCTAGTTTATTTGCATAGAGGTGTTTGTAGTATTCTCTGATGGTACATTGTATTTCTGTGGGATCGGTGGTGATATCCCCTTTATCATTTTTTATTGCGTCTATTTGATTCCTCTCTCTTTTCTTCTTTGTTAGTCTTGCTAGCAGTCTATCAATTTTGTTGATCGTTTCAAAAAACCAGCTCCTGGATTCATTAATTTTTTAAAGGATTTTTTGTGTGTCTATTTCCTTCAGTTCTGCTCTGATTTTAGTTATTTCTTGCCTTCTGCTAGCTTTTGAATGTGTTTGCTCTTGCTTTTCTAGTTCTTTTAATTGTGATGTTAGGGTGTCAATTTTGGATCTTTCCTGCTTTCTCTTGTGGGCACTTAGTCCTATAAATTTCCCTGTACACACTGCTTTGAATGTGTCCCAGAGATTCTGGTATGTTGTGTCTTTGTTCTCATTGGTTTCAAAGAACATCTTTATTTCTGCCTTCATTTCATTATGCACCCAATAGTCATTCAGGAGCAGGTTGTTCAGTTTCCATGTAGTTGAGCGGTTTTGAGTGAGTTTCTTAATCCTGAGTTCTAGTTTGATTGCACTGTGGTCTGAGAGACAGTTTGTTATAATTTCTGTTCTTTTACATTTGCTGAGGAGAGCTTTACTTCCAACTATGTGGTCAATTTTGGAATAGGTGTGGTGTGGTGCTGAGAAGAATGTATATTCTGATTTGGGGTGGAGAGTTCTGTAGATGTCTATTAGGTCCACTTGGTCCAGAGCTGAGTTCAATTCCTGGATATCCTTGTTAACTTTCTGTCTCGTTGATCTGTCTAATGTTGACAGGGGGGTGTTAAAATCTCCCATTATTATTGTGTGGGAGTCCAAGTCTCTTTGTAGGTCACTCAGGACTTGCTTTATGGATCTGGGTGCTCCTGTATTGGGTGCATATATATTTAGGATAGTTAGCTCTTCTTGATGAATTGATCCCTTTACATTATGTAATGGCCTTCTTTGTCTCTTTTGATCTTTGTTGGTTTAAAGTCTATTTTATCAGAGACTAGGATTGCAACCTCTGCCTTTTTTTGTTTTCCACTTGCTTGATAGATCTTCCTCCATCCCTTTATTTTGAGTCTATGTGTGTCTCTGCACGTGAGATGGGTTTCCTGAATACAGCACACTGATGGGTCTTGATTCTTTATCCAATTTGCCAGTCTGTGTCTTTTAATTGGAGCATTTAGCCCATTTACACTTAAAGTTAATATTGTTATGTGTGAATTTAATCCTGTCATTATGATGTTAGCTGATTATGTTGCTCGTTAGTTGAAGCAGTTTCTTCCTAGCCTCGATGGTCTTTACAATTTGGCATGTTTTTGCAGTGGCTGGTGCTGGTTGTTCCTTTCCATGTTTAGTGCTTCCTTCAGGAGCTCTTTTAGGGCAGGCCTGGTGGTGACAAGATCACTCAGTATTTGTTTGTCTGTAAACTATTTTATTTCTCCTTCACTTATGAAGCTTAGTTTGGCTGGATATGAAATTCTGGGTTGAAAATTCTTTTGGCCCCTAATTTTCTTTTCAATTCCTTAGTTGTGACCTTGTGAAGGTTCTTAATCTCTATGCACTTTCATATTCCTCATTTTTAAAATAAAAGAATTGAAATAGATCAATAAACAGTTTAATTTTTTAAAAATATACCCCTTTTGTTAAAAAATACTATGCAGAAGTCTAACATTTAAAAAGTTAAATAAAAGCAGAGCGCCTCTGATCAAAGCAAGGTGGAAGCAGGTGTGAGGAAGAGACAGGAGTCCAGCTTTTTTCCTTCAACTCACTGCACATGGCAGCTTCAGAGGTACCTTGGCTAAACCTTGGAGGACTAAGAACTTTTCACAAATATAATGTGTAAGTATGCTTCGGTCTCTAAATTTTGCAACATGTTGAACACAGAGTGATGAGTTTTGAAGAAAGAGGAAAATAAGAAAAACCACCAATGGAAATAGAAAAGTATCAAAGTGATTGTTCATACCTCCATTCCACTGGTTTTTGTTGTTGTTGTTCTTGTTTGTTTTTTTTTTTTTCCTCCCTTCTGGAGCTATCTGTAACTAAACTTTTCTGCAACTCTCGTTGTATAGGGCTATCTGTACAAGACTTTCTAGGACTAAATTATTGCATTTTTCCCATAATGACATGAATAACACTTAATTTTTATATTTTCATAAGCCATTTTGTAGAAATAAACTTAAAAAACAGAAGTTAAAAACCAAAATGCTTGGTCCCCCAAGCAGTCTATCTTTTTGGTTGTGTAGTCAAAGTATTGACCCCCATAGCTACTTAGCAACAGACTTTTTCCGTTCACAGAAACTGTCTCGCCTCTGATTCCTTTCTGCAATTATTGAGTCACCATGTTGAGGATGACTCAACATCACTTTGTAAAGCAAGGTGCTTCTTAAAATTTCTTGATGTTAGGGATTGTGCCTCTTTCTTATTTGAATTCTACCTAGAATTTAGGGTAATGTTTCATATAGAAAATGAGCTCAATCAATATCTGTCTTTGCTGGATAAAAGGTACAAGAGCATCATGATTGACAAAATTGCTTCTGTATGAGATTTCTTACCTCTTTTGCTTATACCTAGATCTATTCTGAACTCAGCAATATTATCTGAATTATGAAACATAATCAGGTGAATGAATCCTAGATGTTTAATATAGACACACTTATTGTTAACGTGAAGTGATGAAGATTGCATTGTAACAATTACAAAGCTGAACTCGTCTATTTTTCTGGTACCTGCGTCCTGGGCCATGGTTGTAGGTTAAGATAGGAATGGTGCTTATCTGTAAATTGTAGACATTAAAAATATTAAGCAATAAATTTTAAAATGTAGAAATGATTTTTAAAGTTTCCTTATATGAAAATCTTCTAAGTTCACATGAGACATTTTGTAAAACAGTGTTCAGTTTTGAAAAGTTGTATTTCACTGAGCACCAAAATACACGTTTCAGTGTGGTATGGTAGTATGCTGAGTTGAGTCTTTTGGGATCAAAGATCAAAGGCACAAATCTGTGAAACGAAAAATTCAATAAAGACTCAGTATGAATCTGAATATATCTGGATATACTTCGTAAGTTCTGAGTATGTGGGGGATGTAAGAATTTTTCCAGTCGCTCAAAAATTCATGTTGCAGAAGGCAAATTTATCCAAATCATAAATCCCTACATCAACGTTTTAGAGTTCCCAATTATCTAAATATTCATTCCTCCAGATATAATAACATGCAGTTGGCAAATGTTTGAGAGAATTCAATTTTAAAAGTTGCATCTTGGAGGTGACAAAATACTACATGTAACATCTAATATCAGTCATACCTTGATGCCAAAACAATGATGATTCAGAGCATTATGCACACTCAAGGATGAGCATCTCAAATCACACACCATAAAATGTATCATTAAGGTTTGTGTTTGTCATAAGAATGTCAACCATTCTCTAGGTCTATATTGTCATAATAAGCTTGCCAAGAGCCACAAAATGAAACAAAATCCAAGGAAAGAAATAAGATTTTCTATGATTGTATTTTGTTATAAATTGCACACTAGGAATGAGAGGTTATTTTTTGCCTTAGTCTGTAGGGTGTTTTCTGAAAACACAAATAAAATGTCAAGCTCTCTGCTCTCCTCTGGAATTTTACACCACCATTCTCCGCTACTAGAACAGAGGCATCCCTACAGCCAATGACAACACTTGTGCCTATTGTTTTCACTTCCAGATATAGGTTGTTAGAATGGTGATAAGGAATCCAAGCTGGGTTTCTTCTAAGAACAGCATAGGAGGAAATTCAGTCTCATCCTTCTTGTCAACAGCTCCTATCTCTTGAAGGGGGAGGGGAGCACACTTTCAGCAAGCGATCCTCTTCATTTCACTATGGGTCTCAAGAGTTCCTGGAGAGACAAAATAAGTGTTTCCAGGAAAAGTACTGAGGAGCCTGTCCCAGTTCCTAGGAACCATGAAAAACACTATATTGACAATTTTCTGATTTGGGGCATTTGTATCAATTTAATTTATAGTTATTGATTGTTATGTACTGCAGATTTGTTCTACATCTTTTCATTGGAGTCACTATCTTGTTCAGACACCTTAACCTGAATCTGTTTTTTCCTTCTTTGTTAAGTGCTGTAAGCATTCAGAGGAGGAAAGGATTGCTTCCAGAGGGAAGAAATCTTATCTTTTCAAAAGAAGGCACAAAATCTCCTATTGTGTACCTCTTTGGCTTGTCAGTGAGGATGCAAATAAAAATAAGACATAACTTTTCCTCTGTAAGTGCTCAATTTGTAGTTGGAATTAAGGAAGATTTAAGGATGAAAGGGCATTTGAGCCGAATCTAAGAAGATGCTGTAATAGTTTCCTCGGGCTTCTGTAACAAAGTACCACAGAATTGGAGGCTTAAAACAACAGAAATGTATTTTCTCACAGTTTAGACAAAAAGTCTGGAATCAAGGCATTGGCAAGGTTGAATTCTTCCTGGGGGCTCAGAGGGAGAATCTACCCTGTGCCTCTTTTCTAGCTTCTGATGGTTGCTGCATTCCTTGGTGTACCTTGGCTTTGGTCAGGATAACTCCAATTTCAGTTTCCACCTGTGTTTCTGTCTTACACCTCTTCTCCTGTTCTTATGACACCAGTCATATTTGATTAATGACCGACTCTATTTCCATATAAGAACATATTCTAAGGTTTAGCAAATGACTCTTGGGGGACACAGCTCCACCCAGTTTTGACAGACACGATTTATATAACTGGAAATACAAGGGTTTTTATATCATTCTTTTTTCAACAAGTATTTGAATACCTCCCTTATTCCACTTAAAATGAAAAAGTATGGAAGTAAATTGCATAGATATGGTTACTATAGTCAATGAAAAGGGAAAGATGGAAAGAAATGTATTTCATCCCTGGATATCTGTGATGAACACTTTTCCAAGACATGTTCTGCCACAGCTAGGTTAAAGCCTTTGTACTTCACATTGAGACACCTAGAATTTTGCCTTCCTAACACAGAGCTGGAAGAAAAATGTTAGCATCCTTCCCCACTGGAGGATCTCCTGTAGTCTCTAATTGGGAGATGTGGGAAAAGGATCATGGTTTTCTTGGGGAAACCCACCTAGAGTAGAACTTTTGTTATGCTGAACTAGGGGTGAGGAGAAGAAAGAGAGCATGGTATGACTGAAGAGCTGCAGATTCAAACAGTTCTTACTGAGATGTAGCAGATTTTCTTGAATAAATGTTTCTTCGTCGGCTGTGTACCCTAAGAACATTTTCCAAAGACTTTAAAAAGTTGCTTTGTTTTGTTATGAAGTTCCCTAGTTATGGTTATTTCCCTGGCACATAAGTCAGCAGAGCTCCTGATGGCTCCATTCCAGACCTGGAATTTCCAGATAATGTCAGGTATCTTTGTACATCTTCACCTCTTTACTACTTGGGGGTGATTGCAGTAGCAAGCTACTATGATGGCAGAGAGTAAGGAATTTGGTTAGAGAGATGCATGGCACTCGTGGGACATCTAACCATGACACCCCCTAAGAATTACTAACAGTGTGATGATCTAAATTGTGATTTCGTTTTCTTCATATTGTTTATCCCTCTGTTACCTGATTCATTTAGTCCATTTTATTTTTCATATTTGTTACTCCCATCGTGAGGTAACCATGTTGAATATAGGGACCCTTCCTCTCTCCTTTAATTAATGGTACAGCAGGTGGAACTGCACCTGGAAGCTAGTAGAAACATACATAATGGTTGACTAACTGACCAGCGTGGTTGTAATTAAGATAAGGAGGGCCAGACGCGGTGGCTCATGCCTGTAATCCCAGCACTTTGGGAGGCCGAGGTGGGCGGATCACAAGGTCAGGAGACCGAGACCATCCTGGCTAACACAGTGAAACCCCGTCTCTACTAAAAATACAAAACAATTAGCTGCGCGTGGTGGTGGGCACATGTAGTCCCAGCTACTTGGGAGGCTCAGGCAGGAGAATGGCGTGAACCTGGGAGGTGGAGCTTGCAGTGAGCCGAGATGGCGCCACTGCACTCCAGCCTAGGTGACAGAGGGAGACTCTGGCTCAACAAAAAAGGGAGAAGTGAGTGGATTTGAGATATATTTCAAAAATAAAATTGAAAGAGCTTAGTGATATATACAACGAGTCAAGAAGAGGAAGCTGCCAAGGACTTAGGTTAGGGGACTCTAGTCACAGAAGTGGAGACCTCTAGCAGCCGCCTAGCATTGGCATGGAAGACAGGGGATCTGAATTAATGACTTTGGTCTGAGTTTTCTCTCTGAGTCATTGTGCTTTATTTTGCATACCTGTAGGTATAGTGTCTGGAGATACAGTCTTCAAAATTCCTTCAAATGCTAAGCTTCTTTTACTGAAATAGTGTCGATTTGTTCTAAGGAAAATGGGTAGTTTGCCATTCATCTTCTTAGACTAAAATATTTTGAGAATAGAGATATGTGTACTTAGTTTAAAGCTACATGTATCGTTAGTTCAATAGTGAGCAAATAAAAAGATAATAGCATGAGAGTACTAAATACACCAAGTTAGGGTAGTATATTTTGGGAAAATAGGGGGAATAAAAATTAAGCCTATATAAATAAAATTTTTACTTGGCATCTTCCTTAGAAAATCTCAAGCCCTTCTTCATAGTAATTGTTACCATGGAATTAAAACAGTAATTTTTATTATTTTAAATTATTCAAACCCCCTTTGTATACCAGCTATAGTCAGTTAAATTATTTTTGTTGTTTTATAAACTACCATTTAAATAACAAACTCCATTAGTTAAATTCTCTTAAATTTCTATGATGTAAAATTATAAAAATACAATATGGACTGTTAAAGTTTATGACCTTTACTTATCATACAATTGTTTAATCTTCTGTGTTTCTGTATATACTGGGTTTTTGTTTTTGTTTTTTTTTTTGTAAAAAGGACAACCAATAAGTAGTATTTATAATGATTATTTAGATACTACTGTATTCTTAGATAAGATTGTCTTTGTTTAAATATTGCTTTTCTTTAGATAAGATGTACCCGTTGAAGGACACATTTTAACAAAAACAGTGAGATAGAAACTTCAAATGTCACGAATTCTAAAATATAGGTTTTTATTTATAGTGGCTGTTTTTTATACCTAGAGCATAGTTTTTTTAGAGCTTTTTCTGGACTTTCTTGAACTTTATAAATTGCTATTCTTCTGGTTCTTTTGAAGACAAATAAAAGATTTATTATATTTAGAACTTCTAGTTTCTCATTCATGGAATATGTATCCTAGAATTCACTCTCTTCTAGAAGAAATTTTTTATGGGGCTAATCCATTCTAGGCTTATAGCTCATTTCTCACCCTTGGATTACTTTATACTGAACTTATGATTTAGTTCTTATTTATTTGATTCTATTCTTTCTTATTTCTCAGATGTCTTTCTATTTATTAGTATGCTTCCACACTTAATAGATTGTTTAAATTCAAGATTTCCAAAGCATTTATATGATATTTACTTTTGCATTAATCAGATTTGCAATGGTCAAATTATTACAGTTGATTAATAGTTTGTAAGCGTATGGAATAATAAATTCAACAGCATATTTCTTTAAACTTCGAACATGATATTCTACTGTCTTCTAATATCCAGAAGTGCAGATGTGAAGCTCAGACATAAAATGTATGTCTTTTAGTAGAAAACATACAAACATGTTTTAGTTGAGAAAATATAGACATAATTCATATCTTTTAGTAGAGAACATAAAAAATAAAAACAGCTGTTAATGAAAAGAGTCAAACTCTGTAAAATATTTGAACACATTTATTCTGAGCAAAGTACGAGTGACCATGGCCCGTGACGCAGTCCTCCAGAGGTCCTGAGAACATGTGCCAAGGTGGTTGGGGCACAGCTCGGTTATATATATTTTAGGAAGGCATGAGACATTGATCAGAGACACTTAAGAAATACATTGGTTTGGTTCAGGAAGGTCGGACAACTCGAAGTGGGGGCTTCCAGGCTATAGGTACATTTAAACATTTTCTGGTCAGCTATTGGTTGAGTTTATCTAAAGACCTGGGATCGATAGAAAGGAAGGTTCAGGTTAAAGATAAAGGACGGTGGAGACCAAGTTTTATTGTACTGAGGAAGCTCTTAGATAGCAGACTTCAGAGACAGCAGGTTGTAAATTGTTTTTTTTTTTTTGTCATACTTAAAAGGGTGCCTGGCTCTTAGTTGATGATCTCCTGGATCTGGAAAGGAAGGAAGGAAAACAAAGAACAAAGGGGGAAGGTGATTCTTTATAGAATGTGGATTTTTCCCACAAGAGACTTTGCAGGGCAATTTCAAGGTATGGCAAGGAAATATATTTTGCAGTTAGATTTTTTTTTTTCCTTGTCTTATAATGTTATGCCAGAGTCAGATTGAAAAGTAAGTCCCAATATGTAGGGTCAAATAAAATCCATCTGATGAGAATTTATGGTTTGTAGGACATGACCCCCCAGAACTCTCAGATAGGAATTTGGGCAAGATAAAAAATCAGAACTTAATCCTCACAACCAATCAACCAACAAAAAGTTCTGAAAGGATTTTCTCTTTATTATTAATGTTCTTAAATTTTATAAAGGTGTCCCTAGATGTGAGTCTTTTACTATTCTTCCTACTCAGTACTTACTAGGTCCTCTTATTATGAATCTTTCCAGCTTTCTTCAGCTTGAAATTTTAAAAACAATAATTATTTAATTAGCTAGTTTGTTCCTTTATTTATGCATTCATTCTTTCCCTTATTGATTTTTTTTATTCCAATGAATAAATCCATTGGATGGATTTTGGAATTTCTGGGTTGTTCTTTTTGCTCTTGAATAATTCTTACTCTCTTGCACACATGTGTGCACACATACACATACAAGCTATTTGCAGGATTTGCTCAAATTTACCTTTCATTTCTTATGGCTTCTATATCTATACACTTTTAATGATAACTTTCTAAAACAAAACAAAATCTGTTTTATTCATTAACAACTCCTTTTTTCATAGCACCTGAAATTAGTTTCAGGTATACATCATAACTAACCTTGCTGAAAAGGATAATTAAATTAAAAAAAATGTTCTTGCCTTCTAAAGCTTTTATTTCTTCCACGGTCAGTATTGATTCTCACCAAATAATTCAAGTCCTCTACTATCTGGGCGCTTCCTAGGAATTTTTTATTTAATTAAGCCATTTAATGAATACATATCAATATGTTTGAGACTTGATGTGTTTCCATTCCTGTTTGTGAGTAGGACCATGAAGTTAATACTAGTCTGTGTAATCTGATGGGAAGCAATGTGTGTCGCTTCTAGGTAAAGCATTTAATTGTTGGTGCATGGGCTGTTTTATCTTCTGCCATAATAACAAGCCAGATTTAAGATGGCATTATTGTCATTTGAAATATCAGAGTTGTTTATTCAGCATAATTTTCCCTATCCTGATTAACATAGTCTTTTATTCATTAGTGTTTTTTTCTTGTACAGTTGGTTTTTATTCTTATCTCTTTTAAATGATGTACTAGGTTGGTAGTTAACAGAGCTGCTTTGAGTTTACCCTCTTGTTATATAAACCTCTTTACACAATAGTTCTCTATTTTTCCAGAATTGGAGAGTAGATTCTGACTTCCATGTAAATGGGTAGGACATGTAACTACGAGATTTATGCTTGTTTGAGTGGGTGCTAAGCAACTAGACACGCAAAGCTAAGCCTCGATACTTAAATAAAGAACATGCTCTGAGTTTCTCAAACTCATTCAATGGCCCCTAATACGTATGAGTGAATAAGCCAACTTCTTTTTTTTTTTTTTTTTTTTTTTTGAGATGGAGTCTCACTCTGTTGCCCAGGCTGGAGTGCAGTGGCGCAATCTCGGCTCACTGCAAGCTCCACCTCCCGGGTTCACGCCATTCTCCTGTCTCAGCCTCTCCGAGTAGCTGGGACTACAGGCGCCCGCCACCATGCCCGGCTAATTTTTTGTATTTTTAGTAGAGATGGGGTTTCACCGTGGTCTCGATCTCCTGACCTCGTGATCTGCCCACCTCGGCCTCCCAAAGTGCTGGGATTACAAGCGTGAGCCACCGTGCCCGGACAAGCCAACTTCTTTCGAGAGTAGTTTTTTAGGATTTTTCTTACAGCTGAATGCCACTGTTACTGTCACTCTGTATTTTTAGATTATAATGAGGTAGGGGAAGTTTGGAGGAATTAACTGTCACACTTTTCTCTAAATATTCCTCTAATTAATATCATCTAAAAGACAGCTCATATTTGCCAACTCTCACCTCAGACACTCTGAGGCTCAGTTCGAGAGGTGACGGTGACTTTCCCACTACATATGCTGTACTTTTCAGCAGATGTTTTTAACTGTAGTTTTCTGTTCTCTGGGTTGTCCATCAATAACATCTCAAATGAGTTCTGTGTTTAGAAGCCTGTCAATATTATCAATCTACTGATGTGGCCTGAAGTCTGTCCCCAAAACTTCTGATAAGCACTATGATTATTATTATTATTGCATTGGTTTACTATTACTTTAATCGAATTTTGAGAGTAAAAGAGGATGATTCTACCTCCCTGAATCAGAAGCCTGTGTGCATCTTACGAATTCTTCAATTTGTTGTAAATTTGTAAAGATTTTCAACTATAGATTTTGTTGTAAACTTGTGACAAGGAACTTTGGAAATCTACCATATATTTTTGTCAGATAGTCTTGTATTGAGCTTTTAAAACAGCTTCATATCATTTCATTTGTTGAAAATCACAGAAGATAATTTTCAAATGACCATCAATAAAATTTTTCCATTCACTCACAGTAATGGATGTTGAAAAAGTAAAGTATTAAGGAGCCTGGTGAACGTTAAAGAAATCAGGACTATAACGTAGCAGTTGTTGATTGTAGACCTTGCTTTCTCAACTACTGACAGTGGGAGAGTTCACTTCTCTCTCTGATCCTGTCTTTTATTTTCTATAACTTTAATGGGATTAGATGATTTCAGACTTTTTAAAAAAATCTGGATCTGGTGTTTTATGATTTCATGATTTGAAGATGCTGATAAATTTTAGTCACTGCTATTCTAATAAGAAGAAAATGTCAATACAGTACACACCCAGAAGAGTACACACTTTCAGCTGTTCTTAAATGTTGAAACAAGATTCTAGAACTCACACAGAAGGAGGTTGTTTGCACCTTCTGTCTTTAAACTAATTTTTCTCTGTTGTAACTCTTTTAAAAATAGATTTTAGTTGCACAGTTTATTACAAAAATTGTAAAGACTGAAAATATAGAAAAACATGTAGAAGTTACTAAAGTGGATTATGCAAACTGAGTCTAGTCTTAAGTTTTGTACACTGTCTCATTATAAAATCTAAGCAGCTTAAAATTAGATAGATACAGAATTCTTTCTGATGACTTATGACCGTGTTTGTCCCTACTGATTGTTCCCTGATTATCTCATCCTGCTCTTGTAGAAGTCACACTGAAACGCTTGAAATTCCCCAGACTTGCTGCCCTGTCAAATACATGTCTTAGCACACACTGTTCCCTTTATAGCAATGCTTTATAGGAACACACCTCATCTTCTTAATCAAACCACTCTTTGCCAAATTATCAAGAAAACATCTCCTTTAGGAAATTCTCCCACCCTCCAACTCAACTCTATCATGAACTGGATAGGTATACTTCCTTTGTGTTCTTCAGGACACTGTATTACCTCTACAAAGGAGCTCCATAACAGCAAAAATTGTGTTTGTACATCTTGTTTTCCTAGCATCTAGTGCAAAGACTGAATATTAACATATTTCTGTTGCATGGATAAGAGTTAATATTTCTATCTACCCTCCCTATTCATCCATCTTCCTCAAAGGGTATGAAATGATGTCTAAAATAAGTAAGTACCTAAAAAAAGATAAGTAGCTATTTTCTTTCTTTTTTCTCTTCCATATCCAGGTTCCCATATGACTCTTCCACTTCTGCTACTCCTAATAATGATAATAACATCTTAATTGAATCTTTCTACTTACCAGAATTGGTCCTTGTGCTGCATCAGCACCTTCTGGCTCCAAGAAAAGTTTCCATTAATTTATTCATTTCAATCTGGTTGAGATTCTTCGTATTTCCCTTTCAAGATATAGTCTCTCACTCTTTTTTTAATTTAATTTTATTTCATTCTCACTCTTAATATAAGAAAATATAGTTTATTTTTAACTACGTGATTGAGGCATAATTGAAATATAATACATTTCAAATATGCATCTAAAGCTACCACCACAACCAACATAATGAATATAGTGACCACCCTTGTATTAGTCTGTTTCTCACACTGCTGTAACATACCTGAGAGTGGGTAATTTATGGAGAAATGAGGTTTCATGTACTCACAGTTCTGTGGGCTGTACAGGAGGCATGGCTGGGGAGGCCTCATGAAACTTACAATCAGGGCGGAAGGCAAAGGGAAAGCAAGCATGTCTTCACATGGCAGAGCCGGGGAGGGAGAAAGAGTGAAGGGTGAAGTGCTACACATTTTTACACAACCAGACCTCGTGAGAACTGACTCACAATCACAAGAACAGCAAGGAGGAAATTCACCCACATGATTCAATCACTTCCTACCAGGTTCTTCCCCCAACATTGGGATTTACAATTTGATATGAGATCTGGGTGAGGATACAGAGCCAAACCATATCATTCCACTCACGGACCCTCCGAAATCTCATGTCCTTCTCACATTTCAAATCACAATCATGCCTTCCCAACGGTCCCCCAAAGTGTTAACTAATTTCAACATTAACTCAAGTGTCCAAATCCCAAATCTCATCTGAGACAAGCCAAGTCCCTTCTACATTTGAGCCTGTAAAATCAAAAACATGTTAATTACTTCCAAGATACAATGAGGGTACAGGCATTGGGTAAATGTGTCCATTACAATAGGGAAAACTTGATCAAAACAAAGGGGCTACAGACCCCACGTGATACGGTTTGGCTCTGTGTCCCCACCAAAATTTCATCTTGAATTGTACTCCCGTAATTCCCATGTGGGAGAGACACAGTGGGAGATAATTTGAATCATAAGCATACTGTTCAAGTGATAGTGAATAAGTCTCACAAGAGCTGACAATTTTATCACGGGTTTCCGCTTTTGCATCTTCCTCATTTTTCTCTTGCTGCCACCATGTAAGAAGTACCTTTCAACTCCAGCCATGATTCTGAGGCCTCCCCAGCCATGCAGAACTGTAAGTCCAATTAAACCTCTTTTTCTTCCCAGTCTCGCGTATGTCTTTATCAGCAGTGTGAAAACAGACTAAAACAGTAAATTGGTACCAGTAGAGTGAGGCATTGCTGAAATGATACCTGAAAATGTGGAAGTGACTTTGGAACTGGGTATCAGGCAGAGGTTGGAAAAGTTTGGAGGGCTCAGAAGAAGGCAGAAAAATGTGGGAAAATTTGGAACCTCCTAGAGACTTGTTGAATGGCTTTGACAAAAATGCTGATAGTGATGTCAAAAATAAGGTCCAGGCTGATGTGGTCTCAGATGGAGATGGGGAACTTGTTAGGAACTGGAGCAAAGGGGACTCTTGTTATGTTTTAGCAAAGAGACTGGTGGCATTTTGCCCCTGCGCTAGAGATCTGTGGACCTTTAAACTTGAGAGAGATGATTTAGGACATCTGGTGGAATAAGTTTCTAAGCAGCAAAGCATTCAAAAGGTGACTTGGGCACTGTTAAAAGCATTCAGTTTTAAACTGGAATGAAAGCATACAAGTTCAGAAAATTTGCAGCCTGACGATGCAGTAGAAAGGAAAAACTTATTTTTTTGAGGAGAAATTCAAGCTGGCTGCAGAAATTTGCATAAGTAACAAGGAGCTGAATGTTAATCCCCAAGAAAATGGAGAAAATGTCTCCAGGGCATGTCATAGATCTTCATGGCAGCCCCTCACATCACAGACATGGAAGCCTAGGAGGAAAAAAATGGTTTTGTGGACTGGGCCCAGGGTCCCTATGCTGTGTGCAGTCTAGGGACTTGGTGCCCTGTGTCCCAGCTGCTCCAGCCATAGCTAAAATGGGCCAAGGTACAGCCTGGCCCATGGTTTAAGAGGGTGCAAGCCCCAAACCTTGGCAGCTTCCATATGGTGTTGAGCCTGCAGGTACGCAGAAGTCAAGAATTGACGTTTAGGAACCTCCATCTAGATTGCAGAAGATGTATGGAAATACCTGCATGCCCAGGCAAATGTTTCCTCCAGGGGCAGTGCAGAATGGAAATGTGAGGTGGGAGCCCCCAGACAGAGTCCCTTCTGGGGCACTGTCTAGTGAAGCTGTGGGAAGAGTGCCACTGTCCTCCAGATCCAGAATGGTAAATCTGCAGACAGCTTGCACCGTGCACCTGGAAAACCTCAGACACTCAGTGGCAACCTGTGAAAGCAGCCAGGAGCAGGGCTACAAACCTGCAAAGCCACAGGGGCAGAGCTTCCCAAGACTACGAGAACCTACCTCTTGCATCAGCATGGCCTGGATGTGAGACATGGAGTCAAAGATCATTTTGGAGCTTTAGAATTCAACTGCCTTGCTGGATTTAGGACTTGCATGGGCCCTGTAACCCCTTTGTTTAGGCCAATTTCTCCCATTTGGAATGGCTGTATTTACCCAATACCTGTATCCCTGTTGTATCTAGGAAGTAACTAGCTTGCTTTTGATTTTACAGGCTCATAGGCAGAAGGGACTTGCCTTGTCTCAGATGAGACTTTGGACTGAGGACTTGGGGTTAATGCTGAAATGAGTTAAGACTTTGGGGGACTGTTGGGAAAGCATGATTGGATTTGAAATATGAGGACATGAGATTTGGAGGGGCCAGGGGCAGAATGATATGGTTTGGCTCTGTATCCCCACCCACATCTCATCTTGAATTGTACTCCTGTAACTCCCATGTGTTGTGGGAGGGACCTGGTGGGAGATAATTTGAACATGGGGGTGCTTTCCCCAGTACTGTTCTTGAGGTAGTGAATAAGTCTCATGAGACCTGATGGTTTCATCACGGGTTTCTGCTTTTGCATCTTCCTTATTTTTCTCTTGTCGCCACCATGTAAGGAGAGCCTTTCACCTCCTATCATGATTCTGAGGCCCATGATTCCCCAGCCATGTGGAACTGTAAGTCCAGTTAAACCTCTTTTATTTCCCAGTCTCAGATATGTTTTTATCAGCAGCATGAAAACAGACTAATACATCATGCAAGTCCAAAACCTAGCAGGGCAGTTATTAAATCTTAAAGCTCCAAAACAATCTCTTTTGACCCCATGTCTCACATCCAAGCCACACTGATGCAAGGAGTGGGCTTTTAAGGCCTTGAGCAGCTCTGCTCCTGTGGCTCTGCAGGTTATAGCCCCCGTAGCTGCTTTCCCTGACTGGTTGAGTGTCTGCTGCTTTTCCAGGTATATGGTGCAAGCTGTCCGTGGATCTACCATACTGCATCCTGGAGGACAGTGGCCCTCTTCTCATAGTTCCATTAGGCAGTGCCCCAGTTGTGGACTCTGTGTGGGGACTCCAATCCCACATTTCCCCTCAACACTGCCTTACCAGAGGTTCTCCATGAGGGCTCCACCCCTGCAGCAAATTTCTGCCTGGAAACCCAGGTGTTTCCATACATCCTCTGAAATCTCAGCACAGGTTCCCAAAGCTCAACTCATTTTCTGTGCACCTGCAGGTCCAACACCACATCGAAGCCACAAAGGCATGAGGCTTGTACCCTTTGAGGCAATGAGTCAAGCTGTATCTTGACCCCTTTTAGCCACAACTGGACCTGGAGCAGCTGGGATGCAGGGCGCCATGTCCTGAGGCTAGACAGAGAAGCAGGGGCCTGGACCTGGCCCACAAAACCGTTTTTTCCTTCTAGGCCTCCAGGCCTGCAATGGAAGGGGCTGCTGCAAAAGTCTTTGAAATGCCCTGGAGGCATGTTTCCTATTGTCTTGGCTATTAACATTCAGATCTTCTTTGCTTATGCAAATTTCTGAAGCTTTGAATTCTTCCCCAGAACATTTCTGTTTGTTTGTGTCTCCCACATTTCTGGGTTGCATATTTGCTGAGTTTTATGTTCTGCTTCCCTTTTAAATAGAAGTTCTTCTTTCAGGTAATTTGTTTATGCAAATGAGTGTTGGCTTTTAGAAGCAGCCAGGACACTTCTTGAACACTTTGCTTCTTAAAAAGTTATTCTGCCAGATACTCTAAATCTTCTTTCTCCAAAGTCCCACAGATCTCTAGATCAGGGGCATAACGCCATCAGTCTCTTTGCTAAAGCACATAGCAAGAGTGACCTTTACTGTAGTTCATAATAAGTTCCTCATCTCCATCTGAGACCACCTGAGTCTGGACTTTACTGTCCATACCACCATCAGCATGTTGGTTACAGCCACGCAACAAGTCTCTAGGAAGTTCCAAACTTTCCCTCATCTTCCTGCCTTCTTCTCATACCTCCCAACTGTTCCAACATCTTCCTGTTACCCAGTTCCATAGTTGCTTACACATTTTCATGTATCTTTATAGCAACACCCCACTTCTCTTGTTTTAATTTTCTGTATTAGGCTATTCTCACACTGCCATACAGACATATGTGAGGCTGGGTAATTTATGGAGAAAAGAGGTTTAATTGACTTACAGTTCTTTGGGCTATACAGGAGGTATGGCTGGGGAGGCTGCAGATAACTTAAAATCATGGTGAAAGGTGCAGGGGAAGCAAGCACAATATTCATATGGCACAGCAGGAGAGAATGAGTGAAGGGGAATATGCCACACACTCTTAACTCACTATCACAAGAACAGCAGGGGGAAGTTTGCCTCCATGATCCAATCATCTCCCACCAGGTCTCTCCCTTTATCTGGGAACTGCAATTCAACATGAGATTTAGTTGGGGACACATAGCCAAACCATATCAACCCTCAAAAGTTTAAACATTATATTTCATACACACACACACACACACACACACACACACACACATAAGTGAAATACGCTAGTGATAGATATTATTTCCAGAATAAAATAATATTAACAAGTTAGGTCTCTGTGCAAGCATTAAATATGATGGCTCTGATGATAGACTCGGGACATTCACGATCAGTGTGATGTATAAAAGTGACTGAATCTCTCAGAATCTGTTTACTTAGCTGCAAAATCTATATATTAATAGTACTTACCTTGAGTTCATAATGTAGATTAAATGAGATGTTGCCTGGTAAATCTTCACCATCAGAGAAAGCACTTAGAATCATATAACAAATTTAATGATGACCCTCTACCCCAAATATGCTGAGTAATAGGAAAAAAAGGAATGAAAGAAAGTGGATCAATTGGCAGAAAACCTATATCACCCCAGAGTCCATGGCTACTCCCTAGAATCCCATCTGAACCCATTCGGGAGGTGTGGTGAGGTGCCTCCTTTTAAACACATTTTTTTTTTTAGTAACCAAAAGATAAACTCTTAATAGAGATATTATTACACATTTTTATATCTTAATTATTGTGATCATTACAAATACATATGCCTAATATTAGAATCTGTGTAGCTTTCAACACTGTCTCTGATTTATTTATTGAAAGAAATACAAGTAATATGTATTTTGAAACGTTTGTACCAAAATTAACTCCTTCAGTTAAATTTTGTGCTGTCACTAAAATAATACAGCAGAGTGCATTATTTTGTACTGAATTATGTAACGAAGACTTCTCTCTTTACTTTGTGACCATTATGTCTAGAGGGCCATCTACCACCTTGATGTCTCTGCATTGGACAGCTGAGTGGTTTCCCTGAATTATTTGTACCATTTTATTTCTTGAAAATCTCTGTGGACAGTTTTCAGCAGACCACATTTAATGGTAAATGAATCTCTGACGGAGAAGAGGGGAAGAGGGAAAGTCGTTTGATAAATAAAAAATAAAGTGATGCTTTCTATCTTCAACTCTACACTGTTTTTCCATGTAGGTATGGTAGACAGAATTATAAAATGACCTAAGAGACATTATTTATTTGTGATGGCAGGTGAGAGCAGATGTGACGAGAAGGAAAAGCAAGAGTGATAACTTAAAGAGTGGGAATTCAGGTAGGGAGTTTAGAGGGTGAGTTGAACTTAGGAAGGGCTAAGAATAAAATATCACTTGTGGTGATTTCATGTACTGAACATAATATATAAATAGGGGCCAAGTTATTAAACATAAACGTATATGAGTGAGTATGTTGTGAGTGATTCTTTTTTATCCTTCAACATTTTTGTATTTCTCAAATTTTCTAAAATACTATTACTTGTGAAAAAAAATTATATGCAACCTCTTGCTTAAAATACCTTAGAAACAATTTCACACCCAATTTAACTTTAAACTAGCCTTAATTTTACAGAGAAAAAATAATTTTTAAAATGCAGAGTTTAAAAAGAAGCCCTCTCTTTTGTCATTAACTATGAAAATTTATTAGAATACATTGTCATATAATTTCTAGTCTAGAAAGGACATCGAGAGGTCATCTACTTCATTTCCTTATCATCACACAAGATTCCTCTTAAATTACCCAAGAAAGATTAGAATCCATCCCATTTGAGACCTTTTGAGTACTTGCCATGTCTTTGCTAGCACTTTTTAGCACTTAATAATGTTTTGCTGACAGAATATTTTAAATTCTGTATTTAATGGTAACCTGGAAAAAGAAGTTTTGAAAGACTGACTGATTTGGAAAGCAGAGGATACTCTTAGCACTGAAACACAATCTCTGAATTGTTTTTATCCTTCAAAATCAAGTGAAATTACTACAAAGACTGAATGATTTCTATCTCCTTAAGAACAGTTTTTCTTCCATTAAGGAAGGGTCCTCTCATTCAGCAATGCTTGCTTCCCATGGGATTAGCATCGTCACTGGGAGGAGCATGGGAAACCCGTGGGGCAGGACCATTGACCATGCAGCAAGCATTTGCCAGTCTCAGCACTAAGCTCTTTTGGAATGCATTTATTTTGTTCTCAAAACATATGCGAGCATATATGTTTTTAATCCCATTCTACAAACTACTCAGCCAAGCACCTATTTGATCTTCAGCTTCCTTTGTAGGAAATACTTCCATAGTGGCCTCTGGTCAAAAGAGAATCAAAAGGAGTTAACTCTCCACAGAGCTCATAGTGTTCCTCACATAATATGACTCTTCCAGTGGCCACGTGTGCTCACAGTGGTCTCAGTCTAAAACTGGCAGAAATTATGCATCTGTCAACACCTGGCTAAATACAACTTCTTCTCTGTGGCACCTTTACTAAATGTTCTAACCACCCTGAAAATGTCTTTATTTGGGCCATCCTCAAATATATAATTCTAATTTATGGACTGTAACAATGAACCTCAATTCTTTTTTGAGAGCTGGGGCTACCAAATATACACTTGTGACTTTAGAACCACAGACATATTTGATATTTGATGGATGGATTATGAGTGATTTTTTTATCCTTCATCATTTTTCTATTTTTCAAATTTTCTGAAATACTATGTATTACTTGTGAAGTAAAAAAAAAAATATATATGCAAGTTGAATAAATGACATGAGAAAGAGAAAAGTAGCCCATGATGGCCCAGGGCAGGCCTGGAACTCATACATTGGCTTTGTTGTATTCTATTGGATATGATTCCACAGAACACCAACATCAGACAAGGGCACTCAGTGACTGTGAAGAATAGACAAAAACATAACATCGCTTAAACCACAACAGTGGCCAAATATCCCTCATCCTGGCTAATATGAGTGATTAGTGTTTCTTTTACAATCACAGCTTTAGCTTCTCTGTGTTCTCACTTTCTAGGTAAAAATTTTTAAGATACTCAGCATAGAATAACCCATATTGTGACAGCATCTCATCCAGAGTCAAGCTCTATTTCACTGAGTCCTCATCAAAATCACCTAACACAAGCCTGATTACTATTCTAAGTCCTGTTAACACTTTATTTTGTGATACCTCACCAGTCCCCATTGTTCAATTATTTCTGTGTTCCTCGTGGCATTGGTTGAAGGGCATTAAGAGAATGATTGAATGAATGAATGACATTTATCCATATAGACATGATTGTTTATATTAAACTCTAAGTTCTGTGTAATGAAGGATGGCACCTTTCTCCTCTATCTCTAATATCTCGCTTAAAAGAGTCATAAAATAAATGTGGAACAAACAAAATAGTCTTGAGTCTTTTGCTGCCTTTGTTAGCCCACTATCTGCTAGGATCACTCTGTGGAAGGTGCATTCTATGCCATTGCCACTGTATTTTAACATTTACTACCCTTTTATGATCCTGATATTGATAAAAACTGTAAGCATTTTTGATAAAAACATTACTATAAGCATTTGATAAAAACATTACTTTGAAAAAATCAATGTAGTGCCCTTATTCTAATAAAATAAAAATAAAGTAACATAAAATAAAGTATAATCCAGTAAGAAAAATGCTTAGAATAGCTACACTAAGGATCCAGGTGTTTGCAATAACTTAGAAAGAATGAGTTTAAATTTAAGAAATGTAACACAATATTTAACCCTGAATATTATCACTTTTTCTTTGACATTTTAAAAATAAACACCAAATAAACGCATTTATTTTCATACAAAGAATCACATAAAAGATATAGTACCTACCATTATAGGTTTGTTGTATTGAAAATTCAAATATGAGTGATGCTACATTCAGTGACATTATTTTCCAAATTGATTAATAAAATCTTGATTATGCCCTTAAAAATAATGAATAACTTTACCTTAACATCCATGATTGTTGTAGTCCTAGAAATTTCAATATAAATTAAATTCATAAAAGTATTTGTGTTTACTTATACAACAGAGTTATGTTATTGCCTCTGAAATTTACTAATATATATGTGTATGTATATATATTTTTATAGGACCATCTAGTGGGAATTCACATTTATGTAAAATGTAGCATTTCATTTTTGTATAGAAGAATCCTACACATTGCACAGCATCTAGAATGCCTGACACTTGCCCATTTGATGCCATATGTTGACCTCAAACATGGTGTCAATCAATATTGGCCCCATAAATTTCCAGAACACCACCTCTACACAGTCCTACAATTTCCAAAATACTTGAGCCTATGAACTCTCCTTATTCCTTCTGATCACTAAAGAGACCATAGATTTGGGGTGATGAAAAGGACACTAAATCACTGTAGTCTTCCTAAAACCCCGTAACCTCAGCCTAATTATAATTAAAACATCAGTCAAATCCAGACTGAGGGGCAAACTACAAAATACTGAGCACTACCCCTTTAAGCTGTCATGAAAACCATGGAAACATTGAGAAACAGAGACAGTATGGCGGAGACTAAAGGCCACATGACAACTAAATGGAATGTGGTTCTCTGGATGAAACTCCAGAACAGAAAAAGGACACTATTGATAAAACTGGTGAAATCTCAGTTAAGTCTGGGGTTTGGTTAATAGTAATAGGTCAATGTTGTTTTTTTCATTTTGTCAAACATACGTGGGCAGAAGAGATAACATTGTTGGAAACTGAAACTGGGCACTAGGTGCATGGAAACCCACTGTTCTATTGTTGCAACTGTTTGGTCAACCTGAAAATTTTCCAGAATAAAAGTTGATTAAAAATATAAGCACATGCCTGTAATCTCGGGAGACTGAGGCAGGAGAATCACTTGCACCCAGGAGGCAGAGATTGCCGTGAGCCGAGATAGCATCATTGCACTCTAGCCTGGGTGACAGAGGGAGAATTCATCTCAAAAAATGATAATAATAATAAGTGGAGAGTAGACCTGATGTAATTACCACCCTTGTGGCAAGCTAACTAAGTAAATATAAAGTTTGTAACAGTCCTCAAAGCTATACAGAATAATTATGCAAAATATTTTAGAAACTATTTTATAAAATGATAACGCATGACTATCCATTTTAAAAAGTGAATTTAACTACACTGTATAAAAGTTGACATTTATATGATATCAAAATAGTTAGAGATGTAATCAGTTCAATGGAAAAAGTTAGAAAAACTAGCTTGTTTAGAATCTCCTGGCAGGGACAATAAAGCTGTTTAAGTGACTAAGCATCTTAATTACTCCTGTGTATACAGCCACTGCTTCTTTAGTGTTGTGCTATTGAATTTTTTTGCCATGCTACAACCATAATATAATTATTTTGAAAGTATTACATCGTAGCAACAGGCTCAAGCCAACTTTTAGCAGTAGAATTGTAGGATCAAAAATGTGTGTATATTTTTTAGAACTTAGTGTGAGCGGTATTGACAAAATGCCCACCAAAAGTGTTGCATCAATTTAAACTCCAAATTTTTTTTTAAAGACCATTGATGTTAGCTTAGGATGTGAATGTATGTAAAATATATTAAGCCGGTCTAGCTTATTTATACTTTAAAAAAAAATTAACACGTTTAAATATGCTCAATGCAAAATTACTAATTTCAATCTATGTTTTAATTCAGTGTAATAAAATCTTTTAATCTACATAAATGACGAATAAATTCAAAAAATCAAAGAAAAAAAATGCTCCTTTTCCTGAAAGTAAAAATTTCTTCTACCTGCATGTGTTTTGGTTTTGCAAAGTCTTTTTTCTCTTTTCATAATGACTGTCATTTTATAATGACTTTAATGATAAACCTCATTTGTAATCACCTCTAATTTGGGGTTATATAGCCTGCTTCTTATGATACGTATCAACAATAACACATAATTGCTGTCTCCTGGGATTCATTAATAGAACAATATCATCTCCACTGTTCACATTTTCAGAGGGACCTTAGTTCCCTAGGTGAGGTAATTCTTTTATCTTTCCTTTTTTTTTTTTTTTTTTTTTTTTTTTTTTTTTTTGATACAGAGGCTCAATCTGTTGCCCAGGCTGGAGTGCAATGGCATGACCTCAGTTCACTGCAACCTCTACCTCCCAGGTTTGAACAATTCTCCTACCTCAGCCTCCCATAGCTGGGATTACAGGAGCACGCCATCATGCCAGGCTAATTTTGTATTTTTAGTAGAGACAGTGTTTCACCACGTTGGCCAGGCTGGTATTGAGCTCCTGACCTCAGGTGATCCGCCTCCCTTGGCCTTCCAAAGTGTAGCGATTACAGGCATGAGCCACCTGCGCCAGGCCAGGTGAGGTTAATTCTATCTCAATTTGTCTTCATGTGAAATTAAGAGTAACAATCATTTTTAAACCCAGTCTTATCAGATAGCATTTGAAAAACGCAAGGAGAATATCCCATTGGGAAAGCAGAGATGATTGAATGACAAGAACAAGTTTAACTGGCTAGTTCTATGGAGATATTATAAAGCAATAGTCCTCCAGAAACTTATTTGGAAAACAGGTTTCCTTTTTTGCACACATATTTATGAAGCATTGATGGCTACAGAGTTCTTGCATATACATTTTCTTACTTAATCTCGGCTTCGTAACCCTAGGAGATGCCAATTTCTCTGTAGTTATTTTATGGAAGAATTGTATGTGTTCTCTTAGAGGCAAAAGATTTGTGGAAATGGTGCAGTGGGACCTTTAAAGGAACTCTTAAAGACTCGATAGACTGCTACTTTCCTAAAATAACAAAACACCATCTGTCAGACAGAATTTGTGTGAAGAGAGAATAATAACGTTTCATTTACTGCATACACCAGGAGAGCTGGTAAATCTTCTTGAGGTCATGGATGTTTTTTGGAACAGTTTCAATTTACATTTTATTTGTGAAGATAGCTGTCAGGAGGCACATTGGAAGCAGTCAGTGGTGTGTCATCACAATGCCGGCTGCTCACTGCACACCATGGCAAGGGAGAACACTCCACGCTTGAGACGGGAACACCGGGCCAGAGGGCCAGGGCCTGAGGGACAAGCGTGTTGAGCCAGTTTTCCTAAGGGCCACATGCTTGGGATATTTTAGGGAAAAACATAAAGGAAAGAAAGTAGGTGCGGTAGATAGATGTAGTTCAATTTATTTTGCTCTTTGAGTTCTATTCTGAAGGCACGGCAATAGCAACACTGACAAGTAAAATTGTTGATTATTTGTCTTCAGGGACTCAGTGCTGCGGTGAAAATATTGAACACATGTGATGAGGAAGGTAATGAGCTAGATAATGGTAACATTCTGATGAGTATGGTAGGCTGTCTGTCCTTGAGGGACTCACAGCCTAGCGATGAAGTCAAGAAACCAAAATAGGCGAGTCCGAGAAAATTTATGATGTATGCGCATAAAATTATAAGTCCTATGGGAGTAGTTTATTTCACTCAACCCAGAGCATTGGAAAATGTTTTCTAAAACAGATGATATCTGAGCTGAATCTGAAGGACAAATATGAATGAAGGTGGATGGGCACTGGAGGCAGAAGTAATGCCAGAGGCAGAGGCAATGCCACAGACAGACATTCTACCTCCTCCTCCTTATCATCATCAAAGTCACCATCATAGAAATAATGATGCTAATACTAATAATAGTATTTAATAATAGTATTTAGGACTTGGCAAATGTTTTATAAGCATCATTTTATTTGATTTTGTTTTTAATTTTTAAAATAGATTTGGAGGGTACAATTATAGTTTTGTGACATGGATATAGTAGTGGTTAAGTCTGGGCTTTTAGAGTAACCATCACCTGAATTTGTGAACATTGTAATTTTTTCATCCCACACCTCATCCCACCCTCCCACCCTCTCATCCTTCCCGAGTCTCCAATGTCTATTATTCCACACTTTATATCCATGTATACACATTATTTACCTCCCACTTATAAGTGTGAAAGTGGTATTTCATGTTCTGTTTTGAGTAATTTTACTTAAGATAAAACCTTCAGTTCTGTCAGGCATGGTGGCTCGCACCTATAATCTTAGCACTTTGGGAGGCCGAGGCGGAAGGATCACTTGAGGCCAGGAGTTGGAGACAACCCTGGGTGATATGGTGAAACCCCATCTCTACTAAAAATACAAAAACTAGCCAGGCATGGTGGCTCACACCTGTAGTCACAGCAACTCAGGAAGCTGAGACTTGAGAATCCTTTGAACCTGGGAGGTGGAGGTTGCAGCCAGCCAAGATCTCACTACTGCACTCCAGCCTGGGTGACAGAGTGAGACTCCATCTCAAAAAAATAAATGACAAAAACCCCTCCAGTTCCATTTATGTTGCTGCAAAATGCATAATTTCATTCTTTTTATGGATAAGTATTCCATTGTATATGTATAAAACATTTTTTTAAATCCAATCATCTGCTGAAAGTAGGTGCCTTAGTAGTCCTATGCATTGAAAGAGAACTGAACTTCAAGAGATAAAGTAATATGACCAAGAAATAAACACTCAGTAGTTGGGTTTGAACTTATGTAAATCCACACAGTCTGACTCAGAATATGAATTCAAAATCGCTACACTATTCTGTCCCTGCATGTATCCTGTGCATGTGTGTGGGTAGCGGGAGCGAGGAAGCAGAGCGTGGCTAGCAATTTGCTATAAGGCAGAGTGTAGTTGGAGTTGGAGTAGAGAAATATGTGGAGATCGGGTCATATTGATCTAAAGAGTTTAAAGTTTACAGAAAATGAGGAGGGAAGCATGATGTATTTTAAGTAGAAAAAGTAATATTGGCTTTCAGTGGCCATTTGCTTAAAGCAGTTTTTATTCTAATGTTTTATTTTCAGTGCTAAGGACAGCAAATTGCTTTATGAAACTAAATTTACATGGGTATTCCTTTTAAAATTTAATATAATTTAAGCCAGAAAATACATTAGCAATAACTGCTATTATAAGTCATAGAAAGTCCCAGTAATTTCTGGTCATTATAGGATTGGTTGAAGATTCATCTTGAGTAATGTAGATCTTAAATTATAACCATATTTAAAAGTAAATTTAATGCATAACTTTAAAACAGATTCAAGAATAAAACTAGTTCCATTAAGATTTTTACTAGAATTTTTTTAGGAGTGAGACATAGGTAAGAAATTAAAATCTCATTATTTTTTCCATTCTGAAGAAAGAACTTTAATTTTTTCATCAGTTGGCTTATTTTGAAGTGTTACTTGACATAAAATGAACTGTTTATTTTTAGTGTAGGGGGCAGCCTCATAAACTCCTAGGTAGCTATTGTCAAGATTGTATTTATTCATCCAAAACTGATTATAAACCATTCTCTATGAGAACTAGTGCAACATAGAACTGATCCTTCCTACTATGATTTTTGTAGTTGTTAATTCACATTCTTGCCAAAGTGTATTTAGAACCCCCAAATCAATACTCTTGGTTCAATCATGATCATTTATTGACATTTGCAAAATGGCAAAAATCTGAGGTAAGTGAAATTCACCTTCCAGCTGAGGCAGAACAAAGCAACCCCGAGTCTTCTTATTTCAGCTCTCATACTATCGGCATGTGTACTTTTTCGTAGGATTTTTACGGCTACATTTTTCACGTTTTTGTGTTTCCTCGTATTGATTTGCTGTCTGAAATGGCCCCCAAGCATAGTGCTAAAGTTCCATCTAGCGTTTCTATGCACAAGAAGTCTGTAATGTGCTTTATGGGGAAAACATGTACGTTAGATGAACTTTATTCAGGTATAAGTTATAGCGCTGTTGGTTGTGAGTTCAATATTAATGACTCAACAATACATATTAAATGAGGTATCTTCATACTGAAACATACCCAAAATAAGGTCATATATTGATTGGTTAAGAAAGTATCATGGTCAGAGGCTCATGAAACCCTAACCCAGTATCTCCTCTAGGAGCAATGGTTCTGGATTTGCTATTTCAGTGTTCATTGTGACTTTATAAAGCATAACTACAGTGAATAATGAAAACTGACAGTCTCTCTCTCTCTCTCTATATATATATATATAATATACACACACACATATATACACATATATACATATATACACATATATACATATATAAACATATATACATATATACACATATATACATATATACACATATATACATATATATATGTTTACATGTATAAATGTATATATGTTTATCTAGAACCATTGCTCCTAGAGGAGATACTGGGTTAGGGTTTCATGAGCCTCTGACCATGATACTTTCTTAACCAATCAATATATGACCTTATTTTGGGTATGTTTCAGTATATATATACATGTATATGTATATATTTATTAATAAATGCATATATGTTTATATATGTGTGTATATTTATATATACACATGTATACATATATTATTTATTTTTTAATTTTTTTGAGATGGAATCTTGCTCTGGCTCACCCAGGCTGGAGTGCAGTGGCACGATCTCGGCTCACTGCAGCCTCCACCTGTCAGGTTCAAGCGATTCTCCTGTCTCAGCCTCTTGAGTAGCTGGGATTACAGGCGCCAGGCACCACACCCGGCTAATTTTGTATTTTTAGTAGAGATGCGGTTTCACCATCAACATGGCCAGCCTGGTTTTGAGCTCCTGACCTCAGGTGATCCACCCACCTTGGCCTCCCAAGGTACTAGGATTTCAAGTGTGAGCCACTGCGCCTGGCTGAGAATAGACTATATTTTAACACAGTCTTTGCTTAATGATGAATAAGAGATGAGTGAGAGAAGACAAATATCCTGGAGTGTGATAAATGATCCCGATGGTAGCAGAAGAGTGAGAGCAGGCAGCAGTGGGGGCTGTCCTCACATTGTGAGGATGGAGAGAAGTGCTGATGCCCTGGTTTATCGATTTGCTTGCTTCTGAGGCAGTTCCCAGTGACCTTCATGTGGGTTGGCACTTGGGAACTTCATTTATTCTTACTGTAATACAAAGAAGTAGCATAACTTGATAGAGGCTTAGAGGTTACTTAATCTCTAGACTCTCATTTTCAAAAAGAGCAAGTGAGGCCCAGTGAGGGATGATGAGTTTATTGGAAAACTAGGTTCTCTTACTTTTAATTCATTTCATCTGCCATATATCATCGTTTCTCTTAAGGCATTTTAAACTCTTTCTATGCAATTTATCTGTGCTATAAATGTATTTAAACATGATTTGTCCAATTTAGTTGTAAGAAAAAATGGTCTGAGTTAAATGGTGGGCCAACCTGTTGATGTCTTAAACAAACGCTACTATTTTTAGTGGTCTCCAGGTCTGAAACTGCCAACAAATCAGTTGGGCATCTTTTTGACTCTATAAGTAGTCCATATCACACCTTCTATAGATGGGAAAACACAGTAGACTTTGAAAATGAATTTTTTCCCATTTTACTAAGCATATGAACTATCATTAATTTAGGTTTTAGAATAGACAAATAATGGGATTTTATTGTATTGTCTGAAAATCTTTTCACTTCTCTTGACTGACTTATGTATTATATTTTCTCTGTGACTAAGAACAGATTCTCAGCTGGGTACAATGGTTTATGCCTGTACTCCCAGTGCTTTGGGAGGCTGAGGCGGGGGGTGGGGGGGGGATCACTCAAGGCCAGGAGTTTATGACCAGCCTAGTCAACATAGTGAGACATTGAAGACCTTCTTTTTCTCTCTCTCTCACACACACACACAAACACACGCACACACACTTTCTCTTGTACTATCTCTCTCTCACACACACATTCTCTCTCTCCATTTATATAAATTTATGGGAACAGATTCTCTTTCAGTATAAATACAGAAGGATTTAATGAAATCAGAAAAATTATTAGTACTGTAATTCGTATATGTGTAGGTGTGTCTAAATCATCTTTTGGTTCTCAATATTTTCCAGCAGGTCCATTGCAAGATTTCAACTGTGGTTCCAGACCACCCCAATAGAATTTCCTTGTACAATTTGGGTTTTTATATTTAGTTATATTTTGCATTTTACTTTTTATTATCTTTTTAAATACATATTTCTTGCTAACTTTTATTCCCAATATTCTGAATATATTTTGAAAATTTTCAGAAGATTCTATATATACAAATCAAATATCTGATTTAAACCATTATGTGTGCAAAGGGATTATAGCACTAGACTACATATGTATGTTTCACCCACATCAGTATTTTCAGGTTAATAAATAATAGGATGTTATAAAATAAATATACTAGATTGCTACCAGAATTTTCAAAAAATCAAAAAAGAAAATAGAAAATAGAATGTATTACACAAAATTATGGTGAATGTTATTTCAGAAAACATTTGTTTTAACTTTTTATATGAGTGCATGCATATTATACTGGATAGCAATATAAAAATATAAAATTTTTCTATGAATCATTGTATCTGTGTCCAATCGGGACAGACTTTCTTAGTACCATTTTTTTGAGACTGAGTTTCACTCTTCTCGCCTAGGCTGGAGTGCACTGGCGCGATCTCAGCTCACTGCAACCTCTCCCTCCTGGGTCCAAGTGATTCTCCTCCCTCAGCCTCCCAAATAGCTGGGATTACAGGTGCCCACCACCATACCCAGCTAATTTTTTTGTATTTTTAGTAGAGACAGGGTTTCACCATGTTGGCCAGGCTGGTCTAGAGCTCCTGACCTGGTGATTTGCCTGCCTTAGCCTCCCAAAGGGTTGGGATTACAGGCTGAGCCACCGCGCCCGGCCTAATTTTTGTATTTTTAGTAGAGATGGGGTTTCACCATGTTGGCCAGGTGAGCCTCCTGCCTCGGCCTCCTAAAGTGCTGGTATTACAGGTGTAACCACAGTACTCGGCCAGGATAGACTTTAATAAAAGAATGTTTACTAGGTATTCAGAAAGTGAAAAGACAAAAAAAAAGCAAGAATGAGATGGTGTTCAGTTGAGGCTGGAGTTGCTGAGCTTGAAGGGTAGTCCTCATGGGGCCGAGGGCCCAGGCTCTGAGGAGGGAGCTTCCGCTGATGGTGCTGGTGTCTCTCAGAGGGCGCGGTGGTGCTGGGTCGGCAAGCGCCACAAAGACTGCTTATTAGAATCAGCTGCTGCTACTTGAGAACCCAACCTGCTTGGGTCTTTGAGTAACACTTGACAGGAATACTTGAACTTCCAAAACAAGGAAGAGGAAGAGCATGAGAAAGAGCTTTCCAGTCACTCTCATACCTCCTCTTTGAGACTCCAACAGGCAATCAGTGGACAAAGGATAAATACGGTTTGCAGTGTCTCAGCCCTAGCACCACAAAGCAGACTAGAATTGTGAGATTGAAGGTAAGGGACATTAATTTAATAGACATAATTTAATAGACATAATTATGCTCAAAGAACCCCATCTAGGCCAAGCGCAGTGGCTCATGCTTGTAATCTCAGCACTTTGGGAGGCTGAGGTGAGTGGGTCACCTGAAGGTGGGAATTCAAGACCAGCCTGGCCAACATGGCGAAACCCTATCTCTACTGAAAAATACAAAAATTGCAGGGAGTGGGGAGGGAAAGCATTAGGAGATATACCTAATGTAAATGACAAGTTAATGGGTGCAGCACACCAACATGGCACATGTATACATATGTAACAAACCTGCATGTTGTTCACATGTACCCTAGAACTTAAAGTATAATTTAAAAAAATTTTAAACTATTTCTTATTAAAAAAAAATAACAAAAAATTAGCCAAGTATGGTGGCGGGCACCTGTAATCCCACCTACTCGGGAGGCTGAGGCAGGAGAATCGCTTCAACCTGGGAGGTGGAGGTTGCAGTGAGCTAAGATCACGCCACTGTACTCCAGCCTGGGCAAGACAGAGCGAGACTCCATCAAAAAAAAAAAAAAAAAAAAAGCCCTGTCTAGATATTTTAAAAATTTACTCTTCCCTTCCACAGGGTATGAGACCAAGTCTACATGCTGTGCCAATTAATATAAGTCAAATGTTCTTCTATTTTGAAGTAACTATTTCAATTACATATATCTACTAAAATATATAATGACCAGAAATCATTTACCTGATTGTCATGTTTTCTCATAATTGTAGATGTCCTCAAGTCCTTATTCTCTGAGTCATGTTATTTTCTGACTGATATGCTTTGGTCAGAATGAGAAGATGGAGACAAGACTGGACTTTAAATTTTCAAACAAATATCAAAAAACAATGGTAAAAATATAACAGCAGAATGTGGAATCTGAAAAAAAAAAAAGAGGAAGTTTTATAGGCATTATGCTGAAAGTGGGGCAAAATGAAGAGACTGAGTGTAGGGCCAAATATGAAATCTGTTGATCAGAATATACCTGGGTTGCAGTATCTGGGAATGGGAATATTAAAGAAAAATAGAGGTTGTGGCAATCAAGGAGTCAAATTGGGCAAGCACTGTAGGAATTCTCTGAGATTGGCTCTAAGATTTAATCTATGCCACATGGCAATTTACCCATTAAATATTTTTTTGTGACTAACTCCTTTTGACATTAGGTGAGTGAACTGTATAATTGGTTTGTGAAGCAGTGTTCTTTTCCATTTCAATAATAATTCATCTTTTTCCCTCTACTCTCCTATTAAATGAGATAATAATTTCAAGGTATATACAAACTTTTGAGGCAGCGAATACTTTTTTCCTAGATCTTTTTATTTCATAAATGAATATTTCTTTAAGTTATAAGATCACTTTTATAGATAATAGTGAATAGACCCCATGTAAATGCTATACAGTTCCTTAAAGAAGTGGTTAATTAAAGTGACAAATAAAGTCATAGAAAGTTCTTTTAAAGCAGTAGACCTTCTTTGGAATATCATTAATTCGAGATCCTGGAGCTTGGCCAGTGTGTGAGTGACGTGAGTTCAGCCTTGTGGTATAGAATTTGAAAGTCAGTTATGAATTATGAGAATTGTCACTCGAGTCTGTGTGAAGAGACCACCAAACAGGCTTTGTGTGAGCAACAAGGCTGTTTATTTCACCTGGGTGCAGGCGGGCTGAGTCTGAAAAGAGAGTCAGTGAAGGGAGATGGGATAGGGACGTTTTATAAGATCTGGGTAGGTAAAGGAAAATTACGGTCAAAGGGGGGTTCTCTGGTGGGCAGGGGTGGGGGTCACGAGGTGCTCAGTAGGGGAGCTTTTGAGCCAGGATGAGCCAGCAGAAGGAATTTCACAGGGTAATGTCATCAGTTAAGGCAGGGACTGGCCATTTTCACTTTTTTTGTGGTGGAATGTCATCAGTTAAGGCAGGAACAGACCATTTTCACTTCTTCTGTGATTCTTCACTTGCTTTGGGCCATCTGGGCGTACATATGCAGGTCACAGGGGATTCGATGGCTTAGCTTGGGCTAAGAGGCCTGACAAGAATGATGATGGGTATTGGCATGGGAGGTAAAAGGCCAGGAAAAGGCATGTTTTGAATGAATGTACTGATGGACTTGTTTAAGTTGAATGCAGATGGAAAGCTAGTTTCACTTTTTCATTGAATCATACATTGCTCTCAGAAACTAGTGGCTCATTCTTTAATTGACTAAACTAGGTACCCAGAGGAAACATGGATTGTTGAAAATATACAAGTGTCATCTTGACACCTTGTAAACAGCCCAGGGAGTATTGATAAGTCCAACAAGTTAAACAACCATGGTGTTTTCAGTACCATCATGAGGTCCTTGCTACATTAAAAACCCGGATTTGAAGAGGGTCTTTGCTGCCACCAAAACAAGTCCCTTTAAAAAAGTAATGAAATAGCATAGGCCTTAATTCTAGGATTGTCAATGCTATTTCTAAGCATTCTGATTTCTATGGACAGTTCATGGCACAAGAGTAGAATATATGTTTTAATGAAATTTTCCACACTGTGGTGGGCCTGTTGAAGATAAATAAAACCAGATGTCAGTTACAATGGTGAAAACAAACGTTATTCGTAACTACTGAGAGGGAAAGAGCAGAATTGCATTCCGATTTGCATAGCAGTGTTGGTGCATTTTCATGAGAGAATGAGGGAGTGGAGGGGAGCAAGCAGGCACTCAAGTAGTGTCAGGGAAGTGAAAAATTACAAAGGTTGGTCAGTGTAAATGTAATTAGTCTAGCTGTGTCTGTTAGCTGGCAATGATCACAGTTGTAAGATTCTATCCTCCCACAGGGACTGGGAGGTAGAGACCCTATCCTTCCTTGGAAATGTAATCATTATTACATTTTAGAGTAATGGCTTTCAGGTCCTTGAGAAAGACACTTCTGAGTTGTAGGAGAGGCATATACATTTCAAAAGGACAGAGACGTATTCACAATGTTAAGCTATGTTTAGCAAAGGATCTAAATAAGCAGGTCAGGTGCCTGTTCATCCAGTGTTCACTGAAGCAAACAGTAAATTCTTTTGACAGCCCTGAGCTTTTCGAGGCAGGAATTTAAAAGAAAGCTGGGTGGTTCCAGAGACACAACGAATGATCTTAAGGTGATAGAAGCCCTGCTAAAGTTTAGTCAATTCTCTTAGGGCAGGGTTTTAGATGAAGTTATTACAAGCTGACAGTTCTTGCAGTTCTCAACCCGGGGTCAATTTACATCCTGCAAATCAAGGGAGTTTCTTGGAGGCCCCAG
This sequence comes from Nomascus leucogenys, assembly GCF_006542625.1. Taxonomy (NCBI): domain Eukaryota; kingdom Metazoa; phylum Chordata; class Mammalia; order Primates; family Hylobatidae; genus Nomascus; species Nomascus leucogenys. Next base: position 22,096,808 of record NC_044400.1, read on the forward strand.
AATCTGAGGCCTCCTTAGAGTGTTACCTCAAAACTGGACATTATAAAAAAAAGTATGTAATTCTTCTATGTATTGTATCATCTGAGTTGAAGATTCTACTTGGTGTGGGCACAGAGGACCACAGGTGGTAAGATACTGGACATGGAATACTCATTTTTCCAAGTGGAACATTAAGGTCCTCATCTTTATCAGAAGCCATGGTTCTCGTCTAGTTGCATGTTTTATGTAATTATATCCTGTGGAAAGAGAGGAATTTAGTGTTCAGAATATTTCTACTAGATCATGGACTCTTGGAAATATATGCCCCGAGTAACAGAGGACACCCAGAAAATGACACTAACAATTATAGGGAGCCAGACTGTCCATGCATTGTGCCTAGAGTCCCTGGACTTTCACTGGAGTAATTTGGCATTTTATCTATTAATCAAGGATTATATTTAAAGTTTCTGGAGATGCCAGAATCTACCAAGATACATTAAACAATTTGAACAAGTATTTTCAACAGTTATGTACAAGATTTAGGTGTTTTTTTTTTATACTTTAAGTTTTAGGGTACATGTGCACAACGTGCAGGTTTGTTACACATGTATACATGTGCCATGTTGGTGTGCTGCACCTATTAACTCATCATTTACACAAGATTTAGTTTTGAAATGAACATGACATTTAAAAAATGGACATCATAAGCTACTCTGTATTTCCGTCACAAAGGAACCGACTCATTTTTTCTTCTTAAAATATTTCTGGCCTTACATTCTAGTAATTTGCTTTAGAATTTTCTGGAAAAGTGGCAGAGCTAGCTAAATTATAGACACTGAATTTTTTTTTTTTTGTTCTCTTGAGGTAGCAAAGTTGAACTTGCTTAGTTGTATTAAATCTTTGTTGGATAGAAAACTAGTTACCAGCCGGGCACGGTGGCTCATGCCTGTAATCCCAACCCTTTGGGAGGCTGAGGTGGGCAGATCACAAAGTCAGGAGTTCGATATCAGCCTGGCCAACATGGCGAAACTCCATCTCTACTAAAAATACAAAGATTAGCCAGGCGTGGTGGTGGGCACCTGTAATCCCAGCTCCTCAGGAGGCTGAGGCAAGAGAATCACTTGAACTCTGGGGGTGGAGGTTGCAGCGAGCTGAGATTGTGCCATTGCACTCCAGGCTGGGCAACAAGAACAAGACTCCAACTCAAAACAAAAACAAAAACAAAAAACCAGCTACCACAGCAATTATGTAAGGTGTACTTCTTTGAGTATGTCTCTTGTTCATGCTTCATGGCCCTTCAAGCCTTCTTCCATCATAGCACTTATTACAGTAAATTATAATAATAATACACTACCCTGTCTCCTTCCCTAAACTGTAAGCAACTTGAAGACACAAGTTAATCACCTTTACCTAGCACCCAGAATAGTGCCTATTGGTTGTATTAAATCTTTGTTGGATAGAAAATTAGTTACCGGCTGGGTGCGGTGGCTCACACCTGTAATCCCAGCACTTTGGGTGGCCGAGGTGGGCAGATCATGATGTCAGGAGTTTGAGACCAGCTTGTCCAACATGGCAAAACCTCGACTCCACTAAAAATGCAAAAATTAGCCAGGAGTGGTGACAGGCACCTGTAATCCCAGCCACTGGGGAGGCTGAGGAACACACTGGAAACACACTGGGCCAGTACAAAAACAGCCTTTTAATTAAATGTCCTGGTTGAGTGAAAGGAAATAAGCTACTATTTCTCCATAGGCAACCATATGTTATCCATTTCTTTCTGAAACTATATGTGAGGATTGTCTTGCATGAACCTAGGTTCTATGCAAAATCTCAAAAGTGATGTTATAAACTGTTAACTGAATCTCAGCCCAGATCAGGCAGATGGCTCCGTTGCTTGGCCACTTTTATGTTTTTCAGAGTCTTCCAAAGAGCTTGCCAAAAATTCTGCAAGGAATTATCCCAATGGCCTTTAGATAATTTTTTTTCTTCACCAAGACCCTTGTGCCATCATATATATCTCATAAGACAAATAATAAAGAGTAGTACCTGTGACTGTTAAAAAATTTAATTCCTTATTTTTTTTAAGTATAGCGGGGATTGGGCCATAAGATACTCTATCAATCATCAACTTACTCCCAATAACTTACAACAACCCAAGGATTTTCTAGTGTAGGTACGTAAGGGTGGGGATAGAGAAGTGTTGATAAATGTAAGAAGCAAAGAATCATAGTGGAAGTTTTCTATATTCGAAGTCCTAAATATCTACTGTGAAGTGTTTATAAATTTTACCAGGTTAGCAGCCATATTGTGTGAGTAGCATTCTCAATGAAATGTAGTCCTCTCAGAGCAAAGGATGTTGGACTCTCCTCAAAATCACCTATTTTTTTTTTTTGAATAATGTTTGGTCTGGAAAAGACACAGTATATATAGCTATATGTCAAAACAAGTTTTATTTTGCCCAACAGAGCTGAGAACATGTCATATTTAAGATATCCTAAAGTAAGGTGCAGGCTTCCCATGCAAGCCAGAGTGAAGGGATGTCTAGCAGATTCTGCTTCCAATATACCTTTTCTAAAGATTTAACCACCTTACTATGACCTGCAACTTTGCCTTTTTATTGTCTCAAGAGATGATGCTTGATAACTTTGTAAAATCCTATGTGAACCTCCAGACCTAGCTCCAATTGTCTCCTTTGTAAACCCTTCTCTGGCAGCTTAGACTTTCCATCGCTGTTACAATTCAATCCTAAATCATCCTTTAATATGTCAGTGTCCATTGAATGTAATATTGTGCATAAGCAGGCTTTACACCTTGTACAATTCAAGGTGAATTTTATTAATATATACAGTCTACTCTTCAGCAAGTTGGTGAGCTTATACTCCTCAATATCTGCTACTTGAAAATTCCTCCAAATAATATTAAGTGTTTTACCAGGGGGTCAAAACAACCCCACCTCCCATAAGTTCAACACAAACTTGTTTTTTATACAAGATTTATTCGATTCTATTTAAATGATTCACGTGATCTTTAATGTGCCCCTGAACATTATGAATATATAAGATGGGGGACTGATAAATCTACATCTAGATTTGTATATCTACTGCCATCTAATTCACAAACTTCCTTGGCCACATAACACTTTTTTTTTTTCCTTTGGCAGAACACTTGAAGACACTATTTTTCTATGGAGCATATTTGGTAAATATTAAGGACTTTTTGAGTACATTGAACATATTAACTATCATTTCACTTGATGTAAATCAAGTACACAATTAAGTTCAAGGTTAATTTGGGTACTAAAGAGACTGAGATAACATTTACTGAGTCCTAAATATGGACAATGTACTATGACTGCATACATGTTGGCCTGATTAATGTGTGCAATATTTCTGTGTTATTTTGGGGATTTACTCATTACACGGTTGAGGAACTAAATTCAAAGTGTAATGTTTCTGCGATCAAACAACTGAGAGTTGTCAAAGTTTGCGTATAATCTTGGGTTACTCTACAGTTTATGAAATGTGCAGTGAACCCCCATTCATTTATGTTATTTATGTTGCACAACCATACATATTTTGTATATTTTATGTGACTAACATGAGAAAGGCTTGTTAGTTAACCCGCTTAAGAAAGTTAACATGGGAAACCCTCCAATAGGAATTTGATAATTACTGTTTTTTTTTTTTTTTTTTTTTTTTTGAGACGGAGTCTCGCTCTGTCGCCCAGGCTGGAGTGCAGTGGTGCGATCTCAGCTCACTGCAAGCTCCACCTCCTGGCTTCATGCCATTCTCCTGCCTCAGCCTCCCGAGTAGCTGGGACTACAGGCGCCCACCACCATGCCCGGCTAATTTTTTGTATTTTTAGTAGAGGCAGGGTTTCACCATGTTAGCCAGGATGGTCTCGATCTCCTGACCTCGTGATCTGCCCGTCTCAGCCTCCCAAAGTGCTGGTATTACAGGCGTGAGCCACCGCTCCTGGAGATAATTACTGTTAAAACTATCAATTTTGCTATAAAAGAATTCATATTACTGTATTATTTCTCCATTTCAATATTTAGAGGCAATAAAAAAAACAATTCCAAGGGATTAATGATCATATGAAGTTAACTGTCCTCAACTCTACCTTAGTCGATCAATTCCTTATATGTGTCATTAATTCCTTTGTAATACTACGTGATTGAATTGCTATATCTTGAAGAACCCTTTGATTTTGTTACACAGTTGCAGTAGATGTCATTATTATATCATTTTTGGTGTCCACATTTGTTGTAGAATTAAAAGATGCTAACTCATGAGCTCAATTAGTCTTAATAACAGTAGATATCAAAAGAACAAGTTACGGTTCATATTTGGGGTATCACATCATTCTAAGATTTTTTTTCTAAGCCTTTCTAACACAGAAAAAAATATTTTAGGGATCTATTGGAATGGTCAGGTGACATTAATATTTTCCTTATAAACTATAAAACTCTTTTCTTACGTGAATAATAAAGAGGCTTATTCCTACCCCCAAATGGTAGTGTGACAGAATGCTGTGGTAAACTTTAATATAAATTTATGTTTACCTATCCAAAATCTTTTTCAGCAAAGGAGAGATGCCCTTTGAGACTTGGTCCTATGGCTAACCATATCTGATTTGTGGTCCTTTATCTTTCTGCAGATTATCTGAAGGTGTCAGAAAAGGTTTATGGTATTTTATATACTCAGCAGATAAGGTAGCAGGGAAAATATCAAGTTCGTCCATTCCTGGAAGCTGATGAGCTGAGGAACAAACATACTAATCCTGTAAAAATTAAAGTCTCATGAACAATTTCTTGCTTATCTTTGAGAAAATCGATAAATAAAGCAATGTGTTAAGTGAATGTCTTATTTGACCTATACAGTTGATTATCTTTTTTCATTCTAAATTGTCGGCTTACCTTTTTGATCACAACAAATATCACAAAGCATAGAATCACTGTGATGTCTTTTCTAATTTCCCATGGGTGAGGTATATTTTTATTAAGAAATATTTTAATGTTAATATAACCCAGTTCATTGATGTTTGTTAAAAAGCACTAAGTGATACTATCTTCCATTTGCTTTCTGTTTCATTGTTTATATAACCTTTAACATTTAATATGAGAAGGCTGGTGCCTCACCAAAGGGAAAGAAAAACATCTGTTCTGTTAGGTCTTTAATTTCCTTTTGCAATCTGCCACTTACTGTTCCCTTTGATACTGTTCTTTCTTATGTAAAATGTATTCTATTGCTTATCTAACAATAGGACTGTCACTCTTAATGTGACTTGCCTTCTTGCTTGCTTTGCAGTTTGTGGTGGACAAATAGGCTGATTTTGAGGTACTTAGATTGAAGGATGACTTCAATGTAAAGATAAGAAAGTTAAAAAAAAAAGAATTCTAACAAAACTGGTGCAAATGAGACACTTGTTTAAAATATGCTGTTTGATTAAAATAATTAAATCCAGTATGATTTGAGAGTTTTTGGTCCATGGTGCTCTATCCCTATGAAAGGTGTGGCCATCAGTCTATAACGTGGTCTGTCATTATCCCAGTTTTTCAATCCACTAGTCAGATTGAGACAGCGGAGATTTCAGGCAGTGAATATTGTCATTCTTCATAAAGATCCTAAAGGTTGTGCTTAGGCACAACCATACTCAGAATTTCAACTGAATGTAGAATAATAGGTAAACTCTGGCGGTAGAATACTGTCATAAACTATGCAGGCAAAATGTAGTGTCATTTAGGGAATGCACAGGTTAATCTTGCCCACATTCACCTCTTATTAGATACATGTGGTGAGAACCCATGCTGATGCTAAATGGAACTTGCATGCCTGTTCAGATGAGAGATCTACTACTTTTAACTGTGCAACTTCAGGCGAGTTATATAACTTCTCCATTTTTCAATAGCAAATTAGACCTAATGATCTAATCGACTTCATAAGGTATAGTGAAATATAATTGGATGAATACATGTAAAACTCTTTGAATGTGCTGAAAATAGATACATCTTTTTTTGCTTTTATTATTACATTATTATTCCATTCATTTCGGACTCTTGCTGGAAGGAGAAGGCAGCACAGCAAAGACTTTTTGTCAGTATAAATTAGTGCAAAACAAAAGAAGTAATGGATAAACAGCTTTTTCTGTGAGGAACACAATAAAAAAGTGGTTTTGTTTGATTCCGAACTCAAAAATTGGTAGATCTATTTGACTAACTTGAGCCATGACTTAGTTCTGTTCATCGTAGCAGTAAAGCTTCTGCTCTATCTGCTCCCATACTTCATAAACCCCTTTACAGAATCTTACTGGTAGTCTTTCTCTTGACTCCAAGGTGTTACAATCTGGGGTGGTTTCAAATTTTAGAGTATATTTTAGTTTACCTTTCTGACCTCCTTAGCTCCAATTACCAACATTTTAACATTTGAGCTCCACTTTAGCATTTGTATTAGGTTTCTCCAGAGAGATGGAACTAATAGGAGATACATCCATGTATATTTACTAATATTAAAGGGAGTTCATTAGAGAGAATTGGCTCACGTGATTACCAAGGTGAAGTCCCGCGAGAGGCTGCCTGCAAGCTAGAGAATGCTGTTAATATGGCTCCCAGGGAGGATGGTGGCATGACTCAGTCCAAGTCTGAAAGCCTCAAAACCAGGGAAGCTGATAGTGTGGCTCCAGTCTGAGGCCAAAGGCCTGAGAACTCCCGGGGCATGTGCATGTGGGGGCCAGGCGGGGCGGGGGTGGTGGTGGTGTTCCTCTGGTGAAAGTCCCAGTCCAATGGCCACAGAACCTGGTGTCTGATGTCCGATGTCCAAAAGCAGGAGGAGGAAAGGGTGTACTACTCCAGGAAAGAGAGAGAGAGAGAGAGAGAGAGAGAGAGAGAGAGAGAGAGAGGAAGAGGAGCAAGCAAACTGAATGTCTCTCTTTTCCATCTACTTTTTTTCTAGTGACACCAGCAGCTGATTGGATGGTGCCTGCCCATATTGCAGGCAGATCTTCCTCTCCCATTCCACTGACTCACATGCAAATCTCTTCTGGAAACACCCTCACAGACACACCCAGAAACTGTACTTCACCAGCCATCTTGACATCCCTCAATCCAGTCAGATTGACATCTAATATTAACCATGATTGTCACATCTTTGTTCTTGTCATCATGAACTTCCCCCAAACAAATCTTACATTAAATATCTGAGTCGAGATATCTCATATTCTCCCAGTTTTCCTTTGCTTTTACCAGTTTACCTTTTCCTTTACCTCAGTGAGAACCATCATTTCTTCCATTCTGCAAAGTCACTTTTTTGAAAATTAAATCTGTAATTGACAACAATTGTATATTATTTATTTAGTAAAACACGTTACTTTTAAATAGGTATGAACTGTGGAATGGCTGAATCAAGCTAATTAGCATATACATTAACTCACCTACTTAGTTTTCTCTGTGATGAGAACATTCAAAATCTACTCTCTTCACAATTTTCATGAATACAATGCATTGCTATTAACTATAGTCACCATGTTATACAATAGATCTCTTGAACTTATTCCTTGGAGTCCTTTTTAAATTTTGTATCATATGGCCATCCCTCTTTTTGCCTCAGCCTCTGGTAACTAACCACTATTCAACTCTCTTCTTCTATTAGTTCAGCCTTTTGTATACACTGCATATAAGTGAGATCATGCTGTATTTATCCTTCTGTGCCTTGATCATTCCACTTAATATAATATTCTCTAGGTTCTTTCATGTCACAAATGACAGGATTTTTTCTTTTCCTTTTTTTTAGGCTGAATAGTATTCCACGGTGTTTATGTACCACATTTTCTTTCTTCATTCATCTGATAATCAACCCTTAGGTTGTATCCATATCTCAGCAATTATGAAAAATCCTGCAATGAACATGGGAGCAAACAGACATCTGTTTGACATATTTATATAATTTTCTTTGAATATATGAATATACCCAATAGTGGTATTGCTAGATTGTATGTTAGTTCTCTATTTAATTTTTTGAGGAAACTCCATACTGCTTTTCACAATGACTGTATAAATTTACATTCCTCCCAACAGTGTGCAAAGATTCCCTTTTCTCTACATCCTCTTTAGCACTTGTCATCTTTTGTCTTTTTGATAATAGCCATTTTAAAGTATATGAGGTGATATCTTATTGTGGTTTAACTTGAATTTCTTTGATCATTAATAATGGTGTGCATTTTTAAATACAACTGTTAACCATTTTTATGTCTTCTTTTGAGAACTATTTCATTCCTTTGCCCATTTATTAATCAGTTTATTTGTTTTAGTTCTGCATATATCTTGGATATAAACCCCTTATAAGATATCTGGTTTGCAAACATTTTCTCCCATTCTGTAGGTTGTTTCTTTACTCAGTATTGTTTCCTGGGATGTGCAGAAGCTTTAAGCCTGATTTAATCCCATTTTTCTATTTTGCTTTCATTGCCTGTGCGTTTGGGTTCATATCCAAAAAAGAATATTGCCCAGACCAGTATAATGGAGCTTTTCCTTTGTGTTTTCTTCTGGTAAGTTTACAGTTTCAGCCCCAGCATTTAGGTCCTTAATCCATTTTGAGTTATTTCTGTACATGGCATGAGATAAGGGTTCAATGTCATTATTCTTCATATGGATATTGAGTTGTCCCGCCATCATTTATTGAAGAGACTGCCCTTTCTCCATTTTGTGTTCTTGACACCTTTGTTAAAAATCAATTGACTGTAAATGTGTTGGTTTCTTTCTGGCTCTTTATTCTGTGTCCTTGATCTATGTGTTTGTTTGTATACCAGTACCATGCTGTTTTGATTGCTATAGCTTTCTGGTATATTTTGAAGTCAGGTAGTGTAGTGTTTCCAGCTTTGTTCTTTCAAGATTGCTTTGGCTATTCTGGATCTTTTGTGGCTCTGTACAAATGGTAGGATTGTTTTTATATATCTGTGAAAAATGTCATTGGAATTTTGGCAAGGATTATATTGAATCTGTAGATCACTTTGAGTAGTATGGATATTTTAACAATATTAACTAAATCCACGGACATGGAAAATCTTTCTATTTACTTGTGTTTTCTTTCATTTATTTTACTATCGTTTTAGAGTTTTCAATGTACAGATCTTGCACCTTTTAGTTAAATTTATATCTAAATTTTTTTCCAGCTCTTCTAACAAGTGTTTTTTTTTTTCTAATATATTTTTTGGTTAATTCCTTGTTAGTGTATAGAAATGCTACCGATTTTTGTATATTGGTTTTATATTCTTCAACTTTATTGCATTTTCTTATCAGTTCTAAGAATCTTTTGGTGGAGTCTTTAAGGTTTTGTATACATAAAACCATGTCATTAGCAACCAGGGACAATTTAACATCTTCCTTTATAATGTGGATGTCTTTCACAACACTTCTGGCTTTATTTGCTTTTGCCTTCTAATTCTTCTGTCACATCTGCCTGGAAAACTCCGACATGAGATAGCTCTCATATTCAGTCTTTTTTCTTTTTCACAGGAGCTCCTGAGGAAGGCCAAATAAAATCTTCTGATCAGTAAAGTTCATGCCCTTACATATTCCTGTTGCCCACTTCCACTTGTGCACTTAATACTTTCTGGTAATTTTCTGTGGTGATTATTTCAAATTGTCTCTTGTCTTTCTACTCCCTATCCCATAATGTACCTCCACCCTATTACACCTTTACATGTAAACAACATAATTCTGGAGATAATTTTTACATAGAAAATTAGTGTGTGTGTACATATATAGAGTTAATATATAAAAATATATCATATATATTATAAATTTTAAATATATAGAATATATATAAAATTATTCAGAAACATGGAGGGCACATAAGTGTCATATAAATATTTAAATTTTTATTATTGTACTCATCAGCAGGTGAAACCACCTCAACATTTTATCACTCTATCTCCATCTATCATCACATTTCCTGTCTTTTCCTACTCATAAAGGAAAATGTAGAATAAAATATTTATCTAAGATGATCTCTTTTGTATTCTGGACCCACATCTATCTCTTCATGTAAACTAATTGATTTTTCACTCTCTTTCCAGTCTTGCCTTTGCAGTCGCTCTTCCCCATCAGAATTTAAACATATTTTGATCTCTCATAATCCTCTCTTCAACCATAAGCCTTTGGTCATATGGTGAGTTTTCTACCATTTCAAGGGCTCTAAAGGAGACAAGATTTGTTAAAACCTTTTTGACATTTATGTTTCTACTTTCTCTTTTCCCATAAGTATTTTCAATCTCTATAATCTGGTTTGTGCTCTAACACCTCACAAAACTGCTGGGGCAAATATCATCCATGTTCATTTTCTTATAAAATTCTATGGGTACCTTTTGTTTTCCCAACTTCTGACAATTTTATCCTTCGGAAAATTCATTTTCTGAAGGCATCACAATCTCCTGTTTTTGCACACAGCTCCTCAGCAGCACATTGATGATGTCATTTATTTGTGCCACGTAATTCTGTTTCTCCCAGATGTTGATGATCCCCTTAATTCTCATCTCCATATGTGTAGTTTTATTCACATCTGTTTGTAAGAACTATTTATGTATTCTTTTTGCTCTGTTATTTCTTTCTTTGAGTTTGTTCTAGACTGGTATAGGTAACTATAACTGCATGTATATCACATTCAAAATATGAACTCTGAGCTCAAATTTGTCTTATGTCTTACTCTCCCATCTAAAATGCATCTACTTCTGTAATTACTATATTAGTTAGGAATATGACCAACTTGAGACAAGTCAAAAATTTACTAGTCTACCTTGGCTACTCCTCATTTTATACCTCCCCAAATCCAATCAATTTATTCAATGAATTTTTAAATTAAACCTCAAAAATCTCTATCATATTTACTTCATTCTCCATGACTATGGCCAATACACTCTCCAAGACTTCGGCCTTTATTTGCCACAAACCATTACTCTACAATACTCTTTCTGAAATACAAACATGACAATATCATAAGCTTATGTCAAGCCTCTGTGTGAAACACCAGTACATGGTAAGAATTCAAGTAGTTTATTTGAATTGCATTTACTTGCACTAAATTTTTCTTACCTCATGTTTAAATCTTCAAATATATTGGTGGAAATAAAATAGCCAAGCATACAAAGTAATTGAATTGTTAGTAAATTGCCATTACTTACAAAATTACATTTTTGAGCTTGAATGGACTTATAATACAATGGCATATGTTCCCAGAAGCTAAAACTAAATCATTTCATTTATTAAACACAATAAAATCATTGTACACATAGGTCTAATGTTATATTCTAGATGGTAAATTTGATAGTTTATAATGAGAAAAAGGAAACTTTAGTTATCTAATTTGGCAATTTTCTTATTGTCAATACTTATTTAAAATATTGGAATTTGTAGAACTGATACACTAAAATTTGACAATTTGAAAATAACTTTTCCAAGTATACTGGAAAATGTGAAGACTTGATTATATATAACAGCGTTTTCCAAGAGAAATAAGGCATTTCTTACTAGAGCATTATTTTTATTCTTTAGTTGGAATTGTAGCTAACTAATATATACTATTTAATAAATGATAGTTGAAAGAATATTTGGCTCCTAAAGCTTTGCTGTGGGCTGCACTAAAAATATATATATATTTTTAAGATGGCTGTCTAAATGTCCCTGAATTATTTCTTGCCCACTTCTACTACACTTTTATGTATGACCATTTATTTTAACTACATCCATGCATGCAATTTAATATTTATTTGTTGATACTGTACTAAAATGTTTTTTGAGATAGACTAAAACATTTGAACATTATGTTCTAATAAATTTATTTGCACAAACATGAGTTTGGGGGAGGGCATAATTAAAAAAAATACAGTGCTGTGTTTAGCAGTATTTAAGCTTATTTGCTATTGCCTTTTGTGATGATAAAATATGCTGCCTAAGAATTGTATTTCAAGACGGACATAGTCCAGATCAGAACTTTTTCATACCATTTTAAGTGAATTTGTTTTTCTTTAGTACACTTATGAAAACTAATTTATATAAAGCTGACTAGTGTAAAGGAGATCTGGAGATAGTTAAATTTTTATAGCTCAGAAATGGCAACTGACTTCTTTATATAGACAGCACAAATGTATTTAACTTAATTAATTATTTTATTTATTACTTTTTAAACTTTTATTTTAGGTTCAGGGGTACATATGCAGGTTTCCTATATAGGTAAATTGGGTGTTAAAGGGGTTTGGAGTTCATTGCCTAGGTAATAAGCATAGGACCTAATAGGTAGTTTTTCCACCCTTACCCACCTTTCACCCTTCAATATCAAGTAGATCCCAGTGTCTGTTGTTCCCTTTTTGTGTCCCTGTATACTCAATGTTTAGCTTCTATTGTAAGTGATAACATGCACTACTTGGTTTTCAGTCCCTGCATTAGTTTGCCTAGGATAATGGTTTCCAGTTCCATCCACATTGCTGCAAGGGTCATAGTCTCATTCTTTTTTATGGCTGCATAGCATTCCATGGTATATATGTATCTCATTTTCTTTATTCAGTCTACCATTGATGTGCATTTAAGTGAATTCCATGTCTTTGCTATTGTGAATAATGCTGCAATGAACATATGTGTGCATGTTTTCTTATGGTAGAGTAATTTATATTCCTTTGGGTATATACCCAATAATAGGATTGCTGGGTCAAATGGTCATTCTGTTTTAAGTTCTTGCAGAAATTTCCAAATTGCTTTCCACAATGGTTGAACTAGTTTACATTCCCACCAGCAGTGCATAGGCATTTCCTTCTCTCCACAACCTTGCAGCATCTGTAATTTTTCTGACTTTTTAATAGTAGCCATTCTGACTGGTATGAGGTGGCATCTCATTGTGGTTTTGGTTTGCATTTCTCTAATGATAGCGATGTTGAGCATTTTTTCATATGCTTGCTGGCTGTGTGTATGTCTTCTTTTGAAAAATGTCTGTTCATGTCATTTTCCCACCTTTAATGAGGTTGTTTTTACTTGAATATTTGTTTATTATAGATGCTAGATATTAGACCTTTGTCAAATGCATAGTTTGGAAATACTTTCTCACATTCTATAGGTTGTCAATATAATTTCTTTATGGTTTCTTTGTGCAGAAGCTTTTTAGCTTAATAAGGTCCCATTTGTCAATTTTTGCTAGTAGAAGGGTTGCACCGTGACTGTCATGAGACCTAAGCACTATTGCCCAGATAGTCCCCTTTTTCTTAAAACATTATAAACTAATATTTTGCAATTATATTGGTAAAGAGGTGAAAATAATCTGGGCTCTAATTATTATTATATCTTCATTAGTATTATACTATTCATTTTCTCTTCTGATCTTAAATTAAAATTAAGTCATTTCTGTGGGCCTGTATAATTATCATAGGCTCTAGTCACTATGCCTATAGTACATAATATACCAGCCCAGGTCAGAATTAACAACTTTTGTTTTGAACTTTCTTATTGCCACTGCAGGGTCCAAGGGAAAATTTCCCCTTTACCCTCTAAAGTTTCACCGAATAAACAATTGATGAAAGGCAGATTAATGGGAGAAATGTCATGTACATTTATTAATGTGCACAGGGGAGAACTGATACTGGTAGGCTAGGGGAGGTCCCGGAATGCCAGTGGGACCTCGACCCCAGCCATTGTCCAGTATGTTGACACTGTCACAAGAAGAAATTTAAGGATGAGTTGGAAAATAGTGAAAGTGTGGAGATTTATTCCAAAGCGAAAGTACACACTCAAAAAAGGGGAGAGCAGGCATACTCAAGAGAAGGCGCCTCAAGGGGTTTGGGGCTTCTACCTTTATGGGTTTATTTAACCAAGGGGTGGAATATTCATGAAGATTCCTAGAAAAAGATAGAGATTTCTCAGAACTGTGGTGCATCTCGCTTTTACACCAAATATGGGTATTCTTGGAATGGTCATGGTGCTGAAACGTGTATAATTTAATACTTTAAGGAGCATATAATGAGGTCCTAGGTGAAACCTGGATCAAATATAGGATCTCTCATCATGTTGGGTCCAGTTGGTCTTAGCCAGCTTGGCCCAGACCCTGATTTTCAGGATCTCAGTGGCCCCTAGCTTATGCAGTTACATCAACAATTTCCTTTTTGCCAGTCTTGAAAATTTGCTGTCTTGAATTTTCTATTCTCCTGTGACCACCCTGTCACAGGATAATTATTCCTGTAGTATTCCTGTCTCATCCCTTACTGCCCCCAAAGTTTTCCATTTCTTATTCTTAAGAGTTGGTTGATGAGGGAGGAGGTCAGTCTTCCGTATCTATTTTCTGCTGATTAGAAGTGATGGCCCTGCCTAGCAAGAGCATAGAAATCTCTGGCTGCCTGTTCTAAGGGTCCCAACGGCAGGTCATTAGAGAATATGAACCCGAGGCAAGGACTGGTTGGAATCCTTGCATTACCATCATTTTGACATGGAACCATTGAAACCTCAAAGATAAAAACTTTACATGGAGGTTAAACAAGCAAGGACCAAAGATTAGCAGTAATAAGGTAGCTATTAAATGTCCCAGGAAAGGTAGATCAAACCATTTGGGATTCTATCAAAGGATACCTACCAAGTATGACAATACCTACCAAGTATGACATGGGAAGTATCCTTTGATAGAATCGCAGATGGTTTGAAAAGTGGTGTTATTGAAATTATGTATCCAGGTAGCCTGCTGATAAATCCTTTGAACTTGCAGTTCAACTAACCCTGAATTGTTAATATAAGAACAGCTGTTGTTTATTACTGTGCAAACCCCTCCATGTTCAGCTAGACAATTGAGACTCATGTTATTTCCCTGACCATTCAAGCAGTTCATTCTCTGGTTCTGTTGGGGCATCATACAATGACTCAGCCAAATACTGAGACCCAAATCCTGCAAAATCCAGGAAAGTTCTGAGTTGCTTCTTTGTGGAGGTAGCCACCTTTCATTCAATGGAGAAAGGCTGGTTTCCTGGGCTTAGCATGCACTCCTGATTTTTTTTTTTTTTTTTTGAGATGGAGTCTTGGTCTGTCGCCAGGCTGGAGTGAAGTGGCGTGACCTGGGCTCACTGCAATCTCCACCTCCCAGGTTCAAGTGATTCTTCTGCCTCTGTCTCCCGAGTAGCTGGGATTACAGGCGTGTGCCACCACACCCAGCTAATTTTTGTATTTTTAGTAGAGACAGTGTTTCACCATGTTGGCCAGGATGGTCTCGATCTCCTGGTCTTATGATCTGGCTGCCTTGGCCTCCCAAAGTGGCTGGGATTACAGGCGTGAGCCACCAGGCCCAGCCCAGGTATCTTACCTCTGGTTTAGAAATCTGGTCCTTGGATGGAGAGACATGATACACTCTTTCTCTCAGAAAGTTTAGGAGTTCAATGGAATTCTTATCTGAGTCCCCTTTAAAGGAACTGCATACAAGGATGTCATCCATATATTGGACTATGACTCTCCTTTCTAGCTCTAGCTCCCTTAATTCTCATGACAATGTTTTTCTGTACAATCCAGGACTATCCCTAAAGCCCAGAGTCAGTACTGTGCAGGTATACTGCTGGGTAATATTAGTTCCGTGATTAGTCCACTAAAAGCAAACAAATACTAAGAGTCAGGGTACAAAAGGACACAAAAAAGCATCATTAACATCTAACACCATAAACCAATTGGTGTCTCACAGTATTTAGGTAAGTATTGTATAAGGATTTGGCACTATAGGATGTAAGGTCATTACAGCCTCATTAATAGCTCATAAGTCTTAAACTATTAGGCTAGTGCAAAAGTAATTGCAGTTTTTACCATTACTTTTATAGTAGAAACTACAATTACTTTTGTACCAACTTAATACGTTATATTTTCCATTTGATTTTTGGATAGAGAGGACAGGAGTATTATCAAGAGACTGACACAGAATCAGAAATCCATGTTTTAAAAACTTCTCAATTAGAGGTTGGAGTCCTCGCCTGGCTTCTGGTTTGAGGGAATATTGATGCTTGTGTGGGAAATTATTTTTGTCTTTTAAAGAGATGATCACTGGCTTAGCATGTATTGCTTTGCCAGGGGTTTCTTGATCCCACACTTGTGGATCTGCTTGAGACCTGATTTTGGGAGGCTCGCTCATTTTTCTGAGGCTGGGTTAGAATAAAACAAGGATTGCCAGTAAAGAGGTTTCCCCAGGGCCTGATAAATATCGAAGGGTGGCTAGGAAGTCCTGTTCTAAAAGGGAGTGGGACACTCAGTAAAACTAGAAGCTCATGAGTTACCACATAGTTTTCTAGCCCTCAGCACAGGGGCAAAATGAAGTTTTTGGTTTTGGGTGCCATCAATACCAGTGACAGCACAACTTTTGGAGAATAAGGGTCACGAGTGTCCTTTAGGACACAGTAACTAGCTCTTGTATAGATTAAGAAATTAATATCCTTACCTGCCACGTCAGGATTCACCCAGGGCTCCTCAGTTGTGATGACTACATCTTTAGTGGGAGCCACCAGGAACCTTGGACCCCATCAGTCCTCAGTTATGACTATTATGGCTTGCAGTGTCCTCTTCCCCCTTTGGGACTGAGGGCAATACCTTTTCTAATGGTCCCCTTGCTTGCTGTGAGGACAGTGGGTGAGCTCCCCTGGCAGGGAGAGTTCTCGCTCCAATGTCCTGGCTTTCCACATTTGAAGCAGCAATTATTACCTGCAGGTTTGCTGTTAGGCCTGTTTGGTCTGTGGGTGAGATATCCTCCTCGGTGACCCTGAGATTGCAGGCCACTGCTTATAGTGACTGCTGTCATTGGGCCTGCTGTTTATCCCACTGTGTGGCATGCGAGGTTCTAGCAGCCTTTTCAGCCCTGTCTCTATTATTGAATACTCTGAAAACTACATCAAGCATTTTATTAATAGGTGTTTGGAATCCTATTCTGTAATTTTCTTCTGATATTCAGGCACTGATTGGCTAATAAAGTGTGTGCTTAGTAAAATTTGGCCAACATCAATACTGAGGTCAATATTAGTATAATCTCTTAGGGCCTTCACAAGGCACTCATGGAATAAAGGTGGTTTTTCATCCTTTCCTTGAGTTATTTACCTTGTTTTATCAAAGTTCACATGCTTAGTGGAGCATTTTTTTTCATTCCCTACACTAAACAAGTCACCATATGATTCTTGTTCTTAGATCAGCTTGGCCCTGTTGATAGTTCCAATTAGGGTCATTGTTAGGCACAGATGTGGCCCCACACAGCCTATTGTTCAGGGTCCCTGGCTGACAAGTGTCAGCATAAGCCTGTGACTACACCAAAATACCGTGCTTTGCTTCACAAGTGCAATACTTGCACAAGATAATACGCATATCTCCCAAGTTAACTCAGATGAGAGTAAGAGTGCCTGAAATTTCTCCATTTAGTTGGGTCATCTGAAAATTGGCCCAACCTCTGTCGACACTGTGCTGAGTCAGACTCTGAAAAAGGCACATGTACTAAAATGGTCCTAGCATCCCCACTGGTCACCTCCCTAAATGGGCATAACTTAAAATGACCAGGAAGGTAGAAAATGCTGCTGCAGGTGACCCCAGCAGGGCTCTGTTCCCTTGGTAGACAAGGGTATATAGGTTGGTACGGAAGTGGACTAGCAGGACTCTGGGCACTGGAGATGGTGAAACTAGCAAAAGAATGGGGACTTGAAGTGAAGGTAAGTAAGAGAGATGAGCTGAGGGTGCTGGAATTGAGTCTGGGTTAAGAGGTGGGAGAAGGCTCTGGGAAGGTACATTTCCCAAGAGGGGATCATCTAGGATAACTGTTTCTTGGTTTCCCTAAAGGAGTATGAGTATAACAAAGGCAGCAAATTCCCAGGAAGTTCAGGATTCTGATAAAATGCCATGAAGGCCTGTACACATAGTATTTCACTGCATTTTTTTCTGATGTATACAAAAAAGTTCTAATTATAAGATTATATTAAAATTTAGGGTCCTGTTCTTTGGCCATTAAACCCCAGAGAGTTGCCCATGACCTTGACTTGTCTTTGGGTCAACCTGAAAGATGAGGGGGAAATAACGGGATGGTTCCCTCATGGAGGTACTGGTCCTGGCATTTTTTTTGTCCAGTTGCATGAGCATGGCCCTTACAATTGGCCCACTCCATGGCCAGACCAGAGAGACATGTGTCCCTGTTTCTCTGGCTGATTGCCTTGTCATCCAGGCATTCCCTGGATCCCCAGTGTTGTCCAGGTATCCATGGCCTCTGGGGCTTTGAAAATAGGAAGGCCTTCAGGGTTGAGTGGGATGAATTGTGAGCCTATTTTGAAAGGGGCAAGCATGCCGATATGTGTCTGAATGTTTATCATCAAGTAAAACTTGAGATTAGAGATGATTCAGCATGGCCAATAAACAAGGACCTTAAACAGACTCCTTTAGAACCATAGCCTATGTTTGGCATTCCAGAGGACAAGATCTAAGTGGCCTATCTTGCTGGGTTCAGAGAGCTCACTAAGCTTTTGTGTGAAATATGAGAGAGAAGCATGAGAAGAGAAAATCACAAAAGCAGGGTTTAAAGAGAGGTAGGAAAGAGAAAACAGTTCCCAAACATGATCAGTGTCTTGGCACAGCTGGTCCCTTAGGAAAATGAAAGATGTTTCCCAGGAAAAAGTGATAGTCCCTTAAAAAGCTGTCTAGCCACTGCATGGTATGGGACTTTACCCTACCGTCCTCATTAGCCTTCCCTCAGGGAGGACCCTGGCACTTCAGAAATCTTCCCACCTTTGCTTGTTGTCTGTAAGTGTAAACAGGGTTTTCCAGCTGGAAGGAGCAGAGGTGCTATGACTGAGGGAGTCATGCTGTAGTTAGTTTCTAGGAACAAGGAAGAAAGTAGGAGTAACTCTAGAGAGTGAGAATACTCTGACTCAGATTGGAGTGAGACTTACCAACTGCCAGTGGTTATAAAATGGGGGTGATGTTGCTCCTGGCTGGATCATGATAGAGAGATGCAAGTGGGCTAGGGAGATCCCAAAATGTTGATGAGACCTCAACTACAGCTGGCTGGTGTCAAGCCTCTTGACACTGTAGCAGGAAGCAATTCAAGGATGAGTGGGAATATCTTGAAAGTATGGACATTTATTGCAAAGCAAAAGTACACACTTAAAAACGGGAAGTGTGGGCTTACTCTATTGAAGGAGTCATGCACAAGGGGGTTTTGGGGCTTCTACCTATCTACCTTCTGCCTACCATGTCACAATTGATAGGTATCCTTTGATAGAATTCCAGGGGTTTGAACAGTGGGGTTATTGAAATTATGTAACCAGGTAGCATGTTAGTAAATATTTGGTTTTCTGTTCCTGCATTAGTATTTGGTTTGTGGGTTTCTTTAGCCAAGGAGTAAAATATTTGTGAAGATTCCTAGAAAAAGGTATCTGTGGAACTGTGGTGCCACTAATTTCTTCACCAAATATGGGTGTTCCCAGAACTCTCATGGCACTGGTGGGTGTGTGATTTAGCATGTTAATGAGCAAATAATTATGTCCTAGGGGAAACGTAAATCAAATCCAGCCTCATTTTGGATCCAGTGGGTCTTAGCCAGTTCGGCCCAAACCCTGGTTTTCTGGGTCTTATCAGCCTCTAGCTTATGCAGCTATTTCAACAGTTTCTTTCTTGCTAGTTGTGTAAAACTACAGTCTGAAATTTCCTATTCTAATGTGACCTCCTTATATTATTCCTGTCTCAGAACCACAGGGCAATTACCCCAGCCCCACCTCAGTAAGATACAGAAGCTTACATATCATCTTGAGGTTACAGAGAGAAAGGGGGCTTGGATCATGTCAAAACAGATGATGGTAGCAAAGCAGGTTATGGGCTAGGGAGTAGAGGAGGTCTGGCTAGCAAAGGTGGTCTTGTTACACAGATGAAACCTCGCAGGTAGCAGCCCTCAGAGAAAGTAGATAGTGAATATTTCTTTCAGATCTTTAGAGATAATATAGGTTAGCTGTGTACCCACCCAAATCTCAAATTGTATCTCCTAGAATTCCCCCATGTTGTGGGAGGGATATAATGGGAGGTAACTGAATCATGGGGCCCAGTCTTTCCCTTGCTGTTCTCGTGATAGTGAATAAGTCTCACGAGATCTGATGGGTTTATCAGGGGTTTCTGCTTTTGCTCCTTCCTCATTTTCTCTTGCCGCCACCATGTGAGAAGTGCCTTTCACCTTCTGCTATGATTTTGAGGCCTCCCTAACCATGTGGAACTGTAAGTCCAATTAAACCCCTTTTTTTTCTCAGTCTTGGGTATGTGTGTATCAACAGCATGTAAACAGAATAATACAGTAAATTGGTACCAGAAGTGGGGTGTTGCTGAAAAGATACCTGAAAATGTGGAAGCAACTTTGGAACTGGGTAACAGGCAGAGGCTGGAACAGTTTGGAGGGCTCAGAAGAAGACAGAAAAATTTGGGACAGTTTGGACCTTCCTAGAGACTTGTTTAATGGCTTTGCCCAAAAGGCTGATAGCAGTATGGACAATAAAATCCAGGCTGGGGTGGTCTCAGATGGAGATGAGGAACTTGTTGGGAACTGGAGCGAAGGTGATTTTTGTTATGTTTTAGCAAAGAGACTGGGGGCATTTTGCCCCTGCCCAAGAGATTTGTGGAACTTTGAACTTGAGAGCGATGATTTAGGGTATAAATTTCTAAGCATCAAAGCATTCAAGAGGTGACTTGGGTTCTGTTAAAGGCACTCAGTTTTATAAAGGAAACAGAGCATAAAAGTTTGGAAAATTTGCAGCCTGACTATGCAATAGAAAAGAAAAACTCAATTTCTGGGGATAAATTCAAGCCAGCTGCAGAAATTTGCATAAGTAGCAAGGAGCCTAATGTTAATCCCCAAAACCATGGGGAAAATGTCTCCAGGTCCTGTCAGAGACATTCACAGCAGCCCCTTCCATCACAGGCCCAGAGGCCCTGGAGGAAAAACTGGCCTCGTGGGCCAGGTCCGGGGTGCCTGTGCTGTGTGCAGGCTAGGGACTTCATCCCTTGTGTCCCAGCCATTCCATCCATGGCCAAAAGGGGCCAATGTAGAGCTTGGGCTGTGGCTTCAGAGGGTGGAAGCCCCAAGCCTTGGCAGCTTCCACGTGGTGTTGAGCCTGCAGGTGCACAGAATTCAGGAACTGAGGGATGGGAACCTCTGTCTAGATTTCAGAAGATGTATGGAAACACCTGGATGTCCAGGCAAAAGATTGTGGCAGAGGGGAGGCCCTCATGGAGAACCTCTTCTAGGGCAGTGCAGAAGGGAAATATGGGATCAGAGCCCCCACACAAAGCCCCTACTGGGGCACTGCCTAGTGGAGCTATGAGAAGAGGCCTACCATCCTTCAGATAACAGAATGGTAGATCCACCAACAGCTTCCATCACGTGCCTAAAAGCTGCAGACACTCAACACCAGCCTGTGAAAGCAGCTGGGAGGCTGTACCCTGCAAAGCCACAGGAGCAGAGCTGTCCAAGACCATGGGAACCCACCTCTTTCATCAGTGTGACCTGCATGTGAGACTTGGAGTCAAAGGAGATAATTTGGGAGCTTTTTTTTTTTTAGATAGAGTTTCGCTCTTGTTGCCCAGGCTGGAGTGCAGTGGCATGATCTTGGCTCATTGCAACCTCCACCTCCCAGGTTCAAGAGATTCTCCTGCCTCAGCCTCCAGAGTAGCTGGGACTACAGGCCATGCCACTATGCCCAGCTAATTTTTGTATTTTTAATAGAGACTGTGTTTCACTGTGGTGGCCAAGATGTTCTCAATCTTCTGACCTTGTGATCTGCCTGACTCAGCCTCCCAACATTTTGGAGTTTCAAAGTGTGACTGCCCTGCTGGATTTCAGACTAGCATGGGCCCTGTAACCCCTTTGTTTTGGATAATCTCTTCCCTTTGGAATGGCTTTATTTACCCAATACCTGTACCTTCATGTATCTAGGAAGTAACTAGCTTGCTTTTGATTTTACAGGCTTATAGGTGGAGGGGACTTGCCTTGTCTTGGATGAAACTTTGGACTGTGGACTTTTGGGTTAATGCTGAAATGAGTGAAGACTTTGGAGTATTGTTGGGAAGGCATGATTGGTTTTCAAAGGTGAGGACATGAGATTTGGAGGGGCCAGAGGCAGAATTATATAGTTTGGCTGTGTTCCCACCCAAATCTCAACTTGAATCTTATCTCCCAGAATTCCTTCATGTTGTGGGAGGGACCCAGGGGGAGGTAATTGAATCATGGGGGCTGGTCCTTCCTGTGCTAGTCTCATCATAGTGAATATGTCTCACAAGATCTGATGGGTTTATCAGGGGTTTCTGCTTTGCTTCTTCCCCATTTTCTCTTGCTGCCACCATGTAAGAAGTGCCTTTCACCTCCCATCATGATTCTGAGGCCTCCACAGCCATGTATAAGTCCAGTTAATCCTCTTTTTCCTCCCAGTCTTGGGTATGTCTTGATCAACAGCATGTAAATGGAAATAACAGAAGAGGTGTCAAACTCTCAGTTAATCTTTCCTAGGTTGGACAAGGAAATGCCTCAGAGAAAGTCTGGCTGCATCAATGTAGATTCTCTACAGATGCAAACATCCCCCCCACCAAGAAACTCCCCCCCCCGGCTCTTTAGCTATTCTTGCATATCAAGCTATTCTAAGTAGCCATCTTAAACTATGTGAAGGAAATCTATTTTGCAATAAAATATTTTGGTTTCCTTCACCACTTTTCATCCACTTGCCTGAAGAGTTGGTTCAGCACTGAATTTTGAATAACACAAAGAAGCAATTCATCCTTGTTTATTGGTTACTCTTTTTAAGTAATAACTATTTAAAGATTTTGAGGTCATAAAGTTAGTGAGTGGATAGAAATAAATACTACTTCTGTGGTAGTAAGTAATAGGCAAACAATCTAGCAAAACACGCCTCTCCATTAACATTTGGTTGAAAATTAACAGACACTATAATTTTTTTTTTGAGATGGAGTTTTGCTGTTGTTGCCCAGGCTGGAGTGCAATGGTGCTATCTCAGCTCACTGCAACCTCCACCTCCCAGGTTCAAGTGATTCTCCTGCCTCAGCCTCCCAAGTAGCTGGGATTACAGGCATGTGCCACCACTCCCAGCTAATTTTGTATTTTAAGTAGAGACATGGTTTCTCCATGTTGGTCAGGCTGGTCTCAAACTCCCAACCTCAGGTGATCTGCATGTCTCGGCCTCCCAAAGTGCTGGGATTACAGGCATGAGCCACCACACCCGGCCACATTTTTATGAAGGGGTAAAGGAGTTATGTCTTAGTAAAAATATTTTAATCTGTTTTTTTTATAATAAATATCCTATCAAGCATTCAAATGCTACTGGTTGATTTGGTGTTACAATACTATGAACAATCCCAATGTGTTATTGAGATTATGATACAAATGAATTATAGAAGTTAACATTATTAGATTTGTTGGCCCAAAATATATAGCTTAAAGATCTGTTAACTCTTTCCTAATTTATTCCTTGGTATTGATAATCCTCGGATATCATAGAAAAATATAAAATATACCAGAAAAATATGAAATATATTGATCTTTCCATACTTCAGATGCTCGCTGCCAGATAATTTACAACTGAACAGAAAAAAAGATGTCAAATTTTCATTAATACAAAATGACAATTTTTAAAAATATAAGATAAAGTTTGATTGAAATTTTCTGTGGACGTTATCAGTGCATATATAGATGTACATGGTCATGTAAATATTTAGAAACCACCAAAATAGTCTGTACTTTCATAAGGAAAAACATTACATTTCAGAAAAATTTGCACTGATATAATTGCAAATGTGCTATTGAATTCCACAGTGAGAATCCACAACTGACTGATTCATTCAGCTATGCATTTGCAACAGCTTTGAGATGAAAATGTGATGAATTTTAACAGTAAATTGTGAAGCCGAAAGTGTTTATAGCAGTCCTACAGCTAAGTATCATCATATTTCAGCTGATTTTATTTGTAATACCCACTGAGCCTGAGCAACATTAAAAAGTCTAGTTTTTTCAGGAGACATTGCTATTTATAATTGGTTTCTCTCATTGTCCCTCTGCTGAAAAAATGAGTATTTACTTTGCCACCAAGCATTCCTGCAAGTCTTCTGACAAGAATTTTATATTTGAAAGGAGAAGCATTAGACAATGCTGAGATTGCATGCTGTCTCAGCCAGGATTCAACTATAGGTAGACTGTTTTCAAAACATATGCTCTCAGCAGCTATGCTATGTGGTGTCTTAAAAATTGAGTCCATCCCCCACTTCCCTGTACCCTGCAAAGAAAAGAATAAATGGAGAGAGAAGCAACTTCTGGGCACATTTAGGTTATTGTTGCTAGAGTTTGGTAATGTGTCTCACGTTTTCCCTATGTATTCCTCATTCATTCTCATGTACATTCACATACACACACTGACACACAAGGTAGAGGAAAAGAGTATCTATCTTTGGCAAAGGGACTTCCATACACCACACTCAAGAATATATTGATCAAGCTTGAAATTATTAGCTTCTGTGACAATTTTCAAATCTCAGTGGCTTGATATAATGTTTATTTCTCACTCACTTCAAAAAAAGTCACTGGGAGATAGGTTTTCCTGGTTTCCCTTTAACCTTTAAAGGAATGTCATGGTCATTCTGTCTTTAACTTCTTATAGCTAGAGGCACGGAAAGCTATCTTCTTCCTATACCTGAAGCAAAGCACGACACATTAGAAAATATAAAGAGTTTTAGTCCTGATTTTCCAAAACGTTTGGGATTTTAAATGTTTCTGCCTATAGTTCCAAGATCTACTGCCTACTATGGTATGCCTTCTAGGTACCCAGGGACCATGCAGTGTACAAAGGTGGTGGGTAGGGGGGAGTTGGCAATAGGAACTGTCAGCCTGACCAAGGAGGAGTATTAACTGATATTGCTAATGTATGGTGATCATAAAATCAGACTGAATTTCAGTTTTGTTATTCTTTTTATTTAATAATTTATGAAACTATATACCTTTTTGTTGTCTGTACCCAGAGCAGATACCTCCCCAGTCATCCTCTTGGTATGCACTGGAGACACTCTAAACCCAGTATGTACTATTTGTACAATGGAAGCCACATTTGAAGAATTGGATTTTAGATTTGGATTCTCTATCTAGTACTCAAGTTTACTACTAGGCTTGAAGATCCATCCCTAATCCTAGCTTGCTGTGCAGGGGCTGAAGGGTCCTGAGTGGTTTCAATTTGATTCCCAGTTAGTATTTAGCAAAAGCTTTTTTAAATCATTTTTTTGTTGTTGTTTCTAAAACTAAAAGCAAAGCAAAACAAAAAATTCTGTAGGTTATATCTGCCTTTCTTTCTTGAGCTCCACATTTATCCACATTAACAAGAACTAAGGCTTTGATTTACTTGACCAGATTACCTGGAAGCTTGATGTTTGTCCTGTTTAATTTAGAATATGTTCAATTCCAGGACGTCATAAACTGCTGTGTTTTGTCTAAAAGATTAATATGTTCTCTCCCACTTCCATTACCTCCTGTTGAATGGAACCACAACTAAATGCGCCTTACTTTTAAAAATGAGTTCTACATATCCTGGTTTTCTTTCCTGTTTTTGACTTTCTGTAGTTGCTTCAGTTTTCCAGACTCTGCTTGCAGCCAACCTCATGTCTAGTTCTCCTCAGTAATGAATGAGATGCAGATATTTCTAATTAAGACATAAACATAAGATAAATATTCTCTTTATGCCAGACATAAAGCTATCAAGAAAAGTAACTCAGCCATATCTAGATTTGAAAACTATAACCTGGCCTACCTAGCACAGGGGTTCATAACTGTAATCCTAGAACTTTGGGAGGCTGAGTTGGAGGAAGATCACTTGAGGCGGGAGTTTGATATCAGCCTGAGCAACATAGGGAGGCTTTGTCTCTACAGAAGAAAATAGAAAGATTAGCTAAGTGTGGTGACACACACCTGACCATCTTCTGGGAGGCTGAGGCAGTAGGATCACTTGATTCCAGGAGTTCAGGGTTATAGTGAGCTGTGATCACACCACTCTACTCCACCCGAGGCAACAAAGAGAGGACTGTGTCTCTAAGAAAAAACATAAATGAAATTAAAAAAAAAAATCCTCCGAGTTCTTTAAAAGCATTTTTCTTAGGATTTTCTCTCTTTCAAGGAACAAGTTAGGATAATGAAAAATTTTAAGATCATGTCTAATATGGCAGGAAAAATACATACATGGATATTATATACTACCTATCTTGTATCAGCCTTTTTGAAAAGTTTCTTTTTGATGTAGGAAAGGAATGATTATCCTTATTGGTGAGAAATATTATTCTTTGAAAAATAAAATTTTCGGAGAATCTAGACATTGGCTTGTCCCAGTAGTTGAAATTTCATTCCTCATGAAATTTCACTAACGCTTTCTATGTTCCTTTTATGTCTTGAGACATAGAAGTAGAAATTCTCAAAAGTCTGTTTTCTCAAGAAAACAGAAGGAGAACAAGGACTGCTTTGAATCATCCAAAGGTAAAACAAATTCCAGTGTAACACTGATCAACTGTACTTTGTGATGACTCAAACCTTTAGTGAGAATTGGAAAAATTCTGGAAAAATAGATAATCTGACAGTGTTCAAATAACAACAAAATTGCTGGTCAAAGAGTAAAAAACTGTGATCAGATAGCAACTATTCAAGTTTGACTACATATTAGACAGTATAGTTAGAATGATGGGGAATAGATAGAAGACCCCTATGCCTTTAGGCTAAACAAATGTTATGGGAGAATTCTGCTTGAATTATTTTTATTATAAAGTTATGTTCCTCTTTTCCCACCCTGTTCTCACAATCCAAGGAACCATCTGATTATTTTGCTGTTCTAAAAAGCAAAATACCTTTGCTTACATAATAACAGTATGGCCAGTAGGGAAGCATGAGAGTTAACAATTCATTTTGTTTTAAGGGATCAAATAAACAACTATTTTATTTATTTTTAACTTTTAAGTTCAGGGGTACAAGTGCAGGTTTATTACATAGGTAAACTTATATCATGAGGGTTTGTAGTACAGATTATTTCATGACCCAGGTATTAAGCCTGGAACTCACTGGTTATTTTTCTTGATCCTCTCCCTCCTCGCAACCTCTACCTTCCAATAAGCCCCAGTGTGTGTTGTTCCCCTCTATGTGTCCATGTGTTCTCATTCTTTAGCTCCCACTTGTCAGTGAGAACATGTGGTATTTGGTTTTTCATTCCTGTGTTAGTTTGCTTAGGATAATGGCTTCCAGATCCATCCATGTCCCTGCAAAGGATAAGATCTCATTTTTTTTATGGCTGCATAGTATTCCGTGGTGTATATGTAACACATTTTCTTTATCAGAGTTAGATCCCTTGACTCTCAAGGCACCTCATTTCTATTGAAACTAATTTTTCAATAATTCACAACAGAGAGACTGAATACGCATCGAACACTGGCCAGCTGATTCATGGCAATAGAACTCTGACTCATGTAAGAAACTCAGAAAGTCAAATCATAGCCTCTGCAGCAGTCAGTCTAAAACCATCAGGACTTGCCAAGAACCATCACCTTCCCAGTTTTTATCCCACAGTGCAACTAAGGACCAACCAGAAAAAAACAAGTATGCTCCCCAAATAAACATAAGGTACCCTGTTTATCTCTAGTCCACCTCCAGTTTCCATATGCTGACAATCTCCCATCAGATGTTAACTGAAACTTACCCTTTTTAAATTATAACACTTCCATTTTCCTAGCATTTAAATTCGGCCAAACACAAGTGTTATAACTAGCCTGAATAACTGGCTTCTGTGTGTTCCCACTTAGGTGGACTTTGTTTCCTCACACCATATATTCTTCCTTTTGGCCAGGTTGGTCTTTTTACCATCCCACAGATTGAGAAGCTTGCACCACAAGCTCTGACTCCTTGTTTACTGTCTTCCTACAGTGTCAAGCGCCCTCCAGTCCTTTCAGCTCAGCCCAATTCTATCCACTCATCAAGCTCTTCCTCATGTTCCAACCCAGCTTTGAACATATTTTTCATAATCCAGTAACTCCAAGATCTACACTTCTTATCTGACCTTTTGTGGCCCTAAATGTCTGCACTAAACTCACCAAATATTTGGTGTCTATTTTTCCTTTAACCAGCAGAGTCACATTTATGTGCTCTCTGATAATGTAAACCACCAATTCAGAGAAGTACCATATAGGACTGCATTGGGAGGTGAGTGATACAGTTCAAATGCCATATTGAAAAAAACCTGAGAATAACATTGTCTTTGGAGCTCATGATAGTTTTATTCTTGCTTATAGGAATTTGCTACATGTAGAAAAGTTTGCCTTTTCTAACTCTCCACAAGGGTCTATGATGTTGAGAGGGAAGAACAGCAAACCCTTGAGAAGAAATGTTTATAATGTGTTATGAATACATGGGAGATATATACGTGTGTCTCATGTGTGTGTGCATGTGGGTGTGTGGTGTTTGCATTCAGGGTGAATATAAATAACGAGAAAATCAATCCTTAACGCACACACACACACAACACACACACTTTTCCTTTCATTTATTCTAAAAGTTAAAAATTGCAATTAGCACTTTCCTGGGCTAACACTGTGGTTCTTAGATGGTTCAGTTTATCATTAGCAAGTCTCCAATTCTCACTCAGCTGAGGAACTCAAGGTATATAATATTTTCCTTCTTTTTTGTGTGGAAAAACTATAAATTTGATAAGTATTAAAAATATACCTTAAAGACCTTAAGACCCCATGGAATTTGTCATTACTTTATGTAGGATAATTTATCCTGTTAAAAATACATGTGTTAATTATGGGTTCATGGATTTTCAGATTGTATACATATTAATTAGCTATAGCCATTGCTTTATATTTTATGTTCAAATTATCTCAATTTTGGTCAGTGGAAGTTTGCTTTAGATTTGTTCTTATGTCCTTTTGCCATGACTTGAATAGTCTTTGAAAGTTTCTTGTTTTCTGGAGCAACAGGTTGTACCAAGTTCTCCTTCATGTTCTTCTGCCTCAAATGTGAAATAAGGAGAATAAATATCTGAAGAACTCTGGAGATTCTTGGTAAAATATTTGAGAAAAAATGGAATCTAGGCACTGGGGAGTACTGTGGAATAATAGTATTTGAGACATTTCAGTGGAAAAAAAACTAGAGGAAACGTTATTATTTTGACTCTTGTAAAGTCATATTGATCATTTCTATTTACTATCAACAAAATAATTTTTTCTATTTAAATATTAGATAATATAATTGTTTCTCCATTTTTTATTCTGAAAGTAGTGGTAGCTAGCAAACTGTATAATTATATTTCTTCTTCAATTAAAATGCCAACATTAGTTTCAAAAAAAGGCATTTATACCAAAATATAACTACAGAATAGAATTTAGCCCTTTCTATGTACTTCCTTGTTTTTAAATAGTGTTTAACACATTGGATGTTTATTCAAATTATTTAATTCTATATGAGAGGCTAGATAGATAAATAAGTGTCTAATGGATAGTTTGGTTTACTTTCACTTGATTCCAATTCTTTTCTCTTCTGAGGCATTGACCTTCTACAGCTCTATTCCTAGAAAGTACAGTCTCCCAGTCCCTCATTTTTTCTTAGTGGAGATAGCCCCTGGGTTAGAGAAGAAGGTTCACTCTACCTGTCCACTTTAAGACTTGGATAACTCTCATTTTCCCACATCTAACAATCTTCGATGAGATCTCTGTCTCTTTCCTTGTATATATATATGTGTGTGTAAGAGAAAGAGTGTGAGAGATTTACGAATGAATTAATATATTCTGCTTCCTATTATTTTTAATAATATAAATATTTTTGCTATTTATTAATTTTATCTCTAACAAATCATATCTTAATATTACAGCCTTAAAATATGTATTGTTCTTTTGTGAGCTAAAATTCTTTATTATATACAACAGTCCTTTTTCAGTTTAAAAAATTATGCCATCTGTTATTATAACAAAGATTATAATATACAAATCTAATTAATTTCAATTAGCATTCTTGACCTAATACCAGTTATAGCTTTACGTTTCTGCAGGGAATCAAGCTGGTATCCAATATCTTAGAATTCCATATTATTAATAAAGAGCATATTAATTTAGGCTCTTTAAATTTTGCCTGAACTAATTTTTTTCTCTCATGGGTCAAATTTCAGCTTTTCATCCTTATTATTGGTATTTCCACATAAATTATGGGCAAGTCTGCTGTAAAAATTGAGTTTCTCAGACATCATTTAATAAGTATAAACATCTATAACCTTATTAATTCATGGGTTTAAAAATGATTCAAGCAAATAAAAAAATGTTGTAAAATACAATCATAACATAAAATAGGTTCAACTAATTTTGAAATATATTAACACAGAAATATTAAACCAAACCAGAAAAAAAAGGTGGAAACTCTTGCAGATTCATATCATTTTGGATTATGCCCTGTAAAACCATTTTCCACATGATGCCCAGGTTTGCAGTTATAACATATTGAAATTGCAATTTCAATTTCATCACAGTTACATGTAGCTTTAGAAATTTAGTATTAGTGAAGAAAATAAAATTTGTATATGGAATTAAATATTTCACATTTTGCAATAAACTCATAACTACAGATCAAAAACAAACATAAAATTGGCATAAGGTAAACTGATAAAATATCTATTATCATAGAATTACTTAGTTAAAACATTATTTAAATATGAAGGACATTGATTAAGAAAACTCCAGGCCGGGAGTGGTGGCTCATGCCTGTAATCCCAGCACTTTGGGAGGCTGAGGTGGGTGGATCATTTGATGCCAGGAGTTCATAACCAGTCTGGCCAGCATGGTGAAACCCCGTCTCAACTAAAAATACAAAAATTAGCTGGGTATGGTGGTGCACACCTGTAATCCCAGCTACTCAGGAGGCTGAGGCAGGAGTATTACTTGAACCTGCTAGGTAGAGTTTGCAGTGAGCTGATATCATGCCACTGCACTCCAGCCTGGGCAACAGTGAGACTCCATTTCCCACCTGCACTCAAAAAGAAGATAACTCCAAATTAGAATTAATGTTTAGGAAAAAAGTGGTTAAGAACTTGTTTTTATTAATGGGGACAGAGGTTCTAAACTCAACCCCTCATTATTTCAGAATCAGAGACCTGCCACTTTGTTTTTCTAAGAACCTAAGCTTGGGCCTAAATCTCTTATTATTTCTTTGACCTGTGGCTTCTTTGTCAAATCAAATGTTAATTTAAAAATTTAACTTAAAATCTATTAGAAAAACATTTTTTGAACATAATTTAATTGTATTTTTGTTTTATATACAGAAATGTAGTGTCATTATTTTTGGCTAAAAATCAAACCACATTCAATTAACATCTTCAAATTTATCACATTTTAAACTTTGTATTATTTATATATGAATCAATGTATACATAATTTGGAGTTCAGCTTTCCAAACAGACAATTCTTACAAAAACTTATAATACTTCTAGCTTTGTGTTTGTGTGTATATAAGGGAGTGGAAATTCTTTATTTGCAAAACTCACTTGTTTATTGTTACTCATATTTAAATTTGAGGTTGTACTCAATTATTACTGCTAGGTTAACATTCCTTATTAAAATAAAAACTAAAATGCAAATAACTTATCTATTTCTTGGTACTTTGTAGTCTGTTTTCACTGTGAAAAAGATAGTCTATTGTTATGTATTACCAATTACCTAAGTCAAAACCTGGTAATTAATGTAGAAGTTATATTCAGAAAAATATACTTCTGCTCAGAGAGAATTTTTGTTTTTTTATGATGTGAGAGAGTCTTTGCTAGAGTATAAAACTTATTTTATTAAATACTCTGGGGTAATATTTAATCTATTACTTCTAGGCTGTGTCTTCTCAAAACATCAGAAACCTTGCTGATGCATTTTGGGGGTCTAATATTTCACTGAGGCAATTGGATACAAGACTTTTAGTTATTTTTTAAATTAAGGTTTCCATATTTAACAAATAAATATATAGGTTACCTCATTAAGTTGAAATTTCAGATAAATAGCTATAAATTTTGTACAAGAATATTCAAAGTATTATTTCATCCTTAAATTATATGTATATACTTTAAAATATATAAATATACTTTATATATATATACTTTAAAATATATTACTGTGATATGTCCCATATAATGTTTGGGACATACTTATGTAAATAAAAAAATCAATTGTTGTTTATCTGAAATTCAAATTTAACTGGTTGTCCTGTATCTTTTCTAGCAAAGTCTTGGTGCAAGTTTGGTTTTAAGTCTATAAGCAAATCCAAATGTGTTTTTTGGTTGTTTTATCTTGCTTTGTTTCATCTTGCTAAGATTTTTAAGGTTTACAAAATATTGTGTTTGTGAGAATGGCAACTGACAAATTGTGTGTGTGTGTGTACGCATGTGTGTAAATCTTATCTTTCCTCGGATATCATGACACATCTGGGCAGGATTTTAATTTTTTGGATTATTCTCTCACGTATATCAGAACATCTGTTCCCATAGGAAAAAAGAAAAATTGCCCATTTTGGATCATTTATGGAATGCCAATTCCAAATTAATTTGAATGGAGAATGTAATCATTGAAAATGAATCAGCAGGGCAGGGACTTCTTAAAAACTAAACTAGAGAGTTACAAAAGAGAGGTTTATTTGTTGTATTGTTGGTTGGTTTTTTAATACAGATATCTATAAAAAGTTTAGTCTTTGCAAAGAAAACAACAAAACACATGGTTTTTGGTTTGTTTTTTATTTTCTTTCTGAACCACAAGTGAAAACTGCTAGAGCCTCCAGGGGCAACAAGCAAATAGACAGACATCCTCAGTTTATGATTTCTATCTTAAGACACAAATCTTTCTGAACTGAAAGGAGGTCATATATAAAGTGTAAGTTTGGATCCCTTGGAAGCAGAAAAAATGTATATTTGGTCTTTGTTCTTTCATCCAAATCACTATTTTGAAAGCTCCAGTATTATTCGAAATTTTGACAGATCCATATTATTCCATATCCTGACATTACTACACATAAATGCTGTGAACAAAAGATGACAAATTTGGCATGTTAAAATAATACTTTATGCTTCTGGAATCTACTCAGGAAATTATAGAAATAGAAATTACACTGTTTTCAAAATTACAATGAAAGCAAAATTTGGACAAATAACAAGTCCATGACTTTTTTTCCAATACATTTGAGAGACAAGGTCACTAGACAACAACTGGCACCAAAGCTAAGTAGACACTAACAGCCACCAGGGAGATGCCAGTGGCAGACAGGAGCACTGTTTTAACTAGAAAAATAAAGGCAGCAGGACACGGTTCAGAACATTTGAGTTTGGGAGACTGGTGAATTGGTGGAAAGGGAGTGAAACTGCTGGGGTCCAAAAGTATAGGGGGAGCCTATGTACTGTGGTTAGCTTTTGTTCAGTAAAGCTCACTGGGTACTCACTGACAATCTTGGGAGAGTCTTGAGGTAATTTTCCTTGGGATGCAAAAATCAGAAAGAAAAAGAACTGCCATTGCAGAAAAGGCAAAATTCCAGTGAAATTACTCCCCCCATCTCTCTTACAGAATAAAAGCCAGAATCTTTGAGAAGAAGGCCATTAGCGTACTGGAGAAAGCCCATTGCAGCTAGAGGAGTAAACTGAAAAATCCCCTCTACTACAAAAAAAGGGTAGAAATACATGCTGGTCAAAGAACTATAGTTAGGGCAGAGGCAGGAGTACTGACAAAACTATACCCCTAATATCCTGAGAAATGGTGCCTTCCTATGTTTGAAGCATAATCAGAGCATCACATAACTGTCTCCTTTTTACCCTGCCCATGTCCAGGCTAACAAGCAGTAAATTAACCAACCAACTGCAAAAGGCAGATTCATGAAGTACAGAGCAAGAATCAGAAATAGATGCAGATATGACAAAGATGTTGAACTATGTGAAATGGGATCAAAATAATCATGATTATTAAGTTAAAGGTTCTAATGGGAAGATGGACAACATTAAAAATCAGATGGAATTCTAGAAAAAAAAAAAGAGGAAACAGAATCAACTGGGGGAAATAACAGGAAAAATGCCTTAGTTGTACTCATCAGTAGACTTGATGTAGAAAGGAAATAAATATGTGAATTTGAAGATAGGTTTATAGAAATTATTGAAAGTCAAGTCAAACTTCAAAAGTATAAAAAAGTTATCAAAAGAAAAACACAACATCACAATTTTCTAGGCCATTGTTAAACAGTAACAAATATGTGATAGAATCCGTGAAGGAGAAGCTAGAAGAATGAGGAGGAAGAAATATTTAAAGAAATGATAGCTAAGAATTTTTCAAAATTAAAAACAAATGCAAAAACAAAGTTCTAAGAATCTCAGAGGACACCAAGCAGGAAAAAACAAAAATGACAAACCAAACACCACCACCAAAATATTTGAAAGCAGAAAAAGGGAAAAATTTCTAACAGAAGAATATAGATGACAATTATAAAAGAATTTCTCTTCAGAAATCATGCCAGCTGTAAAAATAAAATATCATTTTTAGATTACTAAAACATTTGAAAACCTAACTGCCAACCTATCATTCTATAAAAAGCAAAAGTATTTTTCAAAGAATAAAAATTAATACTTTTCCTAGACAAATTAAACCTGGGAGAATTTCTTGTCAGAAGACCAACAAGAAATGTTTAAACCTGCAAGAAATTTTAGAAATTCTTCAGGCAAACGGAATATGACACTTTAACTTGGATCTATATGAAGAATTTTTTTTAAAGATAAACTAAGACAAAAATAATAGCAATGCATAGTACATGACACAGTAATGTAAAAGATGAATAGATTTGAGAATGCACAAATGCACTGTTATGTTGTTCTTCTATTCATGAAGCAGCATAGTATTATTTGGAGGCATAATTTAAACATTTATTAAGGAGGCATAGTTTAAACATTTTAGCAATCACTATAAATATTTTAAAAGATAGACTTAATAAACCAATAAAGTAGATTTTTAAAATCCTAAAAATTTCCTTAATTAGCCATGAAAGACAGGAAAACAGAGGATGAAGAATAAATAATAGGTAGAAAAATAGAAGGAGACAATGGCAGATTTTAATTCAATGATATTAATAAGCACTCTAAGTATGAATGGCATAAAAACCACTTATAAGACAGAGATTGTAAAATTGCATTACAAATCAAGATCCAATATGTCATCCCTACAAAATCTCACTTTAAACATAAGGACACAGGTAAGTTAAAGATAAACAGCTGTAAAATATTATTAAAACAATAACCAAAATAAATAAAGCAAAAGCAGCAATATTAGTTTCACTCACGTCCATGTGAAGAGACCACCAAACAGGCTTTGTGTGAGCAATCAAGCTTTTTAATCACCTGGGTGCAGGCAAGCTGAGTCCAAAAAGAGAGTCAGTGAAGGGAGATGGGGTGGGGCTGTTTTACAAGATTTGGGTAGGTAAAGGAATATTACAGTCAAAGGGGGGTTGTTCTCTGGTGGGCAGGAGTTGGGGGTCACAAGGTGCTCAGTGGGGGAGCTTTTTTGAGCCAGGATGAGCCAGGAAAAGGAATTTCACAAGGTAATGTCATCACTTAAGGCAAGGACTGCCCATTTTCACTTCTTTTGTGGTGGAATGTCATCAGTTAAGGCAGGAACACGCCATTTTCACTTCTTTTGTGATTCTTCAGTTACTTCAGGCCATCTGGGCATATACGTGCAGGTCACAGGGGATGCAATGGCTTAGCTTCGGCTCAGAGGCCTGACAATTAGTATCAGAAAAGTAAGTTTCCAAAAACAATTAAGAATAAAAAGAAACATTTAATTATAAAAGGGCTGTTTTGCTAAGACAAAAATTCTAAATGCAAATGCACTTAATAATTATCAAAATACATAGACTAAAAGAAGAAACAGAGAAAGCCACAATCATAAATGAAGACTTCAACACTCCTTTGCAATAATTAATAGAAAAATTAGGCAGAAAAATAGTAAGGATATTGAATATATGACCCAAATTGCCATTCAATTTGACCTAATTTAAAATTTGTTAAACACTTCACCCCAAAGTAGAACACACATTTTTGTCAATAATTCTTAGACCATAATAAAACCAAAAATAAATAACATATGAATTGAACATTATGTCCAAATGGAACTTAAGTGGAATGAAAATGAACCATATCAAAATTTGTGAATGCAGTAAAAAGCAATGCTCAAAGAGAAATTTATAGCATTATATACTTATATTGAGAAAATAAAAATATTCTCAAAACAGTATTCTAAGCTTCCACCCTCAAGAAACTAGTAAAGGGAGAACAAATAAAACTCAAATCTAGCAAGAGAAAGAAAGTAATAAATAACAGAAATTAATAAAATTGAAACGAAAAATAACTGAGAAAAAGTAATGAAACCAAAGCTGTCTGGTTGTTAAAAATGAAGAAAAAAAAGCACTGGCAACAAAACAAAATATAATTTGGGCTTCATCACCATTAAAGATTTCTGTGCATGGAATAGCACTATTAAGTGAATGAAAAGACAACCTGCTAAATAGGAAAAAAGAATTTGCAAATTACTTATCTAATAGGAGGTTAATTTCCAGAATATACAACGAAGTCCTACAACTCAACAACAAAAACCAAACAAGCCAATACAAAAAAAAAGGACTTGAATAGTTCATTGCTCCAAAGAAGATATGCAGATGGCTAATAAGCACATGAAAAGATGCTCAACCTCACTAGTCATTTGGGAAATGCAAATCTAAACTTGAATGCGATGCCTCTCCACACAAAATAGGTTGGCTATTATTAACAAGAGAAAACAACAGGTGTTGGTGAAGATGTGGAGAAATTAAAACTTTTGTGCTTTGTTCTTGGGAACATAAAATGATGCAATTGCTATAGAAAATAATGTACATGTTTCTCAAAAAGTTAAACATAGAATTATCTATGATCCCGTCATTTCATTTCTAGGTGTATACATTTGTGCACTAACATTCCTGGCAGTATTGTTCACAGCAGCCAAAAGATGGAAACAACCCAAATATCCTTCAAAAGATAGATAAACAACGTGTGGTATATATACAATGGAACATTATTTAGCCTTAAAAAGAATAAAATTCTGATACATGCTACAACATGAGTAAAGTTAAAGGCATTAGGCTAAGTTAAGTAAGCCAGACACAAAAGGATAAATACTGTATTATTACGCTTATATGAGGTACCCACAACAGCCAAACTTTCAGAGACAGAAAATAGAACCAATGTTACCCTAGGCTTGTTGTAGTGGGAATGAGGAATTATTGCTTAATAGGTAGAGAGTTTCTGTTTGCTGTAATAAAATGTTCTGGAAATGACTAGTGAATAGTTGTAAAACATTGTGAATGTATTTGATGCCACTGAATTGTATACTTAAAAAATAAACAAGTAAGTTTTTTTGTTATTTATATCTTACCACAATAAAAAATATCATTTAGCAAAAATGTTCTATTTTTCCAGTTTGACAAAATTGGTATATTTCTTTGAGCTATGAAATATCTTTGAAATACATAGTTATTGAAAGATTACTTAAACGTACACATATTTATAATTTCTGTTATATTATATTTATATATCTATTTGATTTAATTTATAGGCAGTAAAACATATGTCTTAATTGTGCAGTCCAAACATATTTGAAAACAATGCATGCATCCATGTAACTCACATCATAAAACATTTCTATCATCCCTCAAAGTTGTGTGTTATGCTCACTCAACACATACACTTTGAAATCACTATTTTATCATTGATGAATTTTGCTCTTCTAAAGCTTCACATAAATGGAATAATACAGTGTATTATTTAGTATCTTTCTCCTTTCACTTAACATGTTTTGAGGTTCATCCATGTCATTATGCAAATCAGTAGTATGCATATAAATAGTATTTCATTATATGGTTATATTTATGTATCCATTCTTTAAAAAAATTATATTTTAAAATTTTTGTGGATACATAGTAGGTATATATATTTATGGGGTACCTGAGATATTTTGATACAGGCATACAATGTTAAATAACCACATCATAAAGAATGGGATATTCATGCCCTCAAGCATTTGTCTTTCAAGTTATAAACAATCCAATTACATTCTTTAGTTATTTTAAAATATACAATTAAGTTATTTTTGACTACAGTCACCATACGGTGCTCTCAAATTGTAGGTCTTATTTGTTCCTTTTTTTTTTTTTCTCTTTTACCCATTAATCCTCCCTACCTTCTACCCCCAACCCTCACTATCCTTCCTAGCCTCTGGTAGCCATGCTTCTACTTTTTATGTCCATGAGTTCAATTGATTTTTATTTTTAGATTCCACAAATAAGTTAGAGTATGCAATGTTTTTATTTCTGTCTCTGGCTTATTTCACTTATCATAATGATCTTCAGTTCCATCCACGTTATTGCAGATGACTGAATCTCATTATTTTTTATGGCTGCATGGTACTCCACTGTGTATATGTATCACATTTTCTTTATCCATTCATCTGTTGATGGACACTTAGGTTTCTTCCAAATCTTAGCTATTGTAAACAGTGCTGCAACAAATGTAGGAGTACAGATATCTCTTTCATATATTGACTTCCTTTCTTTTGGGTACATACCCAGCAGTGAAATTGCTGGATCATATGGTATCTATTTTTAGTTTTTTGAGGAACCTACAAACTGCCTTCTATAGTGGTTGTACTAATTAAATTCCCACCAACAGTGTACGAGGGTTCCCTTTTCTCTGCATCCTTGCCAGCATTTCATATTACGTGTCTTTTGGATATAAGCCATTTTAACTGGGGTGAGATGATATCTAATTATAGTTTTGATATGCATTTATCTGATGATCAATGATGTCAAGCACCTTTTCATATGCCCACTTGCCATTTGTATGTCTTCTTTTGAAAAATATCTGTTCAAATATTTGCTTAGATTTTTTTTCCTATAGAGTTGTTTGTGCTTCTTACATATACTGGTGATTCCTCTCCTATCAGAGTGATAGTTTGCAAATATTTTCTCCCATTGTGTGGGTTGTCTATTCACTTTTTGATTGTATACTTTACTGTTTAGAAACTTTTTAACTTGGTGTGATCCCGTTTGTCCATGTTTGCTTTGGTTGCCTGTGTTTGTGGAGTATTGATCAAGAAATTGTTGCCCACACCAATGTTGTGGACATTTTCCCCAAGGTTTTCTTGTAGTAGATTCATGGTCTGAGGTCTTGGATTTAAGCCTTTAATTCATTTTGATAGATTTTGTATTTGCTGAAAGATGAGAGTCAAGTCTCTTCTGCTTACGGACATCTAGTTTTCCAAGCATCATTTATTGAAGAGACTCATTTTTTCCCCAGGGTATGTTATGGAACCTTTGTCAAAATGAGCTCACTATAAGTGTGTGGATTTGTTTCTGGGTTCTCTATTCTGTTTTATCATTCTATGTGTCTGTTTTTATGCCACTACAATGCTATTTTGGTTACTATAGGTCTGTAGTATAAGAAGAAGTCTAGTAATGTAATTTCTCCAGATATTTTTTATTTTTATTTTTTTAGCTTTGACTATTCTTGGTTTTTCTGTAGTTCCATACGAATTTTAGGAATGCTTTTTCCATTTCTGTGAAGACCGTCATTGGTATTTTGATAAGGATTGCATTGAATCCACAGATAATGCTTTGGGTATTATGAACATTTTAACAATATTGAGTCTTCCAAGTAATGAACATAAATATTTTTTCATTTTTTGATGTCCTCTTCAATTTTTTCATCAGTGTTTTAAAGTTTTCATTACAGAGATCTTTCACGTCTTTAATTTCTAAGTATTTAATTTTATGTGTGGCTATTCTAAGTTAGATTTACTTTATTCCTTTTTTTTCAGAATGTTCACTGTTGACATAGAGAAATGGTACTGATTTTTGTATGTTGATTTTGTATTTTGCCACTTTATTTTTTTTAATCAGTTCTAACAGTTTTCTTGTGGATTCTTTAGCTCAAAATCTGAAGGAAGATTTTGGGGTAAGGGGTGATATTGTGGGGTTGTTAGAAGAAACACTTGTCATTTATAGTTATTGGTGATGGCCTGGATACGGTTTTGTATGAATTGAAAAACTGAACGGAATAAGAGAAGGAGAAGAACAGGTATTAAAGGTCTAAGAATTAGGAGGACCTAGGACATTTAATTAGAGAGTGCCTAAGGAGATTCAGCATCGTCCTGCCAGGAAAGACTATTTACTTTAAGAGTTAAGAGTGGCAGTTTGGGGATAGCACCAGGAGATATCAGCTGTGATGGCTTGGAGAAACAGTGAAAACCAGCAGTGTAAACAAGAGCAGGGCATGTATGGGTAGTTGAGAACGGTGAATAGGATTATGACTAGACAGAAGACAGTAGGGATGACAAGTTTTTTGGGGCACAGTCCAAGTTGGTCTGGTGTCTGGAATGAGACTGGGGCTTAATAAAAAGGAGCGTCCATACAGGAGCTCAAATGGGCTGTACCTTGTAGCATTCTGAGGACAGGCCTGATTTCTGAGAAGGGAAAGTGGTAAAAGTATTGTCCAGTCCTTTTTAAGTTGGTGGCTGAGCTTGGTGAGGTGTGTTTTTAAAAGACTATTAGTCTGTTCTACTTTTCCTGAAGACTGAGGACTGTAAGGGATATAAAGGTTTCATTGAATACTAAGAGCCTGAAAAAATGCTTGGCTGATTTGGCTAATAAAGGCTGGTCTGCTATCGGACTGTATAGAGGTGGGAAGGCCAAACTGAGGAATTATGTCTGACAGAAGGGAAGAAATGACTACGGTGGCCTTCTCAGACCCTGTAGGAAAGGCCTCTACTTATCCAGTGAAAATGTCTACCTAGACTAAGAGGTATTTTAGTTTTCTGACTCGGGGCATGTGAGTAAAGTCAATTTGCCAGTCCTGGGCAGGGGCAAATCCTCAGGCTTGTGTAGGAAAGGGAGGAGGCCTGAACAATTCTTGAGGGGTAGTAAAATAGCAGATGGAACACTGAGAAGTGATTTCTTTGAGGATAGATTTCCAGGGTGGAAAGGAAATGAGAGGTTCTAAGACACAGGCTAGCGGCTTGTAATCTACATGGGAGAGGTTATGAAATGACGACAGAATAGAATGGGTCTGTGAGGCTGGAAGGAGGTATTTTCCTTGGTCTAAGAACTATTTGCCTTGTGTGGGAAGAGATTGATAGGTGGAAGTTTCAGCAGGGGAGTAGGTGGGAGTGACTGATGTGAAGGAGAAAAACTGGCCGTGAGGGATAGAAGTTGGAAAGCTAGCTGCTTGTCTAGCCACCTTGTCAGCATAAGCGTTGCCTAGAGCAATGGGATTTGACGCCTTTTGAT
Source organism: Nomascus leucogenys (assembly GCF_006542625.1). Taxonomy (NCBI): domain Eukaryota; kingdom Metazoa; phylum Chordata; class Mammalia; order Primates; family Hylobatidae; genus Nomascus; species Nomascus leucogenys. The sequence goes on from NC_044400.1 coordinate 22,138,162, forward strand.
GGCCTTTGCAGTGAATGACACCAGCTTCTTTTGGAAGTAAAGTGGCCTCGAGCAGAGTTTTTGTTAAAGAGGCATTAATGATGGAGGACTTTTGCATAGTCAGGAAACTTCTTTCAGTCTATATAACAGCATGGTGGTGCAGAATATGAAAGGCATATTTAGAGTCAGTATAAATACTGATGTGTAGTCCTTTTGCAAGAGTGAGGGCTTGAGTTAAGGCAACTAGTTCGGCTTGCTGAGAGGTAGTGGAGGGGGGCAGAGTGGTAGCCTCAATGATAGATGTGGAAGATACTATAGCGTAGCCTGCCTTTGCTGGTGAGTGGTGATTAGGCCTGGTGGAACTGCCATCAATAAACTAAATGTGATCAGGGTAAGGAACAGGAAATAAGGAAATATGGGGAAATGGAGTGAATGTCAGGTGGATCAGAGAGATAGTTATGAGGGTCAGGTGTGGTATCCAGAATAACGTGGGAGACCGGATTGAAGTCCGTGCCAGGAACAATGGTAATTGTCGGAGACTTAACAACAAGAGAGTATAGCTGAAGGAGCTGGGAAGCAAAAAGTATATGCATCAGATATGAGGAAGAAAATAGATTTTGGAAGTTATGAGAACTGTAGAGAGTGAGTTGAGCATAGTTTGTGATTTTTAGGGCCTCTAAAAGTATTAAAGCAGTGGCAGCCACTGCACGCAGGCATGAGGGCTAGGCTAAAACAGTAAGGTCAAGTTGTTTGGACAGAAAGGCTACAGGGTGCGGTCCTGGCTCTTGTGTAAGAATTCTGACTGCACTAACCATGCCTAGGAAGGAAAGGAGTTGTTTTGTAGAAGGGATTGAGGTTTGGGAGATTAGTCGAACACGATCAGCAGGGAGAGCACGTGTGTTTTTATGAGAATTATGCCAAAATAGGTAACAGATGAGGATGAAATATGGGCTTGACTGAAGTAATGGGGGCTATCTGTGAAGACTTGTGGCAGTGCAGCCTAGATAATTTGCTGAGCCTGATGGGCATCAGGGTCAGTCTAAGTGAAAGCGAAGAGAGGCTGGGACGAAGGGTGCAAAGCAATAGTAAAGAAAGCATGTTTGAGATACAGAACAGAATAATGGATTGTGGAGGGAGGTATTGAGGATAGGAGAGTATATGGGTTTGGCACTATGGGGTGGATACGCAAAACAATTTGGTTGATAAGGCGCAGATCCTGAACTAACTTGTAAGGCTTGTGTGGTCTTAGGACAGGTAAAATGGGGGAATTGTAAGGAGAGTTTATAGGCTTTAAAAGGCTATGCTGTAGCAGGCAAGTGATAAGATGGTAAGGGGTGCATGATTGGTCACCAAGGAGGGAGTAGAGGTATCTTATACTTGTGCGTTAAGGTGGGGGGATACAAGAGGAGGATGCAAAGGAGGCTTTGGATTGGGAAGAAGGGCAGCAATGAGATGTGGCTGTAGTCTAGGAATAGTCAGGGAAGCAGATAATTTAAAGTGTCTCGGCCTAATAAGGGAACTGGGCAGGTGGGGTTAACTAAAAAAGAGTGCTTAAAAAAGTATTGTCTAAGTTGGCACCAGAGGTGGGGAGTTTTAAGAGGTTTAGAAGCCTGGCCGTCAATACCTACAACAGTTACGGAGGCAAGGGAAACAGGCCTTTGAAAAGAAGGTAATGTGGAGTGGGTAGCCTCCATATTGATTAAGAAGGGGACGGACTTACCTTCTACTCTGAGAGTTACCCAATGCTTGGCATCCGTGATGGTTTAGGGGGGCTTCTGAGGTGATCGGGCAGTGTCAGTCTTCAGCTGCTAAGCCAAGAAGATCTGGGAAGGAGTCAGTCAGAGAGCCTTGGGCCAGAGTTCCAGGGGCTCTGGGAGTGGCTGCCAGGTGAGTTGAACAGCCTGATTTTCAATGGGGTCCTGCACAGATGGGACGTGGCTTAGGAGGAATTCTGGGCTGTGGGCATTCCTTGGCCCAGTGGCCAGATTTCCAGCACTTGTAGCAAGCTCCTGGGGGAGGAGGTTCTGGAGGAATCCCTCGCCTCTGTGGTTCAGGCGTTTGGAAGTTCTTGTGTGCTGGAGATGTGGCTGGGGTTTGTCTCACAGTGGAGGCAAGGAATTGTAACTTTCTTCTATTATTGTACACCTTGAAGGTGAGACTAACTCCTGTTGTGGTGTTTGAGGGCCGGAATTGAATTTTTGGAGCTTTATTTACAGTCCGGAGCGGATTGGGTAATAAAATGTATATTGAGAATAAAACGGCCTTTTGACCTTTTAGGGTCTAGGGCTGTAAAGCGTCTCATGGTTGCTGCCAAACAAGCTGTTGTACCTAAGCGAGTTAGAAAAACGCCACACTTTAAGATGAATTAAGAGTCCTTTATTAGCTGGCGACCGAGAGACAGCTAACGTTCAAAATTCTCTCTGCCCCAAGGAAGGGGCTTGATTAACTTTTATACCTTGGTTTAGTAAGGGGAGGAGGAGGGGTCTAGTTAAAACAATTTTACAGAAGTAGTCAAAAAGTTAAAAGGATAAATGGTTACAGGAAAGTAAACAGTTCCAGGTGCAGGGGCTTTAAGACTATTACAAGGTGATAGACGCGGGGCTTTGGGCATTATCAATCAGACGAATTCTTGGGGACTGTGGATATAGCTTGCCACAGTATCTTATCAATCACTTAATTGCATTCTTGGATGTGCTGGGAGTCAGCTTGCACAAGTTAAGTCCTTGAGGAAGGGGCTGCCAGTGAAAGAGCCAAGATGGAGTCTGTCTGTGTCTCTTAGCTAAGGGAGAGTCCATTCAGGTGGAAACAAGGCTAGGTGATTAAAGTAAAAGGGGGAGTCTAAAAACAGGGTTAGTAAAAACGAGGTTGGGCATTACAAAGCCATGAACTGGGCTGGGTTTTTATATTTGATGAAAAAGAGCCTAAACACTATCTGATTTGGGATAAAGAAAAAGGAGCATTAACTTTCACTATGCCTTTAGCTCCAGCCACATTTTTAAAAGAGGAAATTGCTGGGCAGGTGGGGGAGGGCTAGTCATGGAACGAAACTGTAAGCCAGACAGGGTGCGAGGAGGGGAGGTGATAAAAGGATTATAGAGTGGAGGAGTGGAGGCTGAGGAAGAATTGGGACCTAGCTCAGCCTGGCGAGGAGGGTCAGATGGGTCTGTAGAAAAGGAAGATTAGAAAGACCCAGTGACACTTGGGGTTGGGACTGAGGGGACAGCCAGGAGGGAAGGAACATTTGGGATGAGTTGCATTGGGAACAGACTAAGGAGGGAACTGATGTGTAAAAGAATGCCTGGACGTCAGGCACCTCAGACCATTTGCCTATTTTACGACAAGAATTATTTAGATCTTGTAGGATGGAAAAATCGAAAGTGCCGTTTTCTGGCTATTTGGAACCAATGTAGAGTTTGTATTGGGGTCAAGCGAGATTGCAGGAGAAAATAAGGTGTTTAGGTTTTAGGTCAGGTGTGAGTTGAAGGGGTTTTAAGTTCTTGAGAATACAGGCTAAGGGAGAAGAAGGAGGAATGGAGGGTGGAAGCTTGCCTATAGTAAGGAGGCAAGTTTAAAGAGAAGGGGAGAGACACGGAGAAGGGGGTGGTGAGCAGCCCTGGGCTGTAAAGTGGGTGAGCAGCCAAAGCCGGCGTCCCCGCAATTGACTTGCCACCAAGGGAACATGGGTGAATGATCAAGGCAGGCGTCCCTGTGGAGATCAGACACCAATGGAACCTGGGTGAATAATCAGAGAGGCGTCCCCGCAATGATTAAACACCAAGGGAAGGCTCCCTTCCTGAGTCTGTGACTGGTGCTGGAGTTTTGGGTCCATGGATAAAATGTGTCTCCTTTGTCTCTAACAGAAAATGAAAGGAATTGAAATTACGAGAAGGAAGAGATGGAAGTGTGGCACCAAGACTGAAAGGAGAAAGAGGTTGAGGGTTAGTGAGGGAGGTTGGAGAAGACAGTAAAAAGAGGCCACTTACTGGATTTGAAACTGGTGAGATGTTCCTTGGGCTGGTTGGTCTGAGGACCTGAGGTCATAGGTGGATCTTTCTCATGGAGCAAAGAGCAGGAGGGCAGGGGGTTGATCTCCCAAAGGAGGTCCCCCAATCCAAGTCATGGCACCAAATTTCATGTGTGTCGGTGTGAAGATACCACCAAACAGGCTTTGCGTGGGCAACAAGGCTGTTTATTTCACCTGGGTGCAGGCAGGCTGAGTCCAAAAAGAGAGTCAGTGAAGGGAGATAGGGGTGGGGCCATTTTATAAGATTTGGGTAGGTAAAGGAAAATTACAGTCAAAGGGGGGTTGTTCTCTGGTGGGCAGGGGTGGGGGTCACAAGGTGCTCAGTAGGGGAGCTTTTGAGCCAGGATGAGCCAGGAGAAGGAATTTCACAAGATAATGTCATCAGTTAAGGCAGGAACAGGCCATCTGGATGTGTACGTGCAGGTCACAGGGGATATGATGGCTTAGCTTGGGCTCAGGGGCCTGACAATACTAGCTATGGGTCTGTCTTATATAGCTTTTTATTATGTAGAGTTATGTTCCTTCTATACCTAGTTTGTTGAAGATTTTTTTTTTATTATTCTGAAGGGATGTTGAATTTTATCAAATGAGTTTTCAGCATCAATTGAAATGATCATATGGTTTTTATCTTTCATTCTGTTATGATGTATCATATTGATTGAATTGCATATGTTGAATCATCCTTGCATCCTAATAATAAATTCCACTTGGTCATGATGATGACCTTTCAAATATATTGTTGAATTTGGATTGCTAATATCTTGTTAAGAATTTTTGCACCAATATTGATCAGAGATATTGTCCTGTAGTTTTCAATTTTTGATATGTCTTTGTCTGGTTTTGGTATCAGGGTAATTCAGGCCTTAAAGAGTGAATTTGGAAGTATTTCCTCCTCCTCTATTTTTCAGAATAATTTCAGTAGGATTGGTATTAGTTCTTGAGTAGGATTGGTGTAATTCAGCAGTAAAGCCATCGAGTCCTGGGACGTTCTTTACTGTGTGAAGAGACCACCAAACAGGCTTTGTGTGAGCAATAAAGCTTTTTAATCATCTGGGTGCTGCAGATGGGCTGAATCCGAAAAGAGAGTCAGTGAAGGGAGATAGGGGTGGGGCCGTTTTATAGGATTTGGGTAGGTAAAGGAAAATTACAGTCAACGGGGGTTGTTCTCTGGTGGGCAGGGGTGGGGGTAACAAGGTCCTCAGTGGGGGACCTTTTGAGCCAGGATGAGCCAGGAAAAGGAATTTCACAAGGTAATGTCATCAGTTAAGGCAGGAACAGGCCATCTGGCTGTGTACGTGCAGGTCACAGGGGATATGATGGCTTAGCTTTGGCTCAGAGGCCTGACAGTCTGGCTAAAGGTTTGTCAATTTTGTTTAACTTTTCAAAAAACTCATTTTTTGTTTCATTGATCTTTTTAGTGTCTTTAAAATTCAATTTCATTTATTTATGCTCTGGTCTTTATTATTTCTTTTATTTGGATGTTGAAGTCTCCAGCTCTTATTATACTGGGGCCTCTCTTTTTAACTCTAATAATATTTTCTTTATATATCTGAATGTTCCTGTGTTTAGTGCATATATATTTATTTATTTTATTTTATTTTTTATTTATGTTTTTTTTTTTGAGATGGAGTCTCGCTGTCACCCAGGCTGGAGTGCAGTGGCGCAATCTCGGCTCACTGCAGGCTCCGCCCCCCCAGGGTTCACGCCATTCTCCTGCCTCAGCCTCCTGAGTAGCTGGGAATACAGGCGCCCGCCACCTCGCCCGGCTAATTTTTTGTATTTTTAGTAGAGATGGGGTTTCACCGTGTTAACCAGGATGGTCTCGATCTCCTGACCTCATGATCTGCCCACCTCAGCCTCCCAAAGTGCTGGGATTACAGGCATGAGCCACCGCGCCCGGCCTGGTGCATATATATTTAAAATTATCCTTTTGCTGAACTGACCCCTTTATCATTTTGTAACAACCTTCTTTGTCTCTTATGGTTTTTCTCTTGAAATCTCTTTTGTCTGATATGAATATAGTGACTTCTGCTTGTTTTTGGTTTCCATTGGCATGAAATTCTTTTTCTATCCCTTTATTTTTAGTCTATGTGTGTCTTTATAGGTGAAGTGTGTTTCTTTTAAGAAACAGATAAATGAGTCTTGTTTTTTCATCATTCAGCCATTCTATGTCTTTTGATTGGAGAGTTTCATCCATTTACACTCAACATATTATGAATAAGTAAGGACTTACTCCTGACATTTTGCTTTTTGTTTTCTGGTTGCTTTGTGGCCTTCTCTTTCTTTCATTCTTGTCTCTTTCATTCTTGTCTTTCTCTAGTGAAGAAGATTTGCTCTGGTGATATGATTTAGTTTCTTTCTTTTTATTTTTTCTGTATCCATTGTATGTTTTTTAGTTTGAGGTTACCATGAGGCTTGCAAATACTGTACTTATTATTTTAACCTGATAACAATATTCTCTGTGTAAACAAGCAAGCAAAATAAAAACTAATAAAAACTCACCCTAACTTTGTCCTCCAACTTTTAAACTTTTTATTGTTTCCATTTATATATTTTTGTACTATGTCCTAAAAAGTTTTTGTAGTTATTATTTTTATTGGTTCATTGTTTAGTCTTTCTACTCAGGATAAGAGTAGTTTACATACCATAGTTACATTGTTACAGTATTCTATGTTTTTCTGTGTGCTTACTATTACCAGTAAGTTTTATACCTTCAGGTGATTATTTATTGCCTTTTAATATTCCTTTCCTTCTGACTGAAGTACTAAAGGTCTGGCATTTCCATGTAGGAAAGGTTGTAGCATTTCTTGTAGGAAAGGTCTGGTACTGATAAAATTCCCCAGCTTTTGTTTATTTCTCCTTCATGCTTGAATGATATTTTTGCCAGATATACGATTCTAGGGGAAAAGTTATTTTCCTTCACCACTTTAAATACGTCATTGCCATTCTCTCTTGGCCTGTGAGGTTTCCACTGAAAAGTGTACTGAAAGACATATATAGCTCCATTTTATGTTATTTGCTTGTTTTCTCTTCCTGCTTTTAGAATCCTTTCTTTATCCTTTACCTTCAGGAGTCTGAATATTAAATTCCTTGAGGCAATCTATCTTTTTGGGTTAAATCTGCTTGGTGTTCTATAACCTTCTTGTACTTGGATATTGATATCTTTCTCTAGAATTGGGAAGTTCTCTGTTATTATACCTTTGAAAAGGCTTTCTATCCATATCACTTTCTCTACCTCCTCGTTAAGACCAATAACTCTTAGATTTGCCCAGTTTAGGATATTTTCTACATCCTCTAAGCCTGTTTCTTTTTTATTTTTATTTTTGCCTCCTCTGATTATGTATTTTAAAAGAGACTGCCTGTAAGCTCACTAATTACTTCTTCTCCTTGATCCATTCTGCTGTTAAAGGACTCTGATGCATTCTTCAGTATGCCAATTGCATTATTCAGCTCCAGAATTTCTGCTTATTTTTAATTATTTCCATCTCTTTGTTAAATTTTTCTATTTCTGAGTTCTTTCTCTGTGTTATTTTGAATTTATTTGAGTTTCCTTAAAACAACTATTGTGAATTCTCTGTCTGAAGGATCACATATCTCTGATTCACCAGGATTGCTCCTTGGTGCCTTATTTAGTTCATTTGGTAAATTCATGTTTTCCTGGCTGACGTTGATGCTAGTAGATGTTCTTTTGTGTCTGAGCATTGAATAATTAGGTATTTATTGTAATCTTCACTGTCTAGGCTTACTTGTAGTTTTCCTTTTGGGGTAGCCTTTCAGATATTTGAAAGGATTTGAGTGTTGTGATCTGAACTGTTTCTACTTTGGGAGGCACCCTAGCCAAGTAATTCTGTGGTTCTTGCAGACTCATAGGTGGACTGTCTTGATTATGTTGGACATGTTCTGGGAGAATTCTCTCATTTACCAGGCATAGACTCTTGTTCCCTTCCCTTACCTTGTCCCAAACATACAGAGTCACTGTCTCTGTTCTGAGACACCTAAAGCTGGAGGTGGTGTGTATTAGTCCATTTTCACCCTGCCGTAAAGAAATACCTGAGACTGTGTAATTTATAAAGGAAGGAGGTTTAATAGATTTGCAGTTCCTTGGGAGGCCTTATAAAACTTAGTGTCATGGTGGAAGGTGAAAGAGAAGCAAAGGCACATCTTACATGGTGGAAGGCAAGAAAAGCATGTGTGAAAAGCAAAGGGGTACAAGCCCCTTATAAAACCATCAGATTTTTTGAGAACTCACTCACTGTCACAAGAAAAGCATGCGGGAAATTGCCCCCATGATCCAATCACCTCCCTCAAGGTCTCTCCTTCAGCACCTTGGGATTACAATTCAAGATGACATTTGAGTGGGGACACAGAGCCTAACCATATTTCTCTGCCTGTGGTCCCTCCCAAAACCTCCTATTCTCACATTTCAAAACACAATCATGCCTTCCCAACAGTTCACGAAATTCTTAACTCATTTCAGCATTAACTTGAAAGTCCAGGTCCAAAATCCCATCTGTGACAAGTTAAGTTCCTTCTGCCTAGAAGCCTGTAAAATCAAAAGCAAGTTAGTTACCTCCAAGACACAAAAGAATATAGGGATTGGATAAATGCTGTCATGCCAAATGGGGTAAATTGGCCAAAACAAAGGGGCTATACAGGCTCCATGCAAGTCCGAAATCCAACAGGGCAATCATTAAATCTTAAAGCTCCAAGATGATATCCTTTGACTCCGTATCTCACATCCAGGTCACACTGATGCAAGAGGTGGGCCCTCACAGCCTTGGGAAGCTCTGCCACCATGGCTTTGCAGGGTATAGCCCCCTCGCCCAGCTGCTTTCACGGCTGGCATTGTCTGTGACTTTTCCTGGTGCAGGGTTCAAGCTGTCAGTGGATCGACCATTCTGGGGTCTGGAGGATGGTGGTCCTCTTCTTACAGCTCCACTAGGCAGTGCCCTAGTCGGGACTCTGTGTGGGGGCTCCAACCCCACATTTCTCCTTTGCATTACACTAGCAGACATTCTCCATGAGAGCTTCACCCCTGCAGCAGACTTCTACCTGAACAACCATATGTTTCCATACATCCTCTGAAGTCTAGGCAGAGGTTCCCAAAGCTCAATTCTTGACTTCGGTGCATCTGCAGCCGCAACACCACGTGGAAGCTGCCAAGTGCCTTGGGGCTTGCACTCTGTGAAGCAATGGCCTGAGCTGTACATTGGCCCCTTTTAGCCCTGGCTAGGACTTAAGTCACCAAGTCCCTACACTGCACAAAGCAGTTGGCCCAGGAAACAACTTTTTCCTCTGAGGCTTTGGGCCTGTGTTAGGAGAGGCTGCTGTGAAAACCTCTGACATGTGCTGGAGACATTTTCCATATCGTTTTAGCAATTAACATTTGACTCCTCATTTCTTATGCAAATTTCTGCATCGGGCTTGAATTTCTCCCAGGAAAATGGGTTTTTCTTTTCTACTGCATCATCAAGCTGCAAATTTTCCAAACTTCGATGCTCTGCTTCCTTTTTAAACATAAGTTCCAATTTCAGATCATCTCTCTCAAGTTCCAGTTCCACAGATCTCTAGCACAGGGGCAAAATGCCACCAGTCTCTTTGCTGAAGCATAGCAAGAGTGACCTTTGCTTCAGTTCTGATTAAGTTTCTCACCTCCATCTGAGACCACCTCAACCTGGACTTCATTTTCAACCTCACTATATCAGCATTTTGGTCAAAACCAATTAAACAAGTCTTTGGAAAGTTCCAAACTTTCCCACGTCTTCCTGTGTTCTTCTGAGCCCTCCAAACTGTTCCAACCTCTGCCTGTTACCCAGTTCCAAAGTCACTTCCACATTTTTAAGTATCTTTATAGCAGTGTCCCACTACCTTGGTAACAATTTAATATATTCGTTTTCACACAGCTATAAAGAAATATCCAAGACTGGGTAATTTATGAAGGAAGGAGGTTTAATTGACTCACAGTTCCAAATGGCTGGGGAGGCCTCAAGAAACTTACAATCATGGCAGAAGGCGAAGGAGAAGCAAAGGCACATCTTACATGATGCCAGTTCAGAGAAGCATGTGTCAAAAGCAAAGGGGGGCAGATCCCCTTATAAAACCATGAAATCTTGTGAGAACTCGCTCTCTATCATTAGAATAGCATTGGGGAAATGGCCCCCATGATCCAATCACTTCCAACCAGGCCTCTCCCTTAGCACCTGGGGATTACAATTCAAGAAGAGATGTTAGTGGGAACACAAAGCCTAACCATAGCATGGAGTGACACAAGCACCCACGTGGCTACCACCACTATGACTACACTGGTCAGACCTGAAGCCTGCACAGCATTGGGTCTCACCCACAGCCTGCTGTAACCACTCCCTGGCTACTGCCTGTGTTCACTCAAGGACCCAAGGGTCTACAATCACCAGATGGCAAAGCCAGCCAGACCAGCCCTATGCCATTTGCCTCAGGGTAGTGAAGTCCCCCAGGCCCCATGTGGATCTAGAAGTGCCATCTGGGAGTGAGGGACTAGTGTCAAAAACCTTAGCAATCTCCCTGGTATTCTTTTGTATTGTAGCTGAGCTGACACTCAATACCACAAGATGCAGTCCTTCCCACTCTTCCTTCCCCTTGCCAAAGGCAGAGGAGCCACACCCTAGTCACCACCACCCTGGCACAAGAAGTACTGCCAGACCACCGCCAATGTTCCCTTAAGGCCCAAGATTCTTGAGTCAGTTTATGGTGAATGCTGCGTGTCCTAGGATTCACCCTTCAGGGCAGTGGGCTTCCTTCTGGCCCAAGGAATGTCCAGAAATTCTTAGAGTCAATTCCTGGAATTGGGGACCCCAAGAACCTGCTTGGTACCCTTCCCCACTGTGGCAGTGTTGATACCCGGAGCCAGCAAGTCATCAGAGGCTCACAGGGGCCCTTGATATAGTACCTGGGTTATCACTGCTGGTTATCCAGAACCCAGGGGCTTTTCAGTTAGCAGGTAATAAATGCTGGCAGGACTGGGTCAATTTCTTTAAGGCAGCGGGTTTCCTCCTGGCCCAGGGTGTGTCTAAAAATGCCCCCTGGGAGCTAGGGCCTAGAAAAGGGGCCTCTTGACTTTGACAGGTTTCCTATCCTGCTGTGGCTGAGCTGGTAACCAAGAGGCAAGACAGTTTTCCCTACTCTTCTCTCTCTCCTCCTCAGGTGGAAGGATGGGATCTCTTTTGGAGCTGGGGGCTAGAAGAGGGGTGATGCCAGCACTCCCTTGGCTGCTTCAGCTGGTGTCTCAGTGTGTTGCCTGCCCCCCTCCCATTTTCCACTGTCTCTGGGCCAAGTTCAGCCCAAGGACTTGCCTAAGATTTATGGTCTTTATGGCCTAGACTGCCTTTCAGGTTTACACAGAAACTGAGAACACTTTGGCCCTTGGTGTCAAGGTTTGTGGGCACTGCAGTTTGGACCTCTGAGACCAGTGGTTTCCCTCTGGAAAGGGGAATGCTCCCTCTGTGTGTTGGTGTCAGCTGAGTTTGGTCTGATTATTTTTTCTCTAAAAGGACAGCACTAGGTTTGATGCCTCACAATTCCTGTATTTTTCTTCCCCAGTGTCCAGAGAGGCTCTCCACACCCACCCTGTGGCTGCTACTGGGGGTGGGGAGGGGTGGCTTCGTTAATTCAGGACTGTTTTTTCTCCTCACTGCCTCTTTCAGCAATACAGAGTTAAAACCAGGTACTGTAAGTACTTGCCTGAGTTTTGGTTCTCCTGAAGGTGTTTTTTCTGTGTAGGTAGTTGTTAACTTGGTGTCCTTGCAAGGGGTATAATTGGTGGAGCTTTTTCTTCCACCATCTTGCTCTTTCTTCTGTTTGTCCGTTCTTAAGTGCATGTGTATTAGAGTGTATCTTTTGGGGGTTTTATGGATAAATGTGTTATAAAACTATTATAGAAGTCTTTTTATGACTTTTTTCCATCAGTTTTAAATTCACAGCAAAATTGAAAGGACATTATAGTGCATAGTCTCCACCCTTATCAACATGTGTCACCAGAGTGATACATTTGTTACAACTGGTGAACCTACATTGGTACACCATTATCACTCAAAGTTCATAGTTTACATTAGAGTTAACATTCTATGGGTTTGGAAGAAAGTATGGTGACATATATTCACCATTATAGTAACATGCAGTGTAGTTTTACTACCCTAAAAATTGGCATTTCTCCTATTCATCCCATCTTTCCCCTAGCCTCTGAAAACCACTGATCTTTTTGATTACCTCCATAGTTTTGCCTTGGCCAGAAGGTCATACAGTTGGAATCGTAGACTATGTAGTCTTTTCAGAGTGGCTTTTTTCACTTAGTAATATGCATTAAAGTTTCTTCCATGTCTTTTCATGGCTTGATAACTCAGTTGTTTTTAACAACAAAAATTTTACTTTTCTGGATGCACCAGAGTTTATTTTTCACTTACTGAAGGACAACATAGTTGCCTCCAAGATTTGGCAATTATGAATAAAGGTGCTGTAAATATCCAGATGTAGTTTTTGTGTGATGGATTTTGGCCATTCTAGTAAACAGGCTTTTAATTTTCATTTTCATGATGATATATGATGTGGAGCCTCTTTTTTTTTTTTTGAGTTGGAGTTTTGCTCTTGTTGCCCAGGCTGGAGTGCAGTGGCGCAATCTCGGCTCACTGCAACCTTTGCCTGCCAGGTTCAAGCGATTCTCCTGCCTCAGCCTCCTGAGTAGCTGGGATTACAGGCATGAGCCACCACACCCGGCTAATTTTGTATTTTTAGTAAAGACGGGGTTTCTCCATGTTGGTCAGGATTGTCTTGAGCTCCCGACCTCAGGTGATCTGCTCACCTCAGCCTCCCAAAACATGCCTGGCCAAGCCTGTTTTCTTATGCGTGTTTTTCTTCTGCATATCTCTTTGGTAACGAGTCTGTTAGTCTTTGGCTCAATTTTTAGTCAGGTTTAAGAGTTCTTATTTTGTGTGTTGGCAAATATTTTTCTCACAGTTTGTGGCTTTCCTTCCTGTATTCCTGACATTATCTTTCATACAGCAGCAGCAGTTTTTAATTCTAATGAAGTTCAGTTTATTAATTCTTTCATTGATTGTACCTTTGATGTTGTATATACAAAGTCAGCACTGTACCCAGTATCATCTAAATTTCCTCCTATAATAGCTTCTAGGAGTTTTATCATTTTGCATTTTACACTTATATCTACGATTTATTTTGAGTTAATTTTTGGAAGGGTATAAGGTCTATAAATATATGTACATAAAATTTGTGTATGTGTTGTATACTAGACATCAGATGCAAATGTGTGTATATATATACACACACACATATTTATATGTGATGTCTAGTTTTCCCCACACCGTATTTTGAGTAGATTATCATTTTTCTATTTTATTGCCTTTTCTCCTTCAAAAAGATCAGTTGACTATATTTATGTAGATCTGTTTCGGGGCTCTTTCTTCTGCCCCATTGATCTATTTGTCTAATCTTTCATCGATAAACACACTGTCTTTATTATTATAGCTTTATAGAAAGGTTTAAAACCAGGTAGTATCAGTACTCCAATTTTGTTCTTTAGTATTTTGTTGGCAATTGTGGCTCTTCTTCCCTTCTATACGATGTTTATCAATACTGACAAAATAACTTTCTGTGATTTTGCCTGGGATTGCATTGAATCTATAGGTTAAATTGGGAATAACTGGCAACTGACAGTATTGATTCTTCCTATCCATTAACATGGAATAGTTCTCCATCTGTTTATTCCTTATTTGATTTCTTTCATTCAATGTTATGGTTTTCCTTTTAGACATACATATGTTTTCAGATAAATTCCTAAGTATTTCATTCTGTGAGGTGCTAATGTAAATTCTATTATGTTTTGTGTTTTTAGTTTCAAATTCCATTTGTTCATTGCTAGTATATATGAAAGCAATTAACTTTTTGATATTAATTTAGTATTCTGAAACCTTGCTATAATCATATAATAGATCCAGAATATTTTGATTATTTTGAATTTTATATATAGATGAGCAAGTCTTCTGCAAAAAAAAAAAACAGCATTTTTTTTTAAATTTCTTTGCTTCTAATCCATATATTTCACATTTTCTTTTATTGTCTCCCTGCATTTCCTAGGACTTCCAGGAAAATGTCAAAAATTAGTGATGAGAGGAAATATTCTTGATTTGTACTTAGTAGAAAAACTTCTAGTTTGTCACCATGAAGTGTGATGTTAGCTGTAAGTTCTTTGTAGTTATTTTTGATGAAGTTGTAGAATTTTCTTCTCTATTCCAAGTTTACTAAAAATTTTTGTTATAAGCAGATTTTTGATTTTGTTAAATGGTTTTTTGTATATCTACTTATGGGATCATGTAATTTTTCTATTTCAGCCTGTTGTGGATTATATTAATTGATTTTCAAATATTGAATCAGCTTTGCATACCTGAGTAAAATCATACTTGGTTGTGGTATATAATTATTTTTGTACATTTTTACATTGAATTTGATAATATTTCATTGAAAATGTTTGCATCTATGTTCATAAGAGATATTGATACGTAGTTTTCTTTTTTTTGTACTGTCTTTGGTTTAGGTATTAAGACAATGATGGCTTCATAGACCCAGTTAAGAAGTTATTCTCCCTGTTTTTATGTTTGGAAAGAGCTTGTAGATAATTGGTTTAATGTCTTCCTAAATGTTTGGTAAAATTCACCAATGAAACTATATGGGCCTGGTGCTTTCTGCTTTAGGAGAATATTTATAATTAATTTAATTTATTTAATAGATATAGGTCTGTTCAAAGCATCTGTTTTTTCTTGATTGAGTTTCAGAAAATTATGGCTTTCAAAGAATTGGTCCGTTTTATCAAGGTTATCAAATTTGCGGGCATAGGATTGTTCATAATATTTCGTTAATATCCTTGTAATATTCATAGAATCTGCAATAATATAACCTCTTTTATTTCTGATATGAGTGATTTCTATCTGCTCTCTTTTTTACCTTAGTAAGCATTATTGTAGGCTTATTAATTTTTTGGTCTTTTCAAAGAAACAACTTTAGATTTCATTGACTACTCTCTATTTCTTATTTAATTTTATTAATTTTTGTTCTAACTCTTACTGCTTTTCTTCATCGTACCTTAATTTTCCCTTCTTTTTTCTGAGGTGGAAGCTTAGGTAATTAATTTTAGATCATTCTGATTTGTATAATACATGCATTTAAATATGTTGTACAATTTTCTTCAAGCACTACGTTTACTGCATCCCACACATTTTTATAAGTTGTTTTCATTTTCATGTAGTTAAAATTATTTTTAAATACTTTTGAGATTTTCTTTGACCATGTATTATTTAGAACTTTTTTTTTTTAATATTCACATATATTGGGATTTTCCATTTTTTTGTTCAATTCCATTGTAATGTGATAACAGATATTACATGATTTCTATTCTTAAATTTGGCAAGGTGTATTTTTTCACCCAGAATGTGGTCCCTCTTTGTATAAGTCCCATGTGAGCTTTAGAAGAATGTGTATTCTGCTCTTATTTCTCCATTTTGGGTGGAAAAGTTTGGCTGTAATGGGCTGGAGTTGTGTATTTTTTTTTTCCCAGTTCAGCTAGGCTCTGATAAAACACCAGCAGTTAATACATTTTAAAAACAGGGTTTGTTGTTGTTGTTTTTTGAGAGCAGAGCTTCTGAAGAAGAACAGAATGCTATGGCATATTTCAAATGGTTCCTCTTCAGCTTCATCAGAATAACAGGACAATCTCCCTGTGATATTTACGAGAACCTATTTGTAATTTTCAAGGTAAAACTCACAAAATACAGGACTCCCATGACTGAAATGTTTAAGTCCCAGACTTGTCCACACTGAGTGTCCAGAAATTTTTGAATTTTAGTTCAGGTTTTTCTACCCCAACACTTGTTCCCGCAGTCCTTTCCACTACTGAGCCTGCTCCAGTTAAGTCAGGATTTCCTGTATTTGCCTGTCTGTCTGTACAACTGGGGGAGGCAGCTTGCCCTGTGACCTCGCTGTCCTGTGGATCTAAAAGAGTTGTTAATTTTAGTCTCTTCAGCCTTTTATTTGTTGTTTGGGTAGAATGACAACTTACAAGCTCTTTACATGTAGAGTGAAAACAGAGAGTTTTTACAAAGCTTTTTAAGTGAGTAGTCTACTAGTATTTATTCTTTCAAAAAAAAAAAAGTCATAGGATTTTTTTATCTTTCTTATTGTTTTTCACATCTCCTTCAGGTAAGCTCTGATTTTGGTTATTTCTTTTCTTCTACGGGCACTGGGGTTGGTTTGCTCTTGTATCTCTAGTTCTTCTAGATGTGATATTAGTTTGGTAATTTGAGATCTCTTACTTTTAGATATAGGCATTTAGTGCTAGAATCTTTCCTCTTAATATTGTTTTATCTGTGTCCCAGAGATTCTGGTATGTTGTATCTTTGTTCTCATTAGTTTCAAAGAATTTCTTGATTTCTGCCTTAGTTTTTTTTTTTTTTGTTTATACAGATGTCATTCAGGAACAGCTTAATTTCCATGTAATTTATGGTTGTAAGCACTTTTCTTAGTATTGATTTCTATTTTTATTGTGCTATGGTCCGAGAGTGTGATTGGTATAAATTAGTTTTTGTTTGTTTGTTTTTTTGGTAATTTGCTGAGAATTGTTTTATGGCTGATTGTGTGGTCAATTTTAGAGAATGTGCATGTGTAAATGAGAAGAACGTATATTCTCTTGTTTTTCTGTGGCAACTTCTGTAGATGTGTGTTGGCACCATTTGATCAAATGTTGAGTCTAGGTCTCAAATATCTGTGTTACTTTTCTGCCTTGATAATATGTCTAATACCAGTGAGTGTTGAATTCCACCATTATATGGTTATCTAAGTCTCTTTTAGGATACTAAGGACTTGTTTTATAAATATTGGTGCCCCTGTGTTGGGTGCATTTTTAATTAAAATAGGTCTTCTTGTTGAATCAAAGCATTTATCATTATGTAATGTTCTTCTTTTTGTGTGTGTTTTTCTTAAATCATTGTTCATTTAAAGTCAGTTTAATATGAAATTAGAATAGCAATACCTGCTTTTTTCAGTTTTCCATTTGATTTGGTACTTTTTTTTTTTAATCACTTTACATTGAACCAATGGATGTCCTTGCATTTGAGATGTGTCTATTGAAGACAGCACACAGTACGTCTTGCTTCTGTATCAGGCTTGCCACTCTGTGCCTTTTAATTGGAGCATTTAGCTCATTTACATTCAAAGTTAATATTGATATGTGCAAATTTGATCTTGTCATTGAAATGTTAGCTGGTTATTATGCAGACTGGATTGTGTAGTTAGTTGCTTTATAGTGTCAATGGTCTATGTACTTAAGTGTGTTTATTATGGTGGCTGGAAATGGTCTTTCCATATTTAGCACTCCCTTAAGGACCTCTTATAAGACACATCTGGCGGTACTGAATTCCCTTAGCATTTGCCTGTCTGAAAAGGATCTCACTTTTCCTTTGCTCATGAAGCTTAGTTTGGCTGGATATAAAATTCATCATTGGCATTTCTTTTCTTTAAGAATATCAAAGGCCCCCAATCTCCTCTGGCTTGCAGGGTTTCTGCTGACAGGTCTGCTATTAGCCCAGTGGGGTTCCCTTTCTAGGTGACCTGCACCTTCTATTTGCCTTTAACATTTTTCTTTCATTTCAGTCTGAGAGAATCTGATGACTATGTGTCTTGTCTTAGAGATGATCATCTTGCATAGCATCTTACAGAGGTTCTCTACATTTCCTGAATTTGAATGTTTGCATCTCTAGTGAGGTTGGGGTAGTTTTCATGGATAATATCCTCACATATGTGTTCTAAGTTGCTTGCTTTCTCTCCTTTTTTCAGGGATGCCAATGAGTCATATTTTTAATCTTTTTACATAATCTCATATTTCTCATAAGTTCTATTCATAGTTTAGTTTAAAAAATTTTCTGAGTTATTTTTGGGAACCAGTTTTTGAGCTCTGAGATTCTGTCCTCAGCCCAGTTGATTCTGCTGTTTAATACTTGCAATTGTATTATGGAATTCTTGAAGTAAGCTTTTCAGCTCTATTAGTGGAGTTAGGTGTTTTCTTAAAATGGACATTTTGGCTTTCAGCTCCTGAATTGTTTTACTGTATTCTGTAGATTGAGTTACAACTCTCTGCTAAATCTTGATGATCTTTGTTCACATCCATATTCTGAATTATACATCTGTCATTTTAGCCTGGTTAAGAACCACTGCTAGGGAAGTAGTGTGGTTGTTTGGAGGTAAGAAGACAGTCTGGCTTTTTGAGTTGACAAGGTTTTTGTACTGTTTCTCTCATGTATAAGATGATGTTCCTTCAATTTTTGCTATTGCTCTCCTATGGATATTGTTTTTAGTTTTTATCTTCTTTGATGCTCTGGGGGGTTTGATTGTGGTATATATAATATGGGTTCAGTCAACTGGCTTTGTTTCTGGAAGATTTTAGGGGGCCAAGGCTGAGCTTGGCACTCCTGGGCTGTGTGCTCCAATTCTGAGTGGCTGATACCAGAACCCTGGCTTTTTTCTCTGGCCCCTAGAAGTTAGGAACCTGCTGCACTGGAGGGGCTGAGGTGTCCCTGGTCTGCTTGCCATGAGATTCCAATGGGTGTTACCAGGCAAAGAGTTTCACTGGGGCAGTGGGATCTGTACTTGCTCACACATGCCAGCAGTTACCGAAGCATAGCAGGTTGCATGTGCACTGGGAGGGGTGGGACACAAATGGCAGTGGGGCTGTGATGTTCCTGCGTGTGCTTGCTCCAGTGGCAACTGCAGCTTGGCAGGGGTGGGGCACTGGATAGGGAAGGGCTTCCAGCATTCATGTGCATGGTGGCACTAGCAATGGCAGTGCAGCTAGGTGCCTGTTCATCAGCAGGAGGGCATGGGGACAGTGGAGTGTGCTTGTGCAGTGGCGCAGATGGCTGTGCACACACATGCATGCCAGTAGGGGAGGAGAGGCGAGGTCCACATCTACGCACCCTGGCAAATCAGCAGAGGTGTGGCCATGGGTGAGTGCATGCAGACAAAGCGGGGCAGGGGCTGGGAGTGCTGTATTAGGGGGAGGGTGAAGGTGAACTGGTGACTATCGGTGGGTCCAGTCAGCTGGAGATCTCTGATAATCCATTGCCATCTGCTAGTGAGGGACCTATGATGAGGGCCCTCAGAAAGTACCCTGCTTGGGCATCTGAGGCTGTGCTACATGGCCATGGCCATGCTGGGGCCCTTGGAGAGGCCAGCAGACAGGGTGGTGCTCAGATTACACTGACCCCATCTCATAGATAAGACCACCCTATTCTCTCTAGGTCTGATAGTCATCCCAAGGCTAAAGTCTCTTAGAGGAGCATGGTAAGCCTTGGGAGATGGGCATCTCTGCCCGGCCATGCTCCACTGCAGACATTTCTGCCCCAAACACTCTGAGCTCTGCACAGGCTGGAGTACTGCCCCTACTGCCTCTCTAAGTAGCTCTCCCTACCAGCTCAAGTTTCTGTGGTGTTCATGGGATCTGCTGATGCCAGGATTCTAGAGGTCCGCAGCAATAGTCGGACACTCCTCACCTGTTCAACTCACCCCTTCCCCAGGAGTCTCTAGAGACCAGGAAGAAGTTCTTGTGCTCAGTAGTCCCATGCAGGGTTCCCTGCTACCTCTCTTTTCAGCTCAGCATCTGCATCCTTCCTCTAGCCACTCTCAATTTCTGTCCTCTAAAGGTGTGCTCAAAGTGTGCCAGTCTTCTCAGTGTCCCAGTCTCTTGGTGGGAGATGTTCCTCTCTCAGTGGAAGATGTCAGCCATCTTGGGTCCTCTGCCCAGCTTTTTGTATTTTAACCATTCTGCTGAAGGTGTTGGACTATGTCATTGAGGTTTAATTTTTGTTGCAGTGATGACTAATGATATTGAGTATTTTAACCATTTCTACATATTCTTTTGTAAAGCGTATTTCAAGTCATTTGTCTATTTTAGTTTCTATTGCTAGTCTATTTATTATTGAATTTCACGAGTTGTTTATATATTCCATTTATGAGTTCTTAGCTGTGTATTTACACATATATTTTCACAAACTTTGGCTAGTGTATTCATTTACTAGGTAATCACTTTGGATGAGTAAAGGGCTTTAATGACAATGAAGTCTAATTTATTATTTTTATTAGTAATCTGAGCCCTTTCTAAACATTTTTGCTTGACTTTAGGATCCCAATCTTTCGTAGAATTTTCTTCCATAAATTTGTTTGAATTGTGAGTTTTATGTCTGCAGTATTATTTTAAGGTAAATGTTTATGTAGAGAGTAAGTTGTTTTCGAATCACTTCTAATATGACATTCCTTTACTCATTGCATGGCTTTGGCGTTCATTCATTCAATATGGGTGAGACTCTTGATTCTCTTTCCACAGAACTCTTTATGTGTCATTTAGCCAATACTATGCTCTCTCAGTTACTGTAGCTCTATAATCTGGTAATATAAGTCTTCAATATGTATTATTTCTTTTCAATATATTTTGGATAACCTATATTATTTGCAGTTTTGTACAAATTTTATAACATATTTGTATATTATTACAAAAATACCTTAAAGTATTTTCATTATAATAACATTGAATTATAAAGCAATTTGGGGAAGATTGACATCTTAATATTGGGTCATCTTTATTATTTTTCAGTAGTGATTTCTAGTTTGTAGTGCGAATTTTTTGCTACTCTTATTTTTATGTATTTTATGTATAGGTAAACTGGAAAATAATATTGCCCAGTACATTTGTCTCAGTTCTCTGCCTGATTCTCAGCCGCCTACAAACTCCATACTCTTGAACCTCAGTTGGTGCAACTCTTTCAGGTCTTCTGACTACCGTAATCAAGTTGGTTGCTTCATTGTATTCAGAATAAGGCCCAGTGTATACCTGTAGAATTTCTCTAAGTTTTTTCACCCTGACTTTAGGCTTCAGTGGGCTCCGTATGTCTGTACTTAAAAGAGGCAGTGTTTTCTCAGTCCTTCATCCTAGCTGCAGATACCAAAACAGTCAAAATCATTATAAGATTTAAGTATTTGAGTTCTCTTCAGTTCTTTCCTGCTTTCAGCTGGCTTGCTGTGCCTATGCAGAAGAACTCTCTCTCAGCTTCTCTACCCTGCCCACAATCTGTCTCAGGAGCACACAGTGTAGGTCCAAGAAAGAGAGCTGGCAGGGAATACTGACTCCTTTTGTTTGGGGCTCCTGGGAATTCTAAGCCACTGTGGCAACACCTAAGTTAGACTTAAAAGGTTATTTACAATTTATCGGATTTCCTTTTACCTACCTATCTCTGGCTGGTGCTTCATCCTCCTATTTTCTGCTAAGGAGGAAATCAACCGTAGATCTCATATCTCCTGAGAAAAATTTGTCATTTTATGGATTTTATTTCATTATCTATCTTTTTTTTTGCCACCTCAGCTCTTTGATGGACATTAAAAAACAACCAGACCAAAAAAAAAAAAAAAAAAAAAAACTATAATTTGTCAGTTTTCTATCCTGCTCTTTTTAGGATATAATTTATGTTTTCTTACAACTTTCTCTACCCTAAGCACAAGCTAAAATTCTATTTTATTTTTATTTTTAGCTGTGTCCCCATCTACTCAACCTAGAATTCAATTTCAGAGGTTGTCATGATAACCTCCTTCTTTAATCTAACTTTTTCTTGATATGTTTATGACATTTTCTGGCATTTAATGAATGCAAAACTCAGTTAAATTTTTAAAAAGTAGTTATTTACACAGAATACCAATGAAACCTACAGTTTACAGAGTATAATAGACTGTTTGAGTTTCTCAGGAGAAAAATGGAAAGAACACTGGACACAGAGGCGGAGAGAAGTGGATTTAAATCTGTTTTTGACATTTATCATCTCTGTGACCTTGAGCACGTCTCTTAACTTTACTGTTTCTCAAAATTTCACCTACAAAGTAGAAAGTAAAACACTTAGCCAAGGAATTGATGAAATTAATTAAGGTAACATATTTAAGTAAGGAAGAGTGTATGGCATACAGGTGACTAATATCTTTCCTTGAATCTGGATACAAATGCAAATATCCATCACAGAGGAAATTATAATTCATATAAAACTAAAAAATGGCATATCTTAGCCATGCCTGTGGACTGCATTGTGGCTATTGTTTGTTAGTGTATTTAGTAAATGGGTTTTACATAGCAATTATCCACGAAACTTGACTGCAGAAAACTTTCATTACAAAAAAGAAAATCTTTTTCTTATTTTTTTTGTCACTTTAATTAAAGTTTGTCTTATATCTTCTTTTTTTTTCCAAGAGATACTGAGATTTTGAATTCTGTTTTATATCTATAAAATGCTACTTTTGGCCGGGCGCCGTGGCTCACGCTTGTAATCCCAGCACTTTGGGAGGCCGAGGCGGGCGGATCACGAGGTCAGGAGATCGAGACCACGGTGAAACCCCGTCTCTACTAAAAATACAAAAAAAATTAGCCGGGTGTGGTGGCGGGCGCCTGTAGTCCCAGCTACTCGGAGAGGCTGAGGCAGGAGAATGGCGTGAACCCAGGAGGTGGAGCTTGCAGTGAGCCGAGATTGCGCCACTGCACTCCAGCCTGGGCGACAGAGCGAGACTCCGTCTCAAAAAAAAAAATGCTACTTTTATGATACTAAATTCATATTTGTTTTAAATGTTACTTTTTTTGCTTTCTTGTTTTAGAGGTGACTGTTTCTGTCATTTGAAATGTTTCATTTTCTAATTTTTCTGTGCAGTAATTTTACTTATATATTACCTGCCATTATTTAGTTTTAAATTTTTTGTTTTTCTTTTTTAGACTGCAGTGGCAACTGTTTCAACATAAGAAAAGGTTAAAGATTTGACTGGCGTTTGTGTTAAAGTGTCTTCTCTTAGAATGTTTCTTCTTTAACTTATTGTTGCCTTAGTGGTAGAGAGGATTGATTCTGTAGTAATACTCTCCTGTTTATATAGAAAACTTAATTTTGATCAGTCACTTCTTTCTTTCTCATCACCACCAAGGTTCCAAGGGAAGCCTGTTCCTTCCAAACTACCTCCTCCTACTGCAGAAGTTAAACCCCTTCCTTTCCATTTTCCTGTGGCCAGTCCAATCACCCTGGCCTCAGGCTGCAATATTTCCCCTTTTACGGTGTGACTTTCCTCCTCCTCAGAAATCTTCATGAAACCTTACTTCTGCATTGCCCATGCAGCTGTCTCTGTTGGTTTGAGATGTCACACATGTAATTCAGAGCTGTAATATTATTTCTATCTTACTAATTCTGGGCAACAGTTATGAGTGGTTTTATTTGTGCTGTTTGTTGATCTGGATGGTTTCTAGATGATATGTAGGGGTACAGATTGAAGAAGCTACTAGTATTTGAAAAATAATGGCACATCATAAGAGGAATAAATTTATGTGAAAGAAAACTGTCTTTAAAGGTATAGCTAATTTGATACTTATTCATCAAAAAGGTAAGAAAAAGAATGCCTGTAGTTTTATTTTAGTATAAGTCACATATAATTAACTACATATTTGAGGCCACCTCTCTTTGTAGGATATGGTGATAATGGAGAGTAGTACATATTGAAACAGCTTCCTTCCTTTGTCACTGTGCAAAGTGAAAATGTTGTGCTTTGTTACCATGGAACCTTAACATGCAAGGATTCAGTCCTGATCTGCAAAAGTTTTCCTACCACGCCAAGCAAGGACTGCCTGCACTGATGAGAACTTCTGCACAATCAAACTAATGAACATATTTAAGCATCCCTCAAAGTTTTCTCATATGCCTGTGTCAATCCTCTTTTTTTTTTTTGAGACAGGGTTTCACTCTGGAGTGCAGTAGTGCGATCTTGGCTCACTGCAACCTCTGCATCTCAGGTTCAAGCAATTCTCCTGCCTCAGCCTCCCGAGTAGCTGGGATTACAGGTATGCGCCACCATGCCCGGCTAATTTTTTTTTGTATTTTCAGTAGAGACGGGGTTTCATCATGTCGGCCAGGCTGGTCTCGAACTTCTGACCTCATGATCTACCCACCTCGGCCTCCCAAAGTGCTGGGATTACAGGCGTGAACCACTGTGCCTGGCCTGTCCATCCTCTTTATCCTTCCTCAGGCAGTCCCGGATCTGCTTCATTTCATGTAGTTTAGTTTTCATTTTCTAGAAGGTTATGTAAATGGTGTTTACAATGCATATACTTTTGGATCTGGCTTCACATAGCATAGCTATTTTGAGATTCATCCAACTTGCTGCATGTATCAATAATTCAATTAGGTAAAACAAGAATAAATCCTCCAAATTTTTTATCTTTCAAGGTAGTTTTTCCCAGACTATGCCTTTTGAAATTCCATGTAAATTTTATAATCATCTTGACAATTTCTATACAAAAGCCTGATGAAATACTAATTAAAATTGCATTGAATCTGTAGATATTTTGGGGACAAGTAACTAACATAATGCCACTTTTTTTGATCTATCAGCTTAGTATAGTTCTATAGTCTTAGAAATCTTAACAATCTTGTTTTTATCAGTTTAGAGGCCTTTTACAACTTATTGCTAAATATTATGTCTTTTAATGCTATTATAATGTCTTTTAATGCTATTATAATTTCTAGTTGTTTGTTGCTAGTATATACAAATACTCCATATCTTCCAAACTTGCTAGACCCAGGTACTAGTTACAATTTTTTTTGTAGATTCCGAAGATTTCCTGCATAGACAATCAATCATGCTACTTCTAAATACAGATTTAATCTTTGCTTTCTAATTTGTGATTATTTTTTTCCTAATTTATTGCATAGCTAAATTCTCCAATGTAATGTTTGCTAAATTCTCCAATGTAATGTTTAATAGATGAGGTAAGAATATTTCTGCATTTCTGATCTTAGAGGAAAAGCGTTCAGTTTTAATCATTACATGTTTTATCATATATGCCCTTTTTCAGGTTGAGAAATGTTGTTAGTTTGCTGAGTTTTACCATAAATGGAGATTCAGTTCTGTTAAATGCTTGAGACTACTGTTATGCATTTTTCTTCATTAATTTAATGGTATGATTATTTAAATAGCCTTGCATTTTTGCACTTAATCATGATGCATTGTCTATCATTGGATTTAATTTTCTTAAACTGTTAACAAATTTTTTGTATTTACTTTTATGAAACATGTTGCTGCGTACTTTTCTTGTATCTATCTATCTATCTTTGGTGTATCTATCTATCTTTGGTTTAAGTATCAGGATAATGTTGGCCTCATATAATGAGTTTGAAAATGTTTTCTGCAACTCTGTTTTCTGAAAAAGTTGTAAAATTGGAAATTTTGGTGGAATTTACCAGGGATATCATCTGAAACTGGAGTTTTCTTTGTATGACTGTTTTACCTAAAATTCCAATTTCTTCCATCACGTGTCACTGTTTACTTTGATATACAGCTATTTAGGTTATATATTACCTTTTAAGTGAGTTTGGTAGTTTCTGTCATTTAAGATATTTGTCATTGCATCTAAAATTTGGAATTTATTGACAGACATCTTTAAACTGTTAACGCTAATGAGAACTGCAGCGATGCCATGTTCCTTTCTCCTGATATTTGTCATTTGTGGTTTTTCCTCACGTTTTTTAATCAGCTTGGCTTGAGGCTTATCAACTTTACTGATCTTCCCAGTCTTCTGTTTTTTATTTCATTGTTTTCTGCACTTAATGTTTATTATTTATTTTCTATGGTTTAATTGTAATTTAATAGTTTTCTAATTAACCTGAGCTCTATTTCTTTAAAAGTGTTCAAATCTATAATTTGTTTCTCAAAGCACTACTTTAATTGAATCCCACTGAAATATAAGTAAATTTAAAATACTGAGACATGTTTTATGGCTCAGAAAGCAATCTATCATGTTACATGTTCACCGTTTTCTTGAAGAATGTATATTCTGCTGTTCTTGGGGTAGGTGTGACTGAATATTACTTAGTTTCTTGTGGTTTCACAATTATTTTTAATATGAATTTTTAAAGATGAAATTTCTCCCCAACTTATTCTGCACTAGTCAGATTTGACTGTATTCTAAATTTAAGTCTTTGATTTACATGACAATTAGAATGAATTGTCTTTTAGTGGCTCCTCTAAGTAGTTTTTTAAGATTTCTTGGATTAACACAACTGTGTGTGAGGAAAAATACTGAATCAAGAAAAATGCTTCTCAAATTTTAGCCATATATTTATGTTGTAAATCTACCCTAAACACTAGCAGAAAGTCTCAGCTCACAGTGATGGAGTATTAAGAATAAAAGTTATAACAGATAAATATTGGTGACATTTGGCAAAATATCTAAACAGCTGGTTGTCCAGTCAAGTTGACACATAATATTAACCATCATACAGACCCTGAAGAAGAATAAAATAATTATGTGCTATTTATTTAAGACACATTTTGCATTTAAAGGACACTCGTCCGATGCTGTGTCACAAATGAAGTACATATACAAAATTAAGTTGGTAAAGCACGTAGTTCTAGTCAGACCCTTTCAAGTCTTTAACTCTGTGCAGTTACATGGAGAAGATTTTATAGTAGACACACTGCCTTGATATTTAAATTATAGTTGTAAGGCTATACATATGGTAATAGCGTAGTACATAGAAATAGGTTACCATTATAAAACTTGAGTTTAGATATATATGCAGTTGTATAAAATTGAATCTTAGGATTACAGTATAATGAGGTACAGACCGACAGGGGAGACATGAGTTTTATTAAAGGTGCTTATCTGAGATTCTTTTGTAGACAAATTGCCTCAAATGCCCATCACTGCCATGGAAGCTGTAATTTTAATCATCTGATTCACAAAGCGAGTAGTGAATATCATTTCTTGATGCACAGATATCTGCCTCTTGTCAGGCAGTTTTCACATTTCATCTCTTCGTCCTTGACAAGTTGGAATTAGAGTCCTCAAAGTGTGATTGGTGTGAAATGCTGTTATGATAAAAGTGCTGTGATACCACGAAAAGCAAAATCATAAATAATCCATAACAGCACAAACTCGCAATACAGAAATGTTTTCAAAACACACACACAGTAAAAAAAATTGTCATTTACACTGCAAGAGAAAGATAGTAATTTTTTTGGGGGGGAGTTAATAGCTGCTGGATATTCTCCCAAATGTATGTTTCCTTTTCAATTTTTATTACTAGTCAAAAATGTTCATACTCATTATGTAGAGATTTGTCAAGTGTATTGAGGACCAATCTTTCTTTCACTAAAACAGAGGCTATTAATTCTAGGAAACTCAAAATTGAGGTAAGTGTCTCACAATGCATAGGAGCCAGGGCTGCCTCCAACTTTTCTGATACCACCCAGAGGATGTCTTCATTTTCTCCAGAATATCATGAATACATGGCTTGATCTCATTCTGATGCACTTAACACCCACAGCCAGATGAGTATAGAGAGGCTCCTGATTGGGAAGGAAACCCAATGGAATCAATCCACGAAGCTTAAAAGAAGGCAAAGACGAGGACGTGGTTTAAAAAACAATTCAGATGAATGAATTGCTGCCAGGAATAGAACTGAAGATTTCATTTTCAACACTAATTAATTACATCAAATGTAGTGTTCTCTGAATGGGTTTCTATTGTTATATTTAAAAGTTATTGGAAAATTCTGATAGGTAAATACTTTGTTCTATCAATCATTTTAGGTGCAAGTCACCTTGTTAGGACAGGGCTGTATGAGATAAAAATTAAAATTAATATGTTAATACATATAAGAATGAATATGAATGCACATAAAATGAAAATTATATGTATAATCTATGGATGTATTAATCTAGTTGACTCTACACAATACAGGTTTGAACTGTGTGGGTCCACTACCTGCCTATTTTATTCTGTATCTGCAACCCATGAAACAGCAAGACAAACACTTCCTCCTCTGCCTTCTCAATGTGAATATGGCAAGGATGAAGACCTTTATGATAATCAACTTCCATTTAATGATGATAAATATATTTTCTCTAGCTTACTTTACTATAACCATAGTATACAGTATATAACATACAAAATGTGTTTATTCACTGTTTATGTTATTGGCAAGATTTCTGGTTACAGTAGCCTATTAGTTGCTGGAGAGTCAATAGTTACATGTAGATTTTCAACTGTGCAGGGAATGAGCCTCTAACCCTTTGATTGTTTAAGGGTCAACTGTATAAGTATTTAAAATCTAACTTCCTAGCTTTTTCAGACTTTTAAAAAATGTGACCTATAAAAAGTAAATCTTTGTTTTTGATGACAGGTGATATGTTCATAAAATTTAATCTATGAAGTAGATGATGTTAAAAAACTCAAAAATGAGACAAAAATTGTACTGAAATAATGAATGTTAAGATGTACTTCACTGCTTGGTGAATATATTAACAAGTATAATTTTTTCAGATGCTATGTATAGTTTTGATGCATCCCTTCCTCCTCAGAGGGAATCACTGAATATTTGTGTTGTATACCACATGTATATTTTCCATGACATGTGCATACTCACGCATTTTTTATTACACATAAATGATATATTTAATAAGAGATAATACACTGTGCTGCTGATTTTGTTTACATTATATTTTGAAATTTATCCACGTTAACAGATGTAGTCTGGTTGATTCACCTTATATCATATCACTGAATCAGTGTTATATAAATTATGTTTCCTTTTATTTCTGAAGATCATTTATGTTTCCAATTTTTTGGACAGCACAATAACTGTTCTTGTAATTGTGCACATCTGTAGAGAGCCTAGTTACTAGAATATGCCTAACTGAAATTTCTGATATGTTGCCAAATTATTCTCCCCATTAGATTTTCCAATTTATATATTCATCAACAGCTTGATATTCTTGCTAAGAATTTAAGACTATATTGTAAGAATACTGTACAATATTTTTTGATATCTTGCCAATTTTCTGTATTGATGATTTTTGTATTTTAAATACCCAAATATGCCATCTTTTAGTTGGAACCAAATATCAAATATGCTGAAGAAGGCAGGTGAGTAACCTCAACCTAAGTAAAAAAACATTTTCCATGTACTTTCTTGTGGCTGATTTTGCTAAACCCTGCTCAAATCAAATTAAGAGACCCGTCCCATCAGTAATATGTGTTTTAGTATTTTTCTAATGATTTGCAGTTTTGTTAGGTTCCCTGAATACTAATCCTCTCTCAGCTATGTGTATGAATATAGTATTTTATTATATTTATATGAAAATAATGTTACAATATAGATAATATCCTCAACATAATCTTTAATTTTGTATTGGACACTTTCTATTCCCTACCTCTTATATTAATATAAAAGGCTTTAAATTGGCTGGGCATGGTGGCAGGATTGATTGAGCACAGGAGTTCAAGACGAGCCTGGGCAACATGGTGAGCCCCATCTCTACAAAAAAAATACCAGAATTAGCCAGTTGCGGTGGTGCATGCTTGTAGTCCCAGCTATTGGGAAGGCTGAGGCAGGAGGATTGCCTGAGCCCTGATCATGCTACTGCACTCCAGCCTGGGCAACAGAACAAGACTGTGTCTCAGAAAAAAAAAAAAGTCTTTAAATTATGCTTTTAAAATTGATGTCATTGACTGGGCGCAGTGGCTCATGCCTGTAATCCCAGCACTTTGGGAGACCGAGGTAGGCAGATCGCCTGAGGTCACGATTTTGAGACCAGCCTGGCTAACATGGTAAAACCCTCTCCCTACTAAAAATACAAAAATTAGCCAGGCATGGTGGCACGTGCCTGTAATCCCAGCTACTTGGGAGGCTGAGGCAGGAGAATCGCTTGAACCCAGGAGGCAGAGGTTGCAGTGAGCCAAGATTGCGTGACCGCACTCCCAACTGGGTGACAGAATGAAATGCCATATCAAAAAATAATGTAAAATTTATGTCATTAATCTAATTTAGAATTGATTTACATTCATGGTGTTTTGGGAGGTATCTATCCACCTACCTATTTACGTATCTCTTTCAGTATAGCTAATGTAGTTTCTATCATTTATGGTAAGTTTTTAGAGGAATGTCCCCCGCCTTGCTTTGCCTTAGAAGTTGTGCTAGTCAGGTAGATAGGCCATAACAAAATACCATGGACTGGGTGGCTTAAATGACAGAAATGTATTTTCTCACAGTTCTCGAGGTGGGAAGTCCAGATCAAGGTGCTGTTAAGCTTGACTTTGGCTACCTTGTTGCTGGGCCTTCACATGGCCTGACTCAGTACACACACAGAGAGTGAGAGCTTTGATGCCTCTTCCTTCTTTGGACACCAGTCCTATCCAATTCGGGCTCCACTCTTATGACCTTATACCTGGATTTCACAGAAACTAAACATCTCATATAGAGATAATATTTATTCAGTGATTTTTTTTTTTTTCTTCTTAAAAAGGACACACGTGACTGGTCCAAATAAGATTTTTCACTACAACTTTAGTCTAAATGAGGAGACTTGTCTTCTTGAACATCAAAAAGTTCTGGGTGTGATAGTGAAGCACTATTCTGCTCGCATTTTTGAAAAAATTTTTTTTTTTGAGATGATGGAGTGTCCCTCTTGTTGCCCAGGCTGTAGTGCAATGGCACAATCTTGGCTCACTGCAACCTCTGCCTCCTGGGTTAAAGCGATTCTGCTGTCTTAGCTTAGCTTAGCCTCCCGAGTGGCTGGGATTACAGGTGTGCGCCACCACACCCAGCTAATTCTTTGTATTTTTAGTAAAGGGACGTTTCACCCTGTTGGCCAGGCTGGTCTCGAACTCCTGACCTCAGGTGATCCACTGACCTCAGCCTCCCAAAGTGCTGGGATTACAGGTGTGAGCCACTGCAACCGGCCTGAAAAAAATATTTTTAAGATAATAAAGCTGATGACTTTTATGGTTGTTGACAGAACTTTCAGGGTCGTTGGAAGAGTCTCTAATGCCAATGCATATCTCCGTAAAAAGCAATAATATGAGGAGCTTGATTTCCTGCTAAAGTTGAGAAGATTCTTTAAGTAGTGTAGGAGCTCCATCTATAGCAAGAAGCAGCAGTATTCATTTCCACTTAAAGTTATGATCTAATAAAAAAAAAGCCACATTCTTTAGCTGCCTTTAACATGTTGAGTCTTTTGGTAGTTTCTATAATGGACATGTAAGAGATGTAATTTTCCCTTACGGCATCAGCGTACATGTAAAGAGTAATAATATATAGATTTGAAGACCAGGCATGGGGACTCACAGATCTGTAATCCTAGCACTTTGGGAGGCCAAGGCAGAAGGATAGCTTGAGATGGAGTTCAAGATCCTGTCTCTACATACGTTTTTTTAAAATTAGCCAGGTGTGGTGATGTGCACCTGTAGTCTCAGCTATGTAGGAGGCTGAGGCAGGAGGATTGCTTGGCTCCAAGATGCCAAGGCTGCAGTGAGCCATGTTCGTGCCGTTGCACTCTAGCCTGGGTGACAGAGTGAGACCCTGTCTGAAAAAATAATAATGATATTAACAGTAATGTTTTTTAAAGGACGTGGCTACCATAGAAGGGGAGTAGTAAAGCTGCAGTACCTTGATGAGCAATTTTAGAGTTAGCTAGATTAGAAAACACATAAAACTTAGATAGAGGTGTAGAACATACATGGGAATATATCAGCGGGAACACAGAGTGTCATTTGAAAAATGATTCACTTTTCAGGCCACCAACCAATTTGAAAATTTTTGTGGGACACATGTCTTTATGAAAGTCTTTCCAATGCTTTGGGACTTCTTTTCTTTCTTTGGCAATCTGGTAAGTAGTTTTATAGAATGCTTCCGGAAAAGGTTTTTAAGAAGTGAAGACCCTAATCGTGAAAGTGTCGCCTTGGAAGTTTTAGAATTCTCATTTGAACTGTCTCACTTTACAAAGCATAAACCTTAAGAAAACCCTCACCTCTTTACAAATACTGAACTAAGCTTAGGTGTCTAGATTACCAATGTGAGAACATGCAACTTTACCTTAATGGTGGCTAATGGCTTTGAGGTGCTTATTTGCATAAGAGGAGGCCAGATGATTCTGATGACATCCATTCTATCCCAGGCTATACTATAATAACAACTACAATGTTGCAGAAGTCATGAATATAAATGAGGTTTTGAGATATCTGGAAAAACGTCAGTTGACCATAAAAACATTTTTAATTTTTAAGACTTATAAATTAATTTATAAATATCCTTGTTTTAAAATAAATGTAAATTTTATTGTTTTCTTCAAACTATGGCACAGGTATTTGTTATTCTTTGTTTAAATGTACATGGTATACAAATTATTTTGTATACATGCCACAGTTAAAAATTAAAAAAAAATTATTTGAATTAACTATTCACACTTGGATAAGAGTCAGATGTTTCTAATGGAGAGATGAAAGTTGCCAGTACTCTCTTACTTTGGGGATACACATTGCTTCAACATTTTCAGGGTGGATATTCATAACAATTTTCATTTTCTGGAGTCTGTTTTCTATATCTATGGTGAGGTAGATATGTAATCCTATATAGGTCTATTTAGTGCAAATCATGTATATTACTAAAGAAGGATAAAATTGACCTTGGTATTTGCTTCTAATTTGCCTTATAAGAGATCCTTCACTTCTGTATGCCTTCTTTCAATTTATTGATTTTACTCTGTCTTTGAAAAACAATATGCTACATGCTAGAAAATTTATGGCTAAAATAGATCTAGAAACCAGGTGCCTCAGTAAATATATATACTATATATATATAATTTCCAAATATGGTAGTATTGTAGTATATATATGTACTTCTTTCTAACCCTCAAAAACATAATACATAATGGATATCAAGATTTCCTATATATATACACACACTATATATATTTATTTCTAACCGTTTTGTGGCTCTCTTTCTATAAAGTGGAAATTAAAGCATAATAATGATATATTAAATAATTATACCAGTTCTCAAAAACACATTTCCAGGCATCTCTACAATTGACAAATGAAACTTACTAAAGTAATGCAAACAAATTGCTCTGGGCATGAATGTGACTAGTATTCCTAGGTCATACTTTACTTTAACTTGTCCTACTATGTGGAAATGCTACTGCTGATCTATGAATTAGCCATTGTCTCATCTAGTTTTCATGATAAATTATACTAATTATGTACACTGTCTCCCACAAGCAGGGTCTCATGCTTCAGAGAAAGAGAGATAAGCAGCAGGCCTTAGACCTTGATATAATCAGACACATAGTGATGTCTTGGGAATGGCAGAGTAAGGTGTTTGAATACTAGGTCCACTCATTGAAACTACCATCACCTGGCAAACAAACACTGACAGAATCAACTCTGTTTTTGGAACCGTAGAACCTACTGTAATTCAAAATGTATAACCAGAGGATCACTTAATGAAGGAAAGGGCAGCTGAAATTTGGCTAAAAAGCATTAGGTATTATTTTCACTCATCTGATATCTCTAATTCCCAACATGGCAGAGATGCCATCCATGGGAATGGCAAACCACATTCCTGATGAAGTTTGCTGGTGTTAGTGCTGATGGAAACATTGTTTTAAAAATATTGTAGTTGTGTGTTTTGACCTATTGGGTTGTTCTCTAAAAAAACAGTGTAGAAGCTGACATTTATTTCTCCCTCCCCAGCAATCAAGCTGGAGTGGTTTTCTAGGTAGTGACTGGATCTTTCAAAATATTTAAAGACATACACTGACTGTACCTGTCTGAAGAAAGAAACAGTGGATTGGGCAAGCATCAGACAACTCTAAAGCCTGGGAAAGACAAAGCTCAGAAGGAAATTCCTTGAAGAAAAAAAACCATACACAGTTCATTCTGTTTACAGGGTGTACAATATGCATGACCAGGACTAAAAGCAGGCTCAGAATAGACCTGAGTGAACCCTAGGCATGCACCTTTGGGATAACTGTGAGCTCTACAAAAGCTAAATATTAAGGTTAAGGCACAGTCCTAGGTAGTCTGGCTTGGTATTGAAGTAACACAACTCAGATGTAATCTGCACAAATTAGGCAGTAGGATTATCTTTTAACTCCAGATGTATTAAAAAAAAAAATCTGTCGGGTCACTTGCTTACTGCTGAGATAATGGAACATAGACTTCAGTAACTAAACAGCATAAGGAATACAATCTTTGCAAAAATAGTTTGGAAAAGTCACCAAATAAGCAAGTAGAGCCCTAAAAAATTAACACCAGAAAACCCAGGGGAATGAGGAGAATCTAATTTCCAGAGTTACCACATTTAAATATTCAAACTGCACAGTTGTGTTTTTTTAAAAATCACAAGGCATAAAAAGAAAAAGGAAGTATGGCCCATTCACATGGGGAGAAAAAAAAGACAGACAGCTGGTTGTGAGGAAGCACAGACACTGGAATTAGTAGATAAAACCTTTAACTATCTTAATTTAACTATCTTAAAAATGCCTAATAGGCTAAAAGAAGTCATGGCTAAAGAATTAAAGAAAACTGGGAAAATAATGTCTAAAGAAGAAATAACAAAAAAGGATCCAAAGAGAAATTCTAGTGCCAAAAAGTAAAATAGTTAAAAAAAAAACAGTAAAAGAATTCAACAGCAGCTTTCTGAAGGCACTAGAAAGAACAAGCAAATTTGGAGAAAGAACAAGCAAATTTGGAAATATAGCAATTAGAATTATCAAGTCAGAAGAACAGATTGAAGAAATACTGACTGAAAACTTCAAAAGTTTGATGGAGGGTATGAGCTACACATTCAAGAGCTTAAAAAATACTCTACATAGGACCAACTCATAAAGATCACAGACATAAACCATAATCAAATTTTTGAAAAGATGATAAAACATTGAAAACAAGGACGTAGCAAGTTTTACATACAAGGGATCCTCAATAGGACTAACAGCTAATTTCAGTAACTTTAGAACAAAATATTTAAAGTATTGAAAGAAAAACAATAAAGTCAACCAAAAGTTCTACATTCAGTAAAAGTACTCTTCAAATACATCCCAAATACCAAAAGTTGAGGAAATGATTTTCTGGTGACCTTCCCTACAAAAATGCTAAAGTCAATCCTTCAAGATGAATTCAAGCACTACAGTATGCAAAGACATATGGAAAAGGAAAGAATGTTATAAAGGTAACTGTAGTAGTAAATATAAATGCCAGTACTGTATTTTTTGTAACTCCTCTTATTTTCTGCGTGATATAAAAAAATGCATGAAATATATAAATCCATGTTAATTGGCACATAGTGTATGAAGATAAAATTTATGAAATAGTAACTTAAAGACAGGATGAGGCTAAATAGGGGCAAAGTTTTGATATGTTAGAGATGATAAATTGGTATCAAATCAAACTAGATTGTTATAAATTTGGATGTTGATTGTAATCCACATGGTAACCACTAAGAAAATACCTAGAAAGGGAAGACAAAAGAGAAATGAATAAAAAGGGTACAATACAAAAAAAAGAAAAAAAACTCAAACACCTAAAGAAATGTGTTTAATGGAGAAAATAATAAACAAAAAAGATAGATAGTGGATAGACCATCTAAAACAGAAGATAGAAAATTGAGAATTTGAACACCACAACATATCAGCAAGACCTAACAGACATATATTGAATAACCCACCAACAAAACCATAATTTTAATTCTTCTTAAGGCACATGAGATATTCTCTGGAATAGATCATATATTGGGCCACAAAACAAGTCTCAAATTTTAAAATATGGAAATTATACAAAATATATTTTCTAACCAGAATGGAATAAAGCTAAAACTTAGTGATAAGGAAAACTTGGAAAATTCACAAATGCAGGGAAATTTAAAAACATACTTTTAAATGTGCATTGACATAGAAATCACAAAGGAAATGAGAAAATACATAGCGACCATGCAAACAAAAGCACAGTATACCAAAAGTGATTAGGTGCAGCAAAATAGGTGCTGAGAGGGGATCTATAGCTGTAAACACCTACATTAATAAAGAAGAAGCACAAACTAGACCCAGAGGTAGCTCAAGGAAGGAAATAGATCAGAGTAGAGACAAATGAAATAAAGATGAGAAAAAAACAATAGAATCAATGAACACAAAAGTTGTTTTCTTTAAAAAGATGAATCAAATGACATACTTATTTCTTAAATAAACTCAGAGCTTAATGGAGGGACATAACTGCTGACCTTACTGAT
Source organism: Nomascus leucogenys (assembly GCF_006542625.1). Lineage (NCBI taxonomy): Eukaryota > Metazoa > Chordata > Mammalia > Primates > Hylobatidae > Nomascus > Nomascus leucogenys. The sequence goes on from NC_044400.1 coordinate 22,174,321, forward strand.
ACAAAGGGATTATAATGGGATGCTGTGAACAACTGTAGGTCGACAAATTAGATGAAACACACATAGAAACATAAATTACAAAACTGATTCAAGAAAATATAGAAAATCTGAACAGAACTGCAGTCAGCAGATTGAACCAGTATTTAAAAATGCTCACAACGACAAAAATTATCAGACTGATGGCTTTGTTGGTGAAATTCTACCAAACAGTTATGAAAACCAAACCAATTCCCAAAATTTTTCAAGAAGTAGAAGAAAAGGGAATACGTCCTATAATGCCAGCATTAGCCTGCTACCAAAGCCAGGGGATGGGAGGGAGGAATAAACATCACAAGCAAGAAAATAAATTATATATATATGCAAATTCCATCACACATAATAGCAAATCAAATCAGAGCATATTGAAAGTATTATACATGATGACCAAATGTGATTTCCAAATGTGATTTATCCCAAGAAGGCAAGGGTAGGTCTGTATATGATAATCAATTTAATACAACACATTAATAGAAAAAGATAAAATGATTACAGGATTATTGCCTTTGATCTAGAAAAAGCATGACAAAAATCTAACATCCATTCATGATAAAAAAAAATACTCAATACACAAAAATTGAAAGCAAATTCTTCCACATGACAAAGGCTATATATGAAAAGCTAGCAGCTAACATCATAGTGGGAGAAGACCAGAAGTTTTTAGTACTAAAATCAGAAACAAGACAAGGATGCCAATTTTTACAACTTCTGCTTGATATCATACAGGATATTCTAGCCAGGGCATTTAGGCAAGAAAAGGAATTAAAAGGCAGTCAAATTGGAAGGAAAGAACTACCCCTACTTGCAGATGACAATATCCTAAATGTAGAGAATGTCAAAGAATATACACATATATACAATACACGCTCATAAATTCACAAACTACTAAAGCTAATAAATTAATTTAGAAAACCTGGAAGGTACAAAGCCAACACATAAAAATCAATTGTGATTCTATACATAAGCAATGAACAATCCAAAGGATGAAATTAAGAAAATTTCTATTCAAAGTAGTACCCAAAAGAATAACTAGAAATAAATTTTACCATTGAGAGGAAAGGTGTATACACTGAAGACTATAAAACATTCCTGAAAGAAATAAATACATGAAAAATACATTCTGTGTTCATAAATTGAAATAGTTAATATTGTTAAAATAGCTATACTTCCCCAGTGATCTACCAATTTATGCAGTCCCTATGAAAATCACAATGGCCTTTTTTCTCCCAAAATGGGAAGTTAATGTTCAAATTCGTATGAAGTTACAGTGTCCCAAATAGCTAAAAACATGTCTTGAAGAAAAAAGAACAAATTTGAAGAACTCACACTATTTTTTTCAAAACTTAACAAAAAGCTACTGTGATCAAAAGACTGTGGTACTGGCATAAAGATGGATATAAACATGGAATCAAATTGAGTGTCCAGAAAAAAAAATCATATTTATGGTCATTTAATATTTGGCAAAGTTGCCAAGACTGAGAGACAGAATGGTCTTTTCAGAAAATGGTATTATGACAACTGGATATCCAACATGTAAAATAATGAAGTTGGACTACATCACACCATATATAAAAGTTACTCAACATAGACTAATCACCTAGATATAATATCTAAAAGTAAAACTATTAAAAGTCTTAGATAAAACATAGGGGTCACTTCATGACCTTGGATTTGACAATGATTCTTATATGTGAAACCAAAAGCCTGGGAAACAAAAGGAAAATAAATTATATTTCCTCAAAAATTTTTTTAATGTGCATCAAAGAACATTATCATAAAAGTAAAAAGATAACTTACAGAATAGAAATATTTTCAAATCTTATATCTGATAAGGGTCTAATATCTAGGACATATAAAGAACTCCTATAAATAAATACTACAAAGACAAAAAATTCTATTGAAAGTGGGCAAAGGGATTGAACAGCTATGTCTCCAAAGAAGATATACAAATGGACAAGCACATAAGCAAAGATACTCAACATCATTAGTTATTAGTAATGCAAATCAAAACACAATGAAGTACCATTTTATATGCACTAGAATGGTGATTTTTTAAAAAAGGAAATTAACAAGCATTAGTGAGGATATAGGGCAATTGGAGCCCTTGTGCATTTCTAGTAAAGGTATAAAATGCTTCAGCTGCTGTGGAAAATAGCTTGGAGATTCTTCAAAAACTTAAATGTAGGTCAGTCATCAGCAAGATGGTTGAATAGGACTCCCCACAACTCATGCCCCTGTAGAAACATCAATTTGAACAACTATCCATGCATGCAAATACCTTCACAAGAGCTACGGAATTCAGATGGGAGATTACAGCACCTGCTGTAACATGGAACTGAGAACAGATGCACTGAGGAGGATAGGAATGACTATTTACAGTACCCACATCATCCTCTTCCAGCCCCAGGCAGCACAGTGTGAAGAGAGATACCCTCTGAATTGAGAACAAGAGGAAAATGAGCACCAGATTTTGCCTCAGACCCTGAAACTGGACCCACCCCAATAAAAGACAGTAGTGGACAGTCACCCATGGCCCCAGCCTGTAAACTAAGTGTCCCAGCCCAACAAAGCACCAAGGATTCCACAGCCTCAGCCTCCAGGCTTGTGTAGCCACTCCACTGGAAGATCAATCCCAGTGCCCCTAGGTTCCAGACTGCCCCAGAACAGGTTGGCCCTGTTGTGGGAAGTCAGGGACCCTGAACAGAGGGACCGGCTGAAGCCATGGCAGAAGAACGTGGATTGTGAAGATTTCGTGGACATTTATTAGTTCCCCAAATTAATACTTTTATAATTTCTTATGCCTGTCTTTACTGCAGTCTCTGAACATAAATTGTGAAGATTTCATGGACACTTATCACTCCCCCAATCAATATCCTTATGATTTCCTATGCCTATCTTTAATCTCTTAATCTTGTCAGCTGAAGAGGATATGTGTCGCCTCAGGATCCTTTGATAATTGCATTAACTGCACAAATTGTAGAGCATGTGTGTTTGAACAATATGAAATCTGGGCACCTTGAAAAAAGAACAGGGTAACAGCAATGTTCAGGGAATAAGAGAGATAACCTTAAACTCTGACTGCCAGTGAGCCAGGCAGAACAGAGCCATATATCTCTTCTTTCAAAAGGAAATGGGAGAAATATCACTGAATTCTTTTTCTCAGCAAGGAACATCCCTGAGAAAGAGAATGCGCCAGTGAGGGTGGGCCTCTAAAATGGCCCCCTTGGGTGTGGCCAACTTCTATGGTCGAGACTGTAGGGATGAAATAAGCTCCAGCCTCCCATAGCACTCCCAGGCTTCTTAGGATGAGGAAATTCCCACCTAATAAATTTTGGTCAGACCAGTTGCTCTCAAACCCTGTCTCCTGATAAGATGTTATCAATGAAAATGGCACCCGAAACTTCATTAGCAATTTTAATTTCGCCCCGGTCCTGTGATCTCACCCTGCCTCCATTTGCCTTGTGATATTCTATTACCTTGTGAAGTACGTGATCTCTGTGACCCACACCCTATTCATACACTCCCTCCCCTTTTGAAAATCCCTAATAAAAACTTGCTGGTTTTACGGCTTAGGGGGCATCACGGAACCTACCAACACGTGATGTCTCCCCCGGATGCCCAGCTTTAAAATTTCTCTCTTTTGTACTGTGTCCCTTTATTTCTCAAACTGGCCGACACTTAGGGAAAATAGAAAAGAACCTACATGAAATATTGGGGGTGAATTTTGCCCGATATGGCCCTGCAGCCATAGGCTTCAAGCCTACCTCAGCATTAGGTAGAGTCCCACAGCAACTGTAGTCATCAGGTTAGGACGCATGGACTCCGCCTCCAGACCTGCCCAGACCAGGACAACCCCTGGGACCCCAAACTCCAGGTATGGTACCTGCATACTGAGTTTCCACGCATGTCTCAGCTCCAAGCAGAATCCCACAGCTCAGGCTCCAGGCCTGCCAAGTAAACATGGTCTCCAGGTCGTTACTAGTGCCATGCTGACTCCAGTGGCCCCAGGGTTCAGACTGCCATAAGAACTGGGAATAACACCTCGGCCCCAGACTTTAGGGCCATCCTAGCATTAAGTTGGCCACCTCAGCCCCAGTCATCAAGGTGGCAACTTCAGACTCATCTTCCTGTCTCATCTCTTTGAATTCAGGATCTAAACTCACCAAGCAAGGACAGCCCTTGTGGCCTCAGGCTCCACATCATCCTAGTACCAGATTAGCATCCCTGGTATAAAATACCATGTAGACATCCCTGAAAACAAGCTTCAGGCTTGCCCAGTGTTGATCCAATTCCCATGGATCATGGCTTCACCCTTCAGCTGGCTCCAGTAACCCAGGCTCCAGCAGACCCAGGATAAATCAGGTCAGTCTCTATGACTCATAGCCAGCCCTTGAGATCCTAAGCTCCAGACTGTGGACCCAGGCTTTATGCCCACCCCAGCACCTGGATGGCCCTAGGCCCCAGGCCTGTCCCCGTAGCCCAAGGTCCAGAGGACCCAGGTCTAGGACTGCTCCAGCAGAACAATGGTTCAAGTCCCATTCCAGGGGATCCAGGTGCCAGGCCCACTCCAGTGTCAGGTCAGCTCCTGTGAACCCTGGTTTCAGGCTGACCCCGCAGGGGTCGAAGCTCCAGGACTAAAACATAGCTTATAACCTGAAAAAGATCAATATGACCAAGTAGGGAAAAAGAACTATAACCCAACTATATGATTGTGTGAATGTTACCTGAAAATGTGACTCTATAAATCAATCAGTAGATAAATGCACAGTGGTAAGATTATTTTGAACTTTGAGATTTAATTTCTTTAGTGCTGCCTTAAAAATGTTAATTGACATTCTATTTGTATTTTACTATAATATTCCATGAATTACATGTAAGCCACTTGAAATCCTTTGTGAATGAAGGCAGAAGAATAAAATATTAAGATTATGATTGACAACCTAGAAGTAATGGAAGCTATTATCAATAAATGGCTTTCTCAGACATTCATGATCATCTTTTCAAAAAATATTTGTTGTTTGTGATTGAAGATAAGTTATCAGTTTAAAATACACTGTTATGACTTTCAGATGTTTTCTGCAATTGCAATGGTGACCACAAGAAAATATCTATAGAATAAACACAAAGATAAACGAGAAGGGAATCAAAACATGTTACTACAAAAGTTGGGCCGGGTGCAGTCACTCATGCCTGTAATCCCAGCACTTTGGGAGGCTGAGGCCGGTTGATCACTTGAGGTCGGGAGTTCAAGACCAGCCTGACCAACATGGAGAAACCCCATCTCTATTAAAAATACAAAATTAGTCAGGCGTGATAGTGCATGCCTGTAATCCCAGCTACTTGGGAGACTGAGACAGGAGAATTGCTTGAACCCAGGAGGTGGAGATTGCGGTGAGCCGAGATCGCACCACTGCACTCCAGCCTGGGCAACAAGAGTGAAACTCCATCTCAAAAAACAAAACAAAACAAAAAAATGTCACTATGAAAGTTAACACAATATAAAGGAAGGCAAGGAGAAGAAAGGAGGAATAAATAAAGCTACAAAACACACTGAATGAAGTTAACTCATAGGCCAGAAATTACTAGTACCCTTTTGTTATTACCTTGCCTGTCCTTCTGTAAATGGCTTATTTCACTTACCATAATGTCCTTGAGGTTCATTCACATTGTAGTATGTGACAGGGTTTCCTTCTTTTTTTAAGGCTCCATAATATTCTATCACATGTACATAACACATTTTCTTTATCCACTTATTTGTTGATCAACATTTGGGTTGCTTTTACCTCTTAGTTCTTGTGAATAATATTGCAGGAAACATGAGTATGAAAATATTTTTTCTAGATCATGCTTTTAATTTGTGTATATACCAAGAAGTGGGATTGCTAGATAATATGGTAATTCTATATTTAATTTTTAAAGGAACCTCATTATTGTTTTCTAAAATGGTTGCACCATTTTGCATTTCCACCAACAGTGCACAAAAATTACAGTGTTCCACAACAATACTTTTTACGTTCTGTTGTTTTGATAGTGGCCATCCTAATGGAGTTGAGGCTATGATATCTCATTGTAGTTTTTATTTGCTTTTACTTTATGAGGAGTGATGTTGAACATTTATTCATATACTTGTTGGTCATATGTATATCTTCATTGGGCAATTGTGTATTGAAGTCTTTTGGTCATTTTTTAATTGGGTTATTTTTGTTGTTGTTGCTGCTATTGAGTTGTAGAAGCTACTCACATACTCTGAATATTGATCCTTTATCATACACAGGATTTGCAAATATTTTCTCCCATTCCATAGATTGCCTTTTCACTTTATTTACTACTTCTTGTGATAGGGTTTTTAGTTTGATGTAGTCCTATTTGTCTACTTTTGTTTTGGCCACCTGTGCTTTTCGTACCCTACCCAAGAAATCATTGCCAAATCCAACAGGTCTCATGTTTTCCCCTATGTTTTCTCCTAGGATTTTGATAGTTTTAGGTCTTAAGTTTAGGTTTTTAATTCATTTTCAGTTAATTTTTGTATATGGTGTTAGGTAAGGGTCTAAACTTATTCTTTTTCATATGGAGATCCAATTTTCTCAAAACCATTTTTTTTCACAGAAAGACTGACAGTTCCCCATTATGTAATCTTGGTCCCTTGTCAAAGATCCTTTGGCTATATATGTAAGGGTTTATTTCTAGGTGCTCTGTTTTGTTCCATTGACCTCTCTATATTGGTCTATATGCCAGTGACACACTATCTTGAGATCCACTACTTATAGTATGTTTTGAAATTAGGAAATGTAAAAACTCCGTATTTTTTAGTACTGTTTTGGCTATGTGGGGTCTCTTGAAATTTCCTGTAAGTTTTGGTGCTACTTTCTATTTCTTAAAAAAATTGCCAGTTGCACGTGGTGGTTCAAGCCCATAATCCCAGCACTTTGGGAGGCTGAGGCAGGCAGATCATGAGGTCAGGAGATCGAGACCAACCTGCCCAACATGGTGAAATCACGTCTCTACTAAAAATATAAAAATTAGCTGGGCATGGTGGTGTGTGCCTGTAGTCCCAGCTACTCAGGAGGCTGAGGCAAGAGAATCGCTTGAACCTGGGAGGTGGAGGTTGCAGTGAGGTGAGATCACGCCACTGCACTCCAGCCTGGTGACAGAGCGAGACTCCATCAAAAAAAGAAAAAAAAATTGCCATTGAGATTTTGATAGCAATTGCATCTGTAGATAACTAGGTACTATAGACATTTTAACAATATAAAGTCTTCTAATCTATAAACACAGAATGGCTTTCTACTCATGTGTATTTTTGGTTTCTTTTAGCAATGTATTTTAATAGGATTTTTAACCAAATTTGAATATTCATTTATAGTAATTACTGATAGTCAAGGACTGTTGTCATTTTGTTGTTTTCTGTATGTTTTGTCACTTTTTTGTGCCTCCTTTCTCACTGCCTTCTTTTATATTTTGTTGGTTATTTTTGTAATGATGTGTTTTGATTCCTTTATCACTTCACTTTGTATTTATTCTATATATATTTTCCTTTTGATTTCAATTGCATAAAACTTCTTAACGTAATAACAGCATATTTTAAACGATAATTTTTTTTTTCTAAACACAACAATAATGGATGACTGACAAAGCCATTTATTGATAGTTAAATAGTTTCCATTCCTTCCAGGTTGTCAGTCGTCTCCTTAACTCTTTTTTCCCTGTTTAGTTCACAGAGTATTTGATGTAAGTTACAGGTAATACACTGACTATTATAGTAAAATATAAATAGAACATCAATTAACAATTTTTTAAAATGTGGTGGTGCCCTCCTGTAGTCCAAGCTACCAGCAACTAGTTAAACATTACCAGAGAAGTTAAATCTCAACAAGGGTCAAAACAATTTTAGCACTGTGTATTTATCTACTGATCTATGTAATCACACATGTTTTTAGGCAACATTCACCCAATTATAAGATTGGATTATAGCTCTTTTTCCTCTACTTGGCTACTTTTATCTTCCCCAGATGTAAGATATATTTTTAGTCATTTGTTTATTCAACACATTAAAATAATTATGATATGCCAGGAACTGTGCTGGGGACTATAGATATAGTAGTAAGAGCAACAATCGTCTCTTCTTTTATAAAGCTTAGATTGTATTGGAGCAGGAGAAGACAAAAACAAAATGAATACGTTGCTGAAAAAAAGAGGAATGTAATAAAGTCTTATTTTAGACACAGTTATTTTGGCAAGGTGGTAAAAGGGCTATTTTGGGGAAATATTTATGCTGAGACCTACGGAATCAGGTAAACATGCAGAGTAATAGTATGGGAGGCTTAGGGAACGCAAACTGCAAAGACCCTAAGACACACAGAAAAAGAAATATATCAAGGCCATTAAGCACAGAAAGACAAATATCACATGTTTTCACTCATATGTGGGAGCTAAAAAGGTGGCTCACATGAAGATAGAGAGTAGACAGGTGGTTACCAGAAGCCAGAAAGGGTAGTGGGGAGGGAGAGCATTGAAAAGAAGTTGATTAAAGGTACAAATATATGGTTTGGCAGAAGAAATAAGACCTATTGTTAAATAAATTGATTGACGACAGTTATCTATTGCAGATTTCAAAATAGCCAAAGAGGAATAATTTGAATCTTTCCAGCATAAAGATAAATGTTTAAGGTGATGATCTTTCACTAATATGATCTTTCAAATTATACAAATAAATTATTACATGTATCCAAAAACTGTGTACATGTATTATGCATCCATAAAAATAAATTTAGAAAAGAGACAAAAGGGAGTTTCAGTGATTCTAGGTTATAGTAGGAGATGAGAAAATGAAAAGGGAAAAATCAAAGAGATAGGGAGGGCCAGATTTATATAGTCTTATGGGCCAAGAAAGTGTTTTGAAGTTTATAATAGTGATGAGAAGCCTCAGACATATTTTATATAAGATAAAAATATCTAATTTCCTTTTGGTATTAATACCTAATTTCCTATTACTAATTTCCTAACTATTACTATTGTGGCTGTGTGGGAACTGCAGAATGTTGAAGACCACTTTCATGGACATTGTAGTAGCCCAGGTTTGATATAATGGAGAATTTTGTTTAACTCAAGGGAAATTCAAATAAAAGTTAATTTCATATTCTATCTGCACAGAAAAATTACATATTGAATTTGTAGCTATGTGTAGTTGGTAATGAAATGCAAGTTGATTTCTTTGTTTCTTCTTTTTGCTCCTGCATGTTATAAAGGTCTTGTAATGAACATGCACCATTATTACAGTGAAAGAGTTATTTTCTCTGTCAAGCCAGTAGAAAACAAAAAAGATCAGAAGCTGCTCTTCTTATTTCATACAAAGCAATTTTAAAACAACAATGATCAGAAAGGACAAAGAAGGACATTACTTAATGGTAACAGGTTTTATTCAACAAGAAGACTTAACTATCCTAAATATGTATGTACCCAACACATAGATTCATAAAACAAGTTCTTAGAAAACTGTGAACAGGCTTAGATAACCACACAATAATAGTGGGAGACCTCAACACCCCATGGACGTTATTCGACAGATAACTAAGGAAGAGAAAGAAGAAAATCTGGAACCTAAACTCAACACTTGACCAAGTGAGCCTAACAGACATCTACAGAGCACTCCACCCATCAACCACAAGTTGGTATTCTCATCTATACATGGCACATACTCTAAAATCAACAACATGCTCGGCCATAAGGCAATTCTCAACAAATTCAAAAGAACTGAAATCATACCAACCACACTGTCAGATCACAGAGCAGTAAAATCGATACCAAGAAGATCTCTCAGAACCATACAATTACATAGAAATTAAATGTGCTTGTCCTGAATGACTTTAGGGTAAATAATGAAATTAAGACAGAAATTAAAAAAAAAATTGAACTAATGAAAACAAAGATGCAACATAGCAGAATCTCTGGAACACAGCTAAAAGCAGTGTTAACAGGAAAGTTTATGGGACTGAAAGTCCACATCAAAAAGTTAGAAAGATCTCAAATTAACAATCTAACATTATATCTAGAAAACCTGGAGAAAAAAAGAGCAAACCAACCCCAAAGCTAGCAGGAGAAAAGAAATAGCCAAAATCAGGGCTGAACTCAACAAAATTAAGAAACGAAAAATCACACCAAGATCAAAGAAACCAACAGTTGGTTCTTTTTTTGAGACAGAGTTTCGCTCTTGTTCCCCAGGCTGGAGAACAATGGTGCAATCTTGGCTCATTGCAACCTCCTTCTCCCAGGTTCAAGTGATTCTCCTGCCTCAGCCTCCTGTGTAGCTGGGATTACAGGCACCTGCCACAATGCCTGGCTAATTTTTTTGTATTTTTAGTAGAGACAGGGTGTCACCATGTTGGCCAGGCTGGTCACAAACTGCTGACCTCAGGTGATCCACCCGCCTCGGCCTCCCAAAGTTCTGGGTTTACAGGCATGACCCATTGTGCCTGGCCAAGTTGGTTCTTAAAAATAAAGAAGATTGATAGACTGCTAGTGAGACTAATAAAGAAAAAAAACCCAAAGAAACACAGTCATAAATGACAAAGGGGACATTACCACCAACTCTACATAAATATAAAAACCCTTAGACGCTATTATGAACAAATCTGTGCACACAAACTAGAAAACCTTGAAGAAATGGATATATTCCTGGAAACATACACCCTCCCAAGATGCAACCAGGATGAAATTGAATCCCTGAACGGGCCAATAATGAGTTCCAAAATTGAATCTGTCAAAAAAAAAAGCCTATCAACAAGAAAAAACCCTGGACCAGACAGATTCACAGCTACATTCTACTGGAATTTGGCCATAGTGCCAAAAACAATTTACAGATTTAATGCTATTCCTATCAAATGACCAATGACATTTTTCATAGAATTAGAAAAATACAATTCTAAAATTCATATAGTGCTAGGTGTGCTGGTTCACACTTGTAATCCCAGCACTTTGGGAAGCGAAGGTAGGAGGATAGCTTCAGCTCAGGAGTTTGACACTAGCCTTGGCAGCATGGTGAAACTCGGTATTTACAAAATTTAAAAAAATAGTTGAGTGTGGTAGCTTGCACATGTAGTCCCATCTACTTGGGAGTCTGAAGTGGGAGGATTGCTTGAGCCTGATTGTGCCACTAGACTACAACCTGTGGTCTGTGTGACAATGAAAGACACCATCTCAAAAAAATGAAATATAGAAATAAATCACATGAAACCAAAACAGCCAAAGTAATACTAAGCAAAGAGGACAAAGCCAGAATCATCAAGCTACTCAACTTCAAACTATACTACAAGGCTACCATAACCCAAATAGCATGGTACTGGTACAAAAACAGACACATAGACCAATGGAACAGGTTAGGAAACCCAGAAATAAAGCTACACACTTACAACCCTCTGGTCTTTGACAAAGTCAACAAAGTCAAGCAATGGGAAAATGACTCCATATTCAATACATGGTGCTGGGATTACTGGCTAGCCAAATATATGCAGGAAATTCAAACTGGAGTCCTTTCTTTCACCATATACAAAAATCAACTTATGATAGGTTAAAGACTTAAATGCAAAACTGAAAGCTATAAAAACCCTAGAGGAAAGCTTAGAAAATACTATTGTGCACATAGGTCCCTGACAAAGATTTCATGATGAAGACTCCAAAAGCAATTGCAATAAAAACAAAAATTGATAAATGGGACCTAATTAAAGAGCTTCTGCACAGCAATATATATCATCAGAGTAAACAGACAACCTACAGAATGGGAAGAAAAAATTCACAAACTATACATCAAACAAAAGTCTGATATCCCGAATCTATTAGAAACAAGTTAACAAGCAAAACCAAACAACCCCATTAAAAAATGGGCAAAAGGTCATGAACATACATCTCTCAAAGATGACATACATCTTTTATTACATACATGCAGCCAGCTAGCATGTGAAAAAACATTCCACATCACTCATTACAGAAATGTAAATCAAAATCAAAATGAGATGCTATCTCATACCAGTCAGAATAGATATTATTAAAAATTCAAAAAATACCAGATTCTGGCAAGGCTATGGAGAAACGGAAATGTTTTTACACTGTTAGTGGGAGTGTAAAATTAGTTCAACCATTGTGGAAGACAGTGTGGCAATTCCTTATTGCTGATATAGAGAAAGTCTTAGGGAACTGGATATAAAGGTCAAACCAGCCACAGCATTCCCTTAAGCCAAAGTCTAATTCAGAACAAGGCCCTAACTCTCTTGACATCTATAAAAGTTCAGAGGTGAGAAAGCTGAAGAAGAAACTTAGAAGCTAGCAGAGGTCGGTTCATGAGGTGTAAGGAAAGAAGACATCTCTATAACATTAAAGTACAAGATGAAGAAGCAAGTGCTAATGTAGAGGCTTCAGCAAGTTACACAGAAGATCTAGCTAAGATCATCGATAAAGGTAGCTACACTAAGCAACAGATTTTCAATGCAGACAAAAAAGCCTTATATTTAAAAATGATGTCACTTAGGACTAACTAGAAGTGAAGAATTCAATGCTTGGCTTCAAAGGACAGGCTGACTCTGTAGTTAGGGATTAATGCAGTGGGTGACTAGAAGTTGAAACCAGTGTTCATTTGCTATTCTGAAATTCCTAGGCCCTTTAATAGTTATGCTAAATCTATTCTGCTATGCTCTTGAAATGGAACAACAAAGCCTGAATGACAGGGAATCTGTCTATAGCATGGTTTGATTGTTTTAAGCACACTGTTGAGACCTACTGCTCAAAAAATAAGATTCCTTTCAAATAATTTATCTGGTTACCCAAGAACTCTCAGGGAGGTATGCAAAGAGATTAATGTTGATTTCATGCCAATGAACACAACATCCATTGTGGATCAAAAAGTAATTTCAATTTTCAAGTCTTCTTATTTAAGAAATGCATTTCATAAGCCTTTATCTGCCATAGATGGTGATTTATTTAATGGATCTAGAAAAAGGAAATTGAAAATCTTCTGTAAAGAATTCACCATTGTAGATGCCATTAAGATCATTCATGTTCCATGGGAGGTCAAAAGAGCACAGTTAAAAAGACAACAAATTATTCTGAATGTTACATAAACTTAGTTGATCAAGCAGTTGTAGGGTTGGAGAGAATTGAATCCAATTTTGATAGAAGTTCTACTGTGAGTAAATGCTATCAAACAGAATTGCGTGCTATAGAGAAATCTCTCATGAAAGGGTCAGTTGATGTGGCAAAATTCCATTTTTTCTTATTTTAAGAAATTGCCACAGCTATCTGAATCTTCAGAAACTATCACCATGATCAACACAGTCAGTAGCCACCAGTATCGATGCAAGACCCTCCACCAGCAAAAAGATTATAGCTCACCGAAGGCTCAGATTATTATTAGCATTTTTAGCAACAAAGTATTTTTAATTCGGGCATATACATTGTTTTATTAAAAACACAATACTATTGCACACTTAATGGACTATATTATAGTGTAAAGGTAATATTTATATGCACTAGGAAATCAAAAATATGTGTAACTTGCTTTATTGCAGGGGTCTGGAACTGAACCTGTAATATATTTGAGGTATGACTGTATTCAAGACTTAAGTAAAAAGAGCAGCATTAAGAAAAAGCTTACAGAAATATAAACTACCATCAGAGAATACTATAAACACTTCTATGCAAATAAACTAGAAGAAATAGACAAATTCCTTGACACATACACCCTCCCAAGTCTAAACCAGGAAGAAGTTGAAACCCTGAATAGACCAATAATAAGTTTTGAAATTGAGGCAATAATTAATAGCCTACCAACCAAAAAAAGTCCAGGACCAGAAGGATTCACAGATGAATTCTACCAGAGGTACAAAGAGGAGCTGGTACCATTCCTAACAATACTAGAGTATTATAAATCACCCTACTATAAAAGACACATTCACATGTATGTTTATTGCAGCACTATTCACAGTAGAAAAAGAGGGAATCCTCCCTAACTCATTTTATGAGGCCAGCATCATCCTGATACAAAAGTCTGGGAGAGACACGACAAAGAAAATTTCAGGCCAATATCCCTGAAGATCGATGCGAAATCCTCAGTAAAATATTGGCAAAACAAATCCAGCAGCACAACAAAAAGCTTATCCACCAGGATCAAGTTGGCTTCATCCCTGGGGTGCAAGGCTGGTTCAGCATGTGCAAATCAATAAAGGTACTCCATAACGTAAATTGAACCAATGACAACATATGATTATCTCAATAGATGCAGAAAAGGCCTTTGACAAAATTCAACAACTCTTCATGCTAAAAACTCTCAATAAACTAGGTATTGATGGAACGTATCTCAAAATTTTAAGAGCTATTTATGACAAGCCCTCAGCCAATATCATACTGAATGGGCAAAAATTGGAAGCATTCCTTTTGAAAACCAGTACAAGTATGCCCTCTCTCACCACTCCTATTCAACATAGTGTTGGAAGTTCTGGCCAGGGCAATCAGGCAAGAGAAAGAAAGGGTACTCAAATAAGAAAAGAGGAAGTCAAATTGTCTCTGTTTGCAGATGACATGATTGTATATTTAAAAAACCACATCATCTCAGCCCAAAATCTCCTTAAGCTGATAAGTAACTTCAGCAAAGTCTCAGGATACAAAATCAATGTGCAAAAATCACAAGCATTCTTATACACCAATAACAGAGAACCAAATCATGAGTTAACTCCCATTCACAATTGCCACAAAGAGAATTAAATACCTAGGAATATAACTTACAAGGGATGTGAAAGACCTCTTCAAGGAGAACTACAAACCACTGCTCAAGGAAATAAGAGAGGACACAAACAAATGGAAAAACATTCCATGCTCATGGATAGGAAGAATCAATATTGTGAAAATGGCCATACTGCCCAAAGTAATTTATAGATTCAGTGCTATCCCCATCAAGCTACCATTGACTTTCTTCACAGAATTGGAAAAAACTACTTTAAATTTCATATGGAATCAAAAAAGAGCCTGCATAACCAAGACAATCCTAAGCAAAAAGAACAAACCCGGAGCATCACACTACCTGACTTGAAACTGTACAACAAGTCTACAGCAACCAAAACAGCATGGTACTGGTACCATAACAGAGATATAGGCCAATGGAACAGAACAGAGCCCTCAGAAATAACACCACACATCTACAACCATCTGATCTTTGACAAACCTGACAAAAACAAGCAATGGGGAAAGGATTCTCTATTTAATAAACGGTGTTGGGAAAAGTGGCTACCCATATGCAGAAAACTGAAACTGGACCCCTTCCTCACACCTTATACAAAAATTAAATCACAATGGATTAAAGACTTAAATGTAAGACCTAAAACCATACAAACCCTAGAAGAAAACCTAGGCAATAACATTCAGGATTTAGTCATGAAGTCTTTGCCCATGCTTATAACACCAAAAGCAATGGCAACAAAGCCAAAATAGACAAATGAGATCTAATTAAACTAAAGAGCTTCTGCATAGCAAAAGAAATTATCATCAGAGTGAATAGGCAACCTACAGAATGGGAGAAAATTTTTGCAATCTACCCATCTGACAAAGGGCTAATATCCAAAATCTACAAAGAACTTAAACACATTTACAAGAAAAAAAAACCATCAAAAAGTGGGTGAAGGATACGAACAGACACTTCTCAAAAGAAGACATTTATGCAGCCAATAAACCTATGAAAAAAAGCTTATCACTGGTCATTAGAGAAATGCAAATCAAAACCACAATGAGATACTACTTCATGCCAGTTAGAATGGCAATCACTAAAAAGTCAGGAAAACAACAGATGCTGGAGAGGATGTGGAGGAATAGGAACACTTTTACACTGTTGGTGAGTGTAAATTAGTTCAACCATTGTGGAAGACAGTGTGGCGATTCCTCAAGGATCTAGAACCAGAAATACCATTTGACCCAGGAATCTCATTACTGGGTATATACCCAAAGGATTATAAATCACTCTACTCTAAAGACACATGCACATGTATGTTTATTGCAGCACTATTCACAATAGCAAAGACTTGGAACCAACCCAAATGCCCATCAATGATAAACTGGATAAAGAAACTGTGGCATATATCCACCATGGAATACTATGCAACCATAAAAAAGGATGAGTTCATGTCCTTTGCAGGGACATGGATGAAGCTGGAAACTAACATTCTCGGCAAACTAACACAAGAACGGAAAACCAAACGCTGCATTTTCTCACTCGTAAGTGAGAGTTGAACAATGAGAACACATGGGCGCAGGGAGAGGAACATCACACACCAAGGCCTGTCTGGGGGGATGGGGGGCTAGGGGAGGATACCATTAGGAGAAATACCTAATACAGATGACAGGTTGATGGGTGCAGCCAACCACCATGGCACGTATATACCTTTGTAACAACCCTGCACGTTCTGCACATGTACCCCAGAACTTGAAGTATAATTAAAAAAAGAGAATATCCTTAGCACCCCAGATGGCTACTTTGTGACCTTTCCCAGGATATTAAAAAAAAAAAAAAGGTTTAAGGATGAGGGATTGGTATAGGTTAGCTTATTGAAGGAACAGATGATGGAAAGCAAATTAACAACTAGTTTTATTCCATTAGAAATTAACTCTGAAACATAAAAGTGTATAGTATTGCCATATTTTATTCCAGAGCAAATTTTATGATCACTCTACCATTTGGAAGTCAAGGATATATAGGGCCCAAGATTCAAAGTGCAGAGCTGAACATGGAAAAGGAAAAACTCAATGAATAAAAACTGTAATTTTAGCATGTAGGATAAACATTTCGGCAAGCAAATATTGTTCTAAGGAGCAAGAAATATATTGCAGCAAGTAGAATCTTTTCAGATGCCATACAAGTAGTTGTGCCTTGGAAAAAAACAAGCTTGAATTCTATGTAATTTGAAAAAGCACAAACAGTTTTATAATACTGCCTGAATTACTGCAGTCTGATGGGAACCTCCTTCAGAAATTGATGACAATATAAACATATCCATCTCTGTCCCCTATGATGCAGTAGGTAAAAATATTGTGAATATCAAGATCATTAATAATAATTTTCAAGTTATTGGAATGCAGAAAAGATGACACAATTCAGCTTTGCCATGATATAAAATATGAAAAATTGAGACACAAAATCGATAGAAAAGGATGCCCTATCAGACATTATTGCTGCCAACAAAATGATATTCAGTTAGACTTGAAAGTATTAGGTGATAATAGAATCAGATAAATGTCATAAAATGGTCAACTTCCATTATCTGTCAGTGGAGGAAATGGTGATGCAAATAACTGGAATAAAACAAATTTCTAACCGCTCTGCCTGTGTGTATTCTGCATTTAGCCACCAAGGATTCATACAAAGTTATATAAGAGGAAAAACAGCAGAGTTTATAATGGTAAACAATGCCATTTACTCAGCCTTGTTTTGGCAAGAAGTTAATGAGCCAAATATATAGTTTTATTCTTTTAAAAGAGCTAGATTTTAATTTGAAGTTTGTCGATTACTATAGGGTTTTTGTAGTAATAGATATGAAAATACATGTGTACTGTTTGTGACTTATTTGAACCAGTTTATCTTATTCCATACCTCATTATACACTTGATTTGAGGCAATATGCAGAATAAATTCAAGTGCAATAATTGGTCAAGTGTGATAGGAAAAATTTTACTGGTAAACTATAAAAAAGAGTCAAAATAATGGTGATAAGAATAAGATTTTCTATGAGATGGGGCCTTCTTTGTGCCAACCAACATTGTAGTAAGTCTGTGTATATATTATCTCACTTAATCTTTAGAACAATTATGTCTACTGTGTGTGCTACCTTCAATTTGCAGATGAGGAGATGGAATCCTAGCGAAAATAAGTATCATGTGCAAAACTGAATAGTGGAAAAAACTAATACTGATATAAAACAGGATTTTTACCCACTACAGAATATCCAGTGTCAAAATACCACAAATATTTATCTATTGAGGTGAATAAAACAAAATAATAATTTCAGAAGAAAAGGTAAGCATCACTGAAGAAGTAAAAAAAATTGGAAAACATATGTTACTGGCATGGGTAAATTTTAATATATTCTTGGCATTTTCTACATAAATTGATAAAAATCTAACGACTGATATTTTTATATGGTATAGACTTCAATAGTATTCAATGTAAATAATTTTAAAGAAGAAAATTTGATAAATTAGGTGTTCAAAAATGTGTTCCCAGATTTATTGGGTGACATAGTTAAATAAAAAGCTTATAAAATAGTCACAAATTCTAATATTCTCAGTTCAAATGAATCACTATTTCTTTAAAGCATACTACCTTTTCAATTCAATGAAAATACGATTTGTAAAAGTTTAATACATATGCACAAAATTATCAGATAAAAATAACTGCATTTATATTCTTGACATGCTTTTCAGTTTTCAAATTACTTCTTTAATTATACACATGCAATAGCCCACCGTTATTCATTTAGGCTACAATCCAAGACCTCCAAATGATGCCGAAAACCACGGAAAGTACTGAACTCTATATATACAATGTATTGTCCTATACATACATACCTATGATAGAACTTAACTTATAAATTAGGGAAAGAGATTAACAATAATAAAATAGAACAAATATAATAGAGTGGTGTGCAATTTAAAATTTATAAATTATTTCCGGAATTTTTCATTTAATATTTTTGAACTATGGTTAACTGCTGATATCTGAAACCATAGGAAGCAAAACTGCCAGTAAGTGGGGACTAATGCACTTAAGTCAAAGTTTTATAAACATGAATTTTGTATTGAAATAATGAGTTGAGTGAAAGATTTTTTTCAGTCTTTTTACTATTAATTTTCTTCCTTGCTATATAAGACAATGTGGATATTCTTATGTTTAGATAAGTCAATAAATTATAAGCCTATAAACAAACAGGTATCCATATATTGGACCCAAATTATAAAATCTCATCTTTCTCTTACCCCACCCCGTGTGTGTATATACACCATACATACACTTATATGTATACATATGCCTTTTTTTCTGTTTTTTGGTTCACATAACATGCTTAGAGCTTAACATAAAATTGCTTAATTTCTCTTTAAAACTTGTTCGTAACTTTAATTGGCTAACATGCTCTATCTGGAACCCTGGTAAATGGCATAAGGATATATTAATCTTACATGTGTTTAGAGCAATAAAATAAACCTGTTCTAAGTTATTATTGAGATACTAATATTAACAAGTTAGGCTAGGGCCAAATTATGAAGAAGGTGAAATCTATGATTGAAAATTATGTAGAATGTTCTGCAAGCAAGTGGGATCCGTGCAAAAGTTATGAGGAAAGTTATGACATAATGAATTTTGTTATATTTATGTGTTTTATCTTATGATGAAGATTGCAACAAGCAAAACAGGCATAATAATCTGACAACCTGGGCTTTAATGCTGCTCCCAGAAATGTGTCATGTTCCTCAATCTTTTTTTTTTCTTTACTGGGGAGGAGTTATGGAAGGACTATGCTCAAATTAGAAATAAGAAACAATTATCCTTCCTTAAGCAACATTGATATGAGGGATGTGGTTATAAAAATAATCAGTGTTGGAGAAACCTTCAGTAAAAACTATCCTCATGATAGAAACAGTTTTTACGTACAAGAAGGGGAGGAGAAGTTTCAAAGTTAAATTTAAGGACATTTTCTATTGTGAGATGATATATTCAAGAACGTTCAGGGAAAAGGTTTGGATAGATGGGATGAGGTGAAAGTTTATGTGTGTGTGTATATATAAATATATGAGAATATATTAGGAAATACAGAAAGTCATACTTTCCATAAACAAGAGAAGATGTAACACATCTTGATTTTTGAGGCCAGTGTAACATTAAAACCAGTTAAGTATAAGAAAAACAACGAAAAAATTCCGTTAACATATATGTGAAAATGTTTAACAAAAGTGTTACCAAATGAATGACAGTGGAAATCTGTATTAAAATGATTATTCAGCATGACAAAGTGGTTGGTTTAACTTTAAAAAATCATCATCACATTAACAGATTTTAGAAGAAAATTTATATGATTATCTTAGAAGTTGTAGAGAAATGGATTTGACAAAATTTATCACCTACTCATGACAAAACTCTCAGCAAACTGAAATAGAAAATACCCTTATAAGGAATAATTGCAAAAACATCCATAGCTAACATCACATGTTGTATTGTAAAATGTAATGCTTTGTCTTTGAAATTGGAAATAAGATAAATATATTTGTTTCTACTACTTCTATTTAATATTTTACTGGAAGTGAGCTCAACAGAGAAAATTGTAATGGAGAAAATAAAAATGTTTTCTCACAGATAACATGATTGGGTAAATAGAAAATCCAGAATAATGTACAAAGTAATTAATAGACCCAATAAGAAAGCTTAGTAAGTTTGTGGCATACTAAATCAGTACCCCCAAATTTATTCTATTACTGTATTGCCATTAGAAAACATAGGGAAATGAAATTTTAAAACATTAGAAAATTATAATGTTATATCCAACATTTATAACATTTAAGAAAAAAACCAAATACCTACTCATATATTTAATAAAGTGGTTGCTGAACGTTTTTTGTTTTTTTACCATGAACGTGCCTTAATGCAGGTGAATGCACAGTGAGGACAGCAACTGCGCACAAAGTGAGACATGGCTATCAAGTTTGATGGATACAAAATTAATATACAAAAATCAATTATGTTTTCATATAATTGCAATGAACAATACAAAATAAAACTTTTAAAATCGATTTTTTTTCTTTTTTTGAGATGGAGTCTTACTCTGTCTCCCAGGGTGAAGTGCAGTGGTGCAATCTCAGCTCACTACAGTTTCTGCCCCCTGGGTGCATGCGATTCTCCTGCCTCAGCCTCACACCACCATGCCTGGCTAATTTTTTTTGTAGAGACAGGGTTTCACCATGTTAGCCAGGATGGTCTTGATCTCCTGACCTCGTGATCTGCCTGCCTCAGCCTCCCAGAGTGCTGGGATTACAGGCATGTGCCACCACACCCAGCCCTTAAAATCCATTTTCAATAATATCAAAGAGAATAAAACACTTCTGAAAAATAAATTTAACAAAAGAAGTCTAAGCGTATACCATGAAAACTAAAAAACCAAGCTGGGGGCACGTAGGTTCCCATTTTAAAAGTACTACCAGGCAACAATGATCAATAGGGTGTGGTACAAGCGCAAGGATAGACATACAGATCAATGAAATAGAATTGAGAGTCCAGAAATAAGCCCATATTTTCATGATCAACTAAGACCATTTAATGGGAAAAAAGAGACTTTCCAATTAATGGGCCTGGGACAACTAGATAGCCATATGCTGAAGACAAAAGTCAGGCTCTTACTTTACACCATGTCTAAAAATTTACTCCAGGTGGATCAAAGACCTAAATGTATAAGCTATAAAATTATTGGAAGAAAACAAAAGTATAAACTATACTTATACTTTTAGCAAGTTTGTAGCATACTAAATCAGTACCCCCCAAATTTATTCTATTACCATATTGCCATTAGAAAACATAGGGAAATGAAATTTTAAAAGTATAAACTATAAGATTACCTAAAAGTATGAACTATAAAATTATTAGAAGAAAACAAAAAACTTCCTTCAGAATTGGAAATGGATTCTTATATATGACCCCAAAAAAGCACTAGCAATAAAATTTTAAAAAAATAAATTAGACTTCATAATTTTTTAATGGAAGTTTTATAGGACACTCTCATGAATGGAAGAAAATGTTTGTAAGCGAGAACTACTGCAGCAAACTAGTATGTATAGTAACTTTACTAATGCTTTATTTAAAATTTGCTAAACAAAAGGCTGCATTTCCCATAGCAGCCTCCAAGATGGTTCCCAGTGATCCCTAGCTCCTGGTATTCACACTCCTGTCCCTCAAAGCATCAGAATCTATCTGTGCAACCAATAGTATATGGCAGAAGTCTTGGTGTGTCACTTCCAGGATTAGGTTATATAAGATACTGCTGCTTCCATCATTGTTACTATGTCAGAGGTCTCTAAAACCAGCCCCAGATTTTCTTACTCAGTAGAAGAACTCACAGGACTCAGTATACAGTTGTACTTATGGCTAAGATTTATGAAAGCAAAATAACATGCAGCAAAATTAGTAAAGAAAAGAAGGCCATGGGATGAAGGCTTAAGGAAACCAGATGCAAATTTTCAAGAGTTGTCTCCTGGTAGAGTCATATAGGACACACTTACTTCTTCCTGCAATGAACTCTGACAACACATGAGTGTTCACTACAAGGAAAGATTCAGTATGTAAGCTTTTCATTGTAGGTTGGGGACACAGGCAGTCTCTGACTAGCACCTAAATTCCAGAGATCCAGAAGGAAAGCAGGTGTTCAGCATAAACCATATTGTTTACACAGTTTTAGGCATAATGAGCTACTGGTACTTATCATTTTTTTTCTTTATTTTCCTTTTGGAAAACACTCTTCTAAATTTCTCACTTCATTTGGTTCTAGAGGTGCTGATCCTATCCCCTGGCTCTAGGGCACATGACCAAGGTTGGCCAGCTACGGCCATACCACCCTGAATGCACCCGATCTGCTCTAGTACTTATCATTTAGGTAAAAAGTCATTGTAGTATAGAGAACTGATTAGCAGTCAGATTTCCAAATGCCAGCCATGGACCAAAACTTCCAGGCAGGCCTTTCTAAGGATTGCAGTCTTAGAACTGCCATGTTAAATCTTCTGCAAAGTCATCCTTTCTCTTCAATCAATCACTTCAGGGGAAGCCAACTGTCATGTTGTACGCAGAGCTATGTCCTGCCTGTGGTGAGAAACAGATGCCTGCCAACAACTGTGTGTGAGTTTGGAAGTGGATTAGTAAAGTTACAGATGAAGGCAACCTTGGCTGACAGCTGGACTGCACCCTCATGAGATACTGTGCCAGATCGACCCAGCTAAGCTTTGTCTAGATTCCTGACCATCAGAAAATGTATGTGATAGTGAATAGTTTTGTTTTAAGCTGCTAAGTATTTGCATAAATTGTTATGTAGTGTTGACAGATGAATAATTTCCCCACTCAAAGATGTTCACATTCTAATCTCTGGAACCTGTGAATACATTACTTTATGTGGAATTTGCAGGTGAAATAATTTTTTTTTTTTTAAGATGGAGTTTTGCTCTTGTTGCCCAGGCTGGAGTGCAATGCGCGATCTTGGCTCACTGCAACCTCCACCTCCAGGGTTCAGACGATTCTTCTGCCTCAGCCTCCTGAGTAGCTGGGATTACAGGTTCCCACCACCATGCCCAGCTAGTTTTTTAAATTTTTAGTAGAGATAGGGTTTCACCACGTTGGCCAGGCTGGTCTCAAACTCCTGACCTCACGTGATCCATCCGCCTCGGCCTCCTAAAGTGCTGGGATTATAGACGAAGTTAAAGATTTTAAATGGGGAGACAATCCTGGATTATATGAGTGAATTCAATGTAATCACAAAGATCTTTATACTAGGGAAGGAGGCAGAGGATCACAGTGAGTAGTAGGAGATTTGATTATACACGAAGTGTTAGGATAAGGAAGCTAGAGAAGGACTTGACTGGCTATTATCAACTTTGAAGATGGAGGAAGCCCCATGGACCAGGAGATATGGGCAGCCTCTAGGAACTTAAAAAGGCAAAGAAATGGATTATCCCCTGGAATTTCTAGAAGGAATGCAGGCCTGCAAACACCTGGATTTTAGGTGAGTGAAAATGCTATTGGACTTTGGCCCCTCACTGCTGTGAGATAATTTGTTGTTGTTCTTTTAAGCTACTATGTTTGTGGTAATATGTTACAACAAAGGAACTAATACCTGCAGCAGTAAATGAAGAATACTTGAGGATATATCATTGCACAAAACCTATTGCTCTCAAGGAATTTACATTCTAATGGGAGAAAAAGGTACATACATGAGAAAATATATACCAAATGATTATTAGTCCTACAAAGAAAAGTAAAGCAGGGTAAGGAGAATAGAACAAGCCTGATACAAGTTGTTGAAAAAAAGCTTAGTTTACCAGAGGATGCATACATTAAAAACTGAAGGAAGTGAGAAAACAAGACTTTGTGTCTCTGGAATAAGAATGATTCAAGCAGAGGGGGACAAGCTCAAATACTCTGAGATGCAACCAGGTTGGATGTGTTCTAGGAACATCTGGTGGGGCAGTGTGGCTTGACATCATGGGTAAGCAAGATAGAATATGGCACAAGAGCACTAAACCCTATGTGGGCTGTGCATAAAGTTCTTTCACTTTCTTCACTACTGCACTGATAAAAGATTCATTGTTACCAGAGATCTTGGCAACCTCAGCATATGATTTTTGTCCTTCCTTGTTGAGTCAAGAACTTGTCTCTTTTCACTTGAAGAAAGCACTTTTGGCTTTTCTTTGTTATATCTGAATTTTCAGCATCACTACTCTTGTGCTTTGAGGTCATTATTAAGTAAAATAAAGAACCCTTATTTTATTTAATATCTGCACCAAGATACTGTGACAGTTGATCACCCAGAATACTACTGACCAATGGGAAGGGAGCAGATACATGGTGGAGATGCTGGTCCAGGGGATCATTCACCCCCTGGGTGGGATGGAGCAGGCTGACCTGAGATTTTATCACACTCTTCAGAATAGCACATAATTTACAACTTACAAATTGTTTAAAAAACATTTTTTAAAAATACTAAAACAAAAAACCCTCATAAACTATTCATTTTTTGGAATTTCCCATTTGATATTTTCAGGCTACAGTTGATGCAGGTAACTGAAACTGTATAGAAAGAGATCGTGGAAAAGGTGGGGGATGCTGTAAAACGAATTTTCAAAAAACAAAACTGTAATGTCAGAATTTCAGAAAAATAAAACATGTCATCTGGGTGGGGGATAATCTGGAAATAGAATTTTTTCCTACATTTTTATGTCACACCGCCCAGGAAATGGCTTCATATATTTATCCTGAAATATTATCTCTGGAACACTATCCTGACTAAGCTTTAGTTGGGAAAGGAAAAACACAACATGAGAATTGGCATGGACAAGGCGACCCAGGACCTGCATTCACATCCATGACTTTCAACAGTTTATCTCACTGGCCTCAATTAACCCTCTGTGTAGTAAAGACCCCATGGTATTTACCTGGACACCAAGCATCATTGGACCCCATGATGTCTGAGATTCCTACTAGTTGTATAATTATGTGGAGTATCAGCTTTCTCTTTTCTACAAGGAAAATTTAAACTTTATTGTGAAAAAGCCATGTTCCTTTGAGGTGTGATTTCACTTTCATTTTATTATAATCCTTTCCATGGAGAGGAGGTTTATTTTTCACAGTAAATGCTTCCTTTATATGCAATTCAATCTTTTAGAAGCACGGAGAAATGGGGGGGAACAATCACTGTAATATTTTAAAACAAATATTTAAATGTTCAAATTGTCCCTGTCTCTTCAAATTACTGTTTTAGCCTGCTTCAAAATGTATACCTTGATCGATTGTCAGAAAAATTATACTGTAGTGTAGTTATTCAGAATCCCACTCCTTTGTGCACTGTGTCATGTGAGGAGTTGTGGCCACTGAAGCATAGTCAGGAGGCAAATTGCTTTTGTCTTTGTTCATCCAAAACTCTTAAATTTGAGCTACAATTTTCAGTGCAAAAATTCCTGGAAATGAATAATTCTGAAAAGTGCTTGAGCAGTATTTCATTTTGTCAGGGATGGAACAAAGGCACGAGAAGATTAAGAGATGTATTTCAGGTATCCTCGTTAGAGCTAGGCCTTGACTTCAAGGCTTGGGACTTGCCGACCATGGCCCTTGCTGGGCTTGATGCTCGGTCAGTCCTCAACAGCTTTGATCATATGGAATGCCACTTGTTATTTTCTCTATTAATCATTTTTAGGAATTTTTAAATTATAGGAACTGATAAAGTTAAAAAAATCAATATTTTATAGTTATTATAATAATTTAGGCAAGGATCACCAGTGGATGTTAAAATTAACAAGTGGACATTGAATGAGGAATAGGATATTCATATAACATCAAACTATCTCCCCACAAATTATCTATTAATAAATGGAAAAATAGTAACTGTATAGTGAAGAAACCTGGCAGATAACCTTTTTAACCATGTGATCAAAGTTAACACCATGAATAATGTGACTTTTATGATGTCCTTGACAAAAAATGCATAACTTGAATCTAGTCATGAGGAAACATCAGATAAATCCAAAGTCGGAACATTCTGCAAAATTGATCTATTTAAAAATACCAGTGTCTTGAAAGACAAAGAGAGGCTATAACTGTGTCATATTAAAAGAGGCTATAGAGAAATGACAATGTAGCTCTCAGGTTCTCAATTATATCCTATACAGAAAAAGATTATGAAAGAAAATACTGGGAAATCTGGTGAATTTTGAAGATAGACTGATAATAGCATTATCAATATTAAATTTTCTTTTGATAACTAGTTATATAAAAATCATGTTCTTAGAAAATAATTTGTGTAGGGAGGGTGTAGAGAGAGAGGAAGCATGCATTGTGTCAAAATATTAATTGTTGAACCATTCATGCCATTCTTGCAAATTTACATTTAAAATTTTCTCAAAATAAAAAAAAAATAACCAAAGCTCTCAAATGGGAATAGCAATGTGATTTTTTGGTAACCAATGAAATCCTCCAAAAATTTATAAAAATAACATTTTTCAATTCTCTCTAACCACCTTCCTTTATTCTTCTCCTGAGATAGTAAATATAAACAGAAAAGTTACATCCTCCTACAACTTATGATATGCTCATCCAAATATATAGATATTCTTATGAATGCATACATATTTTTGTTGTCACAAATAACTGTTTGCATGTTACTCTATAATGTGGATCAATACATAAAAAATGTCTGTCTTGCTTAATACATATAAAAATAGCTTCTTTGCCTCACTAGTTGCTTAATATCTCAGAGTATGTGGTCCACTCATTATGCAACCATTTCTTTAGCTGTTTGAAATTTGCTAACCATTTTCCACTCCCACAATGCTGCGATAAATATTGTTGTGTTTATATGTGTGTACATATATATAATTTAAATTATATATATGTATGTTTATATACATACATAGATACACACACACACATAGACTAGTACTTCTTTAATTAAAATAACAGAGACTTCCAAATAATCAGGATGAGTAGAAATGTATACTTCTATGAATGTTACCATATTATTCTCCAAATTAAGAGTTCACAATTTCCATTTAAAACATATGAAAGTTTGAATTTCTTGTACCCTAAAAACACTGGAAATTTTCAAAAATTTTCTGCCTGTATACCACTTTATAACAATGAATATCTTATCTGCCTTTTTGTTTGTTATCCTGATCTCATATATTTCTAAATATACTTGTTTTAAAAATTAAATATATGCCAAATACTAAGAAAAAAAACAGCAGAAAAAAGATAAACAACATGACAAGTGATAATAGCACTGAAATAATTATAGAATATGTATCTTTAATGTTTATTAATATGAAAATATATTTCCTGTGAAGCACTTATTTCTTCCACTATTGCAAGATTGCCAGCTTCATTAAAGAAATAAATTTTTATCTTTGCTTCTTCTTTTTTTACTCTCTATAACTGAACTTCCTTTCTTCACAAGTCAACCCATCTCAGTTACATAGAAACCTGTGCATTCAAATCTTGTGGTTCTTCCTGGCATATTGAGATTAGCTTGGACCGAACTCGGGAACTCAATTCTGGCTGCTGCTCATAGTGAACCTCTAGGGTTTTACTTACATCAACCTTGGCTAAACTTGACTCTTCAGGGCTTAGTTCACAGAGTCTCAAGCTTTGGTCTCCAGAAAAACAAGAAGAAAAGTGTTTGTTTTTGTTTTTGTTGACTGTTTTTCAGTACCACACGTAGAACCTACTTTCTAAACTACTGAAACAAAGGCTTTAGGGGTAGAACTTAGTCATATAACTTTTGAAAATATTATGAGATTGATAGCTGCTTTGATATTTGTGTGACCATACTCAATTATAAATGCTCTGTGCTGTCTTATGTTTTACACTTACAACTATTATGTGACTTATCCACTCATGAACACATTTTTATGGATCATCTATTAAAGACTAAAGGGAGCCTTTGTCTTTCTAACTTTCACACAAGAATGCTTCTCAAGCTCTTTGTGGTGGAAGACAAGTTTTTGTTCTTAATCTTTTAAGTTTCCAATTCATCACTGGCCTATACATGCTGTTCACATTCCATGTCATTCAGCATGTAAGTTCAACCACACCTGAGTGGGTCTATAACAAGAAGCCTCATCTGAATGTTGCTGCAGTGTGCTTTTCAAGGGTCACTATCAATTTCTGTCCTTGTCTCCTTGTTGACGCTTGAAACTTCGAGGGTCAGTACTAAGGGCCACACACCACACTGGGAGTCACGCACCATGAAGAATGATTGAACTGAAAGGTTTGCTAACCTAAACCCCTCTGTTTACTTCAAAACATTTGGCTGCTTTAATCACCTCCTTGTCATTATCTTCCACCCATTTTTCTATCCTTATTCGATTTCCCCAATACAGAATTAAACAATTATACTGAAAATAAAAAATTGATAGGATAATACAGAAAATCTGAGTGGAAAACAACAATAGCAGCTACCCAACCCAGAAAATTATATTCTTCTACCAATTCCTGATTACTAAAAAATAAAAAATATTTATAGCGTTTATTGTTCTCCAGCTAGACATATAAATGAAACCCCATTCACAAGCTAGAAATATTCAACAATTAACACATATAAAAGATTTGTTAGGACTACAGGAGCCAGTGATAATTGAAAGGGATTCATGTCTGCCAAGTTTTACATCTAACTTGTAGAGTTTTTTTTTTTATTTTTTAAATAGAAGCTGATTCAGTAAGACATTTGTATGACAAAGACACTCAAGGGGAGAATAGAGAATGTAGAATGTAAAAGCAATATAGCACATTAGCCTTTCTCTATGATGGTTATAAAACCTACCTGCACAAAAATACCTAGCTTACATTCTATTATTAGTAGTATAGGAATTATTATTTTTTCCTTTTTTATTTAAAATCTTATATAAACCCTTGCATATTTCCTAGTTTATTGACGATTCCTGGTACATGCTGAGTGACTGACTGAATATTTACATTAGACAATAAATATCTACTAACTTTATAGAAGATACCCATTGTTGCCTATGCCAAACTTTTCCCCTATTTCTCATTACCCAAACCCTAATTGTGCTGAGATATTTTTCTCTTAGAGAAATTTAAATCACAGGTGGGTATCCTTTGTTAATGCTGAATGGTGGGTATATGACGTAGTTTTGGCCTATGAAATGTGATAGGATAAAGGGGGTTTTAGAGGGTTTCTAAGAAAGGATTACTGACTTTTAAAGAAGGGACACCTTGGCAAAAACAGATTTTTTTTCACTTAATATTTTCAAATTTGCAAATGATGCCTATAAATACAACTGTGATTTCTCATGAAGAAATCTAACATACGAAGTATGGCAGAACAAAACCGTGGCAAAGCTAGGTTTTTGATTATCTCATTTTACCAATTAAACAACTCCAGAGCTGTTTTATACCTGGACTTTATATGAGTGAATTAGTTTTGCTTTGTCCTATTGCTTAGTTAGGTTGCAACTAAAATCATCCATGCTCATCACTACTTCAGGCATCGTGAAAAATATTTGAAATCGATACCATCTGGAACTTCTGAAATTTGCATTCTGGTGCTACTTCTCAGTGTCTTCAGTCCTCGTTATAATTCATATTTCTTGATATTACTTCTCAATATCAAATTAGGATTTAGCAGTGATTAGCAATAATGTTGGTTATATAAAAATGGATTATATTTTCAAACGAAGTTTAAACAGAGTTACTCTTCCATAAGTCTAGTTTGGTCAGAAATTTTAAGGATTATGTGAGATATATTTCTTTATAGTTTCATTAAACAGTTTATTGCCCAGAGGGAGAAACCCAGCAACAGAGTTTGGCTTTTGTTTCTGATGAGTGTTCACTATGTAATGTGATGATAGTTTGCATCTATGCATAACTTTCTTTGGATCTTAATGGATTCTGAAAACAGTTATTAGGAAAGCACATCCAAAATTACTGCTGAAAGTCCCTTGGAAATTCTCAGTGCTACTAGGGTTAAGCTGAACTTTGAAAGGAATTTACTTATAATGTTCTATGAAGGCATGCATTAAAATAAATAAAATTGACCTATTATGCAATCAACATTAATCAAATGTAACAGGTTACAAAGGGAATAATTTACGGCACATATTGGGAAATAATTTGAGGTTTTTAAATCTTCAAGCTCATGCTTGGAAAGATAAGTTTAAAAAGTTTAGCAGTTTTAATACAGTTCCTTTTATTTGGACATATATAGAGGGTAGGTGTCCAATCCTGCAAACCATCTAAAGGCAAATTTGTAGTGTTTGGAGTACATATCTACAAATATTTCAGAAGATCACAACTGAGAATTCTACCAGTAATTATAAAGTGTAGAATGTCAAGTAGGTAAGAAAGTTGACACTATAAATTGTTTCTTAAAGAAAGCATACCTTTCTTAAAAATCTGAAACACTAAAATCCATTAAACTGATGTGGTATAAAATACATTTCTTAATAAGATTCCTCCCAGTTAATTAGAATCACGAATATTGCTAGGTGATATAGTACTCCAGGTCTCAAAAGTCTTAGAAAATATGATATTTCAGATAAGATCCCTAAGCATAATTATATTACGATCTTTAATTAAACAGAGATATGCTTTGACACACATTCAGTTGCAAAATGAAAGAGACAAACTGGAATTCACAATGATTGTGTATATTTTGTTAAATATAGGTGAAAACTAATATGTGGAGGTGTGTGAGCATTCATGTGTCTCCCATAAGCTCCTTTATAGATTATATTCAAAGCAACTGTCAGACCAAACTCTACTAAGCATACAGATACTTAAAACAGGCAAAAACTAGTGTAGCCATCCCTTTTGTAAGTTTAGCAACAATCAGGCTCATCCAAGTCTATTGGGAACAGGCACTCCAAAATCTGGCCATAAACTGGCCCCAAAACTGGCCATAAACAAAATCTCTGCAGCCATTCATGATGGCCACAATACCCATGCTGGGAGTTTGTGGGTTTACCGGAGTGATGGCAAGGAACACCTGGACCACCCAGGGCAGAAAACCACTTAAAGGTGTTCTTAAACCACAAACAATAGCATGAGTGATCTGTGCCTTAAGGACATGCTCCTGCTGCAGATAACTAGCCAGACCCACCCCTTTATTTCGGCCCATCCCTTTGTTTCCCATAAGGGATACTTTTAGTTAATCTAATAGCTATAGAAACAATGCTAATGACTGGCTTTCTATTAATAAATTCGTGAGTAAATCTCTGTTTGAGGCTCTCAGCTCTGAAGGCTGTGAGACCCCTGATTTCCCACTTCACACCTCTATATTTGTGTGTGTGTGTCTTTAATTCCTCTAGAGCCACTGGGTTAGGGTCTCCCCAACTGAGCTGATCTTGGCAAGTGGTGCCCATATGTGGGGGCTTGAATCAAGGTCAAAGGGTCACCAGAGCAACAGTTGGAGAGGGTGGAACTAGCTGGAGGACACCCAAGTACTCTTATAGCAATCCCCATAGTGAGTAAGAAGGGGAGCTCAGAAGCATCAGGGTAACAGTGAGATAAGTGTGGGGTGTGGTTCATTCCATCTTGGAATTTTTTCACACGATGATGAGGAAGGAGAGTATAATGAAGTAACAGAAGAGGTTACAGAGCAGATTTACTTGCCAGCTAAAGCTAAAGTGGAAAGGAGGGAGAGGTTCATCCCTACCCTTCTGCACCCCCTCATTATTATTTTGAAGAAAAAGACTTTCCAGATCTTTCTTTTCCGGAGGACACTGGGCGAAAAGTAGTTGCCCCATTGACTGTTTGAGCAGTGCCTTGAGCGACCACCCTCATTTCTATTCAGGCAGGAATTCAGCAAGCTAGACGAGAGGGTGATTTAGAGGCTTGGCAGTTCCCTGTTAGAATACACCCCCCAGATCAACAGAGAAATATTACATCTACATTTGAGCCTTTTCCTTTAAATTACTCAAAGAATTTAAACAAGCTATTCATACTAATAAAGAATGTAGAAATAATCAGCGAGTCAGGCCACCAGATAGGGGAAAAAAGAAAACTGCTGAGCCTGAAATATCTCCAAAATGTAAAAAAGGAAGACATTGGGCTAATCAGTGTCACTCTAAGTTTGATAAAGATAGGAACCTAATTTCAGGAAATGCCATGAGGGGCTCATCCTGGACCCCATTCTAAACCAGAGCATTTCCAGCCCAGGTCATTCCCTCACCCCTGTACAATGTCTGTCCCTGCCATAGCCAGTAGTGCTGCAGTAGATTTATGCTGCACAAAAGCTTTGAGTCTTCTGCCTGGGGAACCCTCGCAAAAGGTCCCAACAGGAATCTGTGGACGCTTGCCAGCGGGGACAATAGGATTACTTTTAGGAAGGTCTAGTTTAAGTTTAAAAGGGGTAGAAATACATACAGGAGTCATTGATTCAGATTACAATGGGGAAATTCAAATTGTTATATCTACTTCTGTTCCCTGGAAAGCAGAGCCAGGAGAGTGCATAGCACAGCTCCTGATTGTGCCATATGTGGGAATAGGAAAAAGTGAAATTAAATGAACAGGAGGATTTGGAAGCACAAATAAACAAGGCAAGGCAGCTTATTGGATAAATCAAATTACTGATAAACATCCTACATGTGAAATAACTATTCAGGGAAAGAAATTTAAAGGTTTGGTAGATACAGGAGCAGACATTTCAATCATTTCTCTACAGCACTGGCTGTCCACATGGCCAATTCAACCAGCTCAATTTAACATAGTTGGAGTTGGTAAAGCCCCTGAAGTATATCAAAGTAGTTATATTTTGCATTGTGAGGGGCCTGATGGATAACCTGGGACTACTCAACCAATTATAACTTCTGTACCTACAAATTTATGGGGAAGAGATTTATTGCAACAATGGGGAGCAAAAGTTCTAATTCCAGAATGATTATATAGCCCTCAAAGTCAACACATAATGCATGAAATGGCGTATGTCCCTGGTATGGGACTAGAAAAAAATTTGCAGGGTTTGAAAGAACCACTTCAAGCAGAAAGACAAAGTTCTCGCCAAAGATTAGGATATCATTTTTGATGGTGGCCATTGTTAAGCCTCCAGAACCTATACCTTTAAAATGGTTAACAGATAAGCCAATTTGTATAGAACAGTGGCCGCTAAGTAAAGAGAAACTGGAGGCTTTAGAGAAGTTACTGAACAATTAGAAAATGGGCACATAGCTCCAACATTTTCCCCTTAGAATTCTCCAGTTTTCATAATTAAGAAAAAAATCAGGTAAATGGAGAATGTTAACTGACTTAAGAGCCATCAATTCAGTTATACAACCTATGGGAGCATTACACCCAGGATTGCCTTCTCCTGCTATAATTCCAAAAAATTGGCCTTTAATAGTCATAGATTTAAAAGACTCTTTCTTTACTAACCCTTTAGCTAAGCAAGACTGTGAACGGTTTGCACTTACAATTCCTGCAGTAAACAACCTTCAGCCTGCTAAGCATTTTCATTGTTTTACAGATGGGTCTAGTAATGGTAAAGCTTCTTATTCTGGATCAAAAGGTAAAGTTTTCCAGATGCCCTATAATTCAGCTCAAAAAGCAGAGCTTGTAGCTGTAACTGAGGTATTGACTGCTTTTTATATGCCTATTAATGTGATTTCTGATTCTTCATATGTGATTAATTCCACAGAGTTAATTGAAAATGCTCAGTTATGATTTCATATATATAAACAACTGATGACAAAAACAAAACAGGGGGAGAAACAGGGATTATGGGACAGCCCATACACAATTAAATCTAGCATTATTAACTTTAAATTTTTTGAGTCTGCCCAAAGGCCAGATGTTATCAGCAGCTGAACAGCATCTACAGAAACCAGCTGCAAAGACAGAAGCAGAACAACTGATTTGGTGGAGAGATCCAATAATAAAAAGTTGGGAAATAGGTAAAATAATAACTTGGGGTAGAGGTTATGTTTGTGTTTCTCCAGGCCAAAATCAACAGCTGATTTGGATACCATCAAGATACCTGAAAGCTTATTATGAGCCAGATGCCAAGGAAGAGATTCCAGGAGGATCCCGAGGACCCACTGGTTGCAGCCATGTCGAGGCTGACACTGAGGAAGACCCCCAAATGTCACAAGCAACACCCGTCAAACACAGCCACCCACCTGGGGACAGATCAAGAAGCTGTCACAGATAGCAGAAGAAAACCTGAGGAAAGTGAGACAGCCAGTCACAATGAATAATTTAATGGTAGCTATGATAGCGGTGATCACCATTGCCATGAGTATTCCTTCAATAAGGGCTGACACAGGGAACAATTATACTTATTAGGCATATTTTCAATCTTGGCTGGCAATAATGCCTAGATGTAATCACTCCATGATGCAGTTACACATGCTTTCTGATCTCAGTATTTACCATAATAAATCTGCTCCTATAATTGAGGCATACCACCCTCAAAAACCTATTTGTAAACAAAATTAAACCTGGCCAGAAAATATGAACGTACTTATTTAGGAAGATTGCCTTGCAGAACAGGTAGAGGTGCTGCACAATGATTCATATGGAATCATTATTAATTGGTCCCCTAAGGGGACGTTTAGCCTGAATTGTACCTCTCAGTCTGCATGCCACAGCCACACTATGTTCAGCTGATGTGAACAAAATGGTCAGATGGCAGAAATGATAAGAAGTACAGCAAGAGTTCCTATTATCTGGAACCCTGGCGGTATAGTGGCACCTCAACCTCAAATGATATAGCTCGCTGTAGGAGCTAAACATTAAGGATTTGTGGAAACTATTAATAGCTCTTAATAAGATCAAAATTTTGGAAGAATAAAAAAGCATCTGGAAGGACACTCTATAAACTTGTCTTTGGATATTGCAAAATTAAAAGAACAAATATTTAAAGTATCCCAGGCACATCTGACCTTAATGCCAGGAACTGGAGTGCTTAAAGGAGCAGCAGACAGATTAGCAGCTAGTAATCCGTTAAAATGGATAAAAACACTTGGAAGCTGTGTGATTTCAATGGTGATTGTGCTTTTAATCTGTGTTGTCTTTGTGTAGTCTGCAGATGTGGATCCTGACTCCTGGGAGAAGTAGCTCACTGTGACAAAGCTGCCTTTGCTTTTATTGATTTGCAAATCAAAGAAGGGGGACATGTTGGGAACAGGCCACCCCCAAAATCTGGCCATAAACTGGCCCCAAAACTGGCCATAAAATCTCTGCAGCACTGTGACATGTTCATGATGGCCATAATGCCCACACTGGGAGGTTGTGGGTTTACTGGAATGAGGGCAAGGAACATCTGGCCCGCCCAGGGTGGAAAATCACTTAAAGGTGTTCTTAAACCACAAACAATAGCGTGAGCTATCTGTGCCTTAAGTTATCTGCTGCAGATAACTAGCCAGACCCACCCCTTTATTTTGGCCCATCCCTTTGTATCCCATAAGGGATACTTTTAGTTAATCTAATATCTATAGAAATGATGCTAATCACTGGCTTGCTGTTAATAAATACATGCGTAAATCTCTGTTTGAGGCTCTCAGCTCTGAAAGCTGTGAGACCCCTGATTTCCCACTTCACACCTCTATATTTCTGTGCGTGTGTCTTTAATTCCTCTAGTGCCACTGGGTTAGGGTCTTCCCAACCAAGCTGGTCTCGGCACAAGTCACTCTAAATAGACGACTGACCTGAGGCAAATGTGACAGTTTTTTTAATGGCAGGACTGAGCTCACCATTAGTCAGACTGAGGCAACTAAGAAATTCTCCAAATGAGTGGCTCAGCACAGGCCTGTTGATCAATCAAGCTAAGCAGTCAATGTTGAAGAGGCTACAGGACTCACGTTTTGTTCATTCAAAGGGAGTATCCAGGAATTCTTTTGAGCTAATCACTATATCTTGTATGCAAAAAGTTGCACCAATTAGGACCCAAATTCTAACAATTTTAACCTATTTCATAAGGCCTTTCCTTCTCCAATTAAAACCATTATCTAATCTTTACTATGTTAATTAGAAAGCCTTCTGGTATTGATATAAGAATATAAGAAAGGTGTCCAAAGCATGGTCTGAAACCTGTTCTAGGCTAGGACTGACAACTTTATTCTGAAAAGAAATTGGCATTCCTGATGGAATGCTTAAGTAATTTCTTGAAGAATTTTATTGGGAATAAGATTTGTTCTGAGAATAATGGGGAAAAAAAGTTTATACGCACCCCCAGCTGGCTGTTAGTGAACTCTAGTGACTGTAATCAGGCTTTTGTTTTCCTCTTTATACTATTTATTACATTTCCTATAAAGATCTCCTAATCAGAATGAGTCTTTCACATAGTCTATTAGAGGCCTTTCACTTTCCAAGTAATATTGTAATAAAAATTTAATGCATGTGTACTAGTCTGTTTTCATGGTGCAATGAAGAAATACCAGAGATTGGAAGTTTAAAGGAAAGAAGTTTGACTCACAGTTCAGCATGGCTGAGAAGGCCTCAGGAAACTTACCATCATGGCAGAAGGTGAAGGGGAGCAAGGCACTTTTTTCAAAAGATGGCAGGAGAGAGAAATGCAGAGTGAAGAGAAAAAAATCCCTTATAAAACCATCAGATCTAATGAAAACTCACTCACTATCATGAGAACAGCATGGGGGAAAGGCCACCATGATCTACTCCCCTCCCAGGAGGTCCCTCCCCCAACACATGGGGATTACAATTCAGATAACAAAGATGAGATTTGGTGGAGACACAGAGCCAGACCATATCATTGTGCCCCTGGTTCCTTTCAAATCTAATCTTTCTCACATTTCAAAACACAATTGCACCTTCCCAACAGTTTCCCAAACTTAATTAACTTCAACACTAACAAAAAGTCCAAGTCCATAGTATTATCTGAGACAAGGCAAGACCCTTCCACCTATGAGCCTGTTAAAAGCAAGTTAGTTACTTCCAAGATATAACAGGGGTGCAGGAATTGGATAAATGTCCCAATCTCAAATGGGATAAATTGGCCAAAGCAAAGAGGCTACAGGCCCATGCAAGTTCATAATCCAATAGGGCAGTCATTAAAACTTAAAATTCCAAAATCATCTCCTTTGACTCCATGTCTCAGATCCAGGTCACACTGATGTAAGAGGTGGGTTCCCATGACCTTGGGCAGCTCTGTCTCTGTGGTTTTGCATGATATAGCCCCCCTCCTGGCTGCTTTCATGGGCTGGCATTGAATGCCTGCAGCTTTTCCAGGTTCACAGTGCAAGCTCTCAGTGGATGCACCATTTTGCGGTCTGGAGGATGGTGGCCCTCTTCTCACAACTGCACTAGACAGTGCACCAGTGGGGACTCTGTGCTGGGGCTCCTTGCCTTCCACACTATTCTAGCAGAGGTTCTCCTTGAGGGCTCTACCCCTGCAGCAGACTTCTGTCTGGACATCCAGGCATTTCCATATATCATCTGAAATCTAGGCCCAGGTTTCCAAACCTCAATCCTTGTCTTCTGTACACCCACAGGACTGACACCATGAGGAAGCTGCCAAGGCTTGCACCCTCTGAAGCCATGGCTTGAGCTGTATCTTGGCTCCTTTTAGCCATAACTGAAGTGGGACATATGACATGAAGTCCCAGGCTGCACACAGCAGGGATGTCCTGGACCTGGCCCATGAAATATTTTTTCCCTCTAGGCCTCTGGGCCTATGATCTGAGGGGCTGCCACAAAGGTCTTTGACATGCCTTGGAGATATTTTCCCCATTGTCTTGGTGATTAATATTTGACGCTTTGTTATTTATGCAAATTTCTGAAGCTGGCTTGAACTTCTCCCCAGAAAATGGGTTTTTCTTTTCTACTGCATTGTCAGGCTGCAAGTTTTTCAAACTTTTATGCTTTGTCACCTCTTGAATGTTTTGCTGCTTAGAAATTTCTTCTGCCAGATACCCTAAATCACCTCTCTCAAGTTCAACATTCCACAGATCTCTAGGGTAGAAGCAAAATGTTGCCAGTCTTTTTGCTAAAGCATAGCAAGAAATAGCTTTATTCCAGTTCCCAACAAGTTTATCACCTGCATTTAGACCACCTCAGCCTGGACTTCATTTGATTCCATTATTCTCACACCCATATCACTATTGGCATTTTGGTTGAAGCCATTCAAGAAGTCTCTAGGAAGTTCCAATCTTTTCCACATCTTCCTATCTTCTTCTGAGTCCTCGAAACTGTTCCAACCTCTGCTCATTACCCAGTTCCAAAGTCATTTCACATTCTCATGTATCTTATAGAAATGACTCACTAGCTTGGTGCCAAATTAATGCATTAGTCTCTTCTCACATTGCCATAAAAATACCTGAGACTGGGTAATTTATAAAGGAAAGAGGTTTAATTGACTCACAGTTCAGCATGGTTGGGAAGGCCTCAGGAAACTTACATCATGGCAGAAAGTGAAAGGGAAGCAAG
Organism: Nomascus leucogenys; assembly: GCF_006542625.1. NCBI lineage: Eukaryota > Metazoa > Chordata > Mammalia > Primates > Hylobatidae > Nomascus > Nomascus leucogenys. The sequence continues at coordinate 22,213,010 of NC_044400.1, forward strand.
GCCCCATCTTCACAAAGCAACAGAGGAGACAAGTGCAGAAAGAAGTGGGGAAAACCACTTATAAAACCATCAGATCTCATGAGAACTATCATGAGAACAGCATAGAGAACTGCCACCATGTCCTAATCACCTCCCACGAGGTTCCTCCCCCATACATGGTGATGACAATTAAGATTACAATTCAAGATGAGACTTGGGTGGGGACACAGAGCCAGCCATATCATTCCACCTGGGGGCCCTCCCAAATCCCATCTTTCTCACATTCCAAAACACAATTATGCCTTCCCTACAGTTTCCCAAAGTCTTAACTCTTTTGAGGATTAATCCAAAAGTCCAAGTCCATATTTTCACCTGAAACAAGGTAAGTCCCTTCTCCCTATAAGCCTGTAAAATCAAATGCAAGTTAGTTACTTCCAAGATATACTGGGGGTACAAGCATTAGATAAATGCACCCATTCTAAATGGGAGAAATTGGCTAAAACAAAGATGCTACAAGCCCCATGCAAGTATGCAAGTTCTTAATCCAATAGGGCAGTTATTAAACTTTAAAGTTTCAAAATGATCTCCTTTGACTCCGTTTCTCACACCCAGATCACACTAATGCAAGAGGTGGGCTCCCAAAACCTTGGGCAGCATGCTCATGAATAAATTGAGATGTTTTCTTTGCCAGAGATAATGATGGCTGAACTACTTATAGTAGCTGCCCTTACAGTGTGATGTTTTTATTAAAATACTACCTTTGGAGTACAAATTACTGATTAGAACAACTAATTGTCCTGAGCATATTGTTTAAATATAGCTAAAAAAACACCAGAGTATTTCAATGTCTACGTTAGAACATTTAAATTATATAGACTTTTGCTTATAGAAAGATGAAGCAGACATAGTTTTCCCATACTTCTAGGTAACTACAACTAGAAATCCTGGACATTATATATAAAACCAATATATAAGAATTCTGAGATAGAGAGGAAAGATAAAGACTGCCTAGGGATCTCAGAACCCAAGGAACAATGGTGGTGAGTTTGCTGGGTTTTCTCTTTGCCTCCCACATGACCCAGATTTGGTGCCACATAAGCCAATAACCTGAAAACACCTTTGGGCATACGTGTGCACATGTACACACACACATGCACAAACACAAAACCCCTGTTCTCTCTAGCCAAAAGACCAGGAAGGGAGTAGCATAGGAGGGCATAAAACACTTAGAAATAATGGCCCTAAGCCAGCTAAACACTACAGAGAAAAAAAAAACAGTGGTCCCACTGCTACCCAACAGCAAATGCTGATAATAGAGACTAAATTTCCACCCTCACTGTAGGGAGACCCTCCAAAACTACTGCTATGGAATAAAAGATGAAATGCTCCTGATTATTGTAAATACAAAATTGCATGCAGGATTGTGTAAAGAAAATGCCATGTTGGGCTGCCATAATGAGCCAACAGTTCGTGATGGGCTTCCCCCGTAGAGAGCCTATGAATGGACGTGCAGTCAGGGATGTTTCACATCACCAAGATTCCTATCCCAGAAAAGCAGATGTTCATAGCTCTGGGAATGGAATGCGACCCTTGTGGAGAGCCTATAAACGGATGCATGAGGGGCGCCTGTCCATATGGATAAGATAGGGTTATAAACGCCCTTATCTTGCCACAGCTTTTCTAGGTCTCTTTAATTTGAGAATTTTTGGTCTAACTGGTTGTCTAGCTTCACGTCCTGTTTCTATTGATTGTTTGCAACCAGCTTTTGCTGCAACTGTTACTGCTGATTAATATCTTGCTAATCATAGGTTATAGATAGACTGTGTTTCTGTTTTAAGGCTCTGTTAGAAATTGCTGACTCACACACTATATTGTAAATTCTCTGTATACTGTACTTCTGCATACCGATGTTTTGTTAAAGAATTACTTCATTCCCACGTGACCATCTCACCTCATAATCAAACGACCCTAAATCCCTCACTAATCTACCCCCTCCTCACTAAACTTAATAATAAATGCTGGTATATCCAGTGCATTGGCGGCATCGCAGGACCAGAAGGCGGTGACCCCCCTGGACCCAACTTTCACTGTCCTGTGTGTGTCTATTATTTCTCAACCTGGTGATCTGCCTGGGAACAAAGAAAGAGCCCCACTGCATTGTGGGCTGCTGGTCAGATCCTGCAATACCTCACGAGACTGTAAAAAGGCACCCCAAAAACCTGTTCTCATGGTATATCAGTGAAAACTCTGTGGGGATCATGGACTTCCATTCCTGCTGAGCAGTAATGAGGCCCCACCCTGCTATGTCATCAGAGATCACATGAGGAACCTGCATTTCCACTCCCACCAGGCAGTAACATAGGTGCCTTTTTCTCTTCCTGTGGCACTGACGTAAGAGGAGACCGAATTGAAAGGTGAGGCTTTCACCTCAGTTTAACAGTGATGAGGTCTCTATCTTATATAGTTTGGCTCTGTGTCCCCACCCAAATCTCACCTTGTAGCTCCCATAATTCCCACATGTTGTGGGATTGACCTGGTGGGAGATGACAGAACCATAGAGGAGTGTCTTTCCTATGCTGTTCTCATGATAGTGAAAGGGTATCATGAGATATGATGGTTTTGAAGGCAGGAGCTTCTCTGCACAAGCTCTCTCTTTGCCTGCTGCCATCCATGTAAGATGTGACTTGCTCCTCCTTGCCTTCAGCTATAATTGTGAGGCCTCCCCAGCCATGTGGAACTGTTAAGTCCAATAAACCTCTTTCTTTTGGAAATGCCCAGTCTTGGGTATGTCTTTATCAGCAGTGTGAAAACAGAATAATACACTCTTATTCCCCTGTGGTGTTAGTGAAGACAACATGGGAGTTAGTAGGAAGGCATGCCTCCTACCCTCCCAGCCAGGGCAGTATCAGTAAGACCTAGTGGGAACCAGCACTCCTACATCCACCTAGCAGAGAAGAGGAACTACAGACCTCAGTAATAATAGGGATCAAGCAGGAAGCCTGGACTTCTACCCTCATTTGGCAGTAAGAAAGTAGCACACTTTTTTCCTTTGTCAGATGACAACAGAAAAGTCAGGTAAGACAGAAGGTTTGCATGTGATCTGAGTCTCATAGTGCTCAAAATGTTCATGTCTCAATGGAAAAGTATTTGCCACACCAAGAAGCAAGAAGATGTCAATATGAGAGTAAAAAGGTAATCAAAACATGTCAAAACTGAGGTGACAGAGATGTTAGAAATATTTTAAAGTAGCCATCATAAAAAATATTCCAAAACACTATAGATATGTCAAAATGGAATTGTGAAGCTTGATTCACGTAACATACAGGAAGGCAAGCCAACAAACTAAATAGAGAAACAAAAACCAGAGTAAACAAACACATGCCAAAACACAATGGTAGACCTAGGCCGAATACATCATTAATTACTTTAAATGTAAACAGTCTAAATAAACCAACTAAAAGACATAAATAGGGAGAATGAACTAAAAAATAAAACTGCACTTAATATTATGTTGCCTAAAACAATCTCACTTCAAACATGAAGAGGGAGGCAGGTTGGAAGTTAAAGGATAGAAAAGACATGCCATGAAAACATTAACCACAAGAAAGCCAGAGAGGCTATATTAACACCAGATAAAGAAAACCACAGAACAAACAAAATTATCAGAGAGGGATATATCATAACAATATCATCAACCTATCAAGAGCATATACATAACCCTATACATGTAGGCAAAAAACAACAGAGTTGCAAAATATGTGACACAAAAATAGAACTTGAAAGAAATTAGACAAATTGACAATAGTAGCTGGAGATTTCAGTACCCTTCTTTCAGCAGTTGATAGATTAACTAGACAGAAATTCAGGCAGGACATAAAAGACGTCAGAAACAACATCAACCAAGAGAACCTACTGAACATCTACAGAATATTCACCAAAAATGGCAAGAAGTCCATCATTTTCAAACATCTACCAAAACAAACAAATAAACAAAACTATACCCTGGGCCATAAAACACATCTCAATACATTTAAAGGATTTCAAATTATATAGAGTGCATTTCCTGACTACAAAGAAATTAAACTAAAAAGCAACAGCAGGGAAATCTCAAAATACTTAAAATTAAACAACACACCTAAATAATCTTTGGTCAAAGAGAAAAACACAAAGGAAATAAACATATATATAGAAATAAATGAACATAAAAAATACAATATATAAAATTTGTAGAAAGCAATTAAAGCAGTGTTAAGAGACATATTTATGGCTCTATCTGCATGTATTACATAAGATTAAAACTCTCATGTCAATAATTTCAGGAACCCCCCTAAGAAACTTGAAGAATAAGTACAAAATAAACCCAAAGCAAGCATGAAGAAGGAAATATCAAAGAGCAGAAATGAATGGAATTGAAAAATAGGAAAATGATAGACTAAAAAATAATGAAATAAAATTATTTATTTGGAAAATTCAATAAAATTGACCCAGAAAAATACCCACACAAATACATCTAACAATTTTCTTACAAAGGCAAAAAAAAAAAATCCATGTAGGAAAGGTAGCTTTTTCAATAAATGAAGGAAAAATAAAGAACCATAAAACTTTTGGAAAAAAGGAGAAAAATCTTAAGGAACTAACACTAGGCAAAGAGTTCTTAGAATTCATAATCAAAAGTATAATCCTTAGAAAGAAAACTTGTTAAATTTGATTTCATTAAATTAAAATTTTTCTCTGACCAGGACACTGTTAAGAGAATAAAATACAAGGTACAGATTACAGTGAAATAATGGCAAATAACATACCTGACAAAGAACTAGTGGCTAGAACATAGAAAGAATGAAAAATTCTAATAAAGAAGTAATCAGATTAGGAAATGAGCAAAGAGTATAGTGACATTTTCACAAAGAGGCTATACATGTGGCAAATAAGCACATGAAAAGGTGTTCAACATCACTAGCCATTAGTGAAATGCAAATTAAATCTATAAGGCCATATCACTACACATTTATCAGAATGGCTAAAGTAAAAAATTGTGACTACACCAATTCTGGTGAGCATGTGGGCAACTGGATCACACATACATTGTTGGTGGTAAAGCAAAATGATATAGCCACTCTGTAAAACATTTTGACAGTTTCTTAAAAGTGTAAACCTTGGATTATGATATCTACTACCAACTGTATTCTGAGGCATTCATCGCAGAGTAGTGAGAATTTGTGTTTACACAAAACTTGTATATACATGTTTATAACAGCTTTATTTGTAATAGCCAAAAAATAGAAACATTCCAGATGTCCTTCAACAGGTAAATTGCTAAACAAACTATGGCATATCCACACCATGCAATACTACTAGCAAAAAAAGAAATTAATCATTGATAAAGGCAACAACTAGGATAAGTCTCCACAGAATTATGCTGAGTGAATAAAAGGCCAATTCCAAAAGATTGTGTACTATATACTCCCATTTATACAACAACACTTTTGAAATGATGAAATTACCGATATGAAGAACAATTGCCTGGGGTTACTGCATTTGAGTTATAGGTGAAATTGAAGTTGCCGTGGCTATCAAAGGGCCACAGGAGGAGCCCTTGTGGTGATGAAAATATTCTGCATGTAATTATGTTCTTGTACTATAGTCTTGCAAGCTGTTGCCATTTAAAAAGTTGGTTAATGTTACATAGGATCTTACTGTATTTTTAGCTAACAACAGTATATAAATCAAAGTCAATAATATAATTTAAAAGTAACTCTTAGATCATATAATAACACATACCAAATATTAAGGGTCTAAACTGTTATACACTCAGATAAACTGCAACTGACTTCAGTTTGAAAACATACTTCAGTCATGAACAGTAATAGTTTTTGCCTTTTTTCTCTGGATTTATTTAAAACATTGTCCTATTTGAAACACTGAAGTATACTTACTTTCCTTTTCTTTTTCTTTCTCTGGTTGTTAAGGGCATCACCACAAGTGTCCCTCATGTGGCCCTTTTATAGCCACATCCACTTTGATCTCACATACACCCCTATGTAGTAGTCCCAGGCAATTGTTCTTCAGTTCTGTAATCTTGTCATTTTCCGAAAATGTTGTGTAAATGGAATTATACAGATTGCAATCATTTGGGATTGGCTTTTTATTCACTCAGCATAATTTTCTGGAAGTTAATTACCTCTGGTTAATCTCAGGCACTCAGGATTCCCTATGGTGCCTTCTCTTGGGGTTGCAGTAGGACCTATCTCCTTACTCTGCAAAAGCTGGTCTTAACCAGTCTCATCTATTCTTCACCCATAAAACATTAGATCGTGTCTTAGAAGGTAGCTAGGAGTATGGACATCAAAGCTACTTCATTCTAATGTTTCCAACATACCAGAAGGAAAGGGACAAAGCCATCATTGTTTATTTGCACAGAGTTCATTGTTTAGAGTTCAGTTTGTCACAGATAAGAATGCTGAATACCAATCTATTCAAGTAGAGACTACATAGCTACCTGAAAATTCACAAATAATTTCATTAACACTTTAAATAGTTGCTAATAGAAGGGTTACTACATACATTAAAATGTATATTTCCTTTATTACTGCATAGCAAAATAGTTTTAAGACCAAAAACCTAGTGACTTACATAACACTGTCTTGTCTACTTTCATGGTTCTGAACCTAGCAGGTTTCAGCCTGCTAGGGTTGTTAGTTGAATAAATGAACAACCTCAAGTCAACCAAATACATTCTCTTTTGAACATTTTCCCTTCATTGACTTTAGTGACCAGCATTTGGTATTTGTTGAGTGAATTCAGGCACGTATCTGAGGATAAATGGCTGTTGAAGTAGAAAAACCTTTTTACTGTAGACCATCTCTGTGGTAGTCACAGTCCATAAGTAAACTAGTGATATAAATGTAGAAGCTGACTATTCCTATAAAGAGAAGTCCATGAGTTTTTCCTAACATTAAATGTTTCTGTTCTATCATTAAATTGCATTGGCTGTACCACCCAAAGAGAAAAACATGAATTTCATTATACTGTCTTTGTGTGTATCTGTTAGTAAATACATATTTACTTAGGAATCACTCACTAAAGCTGATGCACAATCTTTATTGGGGGTGAAAAAATACTCAAACCACTTAAAAGAAGACTCCTGTTCTCGTAAATCTCTGTGAAACACATCCTTGCTGATTGAGATTAGAAAGAAAAAAAAACAGTCAAAAAATAAGGTTACTTCTCTAAATTTAAGTTAGTTATCTTCAACAAAATAGTACAAATATTGCCAGTTACTTTTATTCATTTTCCTGTAGAACATTAATCTTTTCACTTCCAACATCAAATCTGTTGAAAAATTACTACAAAAGTCACAAATTCTGGTAAAAATATATACCAATGAAAATGTTAAAAAAAAAACCATCATATGGCAATAGAAATACTGTCTGAGTTTCAAGAGCACAGGCAGAAATTCTCCAATTATCTTCATCTTCACATGAAACATTTTGGTAATTTAAAATTAGAATTTAAACATGAAAGACATTGCTTCGTCCAGGTTTTCTAAACCAATAGGTGTGTGAAATTTAAATCTTTCTTCACTTTCTAATCTTTGAAAATCTTATCGGCAAATGTTTTTGTCCCAACATTATATTATCACATCAAAGATACCACATTGCCAGTTTTTCTACTATTCTAAGGTCAGTTACTTTTATATTAAACTTAAGCAAAATGTTACTTGCATGAGTGATTGTTACTTTCTAATATCCTTTAAGTATACTCAAGATCTACTTTGTAATGTGAAATAAAATAGGAGGTACCACTATCTGAAACAATATTCAAATATATTAATTGCAAATTGATTTATTCAAAGTTTAAAATACACTATTGCTTTGCTGACTTCAGAATTCTCAGAAGGCACTTGTTTCTTCAACATACCTCTTGAAAAGATTTATATTAATGTTAGAAAATGAAAATAAGTGATTTAGCAAAGAGTATACTTTCATTTATAGAAAATAAAATCATGGGAAATGATTTCAAATTATAAACTTTCAGCTACTAATTTATAGAAGAGATATATCTCAGCGCATAACCAAAATTCTATAGAAATTATCTATTTACATGTAAAAAATGGAAAAATGCGATTTAAATTTCTTTTTTGTTCTATGTAAAAACAGTACAAAGGTAAGTACAAATTCATAAATCATTGTGAGAAGTGTAAAGAATGACTTCTGATAAATTAAGCACTAATGACATTTGAAATGTCAGTACAGTTTGTCTCTATTGATAGAAACAATTTTCCATTATTCCTGTTTAAAGCGATTAGACCTAATAACAACTAAAGTCCATCTTTTCTGGACTCTTAAGAGAAGTAAAACACATGTACTTATGATTTAGGGTCTTTATGGTTCTACGTTATCAAAGTTCTTAATGACAGTGTAGAACCATAAATATCACAACATCACAACTCATTGTGGCATACAGATTACAATATATTTGTGAATAATCTTGTATTTTAGAAGCTGACTCTTACATTAATGGTCTACAGTAATTTGCTTTTAAAATTCATTATAAAGATGTCTTCATGTGATGAGTAGATTCAATTGTTGAAAGTAACTTACCTTTTCAGAATACTTGTGTTTCTCTTTTTAAGGCTTACACAATTTATTCATATAGTCCTTTTGACAATTTGCCCCAGTCCTAATTGACGAATATTTTGTCAATTTTTATTATGTACATTCTGTTCATTGGTGTTATATCTCTCTTCTCTGACCTTCATTTGAGTATCTTCCAACACTGCTTGTCGAGACTGTCTTTCATGATTGGACAGGATTCTTGTACTGGCATCTGTATTTTCCTTAAAGTAGTGGATACATACCATTTTGAGTCTGGCACTTTCTTCAGATTATCCAAGGGGAGAGTAACCTGAAAGTGGTTAAGAACCACTGCTATGGGTGATAATAAGGTAGGAGAATAGGTTCTGGAGGAAGGGAACATAAGGCCCATATGCTGACTTTCTGGAACTGAATCAAAAGGAAATCCCCACCTCTCCACAACCAAGTAACAAAAGGATCAGAAGTAACTCCCTTTGTACTGTGTTGCAGATGAAAAATGAAAAGTATCTCTGATTGGTCCCCTCCCACAACCAATCAGACTGATCATGAGCCAAGTCTTCATGTGTAAATTTGTAACTTCACTTCAGCCCCTGATTGGCAGCCTCCTGCAACCAGACTCGTTTTTGGCCACTCCCTCATTTAGATAAGGTGTAACCAAGTAACCAGTGGAAAACCTCTAGAAAGTATTCTGAAACCAGTGGTTTTTTTTTTTTTTTTTTTTGAGACGGAGTCTGTATCTGTCCTCCAGGCTGGAGTGCAGTGGTGCACTCTCGGCTCACTGCAAGCTCCGCCTCCCAGGTTCGCGCCATTCTCCTGCCTCAGCCTCCCGAATAGCTGGGACTACAGGCACCTGCCACTACGCCTGGCTAATTTTTTGTATTTTTGGTAGAGATGGGGTTTCGCCACATTAGCCAGGATGGTCTGGATCTCCTGACCTTGTGATCCGCCCACCTTGGCCTCCCAAAGTGCTGGGAATACAGGTGTGAGCCACTGCGCCCGGCCGAAACCAGTGGTCTTGAGCCATTTGTTCCAGCCCACTCTCACTCTGTGGAGTGTACTTTCATTTTAATAAGTCTGTGTTTTTGTTATTTCATTCTTTCATTGCTTTTCGATGTGTTTTGCCCAATTCTTTGCTCAAAATGCCAAGAGGGGGACTACTCATTGTCAAAACCCTCCAATGGTAATAATGAGAGACTACAATGCAATCTGAATGAAGAGAAACTGGCTTGTATTAGTTTCCTATTGGTGTCATAAAAACTAACAAATCTTATTGGCTTAAACAACACAAATTTAATATCTTATAATTCTGCAAGTTAGAAGACTAACATAGTTCTCACTGTGCTAAAATTACAATGTTCATGGGTGGCAGAGCATTCTAGAGGCTCCAGGTGGCAATCTCTTTCCTTTCTTCTTACAATTAAAGGACATTCACATTTTTTGGCCGGTGGCCTCTTCCTCCATCTTTAAAACTAGCAATATTGCATCTCTTTGACCCTTCTTCCATGTAGTCATGCCTCCCTCTTAGACCTGGCCTGGAAAGGTTCTCTGCTTAATCATGTGATTAAGTTCGGCCTACCTTTTACCATGTAATGATTATTAAATATTATTAATTATTAAATAATTATTAATTCACAGGTTCTACAGATTAAGACATGGGCATTTTGGGGGGACTTTTATTCTATTTGCCACAAGCAACAAATATTTTCGTACAGTAAATAAGAGATTAACATTCTAAATTGAGATATAAATTTGTCTTCTCATGTTCTATGGAAATCTTCTCTCTATATTTGAGTCAAATCTCAATGTCCACTCTTCTATCCTGGTTTCTTTAGTTCCTATCACCTGAAATCCCTCCTTGTCCAAAAGGCTTGCTGCTACATATCGTCAGATGCTTACTGTATTCCTTTCTTCCTCTATGAATTATTTTTTAAATAATCTCAGGTCTATGGCCCTCAATCCTGTCTCATTCTGGTCGAGAAAACAGTAAGAACTTCCACTAGACTACAAGATGCTTTGGAGATAGAAAAATGAATAGAAAGAAACAAACTTCTCAAAATGCTTTGGAGATAGAAAAAAAGTAGTAGACACTTCCTCACTTTTAACTTGGATCAGTGATGAAATACGTCATTTGCTATATGAGTGATTTAAACTTCTTCCCACAAGTATTTCAATGGAAACTCTTTTTTAGCTTTGGTATCTAGTTTACATTTTCTATTTTATTTATATTAACTTATTAGTATATTAATTTGATATGTAAGATTATATGGCATTTTTATAGCACATTTGACTTGTAGATTAAAAAATATGACTATGACACATTACCAGCTATTTGAACATAGGCCATTTATAAATATTTAAATTGACTCATTCTGTCTTTATAAAATAGTTGACCATGCCTGCTCCTTTACTTCAAATGTTGATTTTGATAATCAGATAATTGTATAACATATTTGAAATTATTAGAAAACTTAATCAACTAGTTTAAAATAATTACTGAAAAATAATTATAATTACAACTACAGTTTAAAGTTGAAAAACAGGACAAAAAGGCATATTTTAATAACAGCTTTATACTTTGTATTTTTTTCTTGTAAATGGTATATTTATAGACATGCTATGTGCTGTTAACTGTGATTCCTAATATTAGGGAAGCTTTTTTTTTTTTTTTTAAACACAATTTCCCTGTTCTTATTGTTAAGTAAAAGAAACCTTTCGTTTGACAGGTTCATTATTTCAGTAGGAAAGCAAGGTGTGTACACATGGAAAGTATACACAAAAAAAGTACATAAATGAACTAAATAAATATGAAAAGAAAAGAACACAATTAGTATGAACAGAATTTGAATATTCTTTTCTATAATTTATTGGATTTTTCAAGAAATGTTAAAAAAATTAAGAAGTCAAATATCTTTTCTAACAGTGACCATTTATTAAACACTTTTATATAATAGGTAAATTATATATTAAAAATATATAACAATTTATTGAGACACAAAGAGCCTATGATTGAAATATTGCTGACTCTATTTTACAGATGAAAAAACTGAGACTCAGAGATTAAGTAACATCCTTGAGGCTACATGGGTATTCAATGATCATATCAAAATTTAAATCCCAGTCAGCTTAAATGTTGAAGCTTCTGACCTTGGGTGCTCTGCTTCATGAAGAGGTCTGTAATGAAATGATGTGATTTAATTTAAAAGTGTGTAGACTGCCATTTGAGACCCTTCAAAGCTAGACCAAAATTAGACACACTGTTCAACATTTTTTCTGAGCAAATTTGACTGTGTTTTATAGTAGTAAAATTTTATTAAATGCTTATGTTTTGCTAAAAGCTAGAATTATGGCAAGAAGTTTTCTTTGATATTGATGTGATTCTGTTTAAAAATAGGTAATTTGCTTGTTTTTTAAAAGTCAATGAAAATACCTCTCAAAAATAAGCAGTAATTATACAAGTAGATGGAATATGGGGAAAAATAACTCTTAACATTGCTAGGACTTAACCCACAAAGCGGTGGAATAGCTACTATTTAATTTATATTTGATTTTTTGTTTTTGATATAGTATTCATTTATACTATAAACTGTAATATAAGTTATCACTTACTTTGGTGGACTTTGCAGTAAATAAACTTCTAGAGGACAAACTTCAAATTTAAATTTCAAGTCTGACTTAAAGTCATCAGATAATTCACATTCCAGAAGTCTGCGTTTATGGTTTGATGCCTTCAATATATTTTACATTAACTAAAATTACACGTTGAGTTATATTAGTGTTTTAGTTATAATATTTGGCATCTAAACGTATTTTTAAACTTTGTAATATAATTGTTGAATTTCAAAAATTGTACCCTTGAGCACTTCCTGATTTGAACATAATGCCATTTCTTGATTAAAATGATTTGAAAATTTCCCAAACTCTCAGAGTGAAACACAAAATTATTATTACGATTCAAAAGACCCTCCAGGATAAGACTCCAGGATACTTCTTCAGCCCTATGTGTTCTTGGTGTCTCTAATCCAGATGTACATGTTTTTATTTAATTACATGAACTTTCCAAACATTTTCTTCGCTCAAGGTATTTGTGTGCATAATTTCTCTGATTAGAATACTTTTTTTCTGTATATGTCACTATGTAACTATCTCTTACCATAAAGCTCTCAGCCTCAACATAGCATTATTCTCACAAAATTTAATATTCAGATGTTAATTCTGACTTTCACATCACAATTGAACTTCATATCAAGTGCTTGATATGAAGGCCAGGCACAGTGGCTCACATATGTAATCCCAGCACTTTGGGAGACCAAGACAGGAGGATCACTTGAGCCCAGGGATTCAAGGCCAGCCTGGGCAACTTAGCAGGTCCCTGTCTCTACCAAAAAAAAAAAAAAAAATTGTTGGGTATGGTAGTGTGGGCCTATAGTCCCAATTACTTGGGAGGCTTAAGTGGGAGGATCTCTTGAGCCTTGGAGGTCGAGGCTGTAGTGAGCTGTGATTGTGCCATTGCACCCAGCCTGGGTGACAGAGAGAGACCTTGTATCAAACAAACAAAATGAGCCAGTTATCCTTAATAGGGCAGAGATACAGCAGTGAACAAAATTGTCCAATATCCTTTATCTATAGATTTGATCCTAGATACTGTATTTCAGAGTGGCCAGCTGTGGTGATAATACATTGGTAGGCTGATTCTATTTTCATAAATATTCTGATGGCATTCCTGCAAGAGTTTTGTTTACTAATGATCTTAACCATAATGTAAGAAATTTACTCAGAGTAATTTGCTTAGAGAAAGTCATTTGTATAATTTATTATATTATTAGTAGTCTAAGGCAAAGACCATTTGATCTTGGAAAAGTAAGTCGGTTAATTTTACAATTATTGAGACCTGGAGGAAATAGTGAGATTCCCACAGTATATCTTCATACATATGAGATTCAGGTTTCCAGACACTGACTCTATGAACTTTCATTTTGTGAACTTCCTTTTGCTGTGTACTTAATTATTAAAGAAGTTATCTTTATAATTAGTCTTATAATTCACTCTATTATCATTATTGTAGTTATAAATTACTGTTAACAATCACTGTTACAATACTGCTCATAGTTCCAGGGAGCAGTCATTACTCTTTACAACCCTTATTTAAACTACCTGTATATTATCTCTATGAAACTGTAGGGCTAATTAGTTCCATAAACTAATTGACAATTTTATCTGTTCCAAAAAGTGTCTCCTTCATGCTTCTGAAGTGTACATGTATGGGTGTTGATCGGGATTGGTGGAAGCAGAGACTAGGTTGCTATTTTTGTGTGCTGAGACTTAATGAACAAGTTTAGGCTCACATTCACTTTATCTATTTTATGAGACGAGACTTCACACTGATCCTATTTACATTTTTATATTTATTACTCTAAAATAATAGCATTTTTAGTCTATGAGCATACATGTTCTGTAATCACTTTGATTTATTCTCTGAGCTTTTTTTGTTCATATATGCCTTTATGCAGGTGTGTTAACTACATACTAATTCAGCCTTAGGCACAGATTAATTAATCTACTCATTTATTTATTCGACAAATATTCATTGGATGTTGACTACATACTTGGCACTAGAGATTAAAATTCTTCAAAGACTATGACTTCAAAGAATTTGTATTTAATAGAAAACACAGAAGAGTAAAAAAGAAGAAAGAAAAAGAAACCCAAAAATGTCACAGTAGAGTCAAATACAGTGTGTTATGAAAGCATAACAATAGGACAAAATAAAAGTTTGCTTGGGAATGTTATAAAAGGGTTTCTGCAACAGGGGGAAACTGAGTTGTGTCTTGAAGCGTGAACAGGAGTTAACCTTTTGAAGATATGAGAAGGCGTTTCCAGCAGAAGAAAGAGCATATCCTAAGGTATGAAGATGTAACCACATTAAAAGCCCCACCTTAAAAAATGTGCTTTGTAACTGGACCAGAAAATGCATATCATTAAATAATTAATCAGAGCTGGAAAGAAAGAATGAGTAAAAATTATAGACTTGTGAAAACTACCATAAGAAATTTTGATTTAATGTATCCAGTGAAAAACTTCCCCAGGTAAATATTTTAATTCCAGAGATGAAGTTGTATTTTCTGTAAAACCTGCAGCCATTATACAGAAATGCTATCAACTTCCTGCCAATAACAACAACAACAACAACAAATATCTGTTTTCAACATCATAATGTACTATTTCATTTTACACAATGAGACATGTCTTAGCCTCTGCCCAAGTTAATCCATTTTTTGAACTCTTACTTTTCTTCATACCTCCTAGTGACCTTGTTCCTTTCTGGAATACATCAGCCTTTCCCAGCTACTGGATCATTCTCATCTCATCAAATTTACTACTTAAAATAAACAAATAAGCAAATAAATAAATGTGAGAGAGAAAACAATCATTCTTGACAAAATTTCTACAGAAAAATGTGGATGGAGTTCTTGGGATATGCACAACTGAAAATATTTATTGGTTCTCCTTTTCTGCCTGATGGCATGATGAGGGCATAAAGAAATTTTTAGCGACGATCAAAAGGCAGAATACAATCTAAATAATACAACCTTATATATAATGACAAATATTTTTGATAATTGATAATTGTTGAATTATCAATTTAACAAATAATCGATAAGCGTTACCCTCTATCATTTGGGCCAAAGCTCTGATTATATCCTTCTTAGAACACATGAACAATTTCATAACTACATGTCAAATAATAGAGTTGTGCTATCTGTAAAATTCAGAGTTGTCAATTATTAAATAGAAAAGTGCAGTATTAATTTACCGTTTGAAAACTAAGGAAAGAAGAAAAGATAAATTAGCCAAAGTTTAAATGACATGCTAGTTCATTAGAAAATAAAAAATAAAATCATTTAAAAGTTTTAGATAAGTAACAAAAAACAGGATAATGCATATGTAAGTATAGTATGAATAAAAAAACTAAATAGTTCTATTTCTGAGTTTACTAAATGTTCAGTTGTGACAAAAATGCAAAGCTGGTTTGAGCTTGGGTAAGAGGAAATTTTTCAGAGCAGATTGTTTTCCTCCATTATGGAATGAAACCAAAGCCCAGGATTGAAATTGTGAGGAAGTATCCAATGTTCACAGACTAGAACTCCATAATTATAGTTATTATACATTCATATATGTGACATATATATTACATATATGATATATATAATACATCATGATATATTGTTACATCATATATATTTATGTCATATGTTTAAATATCATACATATGAATATACATCAATATATGTATATCTGATATATCATATATTCATATACCTGATATAGCATATATATTCATATACAAGTGCATTATATATTATACACACATAAATGTATGTATTCATATATATATGTGTGTGTGTATGCACAAACATACATACTATTTTATTTTGGTAAAAATATATAACATATACATTCTATCTTATTGTGGTAAATATATATAACATAAACTTTCTCTCTTAGAAAATGTTAAGTATACAGTATAGTACTGTTAACTATATATTCATTGTTGAAAACAGATCTCTAGAACTCTTACGTCTTGCATGACTGAAATTCTATATCCATTGTACAACTCCTTATTTCCCCCTCCTATGCACTCCTGGCAATCAACCTTCTATTTTCTGTTTCTTTGAGCTTAATTATCTCAGATATCTCATATAAGTAGAATCCTGCAATATTTGTCATTTTGTCATTCATCAGGTTTCTTCTATATTGTATCATTTATCACCATTTCATTTTTTAAGGCTAAATAATATTTCATTGAATGTATATGCCACATTTTCTTCATTTATTTATTCTTAGATGGACACTTGGTTTGTTTCTAAACCTTAGCTATTATGAATAACACTGCAATGAATGTGGCCATGCAAATATTTCTTAGAGATTCTATATTCAATTATTTTGGAGGTATACCCAGAAATAGGATGGCTGAATAATATTGTAGTTCTCTTAATATGGTAATCTTCTAAGGAATCTCCATACTCTTTGCATTGTAGCTACACCATTTTACAATCACATCAACAGTGCACAAGGGATCCAATATCTCCATATCTTTGACGCGTTTATTTTTTTCCCTTTTTATGATAGAGAGCATCCTAATAATGTGAGGTAGTATCTCCTGGTGGTTTTGATTTGCATTTTTATAATGATTAGTGATGTTGCACATCTTTTCATGTGCCTGTTGACTGTTTATCTTCTTTAAGTAAATGTCTAGTAATTTTTGAGTTTTTTTGTTATTGATTTGTGAGTGTTTCTTATATATAATAGATAATAACTCTTTATCTGATATATGGTTTGCAAATATTTTCTTCTATTTCATGATTGTCCTTTTAACTCTCTTGTTTCTTTTGCTTTGCAGAAGTTTTAAAATTTGATACAATCACATTTGTCTATTTTTGCTTTTGTTGTTTGTGCTTTTGGTATCATATCCAAAAAAATCACCATTCTAATGTCATAAATAATTTTCCCTTTGTTTTCTTTTAGGAGTTTTATAGTCCAGGTCTTACAGTTAGGCCTTTAATTTATTTTTAATTTGTATATACAGAGTAAGATAAAGGTACGTCTTCATTCTTTTCCATTGTGTAGATCTAGTTTTCTTAACACCATTTGTTGAAGAGACTATCCTTTCCTCATTGCATCATCATAGCACCTTTGTCAAAAATCATTTTACCATATGAGTGAAGGTTAAGTTTTGTGCTCTCTAACCCGTTCCATTGATGGATGGTCTTCATGCCCACATCATACTGTTATGATGGCTATCACTTTGCAATATGTTTTAAACTTGGCAGTGTGGGGCCTGAAGCTTTGCTTTTTCTCAAGATTCTTACTGCTATGTAGAGTTCCCAAAGATTCCATATAAATTTTTGGATGTTTTTCCTATTTCTGCCAAAACTGTCATTGGGATTTTGATATGGATTGCACTGAATCTGTAGATTGCTTTAGGTAATATGAACATTTTAACAATGTTATTTATCTTAATCCATAAACAAAGGATATCTTTTTATTCTTTTTTGCATTCTTTAATTTCTTTCAGCATTGTTTATAGTTTTCAGTACACAAATCTCTTACCTGCTCTATTTTATTCCTCAGTATTTTATTATTTTTGATGCTATTCTAAATCAGTTTTTTAAATTACTTTCAGATTGCTCTTTGCTGGTGTATGTAAATGTAATTTATTTTTGGATGTTGATTTTATATGATGCAACTTTACAAAATTTATTATTTCTAACTGTATTTTTGCATGAAATACTTTGGCTGTTCCACATACAAAATCAAGTCATCTATAAGAATAGATAATTTTATTTCTTCCTTTACAATTTGGCTAAGCCTACTCTTTATTTTTACTACCTAATGGCTTTGACTAGGACCTCTAGTACAATGATAAATGCAAGTGGCAAGAGTGTGCATTTTTTTCTTGTTCTTGGTCTTAAAAAGCTTTTATTATTTTTACCATTGGGTATAATGTTGGCTATAAGTTTTCATATATAACTTTTATTATTTTGAAGTAATTTTCTTCTATTTCTAGTTTGCTGAGTGTTTTCTTATCATAAAAGTGTTGAATTTTGAAAAAATATGTTTTCTGCATTGTCATTTGTTTTCTTTGTTCTTTTAATGTGGTAAATTGCACTTGCTGATTTTCATATACTGAAACATCCTGGCATCCCAATGGTAAATCCCATTTGGACATAGTGTATAATGCTTTTAATGTGCTATTAGATTTGGTTTGCACTTATTCTTTTGAAGCTTTTGCATCAATATTTATCAGGGTTATTAGTCTGGAATTTTAAATAGTATCTTTGTCTGGCTTAAGTATCAGGGTAATGTTGGACTCATAGAGTTCATTTAAAAGTGTTCCTTTTTATTCATTTATTTGAAAGGATTTCAGGGAGATTTGTGCTGATTCTTATTTAAATGTCTGGTAAAATTCTCCAGGAAAGCTATTTGGTCCTGATGTTTCTTTTGTTGGATGGTTTGATCATTGATTTAATCTCCTTACTTGTTATTGGTATGTTCAGTTTTTCCATTTCTTTATGATTTACTCAGTAGACTGTATGTTTCTAGGAACTTATTTTTTTTTCTAAATTATCCAATTTGTTGGCATGTATCATTTGTAGTAGTCTCAAAATAATTTTTATATCTGTAGCATCAGTTGTAATGTCTCCTCTTTCACTTCTGATTTTAATTATCTGGGTCATCTCTTTTCTTTGTCTAGCTAAGTATTTGCAATTTTTGTTGAACCTTTAAATAAAACAACTCTTTGCTGTTGTTATTTTTATTTTCCAAGATGAGGAAATAGAGGCTTTTAGTGTGCCTCGGCCACTTGGAAATAGCAAAATAGTGTGAAAAGATTAATTATCTGAGCTTTAATCCAAGAAGGAAAATGACAATCCACCAGAACCATGAGGGGCACCCCAGATCCTGGGGAGGAGAATGCTGGCAAACAGCCCCCGTTACAGCATCTAGCTGAAATAAATGAGTGAAGCTCTAGTACTTGACAGAGGCAGAGAGCCTCCCTCTGTGACTCACCTTTCTACTGGGGATTCAAGCAACCAGGCTGGGGAAAATAACTTTGTCTAGCCACATTGGCTGCAGCCCACCTACTGGCTTTTAGGCCAAACTGTACATCTCTATATAAAACTTGCTGAATGAAGTACTTAAGTATTTAGAAGCAAAGACAAAAGACCCTACCAAACACTGTCTATAATCTCAGTCCCTCTGGAGAGGAAAAAGGGAAATGAAAAGAAAAAAGATAATATCATAAAGACAGAAAGAAAAAAAAATCCTACCCTGATGAAAATAATTACAAGAATTAGAAGTGTCGGCACTCTAGATGAGAAGGAATCAGCACAAGAATTCTGGCACCAAAAAAATTCTGAATGTAGTGACACCCCAAGGGAACACATGAGCTCTCCAGCAATAGTCCCTAACCAAAATGGAAAGGCAAAAATGACAGATAAAGAATTCAAAGCATGGATTATAAGGGAAATTAATGAGCTTCAAGACACGTTTGAAAATCAAAACACAAAAATACTTCTAAATGAATCCAGGAAATGAAGAAAGATATAAGCTTCTTAAAAATAAATCAATCGGAGCTTCTGGAATTGAAAAACTCACATAAGGAATTTCAAGATGCAATTGAAAGCTTTTATAAAGAGACTGAACCAAGCAGAGGAAAAAATTTCCCATCTTTAAGACCAGTTGTTCAAATTAACCTAGGCAGATAAAACTAAAGAGAAAGGAATTTAAAAATGAAGGAAATCTTTGGAAAAATATGGGATAATGTAAAGTGACTAAACCTATGACGTACTGGCATTCCTGAGAGAGAAGGAGAAAGAGTATACAAACTGGAAAACATTTTTGAGGGAATAATTCAAGAAAATTTTTCTAGTCTTTCTAGAAAAATAGACATCCAGATACAAGGAACTAGATAAAATAACACCTGTGCAATACTGCACAAAATGAATATCACCAAGCCTTTAGTCACCATACTGTCTAAGGTCAATAATGAAAAAATCTTAAAGATAGCTAGAGAAAAAAGATTATGTACAAAGATCTGGCTAGCAGCAAACATTTCAGTAGCAACCTTACAAGGCAGGAGAGATTAGGGGCCTATTTTCAGCATTAATAAAGAAAAGAAATTCCAACCATGAATTTCATAGCATACCAAATTAAGCTTCAGAAATGGAGAAACAAAGACTTTTCCAAACAGAAAGCACTAAGGTAATTTGTTACCCCTAGACCAGCCTTACAAGAGATACTTGGGAGTTCTAAACATGGAAACAAAAGAAAGATACCTGCTACTACAGAAACAAACAAGTACTTAGCCCACAGACTATGTCTGAAGGAACCAGACAATAGAAACTACAAAGCAATGAGCTAATAAGTTTATTATACTATCAAAACCTCACATATAAACAAACCTTGACTGTAACTAGCTTAAATGTCCCTTATTTAAAAGGCACAGTATTGCAAGTGGAATAAAAAAAAAATTTTAAAAGACATGTCAATCTGCTGCCTTTGAGAGTCCCATCTCACATGTAATGACACAACCATAGGCTCCAAGTAAAGGGTTGGAAAAATATCACCACATAAATGGAAAACAAACAACAACAACAAAAAAAGCAGAGGTCACTATTATTATATCAGATAAAACAGACTTTAAACCAACAAGTGTAAAAATGAACAAAGGACATTACATAATGGTAATGGGTTCAATTCAACAAAAGACTTAACTATTCTAAATGTATATGCAGCAACATTGGAGCATCCAGATTCACAAAATAACTACTTTTAAATGTACAAGAAAACAGACAGCCAGAAAATAATAGTGGGGAGTTAAAAAAAGAAAAAAAATAAACACTGACAATGTTAGACAGATCTCAAGGTGGAAAACTAACAAGGAAATTCTGAATTTAAATTTGACACTTGACTAATTGGACCTAATAGACATCTACAGAACACTCTGAGCATCAATCACATAATATATATTCTTTTGAACATGGTACATACTTTAAGACTAATAATATGCGCAGCAATTAAACAAGTCTCAGTAAATCTTTTTAAGAATATATAATAGCAACCATAATCTCAGACCACAGTGGCAGAAAAACAGAAATCAATACCAGGAAGATCTCACACAACCACAAAATTACATGGATATTAAACAACCTCCTTCTGAATGACTTTTGGGTAAGCAACAAAATGAAGGAAGATATAAAAAAATTCATTCAAATAAATGAAAATAGAGATACAACGTACCCAAATCTCTGGGATGCAGCAAAATCAATGTTAAAAGTTTATAGTCTACACAACTAACACTACAAGCTAGAAAGATCTTAAATTAATGATCTACCATCACACCTAGACGAACTAGAAAAACAAGAACAAATCAACTCCAAAGCTAGCAGGATAAGTAACTAAAATTTTAGTGGAACTAAACAAAATCGAGACCAAAAAATTCAAAAAAGAAATTGATAGAACCAAAAGTTGTTTCTTCCACAGAAAAGGCAAGATCAATAAACCCATAGATTGATTAACAAAGAAAAAAAGAAAGATAAGATCCAAATAAGCAAAATCAGGAATGACAGAAGTGGTATTACAACTAATACCACAGAAATACAAAAAAAATTTTCAGAGATAAATATGAATACTTCTATGCACACAAACTAGAAAATCTAGAGAAAACAGAAAAATACAGCAACACATAAACTGCCAATATTGAATTAGGAAGAAATTGGAACCATGAGCAAATCAATATTGAGTTCTAAAATTGAATCAGTAATAAAAAACCTACTAACACAAAAAAGCCCCAGACGAGACGGATTCCTAGCCGAATTCTACCAATTCAGCTGGAGAGCTGGTACCAATTAAACTGAAACTATTTGAAAAATTCCAGGAGGAGGGATGCCTCCTTAACTCATTCTGTGAAGCCAACATCAAAACAAATGACAAAAATACAATGAAAAGAGAAAACTATAGGCCAAGACAATGTCCCTGATGAACATGTACACAAAATTCCTAAACAAAATACCAGCCAACTGAATCTAGTAGCACATCAAAGAGTTAATTCGCCAGGATCAAGTAGGCTCATTCCTGGAATACAAAGTTGGTTCAACATATACTAATCAATAAATGTGATTCATCCTATAAAAAGAATTAAAAATTAAAACCATGGGATCATTTCAGTAGATGCAGAAAAAGCCTTTGATAAAACCCAACGTCCTTACATCATAAAAATGACCAACAAACTAGATACTGGAGAAACATACCTCCAAAAAATAAGAGCTATGTATGATGAATCCACATCCAACATCATACTAAATGGACAAAAGCTGGAAACATTCCCCTTGAGAACTGGAAAAGACAAGGATGTCCATTCTCATCACTCCTATAAAACATACTACAGGAAGTCTTTGCCAGAACAGTCAGTGAAGAAAATAAAAGGCATCCAAATAGAAAAAGAAGAAATCAAAATATCTCTCTTCACAGATGATATGATTCCGTAGAAAATCCTAAACACTCCATCAAATGACTCCTGCAATTTGAAAATGATTTCAGTAAAGAATCAGGGTACAAAATGAATGTACTAGATTCAGCAGCATTTCTATACACTAATAATGTTGAAATGGTGAGTCAAATTGAGAGGTGAGGCCAGCTGGACTTCCTAGGTCAAGTGGGGACTTGGGGAAGTTTCCTGTCTTAGAACAGGATTGTAAAATGTACCAATCAGTGCTCTGTAAAACACAACAATCAGCAGGATTCTAAAGTAGCCAATCACAGGGAGGATTGAAAAAGGGGCACTCTGATATGAAAGAAATGAGCAAAGAAATCTCCAGGGGACCACAAAACCCCCCAAGCTATCAGTTATGTCCCCCTCAAGCTGTGGGGGGAGGGGAATTTGGTCCAATCCAGGTACATGTCCTCTTCTCTCTAATTTAAAGCAGATCAAGGTAGACCTTGGGAAGTTTTCAGATGATCCTAATAGGTATATAGATGTTCTACAGCATCTAGGGCAAGCCGTCAACCTCACTTGGAGAGATGTTATGCTATTTTTAGATGAGCCTACCAAGAGGAACAGGCCAAAAAGGAAAAGTGAGAAAAGAGAAAGGCCACAGCCTTAGTCATGGCCCTCAGACAAACAAAGCTTGGTGGTTTGGAGAGGACAGAAAATGGAGCAGGTCAATCACCCAGTAGGGCTTGTTATCAGTGTGGTTTGCAAGGACATCTGAAAAAAAGATTGTCCAACGAGAAACAAGCTGCCCCCTTGCTCATGTCCTTTATGCCAAGGCAATCACTGGAAGGCCCACTGCCCCAGAGGACAAAGGTTCTGTGGGCCAGAAGCCCCCAACCAGGTGATCCAACAACAGGACTGAGGATGCCAAGGGCAAGCGTCAGCTCATGTCATCACCCTCACTGAGGCCCGGGTAAGTTTAACCATTGAGGGCAGGAAATTTACTTCTTCCTGGACACTGGTGTGGCATTCTCAGTGTTAATTTCCTGCCCTAGGCGGCTGTCTTAAAAGTCTGTTACCATCTGAGGAATCCTGGGACAGCCTGTAACCAGGTATTTCTCCCATGTCCTCAGTTGTAATTGGGAGACTTTTCTCTTTTCACATGCATTTCTTGTTATGCCTGAAAGTCCCACACCCTTATTGGGGAGGGATCTATTAGCCAAAGCTGGAGATATCATCTACATGAATATGGGGAACAAGTTACCCATTTGTAGTTCTCTACTTGAGGAGGGAATCATCCCTGAAGTCTGGGCATTGGAAGGACAATTGGAGGGGCAAAAATTGCCCACCCAGTCCAAATCAGGCTAAAAAGACCCCACTTTTCTTTTTCAAAGGCAGTATCCCTTAAGGCCTGAAGCTCATAAAGGATTACAGGATATTGTTAGACATTTAAAAGTTCAAGCCTTAGTAAGAAAATGCAGCAGTCCCTGCGATATCCCAATTTTAGGAGTACAAAAACCGAATGGTCAGTGGAGACAAGTGCTAGATCTCAGACTCACCAATGAGGCAATAATACCTCTACATATAGCTGTACCCAACTTGTATACCCTGCTCTCTCAAATACCAGAGGAAGCAGAGTGGTTCACTGTTCTGGACCTCAAGGATGCCTTCTTCTGCACTCCCCTGCACTCTCACTCCCAGTTCCTCTTTGCCTTTGAGGATCCTACGGACTACACATCCCAACTTACATGGACAAGGCTTTAGGGATAGCCCTCATCTGTTTGGTCAGGCACTGGCCCAAGATCTAGGCCACTTCTCAAGTCCAGGCACTCTGGTCCTTCAATATGTGGATGATTTACTTTTGGCTACCAGTTCAGAAGCCTCATGCCAGCAGACTACTCTAGATCTCTTGAACTTCCTAGCTAATCAAGGGTACAAGGCATCTAAATCGGAGGCCCAGATCAGCCTACAACAAGTCAAATATCCAGGCCTAATCTTAGCCAGAGGAACCAAGACCCTCAACAAAGAATGCATACAACCTATATTGGCCTGTCCTCACCCTAAGACATTAAAACAGTTGTGGGGGTTCCTTGGGATCACCGGCTTTTGCCAATGATGGATCACCAGATAGAGAGAGATGGCCAGGCCACTCTATACTCTAATCAAGGAGACCCAGAGGGCAAATACTCATCTGGTAGAATTGGAATCAGAGGCAGAAACAGCCTTAAAATCTTAAAGCAGGCCCTAGTACAAGCTCCAGCCTTAAGCCTTCCCACAGGACAAAACGTCTCTTTATACATCACAGAGAGAATAGGAATAGCTCTTGGAGTCCTTACTCAAACTCGTGGGGCAACCCCACAATCAGTGGCATACCTAAGTAAGGAAATTGATGTAGTAGCAAAAGCCTGGCCTCACTGCTTACTGGTAGTTGTGGCGGTGCCCATCTTGGTATCAGAGGCTGTGAAAATAATACAAGGGAAGGATCTCACCGTCTGGACTAGTCATGATGTAAACAGCATATTAGGTGCCAAAGGAAATTTATGGCTGTCAGACAACTGCCTGCTTAGATACCAGATGCTACTCCTTGAGGGACCAGTGCTTCAAATATGCACGTATGCAGCCCTCAACCCTGCTACTTTTCTCCCAGGGGATGGGAAACCAATCGAGCATGACTGCCAACAAATTGTAGCTCAGACTTATGCCACCTGAGAGGATCTCTCAGAAGTCCCCTTAACTAATCATGACCTTAAGCTATATACCGATGGAAGTTCATTTGTGGAGAATGGGATATGAAGGGCAGGTTATGCCATAGTTAGTGATGTAACAGTACTTGAAAGTAAGCCTCTTCCCCTGGGGACCAGTGCCCAGTTAGCAGAACTAGTGGCACTTACCCAAGTCTTAGAACTGGGAAAGGAAAAAAGAATAAATATGTATACAGACAGTAGGTATGCTTATTTAATCCAGCATGCCCATGCTGCAATATGGAAAGAAAGGGAATTCCTAACATCTTGGGGAACCCCCATTAAATACCAAAAGGAAATCATGGAGTTATTGCACGCAGTGCAAAAACCCAAGAAGGTGACAGTCTTACACTGCCAAAGCCATCAAAAAGGTGAAGGAGAAAAGGCACTAGGAAACCTTCAGGCAGATGCTGAGGCCAAAATTGCTGCCAGATGGAACCTCCTATTAGAAATACCTATAGAAGGATCCTTGGTATGAAACAACCCTCTCAGAGAGACTAAGCCCCAGTATTCCCCAACTGAAACAAAATGGGGACTTTCATGGGGGTGTAGTTTTCTCCCCTCAGGGTAGTTAACAATAGAAGACGGAAAGGTACTCATACCTGAAGCCAGTCAGTGAAAAATACTTAAGACCCTCCACCAAACTTTTCATATGGGTATTGAGAACACTCATCAAATGGCGAAATCCCTATTTACAGGGCCAAATCTCCTCTGGACATCCAACAAGTAGTCAAAGCCTGTGAGGTACGCCAAAGGAATAATCCCTTGGTCCATCACAAAGCCCCTCTGGAGGAACAAAGAATAGGGCACTATCCCAGAGAGGACTGGAAGTTAGACTTCATCCATATGCCAAAGTCAAGGGAAATTCAATACCTGTTGGTCTATGCTGATACCTTTACAAATTGGATAGAAGACTTCCCCTGCAATTCAGAGAAGTCTCAGGAAGTGGTTAAAGACCTAATTCATAATTCCTAGATGTGGGCTTCCCCAAAACTTAAAAAGTGACAATGGTCTGGCTTTTAAAGCCAAGGCAAGTCAGGGAATTTCCAAGGCGTTAGGGATACAATATCACCATCACTGAGCCTGGAGTCCACAATCCTCAGGGAAGGTTGAGAAGGCAAATGAAACACTCAAGAGGTACTAAAGGAAACTAACACAAGGAATTCATCTCCCATGGTCTACTCTCTTGTCCATGGCCTTGTTGAGAATCCAAAATTCTCCTCACAAAATGGGGTTCAGTCCATACGAAATGCTGTATGGATGACCTTTTCTCACAAATGACCTCCTACTTGATCAGGAAACAGCCAACTTGGTCAAGGATATAATTTCCTTAGCAAAATATCAACAAAACCTTAAAAACCTACCCAAAGGATGTCACAGAGATAAGGGAACAGAGTTATTCCCTGGAGATCTAGTGTTGGTCAAGTCCCTCTCCTCTACCTCCCCATCTATGGATTCCTTGTGGGAAGGACCATACGCGGTAATCCTCTTTATCCCAACTGCAGTTAAGGTGGCAGGAGAGGAATCATGGATTTACCACACCTAAGTTAAGCTTTGGACACCCCCTGAAGAACCTGCAGGACCACCAGCTCAGGAGTCCCAGGATCAGCCAGACCAGCCTCTATACAACTGTAAACCATTGGAGGACTTGTGTCTCCTATTTTGGAAGGAAACATCCCAGACTAAAAAGGCTCCTACAGCCGATCCTGAGGAAAAAACCCTTCCTACTTAAAAAAGATAAGTGAAAACCTACATAATATTTAACATCTCTCCTTGCCCCTTTAATGGAATCCTTTTACTGTTTCATCTCGTTATTAAGCAGTGTACTAACCATACTCTTTGCAGTAGGACTATATACTGTAGCTCCTGCTGGGACAAAAATCCAAATCACATCAACCTTTTTTCTATCATCCTTCTTTCTCACAGCAATTTACTCCTACCTTTAACTCAGACTAGATAAAATGATCTCATGTTCCAGGGCACCCTCTTTACCTTCCTACTTACTCTTTGCCTATCCATCCCTCCTGCTTCCTTAGATACCCCACATAGTTGTTCCTCCCCTTCCACTAGCTCCTTATTACCTCTAAAAGACTGTCAACTTAACCCACTCTCTGTTAAACCAGTCCAATCCTTCCCTGGCAAACAACTGTTGGCTTTGTATCTCTCTGTCAGACACTGATTAATGGTTTTTTTCTCCAATGGGAAAACAGAACACAGGGAGCCACTGAGTTTGCTCCCAACACCCCTTTCCAGACACTCACTAGAGCTACCTTGGCAAGTACTCTAGGAGTATGGGAAAATGAAAACAGCAAATTCACACACTTTTTTAATATAAACAAGTTCTGCTTACCCAGCCAAGACATATTCTCCTTATGTGGAACTTCAACATACATCTGTCTCCCCAACAACTGGACAGGCACCTGCACCTTAGTCTTCCTAAGTCCCAACATTGACACTTCCCCAGGAAATCAGACCCTATCAGTGCCCCTCAAAGCTCAAGTCCATCAGCACAGGGCCATACAACTAATACCCCTACTTATAGGGTTAGGAATGGCCACTGCTACAGGAAACAGAATAGCCAGTTAATCTACTTCATTATCCTACCACCACACACTCTCAAAGGATTTCTTAGTTTACAAGAAATAACAAAATCCATCTACTCTACAATCCCAAATAGACTCTTTTGCAGCAGTGACTTTCCAAAACCGCTGAAGCCTAGACCTCCTCACTGCTGAGAAAGGAGGACTTTGCACGTTCTTAGGGGAACAGTGTTGTTTTTACACTAACCAGTCACAAGTAGTACAAGACGCCACCTGGTGTTCACAGGAAAAGGCTTCTGAAGTCAGGCAATGCCTTTCAAACTCTCATACCAACCTCTGGAGTTGGGTGACATGGCTTCTCCCCTTTCTAGGTCCCATGACAGCCATCTTGCTACTACTCACCTTCAGGCCCTGTATTTTTAACCTCCTTCTTAAAATTGTTTCCTCCAGGATTGAGGCCATCAAGCTACAGATGGTCTTACAAATGGAACCCCCAAATGAGCTCAACTCACAACTTCTACCTTGGAACACTGGACTGACCCACTGGCCCTTTGGCCTAAAGAGTTCCCCACTGGAGAACACTAAAACTGCAGGGCCACTTCTTCAACCCTATCCAGGAGGAAGTTGTAGGGAGACCCCCTGAAACTATTGCTGTGGAATAAAAGATGAAATGCTCCTGATTATTGTAAATACAAAATTGCATGCAGGATTGTGTAAAGACAATTGCAGGTTGGACTGCCAGAATGAGCCAACAGTGCATGATGTGCTTCCCCCTGCAGAGAGCCTATGAATGGACATGCAGTCAGGGACGTTTTACAGCACCAAGATTCCTATCCCAGAAAAGCAGATGTTCATAGCTCTGGGAATGGAATGCGACCCTTGTGGAAAGCCTATACATGGATACATGGGGGGAGCCTGGCCATATGGATAAGATAGGGCTATAAACACCCTCATCTTGCCATGGCTCTTCTAGGCCTCTTTAGGGTTAAAGCATACTCCCTTCTGAGAATTTCTGATCTAACCAGTTCTCTAGCTTCATGTCCTGTTTCCATGGATTGTTTGTAACCAGCTTTTGTTGCAATTGTTACTGCTGATTAATATCTTGTTAATCATAGGTTATGGAAAGACTGTGTTTCTGTTCTAAAGCTCTGTTAGAAATTACTGATGCACACAGTATATTGTAAATTTTTATCTCTGTATACTGTACTTCTACATACAAATGTACTGTACTTCTACATACAAATGTTATGTTAAAGAATTACTTCATCCCCATGTGACCATCTCACCTCATAATCAAATGACCCTAAATCCCTCACTAACCTACCCCTGCCCTCACTAAACTTAATAATAAATACTGATATATCCAGTGCATTGTTGGCACCACGGGACCAGAAGACGGTGACCCCCTGGACCCAGCTTTCACTACCTTGTGTGTGTCTATTATTTCTCAACCTGCCAATCTGCCTAGGAGCAAAGAGAGAGCTCTGTTGCATTGTGGGCTGCTGGCCAGATCCTACAATAGGAAGTTGCTAGAGCGGTCATCGCCCAGTTCCCAACAGCAATTGGGGTGTCCTGTTTAGGGGGTGGATTGAGAGGTGAGGCCAGCTAGACTTCCTGGGTCAAGTGGGGACATAGGGAACCTTCCTGTCTTACAAGAGGACTGTAAAACACACCAATTAGTGCTCTGTAAAACACACCAATCAGCACTCTGTAAAATACACCAATCAGTGCTCTATAAAATGCACCAATCAGCAGGATTCTAAAAGTAGCCAATCATGGGGAGGATTGAAGAAAGGGCCCTCTGATATGACAGAAACAGAACATAAGAGGGGACAATAAGGGAATAAAAACCGGCCACCCCAGCCAACAGCGACAACCCTCTTGGGTCCCCTTCTACGCTGTGGAAGCTTTGTCGTTTTGCTCTTCACAATAAACCTTGCTACTGCTCACTCATTGGGTCTGTGCCATATTTAAGAGCTGTAACACTCACCAAGAAGGTCTGCAGCTTCATTCTTGAAGTCAGCGAGACCACAAACCCACTGGCAGGAACCAACTCTGGACATAAAATCAAGAATGCAATCCCATATACAAAATCCATAAAAAAGCAAAATACCTAGAAATACACCTAACCAAGGAGGTGAAAGATCTCTGCAAGGAGAACTCTAAAACGCTGCTAAAAGACATCATAGATTACACAAACAAATGGAAAATTTTCCACGTTCATCAATTAGAAAAACTAATATCTTGAAAATTGCCACACTGCCCAAAGCAATCTACAAATTTAGCACTGTTTCTATCAAACTACCAATTTTATTTTTTAATAGAATTATAAAAAAATTCTAAAATTAATATGGGACTATAAAAAGCCCAAATGACAAAAGGAATCCTAAGCAAAGAGAAGAAAGCCAGAGGCATCACATTACCCAACTTCAAACTACACTGTAAGTCTATGGTAACCAAAACAGTATAGTACTGGTATAAAAACAGACACATAAACTAATAGAACAGAATAAAGAACCCAGAAAAAAAGGTGCACATCTACAGCCATCTGAGTTTTAGCCTTTGAGCTAAACTCAACAAAAAAAAGCAATGGAGAAAAGACTCCCTATCCAATACATTGCTCTGGGATAGCAGGCTAGATATATGCAAAAGTATGATACTGGATGTCTACCTTTCACCATATACAAAAATTAAACAAAGATGGATTAAAGATTTAAATGTAAGACCTCAAACTATAAGAATCCTAGAAGAAAATGTAGGAAACACCATTGTGGACATAAGCCTTGAAAAAGAATTAATAACTAAGTCTTCAAAAATTATTGCAACAAAAACAAAAATTGACAAGGGGGATCTAATTAAACTAAAGAGCTTCTGTGCAGCCAAAGGAACTACCAACAGAGTAAACAGGCCTCCTAGAGAATGGCAGAAAATATTTGCAAACTAAGAATCCAACAAAGGTCTATATCTATAATCTACAAGAAATTCAAATCAACAAGCAAAAATTAAAACCAATAAACCCAATAAAATATAGACAAAAGGCATAACAGATGCTTCTCAAAAGAAGACATACAAGTGGCTGACAAACATGAAAATATCCTCTACATCACAAATCATCAGAGAAAGGCAATGCCAAACCACAATGAGATACCACCTCACATCAGTCAGAATGGCTATTATTAAAAACTAAACAAACAAGCAAATAAAAAAACAAAAAAAACAGATGTTGATGGAATTGCAGATAAAAGGGAATGTTTATGCACTGCTGGTTACAATGTAAATAGTTCAGCCATTATAGAAACTAGTTTGGGAATTTCTCAAACAACTTAAAATCGAACTACCATTTGACCCAGCAATCCAATTACTAGATATATATCCAAAAGAAAATAATTCATTCTACCAAAGAGACACTGCACTGCACTCGCATGTTCATCACAGCACTATTCACAATAGCAAAGACATGGAATCAACCTAGTTGCCCATCAATGGTGGATTGAATAAAGAAAACGTGGTACATATGCACCATGAAATACTGGGAAACCATTAAAAAGAACAAAAGTATGTTGCTTACAGCAATATAGATGCAACTGGAGGACATTTTTCTAAATGAATTAGTTAAGCAACAGAAAACCAAATACCACATGTTCTCACTTATAAGTGGGAGCTAAAGATTGGGCACTCATAGACATAAAGATGGCAACAACAGACACTGGGGACCACTAAAGTCAGGATGGAGGAAGGGGGACAAGGCTGGTATAACTGTTAGTTACTACGCTCACTATCTGGGTGGCAGAATCATTCATTTCCCACACCTCAGCATTACATAACACACCCCTGTAACAAAACTGCACATGTACCCCAGAATCTAAAATAAAAATTGAATTTAAAAAACTTTCATTTTATTCCATTCTTTCATTTATGTCTGCTCTCATATTTGTTTCCCTTCTTCTTCTAACTTTGGGTATAGATTGATGTTTCATAGTTTATTGAGGTGTGAAGTAGGTTCTGGATTTGAAATTGCTCTTTTGAAATGTAACCATTTACTATAACACACTTCCCTTCTTAGTACTACTTTTTTCTTAAACTCATAAGTTTTGGTTTATTGTGTTTTTGTTTTTATTCCTCTGAAGATATTTTCTAATTTACTTGTGTTTTTTTTTTCTTTGATTCATTGGTTATTTAAGAGGGCATTGTTTAACTTTCAAATACCTGTAAATTTCTAGTTTTCCTACTACAATTGAATTCTAGTTTGGTTCCACAGGGTCAGATTAGATACTTACTCAAAATTCTTTAATTTGTTAATAACAGATGTGTTTGGTGGTCTAACATGGTCCATCTCTGAGAATGTTTCATGTATACTTGAGAAGAATGTATATTCTGATACTGTTGGGTGGGGGGTTTTGTTTATGTCTATTGGGTCAATTTTGTCTATATTGTTCTCATCTTCCATTTCTTTATTGGTCTTCTATCTGGTTGTTCTAGCCATTATTGAAAGTGAGATACTGAATTATCCTACTATTACTATGTTACTATCTCTTCCATTTTTATATTCTGTCACTATATGCTTCTTATATTTCAGTTGCTTGGATTGTAGGTGTAGATACATTTATAACTGTTATATTTTCTGGTGTATTTATACTTTTCTGATTATAAAAGGTCACTCTTTGTCCCATGTGATTGTTTTTTAACTAAAGTTTATTTTTATATTATAAGCATAACCATCCCTGCTCTCTTTTGGTTATGATTTGCAGGAACTTTTCTCCCATTCTTTCACTTTCAGTTTCCATGTGTTATTATGTTTAAGATGAGTCTCTTATAGAAAGAATGCATCTTCTTCTTTTAATATTCATTCAGCCACTCTGTTTCTTTTGATGGAAGAGTTTGATATACATTCGAAGTAATTACTAATTTTAAGAAAGAACTTACTACTGCATTTTTTTGACTTTTTTTCCTTTTGCTCTTATTTGGTTCTCCAGCTGCCTTTCTTTGTTCTACATTGATTTTTTTGTGTTGACATATTTCGATTTATCATTTCTTTTTGTGTATCATCTATAGATATTGTCTTTGGGTCTACCATGGAGATTACATAAAACATCTTAAAGATATAACTATTTTGAGCAGAAAAAAATCTTCAATCATACACAAAAAATATTCCTTTTCATGTATCTTCATTCCCATTTTATTTTATTGATACCATAAATTATACCTATATATGTAGTACTTCTAATAACATATTTAGAGTAAGATGTCTTTGCCTTTCAAATTCTATATAGAAATTAAAGATGTTCTATGCACCACTATGGCAATAATACAGTATTCTGTATTTGTCTACATATTTACCTGTAGTGAGCTTTATATTTTCTTTTTTTTTATTATTATAATTTAGGTTTTAGGGTACATGTGCACAATGTGCTGGTTTGTTACATATGGATCCATGTGCCATGTTGATTTCCTGTACCCATTAACTTGTCATTTAGCATTAGGTATATCTCCTAATGCTGTCCCTCCCCCCTCCCCCCACCCCACAACAGTCCCCGGAGTGTGATGTTCCCCTTCCTGTGTCCATGAGTTCTCATTGTTCAATTCCCACCTATGAGTGAGAACATGCGGTGTTTGGTTTTTTGTCCTTGCGATAGTTTACTGAGAATGATGTTTTCCAGTTTCATCCATGTCCCTACAAAGGACACGAACTCATCATTTTTTATGGCTGCATAGTATTCCATGGTGTATATGTGCCACATTTTCTTAATCCAGTCTATCGTTGTTGGACATTTGGGTTGGTTCCAAGTCTTTGCTATTGTGAATAGTGCCGCAATAAACATACGTGTGCATATGTCTTTATAGCAGCATGATTTATAGTCCTTTGGGTATATACCCAGTAACGGGATGGCTGGGTCAAATGGTATTTCTAGCTCTAGATCCCTGAGGAATCGCCACACTGACTTCCACAATGGTTGAACTAGTTTACAGTCCCACCAACAGTGTAAAAGTGTTCCTATTTCTCCACATCCTCTCCAGCACCTGTTGTTTCCTGATTTTTTAATGATGGCCATTCTAACTGGTGTGAGATGGTATCTCACTGTGGTTTTGATTTGCATTTCTCTGATGGCCAGTGATGATGAGCATTTCTTCATGTGTTTTTTGGCTGCATAAATGTCTTCTTTTGAGAAGTGTCTGGAAAACTGGCTAGCCATATGTAGAAAGCTGAAACTGGATCCCTTCCTTACACCTTATACAAAAATTAATTCAAGATGGATTAAAGACTTACATGTTAGACCTAAAACCATTAAAATCCTGCAAGAAAACCTAGGCAATACCATTCAGGACATAGGCGTGGGCAAGGACTTCATGTCTAAAACACCAAAAGCAATGGCAACAAAAGCCACAATTGACAAATGGGATCTAATTAAACTAAAGAGCTTCTGCACAGCAAAAGAAACTACCATCAGAGTAAACAGGCAACCTACAGAATGGGAGAAAATTTTTACAACCTACTCATCTGACAAAGGGCTAATATCCAGAATCTACAATGAACTCAAACAAATTTGCAAGAAAAAAACAAACAACCCCATCAAAAAGTGGGCAAAGGACATGAGCTTTATATTTTCATAAGATTTTATGTTGCTGTCTAGTTCCCCTTTGTTTCAAATTGTAAGACTGCCATTAGCATTTTTTATAATAAAAGTGCAGTGGTGATGAACTCTCTCAGGTTTTACCTAAGAAAGTATTCATTTCCCCCTTTTTTTTCTGAATAACAGTTGTGCTGGATATACTATTTTCAGTAGAAAATTTATTTTTTCTTTCAGCATTTTGAATATTTCATTTCCTCTAGCCTGAAATTATTCTGCTGAGATACCTGCTGATACTTATACAGAAGCTCTCTTTTATGTTATGAGTCACTTTTCTCTTGCTACTTTCAAATCTATTTGTCTTTTGACTTTTGTGAATTTGATTATAATGTTTCTAGGTATGATTGTGTATTTATTCTATTTATAATTAAGAATTTTGAATTTGAATGTACATTTCTTTCTGAATTTTCTGATCATTATTTCTTCAAATAACCATTCTGTTCTTTTTACTTCTGAAATTTTCATAATGGATATATTGGTTGGCTTGATAGTCAAAAATTCTTTAGGCTTTCTTTACTTTATTCTTTTTATTCTCTGATTTAATAATTTTAGATGAATTATCTTCAATTTCACTGATTTCTGCCAATGTGCTTTTGACTCCTTCTAGTAAAGTTTTCAATTCACTTATTGTATTCTTCAACTTCAGAATTTGTTGTTTCTTTTGCATATATTCTATTTCTTTGTCAATGACCTTATTTTGTTTTTAAATTATTTTCCTGATTTTAATTGCTCATCTGTATTCTCTTATAGATTATGGATTTTTTTTAAATGATAAATATTTTGAATTATTTGTCAAGTAATTCAGAGATCTCCATTTTGGGGGGTTTAGTTCTCAGAGACTTATGCTGTTGCTGTTTTTTTTTTTTTTTTTTTTGCTAAGCTGTGTTTCTCTGGTTTGTTTGTTGTTGTTGTTTTGTCTCATTTGCCTTGTACTTTTGGTCGCTTAGACTTATGCATTACAAAAATATATTCTCCTGCAAATTCTTATGGGCTGACTTCATACTTGGTACTATCTTCAACAGACAATCTGGCTAGAGATTCTGGGGACCTATAAAACCTTTTTGTGGGGGTTGTAACTTCTCCAAGCCTGTGCATGTAACCCCAATTACAGGGAGTTGCTGGTTTTCTTTTCAGGAGCGGGTAATCTCTGGTTATTTCTGGTGTTTGCCCGCAGTACTGCAGGTTCTGTGGTGATGCAGCAACAAGTCTTCCTGTACTCTTTTATTCTCAGTGGTCCAAGACATCCAAAGTATTCTGGCTCCTTGTCAGTTCTCTAAGTCAGGCAAGACAGAAACCAATTCTTTAGACAGCCTTTTGGAAAATCAGAACGCCAGACACATATTTGATTCTTTTCTCTCCCTTCTGAGGGAGAAACCCCAAATTGGGCACACCCTCTCAATTGTGCTAAGTTGTACTAGCCTGTTTATAAAAGCACTGCAATATCTTTTTTATTTTTTTGTTTTCTTTTTGAGACGGAGTCTCGCTGTGTTGCCCAGGCTGGAGTGCAGTGGCGTGATCTCAGCTCACTGCAAGCTCCGCCTCCCAGGTTCACACCATTCTCTTGCCTCAGCCTCCCAAGTAGCTGGGACTACAGGCGCCCGCCACCACGCCTGGCTAATTTTTTGTATTTTTAGTAGAGACAGGGTTTCACCGTGTTAGCCAGGATGGTCTTGAACGCACTGCAATTTCTTTGGTGCTGCACTATGCCACCCCCACTCTCCCTTGTTTTCATTGTTCCCAGCCACCCAAACTCTCAAGGCTCCATCAATTTTCTGAGTCAGGTAAGACAGAAAATGATACGAGATCAGCCCTCCAAAAAGCCAGAATACATCTTACGATTTTCTTTTCCCTCCCCTGTGAAGAAGCTGTATGCTGGGCTTCTCTCCTGATAAAATTCAGCCATGCAAGTTTGGGGGTGGGGTAATTGCAAGTAAACCTAAATGTCTCTTTTTACCTATTTCAATGTGGCCGTTTGTAGCTTTGCACTAAATTTTGGGTACTGCAACTTATTAATTGGGTTTCAGTGTTCTCAAAAGGTATTTTGGTCCATATGTTATTTTTATGCTGGTGTCTCTGTAGGGAAATGAGGGCTGGCACTGGCTGTCTAATATCTTATTTACATATACTATTTCAGCAACATTTATACTAATATAGAAATATTTAATATTTTGTGCTTAATTTGTCACCTGATATTCACAAAAAAAGAAAACATACATATAAAAATAAATGAATTCATTCTAAATTTGAACATTTCCTGCTTATAAACACGGTTCTGCAAATATTTCACAGGTGTACTCTGGCTTAGCAGAGGAGAGGTAATTAGGAGTGGAGTTTATTTCCCCCTAAGGTCCCTGCACATCTGCCTATATGCTTAGAAAATGTCACTGTAAAAATAACCAAAAGATACAAATTTTGGATTTCATCTTTAACAGATAATGAGAGGTTTGTGAGATGTCTTGAAGATGCTTTCAAAACTCTAGGAGATTTGGGAATTCATGGTAAGCACCAAAATTGCCTTCTTATATTTGTGACCATGACTTTTCAGTCAAATATTTAGAGTTTCATATTCCTTTTAGATTAGCATATGAAATAGTTACATATCTGGATGCAAAAATGCTGTTAGAAGTTTTGAAACTAGAATTGAATTCACAGTTTTTCACTTTTTATATATAGATGTACATATATATGTATTTTATTAAAATAAGTAGAAAAATTGTATAATTAACACACCAGACCTAACATATTAGATATAAGCATCCTATTAAAAATAGTCCTGAAAAATTGGACATACCTATTGCTAGATTGGAGAATAAGGGGTTAGGGAGTTACATTAGCCTGAGTTTGGCTCCTGATTGTATCTTTTGCTCACTGTGGGACTTTAGTGAACTACTTCCACTCTTCTTAGCCTCAGTTGCTACATAATCAAAACAAGAATTATAACCTTTAACTCACATTATGAGAGTTAAATAAGATAAAATGTTCTTTGTAAGACATCAGTTGGAATGTTCTATAAAGTTTTAGCCACTGAAATGACAAAACATGTTTCATGGATTCATTGTTCAAAACGAAACTAATTGTTCTTATGAAATGTTTCTCAGAGCCTATAGAAAAAAAATGAGAATGATTTTCTATGGTACAAAAAATAAAACTGATTTATTTCTTAAAATCCCAAATATCTTCTGAATGTTATCTAAAAGGTAATCTGAGAATTTTCTTAAAACATTTATATTATCTTATTTTATGAAGATACTGGAACTTTCAAGTTCCAAAGTAGCAGCATATATGCAAATTGGCTTTATTCCCCACCACAGATCATCAAAAACAAATATACAGCACTAATATTATCACCAGTAATATACCAAATCTGAAATATGAGGATGAGACAGTTCCCACAGCTGCAGTGAAGTCTCCAAAGAGATGGTAAAATAATTGGATTTTCATATTTGTGGTATCAAGCCTCTGATCTGCTTGGCATCAAGTGTGCAAGCGTTTTCCCGACTCACAATTTCTACACTGCAAAAAGTAAAACTCTTGTGACAACCAGCTTTCCAACCATCTTGGTTCCCTGGCAGGAAACCTTTTCCTGCCAGGCAGAGAATGTGATTACTGTCCCCAGCCCTAGAAACTTTGCTCTATAAATAGGTAAAAGACACACCAAATCAAATAGGCTTTTCAGCAGCACTGTGCTACAGAAGGTACTTTCCTTAGTTCCCCTGGGCATGAACAATTAGCCAGCCTTCCCACACTACTAGGATATCTCCTTACAGACTTCCACCATTTGAAACAGGCAGTACTCTGATCCATTACTAGAGCCAAGGCAAACCTGGGTGAAACATACATCTAGTGCCAAAAAAGAGACAGAGACCCAGCAGGAAGTAAAAGAAAGAAACTCAACTGGTAAATTGCAAAGACTCTCTAAGCAAACATATCCAAGTAAAAATCAAAATAAACCAGACAAAAAGACCTCCTCAAGTTAACAAAGCAAGGAGCCAGTGACTGACCCTAATAAGATTGTGATATGTGAGCTCTATGATCAAATATTCAAAGTAGCAATTTTAAGGAAACTCAGTGATCTCCAAGATAACACAGAAAAGCAATTCATGCATTTATCAGAGAAATTTAGCAAGGATATTAAAATAATTTTAAAATATCAAGCAGAATTCTTAGAACTCTTAGAAGAATACAATTGCTAAATGACAAGTATATTAAAAGCCTGCAATATCAAAATGAATTAAGAAGAAGAAAGAATCCGTGAGCTCAAAATTAGGATCTCCGAAAGCACAAAGAGGAAAAAAGTGACAAAAGAATAAAAAGGGAAACAGTAGAAAGATTGCCTATAGAATATAGAAAACTACCTCAAAAGGGCCAGAACTAAGGATAATTGACACTCAAGAGGGAATTTAGCAAGAGGAAGGAAAAGAAAGCTTATTCAAATAAATAATAACAAAATCTTTCCAAAACTTGAGGATGATATAAATATCCAGATACAAGAAGATCAGAGAATACTAAACAGATTCATCCTAAATAAAACTACCCCAAGGCAGATCTCTTGGACTAATAATCAAACTCTTCAAAGTCAAGGACAAAGAAAGGATCTCAAAGGTAGCAAGATAAAAGAAGCAAATAATCTGTAAAGGAGCTCCAATTCATGTGGCAACAAACATCTCAATGGAAACCATACAGAGAATGGGATAACATTTTCAAAGTACTGAGAGAGAAAACAAAACAAAACAAAGCAATACCATACAAAAATACTGTATTGAGCAAAGCTAGCCTTCAAATATAAAGGAGGGAGAAAATCTTTCACAGACAAATAGTTGAGAGAATTTACCGCCAGCAGACCCACCTTCCAAGAAATACTAAACTGTGTGCTTCAGTCCGAAAGACAAAAAAAAAAAAAAAAAAAAAAACACTAATGTGCAAAAGGATAACATTTAGAGGTATAAACCCCACAGAAAAAATTAACTAAATAGACCACCTTATAATACTCTGATGCTGTGTTTTGTGAGATGCAATCCACTACTATCTCTAATATGAAGCCTAAAACACAAATATATCAAAAACAAAAATAGAGAAACCTGTTCAGAGATAGACAGTATTAAAATATGTAAATTGAGACAACAAAAATTCAAAATGTTGGGGGGGAATGGTGTTAAAATGTAGTTAGTTTTAAACATTTTTTTCTTTTTTTTATGATATAAGTTGTCATCTCTTTAAAATGATTTATTACATCTATAATAGGTTTTTGTAAACCTCATGGTAGCCACAATGCAGAAACCTGTAATAGGTATGTTAAAAATAAAAGGCAGTGAATTAAAACATACTACAAGAGAAAATCACTTAATGATAAAGACAATAAAAAATAAAAAAGGGAAAAAAAGGAATTTCAAATGAAGTATAAAACAAGCGAAAAATGGCAGTAAGTCTTGTTTATTACCACTAACATCATTGAATGTAAATGAACTTAACTTCCCAGTTAGAAAAAGAAGAGTGGCTGATTGAATAAAGAAACAAGAACCAACTATGCTGTCTACTAGAAATCCATTTCACCTGTGAAGACACACATGGACTGCAAGTGAAGGGATGGAAAGAAAAATATATTCCATTCTAGTGGATACTAAAAAGGTAGGGGTAGCTATGCTTAGATAAAACAGACTAGAAGTCAAAGACTGTAAAAGAGAAAAATGTCACTACATAATGATAAATATTTCAATTCAGCAAGAAGATATATCCAATATAAATACTAATGCAAACAACATTGAAACACATAAGTATATAAAACAAACACTAATTAATCTGAAGGAAGATACAGACTGCAATTTAATAATCACTGAAAACTTCAACACCCCACTTACAGTAATGGACAGATCACTAAAACAGAAAATCAACAAGGAAACATCAGAGTTAAACTACACACTAAATCAAATAGGAATAACTGAAATTTACAGGACATTTCACCCAATGGCAAAAGAATACACATTCTTTTTATCAACACATGGAAAAATTTTCAGAACGGGCTATATCTTAGGCCACAAAACAAATGTCAATAAATTCAAAAAAATAGAAATAATAT
Organism: Nomascus leucogenys; assembly: GCF_006542625.1. Taxonomy (NCBI): domain Eukaryota; kingdom Metazoa; phylum Chordata; class Mammalia; order Primates; family Hylobatidae; genus Nomascus; species Nomascus leucogenys. Next base: position 22,253,553 of record NC_044400.1, read on the forward strand.
TAAGCATTTCCTCTGAACACTGTAATACAAGTAGAAATACATAATAAGAGGAAACTCAAGAACTACACAAACACATCAAAATTAAACAACATGTTCCTGAATGACCAATGGGTCAATGAATAAATGAAGAAGGCAAATTTGAAAATTTCGAAAAAGACAACATACAAAATCTGAGATACAGCAAAAGTAGTACTAGGCATGAGGTTTATAGCAATAAATATTTGCATAAAAAATAGAAAGACTTTAAATAAACAACCTAATGATACCCCTCAAGGAAATAGAAAATCAGGAACAAACCAAATCCAAAATTAGTGGAAAGAAATAAAAAATTAAGATTCGATCAGAAATAAATGAAATCGAGACTAAAAAATACAGAAAACCATATAAATGAAAAGGCTTTTTCTTGAAAAGTAAAATCAGCAAAACTTAAATTAACTATGAAAAAAGAGAAGACCCAAATAGAATCAGAAGTGATAAAGATGACATAAAACTGAAACTACAGAAATTAAAAAAAAATTAGAGACTATTGGGAACAACTTTATGCCAACAAATTGGAAAATTTAGAAGAAATTCATAAATTCTTGGACAAATACAACCTACCAAGATTGAACTATGAAGAAATAAAAAAAACTTCTAAAAACCAATAAAGAGCAACAAAATTGAAGCTATAATAAAATGTCCCCCATCAAAGAGAAGCCCAGGACCTGATGGCTTCAATGCTGAATTCTACCAAACATTTAATAAGAATACCAATTCTACTCAAACTCTTTTTTTTTTTTTTTTTTTTTTAATTGAGACAGAGTCTGGCTCTGTCGCCCAGGCTGGACTGCAGCCGTGTGATGTCGGCTGACTGCAAGCTCCACCTCCCGGGTTCACGCCATTTTCCTGCCTCAGCCTCCCAAATAGCTGGGACTACAGGCGCTTGCCACTGCACCCGGCTTATTTTTTGGTATTTTTAGTAGAGACAGGGTTTCACTGTGTTAGCCAGGGTGGTCTTGATCTCCTGACCTCGTGATCCGCCCGCCTCGGCCTCCCAAAGTGCTAGGATTAGAGGCGTGAACCACCGCGCCCGGCCTCTACTCAAACTCTTAAAAAAAAAAAAAAAAAAATACAGGGAGATACTACTTCCAAATTCATTCTACAAAGCCAGCACTATTTTGATGACTAATACCAAACTAGGACACAACAACAACAAATAAAAATAAATAAATAAACTATAGGCCAATATAACTGATTAACATAGCTATAAAAGTCCTCAACAAAAAATACAAGGAAACTCAATTTAACAACACATTAGAAAGATTATTCACCATGATTAAGTGGGATTCATCCTAGGGATGCAAGGATGTTTCAATAAATCAATAATTGCACTATTATTGATTGCAATGCAATAAACATGATAAAACATTTTAACAGAACCAAGAACAAAACAATATGATCATTTCAAATATATGCCAAAAATAATTTTATAAAATCCAATATCATTTTATGATTTAAAAAAACACTCAACAAACTGGGTATAGAAGGAATGTAGTTCAAAATAATAAAAGCCATATGTGACAAAGCCACAGCCAGTGTCCTGCTGAACAGGGAAAAACTGAAAGCCTTTTCTATAAGATCCGGAACAAGAAAAATTTGCTTTCACCACTTTTATTCAACATAATACTGGAATTCCTCACCAGAGCAGTCATACAACAGAAATAAATAAAGAGCATTGAAATTGGAATGGAAGAAGTCAAATTAAGCTTGTTTGTCTGATATGATCTTATAAGAACTTAAAGAGTCCACCAAAAAACTGTTGGAACTGCTCATTTCAACAAAATTACAGTATACAAAAATCAGTAGCATTTATATACTCCAAAAGCAAACAGTCTGAAAAGAAATCAAGAAAGCATTCCTGATTACAATAGCTACAAATAATATAAATTACCTAGGATTCAATTTAACCAAAGATGTGGGCTGGGCCTTGTTGCTTACACTGGTAATCCCAGCACTTTGAGAGGCAGAGGCAGGCAGATCATGAGGTCAGGAGTTCAAGAGCATTCTGGCCAACATGGTGAAACCCCATTTCTACTAAAAATACAAAAATTGGCTGGACATGGTGGTGCGTGCTTGTAATCTCAGCTACTTTTCTCGAGAGGCTGAGGCAGGAGAATCACTTGAACCAGGACCCGGGAGGCAGAGGTTGCAGTGAGCCAACATCACACCACTGCACTCCAGCCTGGGCTACAGAGCGAGATTCCATCTCAAAAAAAAAAAAAAAAAAAATATGTGAAAGAATTATACTATACAAAACTAATACTATAAGACAATAATGAAATAAATTGAAGAGGCAACAAAAATGGTGGTTTATGCTAATTATTGGGAAAATTAATACTGTTAAAATGAAAATATTATTCAAAGCAATTTACATATTCAATGACATCCCTATCAAAATACCAATGACGTTCTTCGGGGAAATAGAAAAAAAAAAGCCTAAAATTTATGTGGATCCACAAAAGACTTCAAATAGCCAAAACAATCCTGAACGTAAAGGACAAAAGCAGAGGTGTTACAATACCTGATTTCAAAATATCTTACAAAGCTATAGTAACAAAATCAGCATGTTACTGGGATAAAAACAGAAACGTAGAGCACTGGAACATAATAGAGAACCCAGATATAAATCCACAGTTACAGCCAATTCAGTTTTGACAAAGGCACCAAGAACATACAATGGGGAACAAGTCTTTTAAATAAATACTGGTGGGGAAACTTGATAACCATATGCAGAAGAATGAAACTATATCCCTCTTCTCACCATATACAAAAATAAAATCAAAATAGATTAAAGACTTAAATCTAAGGCCTGAAATTATGAAATTAATACAAGAAAGCTAAAGGCAACAAAAGAAATAAAACAGACAAATGAGATTACATCAAAAGAAAAAGTGTCTGCACAGCAAAAGATGTAAAGAAGAGAGACAACCTACAGAATAAAATAACCTATTTGCAAACTCTCCATCAAGGGATTAATAACCAGAATATAAAAGGAGCTCAAACAACTCAATAGCAAAAAACACCAAATAATTTTCTTTAAACATGAGCTAAGTCTAAAAAGACATTTCTCAAAATAAGACATACAAATGGCCAATATGTGTATGAAAAAATGCTCAACATCATTAATCATCAGATGAATCCAAGTCAAAACCACAATAAGATATTATCTCACCGTAGTGAATATGACTTTTATTGAAAAGACCGGGAATGATAAATGCTGGTGAGGATGTGGAGGAAAGGAACTTGTGTACTCTGTCGGTGGGAGTGAAAATTGGTACAGCCACTATAGGAAACATTATTGAAGTGTCTATTTTTTGAGGTATGTTCCTTCTATACCCAGTTTATTGAGGGTTTTTTTATTGTAACCATCATATGATCTAACAATTCTACTACTGGGCATATATCCAAAAAAGGAAATTAATATATCAAAGTGCTGTCTACACTCCCATGTGTTTTGCAGAACTATTCATAAGACAACCTATGGAATCAACTTAAGTGCCCATCAATGGTTAAACGGATAAAGAAAATTGATATATACTACAGAATGATATATAATTCAATATAAAAATAATAAAATCTGTCATTTACAGCAACATGAATAGAACTGAAATTAGGTAAAATAAGCCAAGCAAAGAAAAATATTGCATGTCCTCATTCATAAGTGGGAGCTAAAATGGTGGAGCCCATGAAGGTAGCAGATTTGTAGCTACCAGAGGCCAAAAGAGGTAGGCAAAGATGAAGGGAGTTTGATTAATGGGTACAAATATACAGTTAGAAGATATAAGACCCAGTGTTCAATAGTTCAGTAGGGTGACTATAGTCAGGATTAATCTACTGTATTTTTCCAAATAGCTAGAAGAGACTAATTTAAATGTTCCTAGCATAAAGAGAAATATTTAAGGTGATGAATATCCTGATTAAGCTAATTTGATCATTACACATTATGTGAATGTATCAAATTACCCTCAAAATATGTGCATCTGTTATGCATCAGTTAAAATTTTAAAAATTGCACTTCAGTCTGGGTGAAAGAATGAGACTCCAAAAAATAATACATAATAAAAATTGAAATAAAACCTTTAAAAATATGAAGATGCTGTTAAGAGCAAAATACTATTTGAAGCTATCAAATATTGCTTAAAAATCCTTTCATTCCTAAGTGTCATATTACCTTAGTTATTTTAGACCACTCTTTCTTACACTGGATTTCTCTGTAACCTTTATGACTATCTGAAATATTTTTAGTGTCCATGGATAATCCATATGCTTAATTGCATACTGTTATACTAAAATGGAATATTAATAAAAGCATAATACAATTATTAGGCTATCACCTATATTAATAAGCACTTCTAGGCAATTTCCAATATTGGTATTTACACTTATATTTCAAGTTATATTGATGCATAAAATATTACTTTATCACTGACTAATACAAATAGAGACACATTTAATGTAGACATAATATACTTAAGTTGGTGTAATGCAAAACATGTAAGCGCACTATAAAAATATTTAACTATAGGATCGTAGGGAGAAAAATATTTAACTATAGGATCGTAGGGAGAAAAAAAATTGAACCATAACTTGGTGGCCAATGATTGTTCAGGAATGCCAAACACAACAAAATCTGAGTATCAGCAGTCAGGTTGATGTTCTTGTATGTATTTATAAAATACTTTATTGAGCTCCTTTTAGGCAGAAATTTCAGTACCGTAAGTTATATTGAATTATCCTTTGTGATTTAAAATTTAAGGATTGTACTTGTATTTTTAGTTGTATAAAGGTTATAATGAGAAGTTTACATTTGTATGTTCAAGTAATATAAAAATAATTCAAGGCAATATTTGTTTTATTTCCCTTAAAAGTGTTCTGAACTTATGCAAATCAAATAAACACTGATAGAGTACATGGTGCTTCAAAGGTATGGTTCAGTTTCTGAGTAACCCAGAGCCTGCTCACTCCAGAGACACAGTCTACATGTCAACTCTTCGTAGGCAAGGAATGCATAAAGGTTGATCAAGATAATAAGATTGATGACTCATGAAATACATTTACTGAAGCAATATTCGATGTTGCCGGGCAAATATTATTATTGCCATTTTACTCAGATGGGAATAGAGACTGAGAGGAATTCAGAGTAATGGACGTTACACAGACAGTACAAAATATGGGCTCCAGAGCTGGAATTCAAATCATTGTTTATCTGATTCCAAAGGTTCTCTAATAATAAATGCTCACAAATAAAAAAACAGAAAATAAGTAGTAAAATATTACCCACCATATCTGAAGATTTTTTATTAGAAAGTTCATTGAATAAACATCCAAATTTATTTTCTGAGAGACAACATGGGCTAACATGCATTAATATGAACATATTATTAAAAAGGGGAAATTAAAAGCCATCTATTTTTCCACAAGGAATGATGTGGAAAATGTCTATTCATATTATCATTGCTACTAAAGCAGTTTTTACTACTGAATTTTTGTTTTTACATCAAAATTAATGACTCAGAGAGAATAACGAGCCCTAAAGAAGATGACTTTATTCTATATCTTTATAATACCATTATATTATTGAGGTAACCACCTAGAGAAGTTCATGGTTTTAATATTTGGAATCCATTCTGCTTTCTAACACAGTAAAATGTCTTGTTTCTTAGCCAGCTAAGTTTCTTAGCAAGGCCGAAGATTTGCTTCATTATCTAGCTCCTAATACTCTTCATAGTTTTGTCTCCTAAGGCTTCCCCGGAGTGCCATATAGACTGGCCATGCCCTCCTTGTTACTATTCCCTGAAGACAGCATTCACTTTCACATCCCCACTTCACTGCCTGTGCTGTTTCCTTTGCAGGTAATCCATTCTTCTCTCACTTATTGTTGAAGAGTGGTTACTCTTCCTCCAGGGCTCTGCTCAATTTTAAAGCTTTCTGGAAGCTGATTAGACTAATCCCATACCTGACATACTCGTTAGAATAGCTCACAACTTTTGTCTCAGGCTTCAAATCACACCAAATATTAGGCTCCATAAGCAGTTACTTCAATGTGACTTTTACAATTACTTCTTTTCTAAACACTTATCTATGGCAAGAAATAGGTCTTTATAACCTTTATGGCTCTAGAACCCAGTTGAATAACATTATAGGTCTTAAATAAACCAATATAAATGGATTGATGGAGCTTTTGTGAAATAGCTATAATCAAGTCATCAATAAAGAAGACAAATTATAAATGGCTTGCTTTTAAGACAAGAAATAAATTTTGATTAAAAAATATCAATTTATAGATGGAGCACATTCCAAGGGAACGAAATTGTATCTTAAAAGCAAGAAAGCAGAAGTGATATCCTAAACAAGGAATTGTAATTGGAATTTTGTCTATGTGGTGCTAATTGATATAAAGATTTATACTGCTTTGCTTTTAAAATACTGTCATTATAAAATTAATATATATTAGAAAATGTAAAATTAAGATTAAATCAAATAATTTATACTCACACTACATAGGATGTCTAATGTTAACTTTGTGGTGAATCTCTTTCTATATTCACACACCTGTCAGTGTGCTTTTTAAATACATAATTTATTAACTACTTAATATATTCCATGGCAGACCTTTAGAAATTCAATGGAGGAAACAATTAGACCAGGTCTGTCTTTGTGAAACTAAGTTAATCAAGGCATTAATCAAACAATCTAAAAATATATTTATAATTATAAAATATATTTATAATTATAAATAATGTAATGTGTTATAAGGGAAAAAAATAGTATTATGTGAGTACATATAATGGGCTCATGACTAAGAATTAAGGGAAATTATCATTGGGACAATAATACATAACTTGAAATCTGAATATTAAAATGTTACTATTTAAATAATAAGGTGCTATATTTGACAAAATAAACATCTGGTCATCTCACTAGATGATAAAATCCTCCAGTGGATTTTATCACAATACAAATGAGAGACCACTGGAGGGTACTGTAGATAGAATATGTTGAACAGATATAAAATAGGTCATTTTTTTTGTGTGAAAAATAAGCCACGATACCTTATTTGCAAAGCAACTTACATTCAATTTATATGAAGAAGGGCAAAAAAGTCATGCCTCAGAAGCAAAATGTGTAATATTGGGAAGAGGAAGGAAGGCTCATGTGTTCATTTAGCTTTGTAGCCCCAAAATAGTTATCACTCCTTCCAAAGGATGCTCACGTTACAGTTGGCCAAAACCAGTTTGCAATATTTTAATGAAAGTCTCTTCAAACATAAATCTAAGCTTAAAAATGATTGGTAAATCTTTATAGAATAATTTGCCACTTATATGCCACTTCTTTCTTTATATAAAAAATTTCTATCGGGCATTTCACGTGATGCTTATAGATTTGTATTTGTACTAATTATAGTGGATAATCAGAAAATATAGTTTTTGATTATAGAAATAGTTATTATTTTTTCAGAAACACATTTTTGGGGGAGGAAAGGCTTTTTTTTTTTTTTTTACCTTGGGTCTAACAAGTTTGAAATTCAACATAGCCCTCTGATTCTGATGGAGTAACCAGACAGACAAAAATGTAAAAATCTCTGCAATTTGTATTCTACATTTCAGTGCTTCAGTAGTGTATTAGGTTGTTCTATTTGTATATGGAAACAAATGAACAAAAAATAGTGAATAAGGAGAATAGAGCGATTCTGTGAAATATAAAAATATATATTTATTTTTTTTCAAGAACAATTCTGCAGTGCTTGTCATACGTCTCCAACCAAATTCAGAAAGAGCAGTTTTTCATTACTTATGTGATGGGAATGATTCAGTCAAGCTTAGGACACATAGGATTCAAAATCTAAACACTAATGAATACTCTGGAGTTTGGCATTCTCATTAGAGACATGTCTGTGTATTAAGCCCAACATTCTGAAAGAAGACAGAAATAGTTTTTTTAATCCTGTTTCTGCTACTTGTTCACTGTGTGGATTCAGACAATTACCTAACCTCTCTGATCTGCAAAATGAGAATAACAACATATAATTGACGGGATTATGTTTGGGCATAGATAAGACATTGCAGGTAAAATGCTTGGCATAAAAAGGCTTGGGAGAATTCCATCTTAGGCAATAGAATATAAATCAAAAGACAACACAAGTTTACCAAAGTTAGCATTTATATATAAGTATTATTTCTGTATTTTTATAGCTAAAATGTGTCTGTATGTATACATATAACATATGCATACATATGGACAATAATATCCAAAAACATCTACCAAACAGAAATTCTTATATGGCATAGAGGAACGAATCTTGATGGTCTGACAGGGATAGATGAAATATTTTAATGTTTCTATTTTTAAGCTTAGAAAATTTATGGCTTTGCTAATTGTATACTGCCTTTTATTCCTTCACTTCATTCCTTCCATTCATTTGGATTCTGTCATTTAGCTTCATCTGAATTCCTCACAAGTTAGAATTACCTTTCCCACTTCCATTGATTGACTTACTGAACACCTTTTTGCCCACTGTAATGGACTAATATCAGTGTAGAAAACCTATTTTTATTCTTCAATAATTGTCTGAAGCATTTGTCAATCCATCTCCCCCAATAAAACGTAGAGGTGAGTACAGTTAAGCACTGTTCAAGTAAACTCAACTTTCTTTCTCTTCACATACACAGACATAGCCACCTTACCCCAGCCCGCAAAACACATACACACACTTGGAAAAATAATAGCTATTTGTGAGATGTGAAACTAAATATATTTTTACTTTTCTGTAGTTTTGACAATAAACATGTGTTGGATATTTTAAATAATATCTTTTACTGGTGTAAACTATGAGTCCATATTTTTGTGGGGGCACTCAAAGAGTAGAAATTTAATAAATCAGGGCAGAATGTATAGTAAATACAAATGATTTTTGAGGATTGCAAAGATATTTATGGAAGAAACATGATAGATGCAGGCTTACAAGCACATATGTATTCATAATGGGAATTTGCATCTTCCCTTTCTCTCTCATTACTGTGAAATATTCTCACCTTAAAGTTTATAACTAAAAGACAAGGCCGGGCACAGTGGCTCACGCCTGTAATCCTAGCACTTTGGGAGGCCGAGGTGGGTGGATCACCTGAGGTCAGGAGTTCAAGACCAGCCTGGCCAACATGGCAAAACCCCGTCTCTACTAAAAATACAAAGATTAGTCAAGCATGGTGGCGCACACCTATGATCCCAGCTACTCAGGTGGCTGAGGCAAGAGAATGGGTTGAACTAGGGAGGCAGAGTTTGCAGTGAGCCAAGATAGTGCCACTGCACTCCAGCCTGGGTGACAGAGCAAGACTCCATCTCAAAAATAAGTAAGTAAATAAATAAATAAAAATGAAAGACAGCAGATGGTGAAGGGAAATATAACAAGAATAGGTCACTCAAATTACTGAGTGTCCTTCTTTCAAACTTCTAAGGAAAGATGTGTTCTTGCATTATTTCACAAGATACTTCTCAGAGTAAACTACATAAAATAAAGAAGTTTCTACTGATTCAAAAATATTTTATTCTATTTGTGCCAATCTGAATGTTTTCTATCAATCATTGCTACTTTTGTAAAAATATTGCTTAGGATATAATTGTTATTGATCATTAATATTCAATTACAATTTTTGCTTTTCTACATTATAGATTTTGTATTTGTCTCAATTATATTCTCATTATCATACTTAGAAGTATTAGTATTAATATGTGCTAAAATTTATTATGATTATATTAATATAACAGCTTTTATAATAAACACAGAAAAAATTTTGCTAGCATCTCCTGAAAGTCATTCAGAAAAGTTTATATTTTAAAAATGAAACTATAGTTTCTGATTATAGCAATAGTTTGACTTCAAAATAATTTTAAAATACTGAATACTTTGTCCTGTCTTAGTTTTTAGTATATTTATATCTACCACAATTGATAATTATATAGAAGAAAAAGCCAATTTGCATTTCAACATGGAATATATAAAGAGATAATGCCTTTCCTTATAATTTATTTATCAATAGAGCTAAATCAACAGTGACAGAATACTTTATGATGGAGTGGCAGTTAATACACATACTCTCTCTCTCATAAATTATATATTACTCCTTAATACCTGTAATACCAAACATATCTACTGAAGTGACTGAAATTGTATGAAGAGTCTAAAATTTAACATTTTAACATAACAGAATATTGAGTATCAGAACAACTTGTTTGTATTTGAGCATATTGATGACTTTGTTAATGAAGTTACGTAATTATTTTCTTAACATTTGAGTTGACTATGAAATTTATTTATAGCAAAACTCTTACAAATGCAAAATAAAATACTGTTAAAAACAAACTCCAGTAAAATGTTGTTGCAAAATATCTGTGTCACATAGAGAAACTAGATTAATGCCTTTCAGAATATTAATTTTGTCCCTGTAGATTATTAATATTGGGTTCAAAGACTCCTGAATTTTGAACAAATTTACAGACTGAAGCAAAATAGAAATATAATAGAAGACATTATAGAGACAATGCCTGGATGTTGGTTGAAAATTCAAAGATAAATATTTTGTCATTGAGAAAATAGCAAATCCTAGAGGTCTGCTGATATTTAATTTCTAAATTTATTTTTTACTTATAATTGACACATAATAATTGTACATATTTCTGATATGCAATGTAATGTCTCAATATATGTATAATGTAATGATTAAATCAGGGTAACCATCACATACATCACTTTTAACATTATTTCTTTGTAATGACAACATTCAAAATCTCTTCCAGCTATCTTTAACTACACATTGTTATTTGCTACAGTCATCCTAGTGTGTAAAGAACACTAAAGCATATTCTTACTATCTGCAACTTTGTACCCATTGACCAACTTCTCCCATTCCCCTTCTTCTTTCTCATATCCCCAGTCTCTGGTAACCAATATACTACACTGTACTTCCATGAAATCAACTTTTTTTAGATTTCACATATGAATGAGATCATACGGTATTTGTCTTTTTGTGTCTGACTTATTTCACTTAACATAACGTTCTCCAGGTTCATTCATGTTGCTGCAAAGGACAGGATTTTATTCTGTTTTATGGCTAAATAGTATTCCATTATGTATATAGCCGTATTTTCTTTACCCATTCTTCATGAGATGGGCATTCAGGTTGATTCTGTACCTTGGCTTTTGTGACCAGCTCTGCAATAAACATGGGCACGCACATGTCTTTGCTACTTATTTCTTTTCTTTTGGATAGATACCCAGTTATGGGATTGCTGGATCATATGGTAGTTCTATTTTTAATTTTTTGAAGAAACTACACTGGTTTCCACAATGGTTGTACTAATTTACATTCCCACCAACAGTGTATAAAAGTCCCTTTTCTCCACATCCTCATCAGCATTTGTCACATTTTTGTCTTTTTGATAATAGCTATTCTAATGAGGGTTAGGTGATATCTCATTTTAGTTTTTATTTGCATTTCTCTGATGATTAGTGGTTATGAACATGTTTTCATATACCTGTTGGCTATTTGTATGTCTTCTTTTGAGAAAAGTCAATTTGGGTCCTTGGTCCATTTTTAAATTGGATTTTTTTTGTTATTGTTTGTATGCTATTAAGTTGAGTTCCTTATATCTTCTGGACATTAGCTCCTTGTCAGATGCATAATTTGCAAATACTTTCTCCCATTCTGTAGGTTGTCTCTTCACTTTATTGTTTCTTTGCTGTGCAGAAGCTTTTCTGTTTGACATAATCTCATTTGTCTATTTTTGCTTTGGTTGTCTGTTCTTTGAGTCTTACTCAAAAATTCTTCACCCACTCCAATTTCTGAAGAATTTCCTCTTTTTTTAATCAATTTATACTTTTTAGTCGTACATTTAAGTTGTTAGTCTATTTAAAGTTGATTTTTTTATATAATGAGAGATAGGATCTAGTTTTATTTTTCTGCATGTGGATATCCAGTTTTCCCAATGCCATTTACTACATTAACAGAATCAAGGTAAAAAATTAAATGATTATTTCAATGGATGATGGAAACACATTTGATAATATTTCATATCTCCTTATGATAAAAACTCTCAACAAAGTGGGTATAGAAGGAACATGTCAGCACAATAAATGCTATATATGACAAGCCACAGCTCACTGAATGGGTAAGATTCAGAGAAAAATTTTTCTCTGAGATCTAGTACAGGACAAGGATTCCCAATTTCATTACCTTTATTCAACATAGTAATAGAAGCCTTAACCAGAGTAAACTGGCAAAATAAAGAAAAAGAGTGCATAGAAATCATAAAGGAGGAAGTTGTCCCTGTTTGCCTATGACATGATTGTACATATAGAACAACCTAAAAATTTCAGCCAAAAAAACTATTAGAATTAACAAATTTAGTTAAGTTGCAGGATACAAAACCAACATGTTAAATCAGTAGCATGTCTACACGCCAATAGTGAATTATATAAAAAAGAAATCAAGAAAGCAATTTCATTTATAATAGCTACAACAAATATATAACTAGGAATAAACTTAACTAAGAACATAACAGGTTTCTACAATGAAAACTATAAAATAATAATGAAGGAAATTGAAGAGGACACAAATAAATGAAAAGATATAATCTGTTCACAAATTAGAAAAATTAATATTAAAATGTCTGTATTACTCAAAACAACCTACAGATGCAATGCAATTTCCATCAAAATGCCAATTACATCTTTCAGATATAGAAAAAAATTCTAAAATGTATATGGAAAGGAAAAAGAAAACGGATAGTTAAAAAAAAAATCTTGAGCAATAATAGCAAACCTGGAGGTATCACACTACCTCACTCCAAAATACTTTGAAAGAGCTAAGATGAAAGGGTTAGAATTCAACTATAGCTGTCTGACTACCGAGCCTGAGATTTGTCTATTTTTTTAACATTTTATTGTGGTGAATTTCAAACATATATAATAGTAGACAGAATAGGATAATGAACTCCCATGCATATATCACCTAACTTCAACAGCTACCAACCCATAGCCAATCATGTCTCATTTTTATTCTTTTTCTTATTTCCTGACTTCAGATATTTAAAAGAAAGAAAATAATAGTTTGTATGAATTAGAAATTAGAAAAAAATCATAAACTGTGAATTAAACAGAAAGCAAAAATCCTTCCTTTCAGACCAATATGGTCAGAGGGCTACCATAATTCAAATTATGAAAAATTAAATAAATTTAACTTTGGACTTAGAAACATAAAAACATAGAAAAACATATTTCCTATCGTTTGGATCTCTTGAATGTATTGAATATCTAACAAAATGTGCAAACAAGCATGAACTGAATTTGAAGTGCGGTGGAGTCAAGTTGAATACAATTGCGTTATTTTTCTAACTCAGATTATATGTAATGCAATGTTATATGAAATAATACCTCTTCAATTTCTTGAGCAGGACTGAAATTAAATTTTTTTATGCCTTTATGGTTTTTCTTTTAGTCTCCTCCACTTTCAATTTTTCTGAACACTTCCATGTATCCCTTTTATGTCCCTTTGCCTTTCCTAATAATATTTATTCTCCCTTCTTAATCATGTCAATTAGACCTGCTTTATTAAGCAAAACTCAGTTAAAGTGCTGTCTTACCTTGTCAAGAGGTCCTAAAATCACTATTCCTGTATCATTTATTAAGTATCCTGCTTTTGGTATTTTCCTCTAAATTCTCATAACACTTAATGATTGATACAGTCACACTGCTGAATTGTTGCCAATCTTCTAGGTATAAAAAGACATTGTCATCTTAGTTTGATTACAGTTTTGGCATTTTTTTCTCTTTTGAATTTTGTATATATTTCTGTCCTGATCATCATTATAATAGCACATATTACATAGTAATTTGGCATTTATTTTCTTGTTGGTTTCCAACACTGGACTGTCTACTCCTTGAATACCCAAGCTTATTCATTTGTATCTCTTCTAGGAGCAGGAAGATTTGGAGCAGAAAGATTATGAGTTTCTTTTTGGACATAATATTAAAGAGTTGTCTTAGATATTTAAAAGAAAATATCAAGTAAGCCCCTGAGAGTATGCTTCTGAATCTCAAAGAAGAGATTTAGAGTAGAGGTCCTATGGGAGATAAAAAAATAATCATTGGCTTCAAGGACAGTGAAGGCATTGAGTTCTGAATAGGAGATATTTGGAATGAGACATAGGGCAGAAGCCAGACAGGAGTGGAGTGAGGAGAGTCTTTCAAATGAGGAAGTGGGGATGACAGGCATTAATAACCTTCATAATAGTTTGGCTGTGAAAGAGAGAGAGAATTTTAGAAGACTATGAGGTCCAGGGAAGTTTAGACTTTTTAAAATTTAATATCAGAGAGCATGATGTTTTTATAGTAATTTTAATATGTTTTTTAAAAAATGTTAAATATTAAGAAGAAAGCAAGCATAATTGATATTACCAAGTTTTTAAAAAGATGATAGGGTATAGGAGCCAAATCACATAGAGACATCTATAGATAAGAGAACAACAAGCTTATTTACTTAAGAGGAGAAATGAGAAAGAGGATTATTATGGATCAAAATGAGTTCTGGTAGCAAGAGTTTAAGAGAATGTATGATTAATGGTGTTTGTGTGTGTGTGTGTGTGTGTGTGTGTGTGTGTATAAATACCATGAGTCAAGATGCATATTGAGAGAGAGCTGAAAAGAGAGAGATTAATATATACAGAGAGAAGCCGAGAAAGAAAATACATAGGGTTATTAGAGTGATGTTGTATAGATAAAGTATTGGTGACAGAATAAAAGTGAGCATAGATTTTGAGTTGTAGAATCTTACATTGTATATATCTGTATCCTCTAGTTTCTTGGAAAGTACCTGATAAATAAAAGACACAACAAATGTTGACTACTTTTCTTTTCATTTCTCTATAGATTTTCTTACCATAAGCACTGTTCGCACACTATTGTTTAATGTAACTTTGTTTGAAGAAGTAAGCTCTCCTGTGGGGAGATCTATCTATCTATCTATCTATCTACCTACCTACCTACCCACCCGCCTACATACCTACATACCTACCTATCTACACACACATATACATACATATGTATATACGTATATGCATATACGTATATACATATGTATATGCACATATGTATGTATATGTATATATATGCATATATGTACATATGTATGTGTATGTATATATATGCATATATATACATTGTTTAATAAAATGCCAGATATATATATATCTCTCCCTACAGGAGAGTTTATATGTTTTATATAACATATACACATGCACACATGCTTTATATAACATATACAAATATATTATATGTAACATATACACATTATATATAACACGTGTTTCACTAGAAATGACTCACAGAACCCCACATGACCATATTTCTCCTTTAATTTCAATCACCATCCCAAATCTTTTACTCATTTATTAACATGAGACTCATAGCCCAGACACTTTTTTTTTCTATGAACTATGCAAAAGGGAAAGAGGAGGAATAAAGGAAATAAATTAAGAGGGAAAGTCACATTTGATTAAGATTAGGTATGAAAGCATAGAAAGGACAAAATTGTACGATATAAACACAAAAAGACAAAGAATAGTGATCATTTGTAGAGACAGAAGACAAGAATATTTAGGTAAATAAATACTGATAAAGGTAGCTCATGCTATGATGAAAAAAATAGAGGAAAGAGGGAACAGAACCCACCCACCCCCATCATTATTAATCCAACAGCTGCAACTCATTTCAGACTTTAAGGGTGAAATAGGCAACAATAGATGGAAATGATGTAAAATTATTGTAGAGAAGTAGCTACCTTGTGGTAGGTATTATTCTTGGTATTTTCAGTAAAAGAAAAAAGAGGAAGAATATGATAAAAGTGACTAGAAAGGTTTCCACATTCACAATACCTAAGATCTTTATTTCCTTTTTAGTTAATTTTAACTTCACATTTTAAAATGTAAGTGACATTTAACAGCACATTTTAATATTTATACATAAATTTAATATAACTCGTCCTTTATGTGGTTGCTAAATCTATATTCTTGTTCTTTGTTTAAAAAATGTAGAAAAAAGCATACAAACAATTGTATAATATGCTTTAAACAGATGCAGGCTAGGTCAACATGTTCCATATTTATAGGTCTAGCTACCCTTGATTATGTTGCATTCAGTTTCCTGGAAGAAAGCAAGGTAATTGATTATGTTATTATTTAAATAAAATGTCAGTGAAAATAATAATTTAAAAACCAGTTTCACCGCCCATACAATATTGTACATAAAAAGACAATCCAAGAAGAAATCAATACACTTGAGTAAAAAGACAAATCTGTTTCCAGCAACCACATAAATAGCACCTATTGCAAGCTGCTTGCTATCATTAACTATAGTCCTATATACTTTGTAGTAGCCGAATATGGAAGAAAGTATGCATACATAGGCTTAACTAATGGGAATACTTTTTTTCTCTTTTCTAAGGCAACATGACTTGTATGTTTCTTTCTAGCAGAGCCACATTTTTAAGGCAAATGAGTTTGAACTGAAGTATTGAAAGATCTGTGAACTTTAAGAAGAGGAGAGTAAAATATATTCTAATATAGAGTGGTGGGAAAAATAGCATAAGCATAAACCTTGGGGGAGAAATTACCACTGTTGAATAGGACTATGAGAATGTAAACTTGTCAGTAAACAAAAAATAGGATTAGAAAGCTGTTTGGTTTAGGAGAAGGAAAATAAAAAATATAATAGGAGTGTTTTAAGGAGAGTGATTGTGATAGATTTATGGAGCTAGATATAATTTTCCCATCTGTAAACACAAAGTTGATTGGCTATCATGAGCTAACACCTGTCAAATTCATTGAGCTTGTGCTAAAAGTCTCTACAAAATTTGCTTTAAATTTTAGCAAGCTTAAAGCTTTAGAATGTTAAATAATAAATGATTGAGGTTTTGTTCCTTATTTAAGCCATCAAGCTAATGTACTCTGTTGAAATGGCATAGCGTCCAGTGACATGATGCTGATTTTATCGTATCAAGACAAAAACAAACTATAACATTGTCACATGGCTGAGAATGGCTTGAGAACAATAACCACAACGCTTTAGAAAACAAAGTAGTTTCATGACAAAAGCTAAAATCAGCACATTCTTCCAAGAGAATTGTTTTAAAAATCAACAAGACTATGTGTACACTGGGGAGAAAAAGTTGGGTTACTAAACATGAGGTTTAGTGAATATGTTACAGGAAATGAAATATAGATTATTGTTAAAGTTTAACTTGTAAAGTCTCATGTATTTTAAATCGTGATGACTAAAATCTAAGGAATAAATGTTTGTTACAACTAAACTTATTGAAACGTTCTCATGGGACTTTATGTACACATCTAAGAAAATACACACACATAAATCATATGTTTTTATGCACTAAATATCTCAGTGGAATCAGAAAAACTCAGATTTGCATATATTCCATTCAGGATGCAAAAATATGGACAGAATATTGAAAATTCTCACTTGGTTTTCAGGCTGCTGCGGTAGCAGATAAATGGCTATAAACTTTACAGGAATATTTACAACTAAATGATTCCTAAGGAAATCGCACACTTGTTTAAATGTTTTTTCTTTATTGTAGCTATTTTGTGTTGTATATAAAATATCAACAATTGTGGGTTCTTGGAACAAATTCATAATTTGGGGAATTGAGTGGATTACTGATTTCCAATGGAATCATTTATATAATTATATATACACAAATAACCTTTGGGTATGAGATGAGTTGTTTCCCCTTTTCATATTAATTAGCATGCATATTAACAAGAGAAGGAAATGTCACATATGTCTGATTTGTGTGTATATGTGCTATGATCTTTGGAAACAGGTACTGAGGCTGAGGCAGGAGAATTGCTTGAACCCCAGAGGCAGAGGTTGCAGTGAGCCGAGATTGTACCACTGCACCCCAGCCTGGGTGACAGAGTGGGACTCTGTCTCAAAAATAAATAAATAAATAAATAAATATTATATTGGAACAGGAATTAAAAGAAATTAAAGAATGTGTAAGCAAAAACTCAGTTGTATGTAAGAAAAACCAATTACCCCTGAGGAAGAGGAAGAGCTGACATCCTTTAAAAATTGACTGCCTGTTTTTCTGTGGCTAGTGAGCCTTATCTCTCTCTAGCTGTGCAGCTGCAAGGTCACTAGACAGATGATCTCCAGATATAAAACATGTTGTTCCTTGAAAAGTAAGAAATAATGTAATGCATGTCTTAATTGAATAACTATCTTTGTTTCTCGCTTCTGTAATACGCATCCCCCCTGCACAAATCTCCCCCTGCCCCACAAAATGCTTAAAAGGTAGCTTGACTCTTTGTTCGGGGCTCAGTCCTTTGTATGTTAATCTGACTGTGTCGGTGCACCTAAACAATTAAATAATTCCTCCTCAACCCCTCAGTCTCTCTGATTCCTTAATTATCCCGCTGCAATATAGCTGAGGATCAGATAAGAACATTAATCTTCCTCATCCATTTGATCTGATCAAAATTGTGAGTTGATAATGGACTAAAATTGATGTAGTTTATTGACCCAAGTAGAATATATTCTAATTATATCCTATTTTTTCCATAATTCATGCAGTTTAACAGAAATAGCAATATATGTAATCCTTTGAGGTAAATACCTGCTTTGCTGAGATGATTAATTTGATAACCAGCTTGGAGGAAGCCCTGAGGGGTAAGCTTGCTCCGTTTTTACTCACTCTGCAGCTTCCTAATAACTAGTATTTGGAGTGCCGGATGTGACATGCATAGCCTGAGGAGCTGTGAATAACTGTGGTCAGCATAGGTACAAACAGAGCTGTAGAACCAATGAAGTGGAGAGGATGGAAGAGGGGAAGAGACTGACTTATGAGGAGGAATTTGAGTCCAAATAGAAAATGAATTAGAGATATACATTTAAGATGGATTTGGGTGTATTCTTTGTACATCTCGTGTCAACCCAATATTTTTTCACTTAACCGCTACACTACTTACTAGTGCATCAGAGTTGTTTCTCTTTATTTATAATCTACCAGATTCTGTCTCTATTGATTTTTACTTCATCTTTAAAATTCAATAAAATGAACACTAGAATTCCACATGGACATAGGTTGAGCTAGTTATTCATTGGAGGTTTGCCAAATTTGGATAACACAATTCTATTTTCATATAATTTGTAATGTTTATTGTTTCTACTTTTATCCAAACCTAATTCTGTAATCTCCCCTGTAGCAGGTTTGATAGGTGTCATACAATATTTTTTACCTAATTGTATATGTTTAACTAATTGTAATTACTGTGCTCTCTTCAATCTGTGGACTTGTTCTCCTCAGACTCTAACATTTTTTTGTGAGAAGAAAGAGCTTTATTTTTAAAAAAATGTTCTCTATTCATTATGAGCAATTGTTTTATGTTGTTTATAGGCTAGCAGTTTATTATTTCATTTTTAAAGCATGTTTACTGCATTACATTAGACACTAAAGATACAAATGTAAACAAGTTTTAGCTCCAATTTTGACAACACAGGAGTATAACCAGAAACTATTCGGATTAGTCAAGTCCTTTTGAATTGCATGTGACCAAAATTCTAATCTTGAAGCTCAAGGATCCATTAACTCATATATTCATGAACCTAATATGTTAATCCTACTTAGAGAAAAACAAAGGCAAAAGACAGTCATTCCATGGATTTCAGGTATTAAGGGTTTTATACAGGAATTTTGGGCATGTGTGGACTTCTGGAAGAGCTGAGAGTATTGATGTGAAAGACATCTCCAATGAAGATCAGGGAATTCATGAGTCAGGGCGTGGTCAAAGAAGCAGAATCACTAGAAATGATATGGAATTTAATATCCCTATTAGAGGATTTTGGCCTCACACAATGTGGGAATTGGTTAACAAGTTTATGTCCAACTATTGTTTCTCTGTCAGGTGCTAGCCTGAAGTCAGAAGGGCAGGCAGTCAAGAAGGAAAGGTAAATGCGGAGTGGAAGAAAGCAAGGACAAATTGAAATCGATGAGGACAAACTGTAACCTATGAGAATGAGCTGAAACACATTTGAGCATCTCATGATGTCTAACCTCACCTTCTGTGATATGAACAACCTGAAATCAAAGGTGGTCACCTAAATATGCATCTGTCTTGGGAGTCAGAAAAGCTAAAGAAGGAGATACTGAAGAAGATGGAGGAGGTATAGACTGTGCTGCTGCTTCATGCCCACAAAGTAGAAAGAAGGATCCATCAGAATGCAAGTTTAAACAGTGCCTAAACCAACACTGACGTAGTATCCATTACTGTGGAAGCTGCTTCACTTTCACCTACAAATCTCCCTGAATTTCTCTTCAGGTCAATCTCATCCCAGAAGCAAATAAAAGAGAAAATTCTGTGAAACATAGTTCCAGATTAGCTGACACAGAATCAAGTCATCAGTGGGAAACTGTATAAATGTCACTAAAGACCTCACCTTGAAGCACTGAAGCAGGTCATTCTCAAAAGTCACAACAAAGCTGCTACAATTCTCAGGACTCTCTGAGAAACTCCTATCAAAACTCTGCAGAAGCAAAGTGAGTGGTTCTCAGAAACTCATTGGGAAGCCACTGAATATTCTATCTGCCCCACACATCAAACTATACCTGTGCTAAGAGAGTAATGGCTATTCCTTCTCTTCTACCTTCTAAATTTCTAGAGTGTCTCTTACTGGAACAACTTAAAGCCAGAACCATTATGGGGAGGAGAGTCGGGGAAATAAATTCCTAGCTTGTCTCTTGCAATGATCTTTCAGACGCTAAATTACAAAGTGTCAATCCAGAAAATATAAGTATTCAATGAGTGTTTGTACATAGGAAAGGATATAACATGTCCTTGGAAGATCAGGAAACTGATACCAGAGAAGATGATATTTGAGAAGACTCTTAAGGAAAAATAAAAATATATTCAAGCAGCGAATGCAATGATATGAAGGCTGGCAAAGGAGGGTGGAGAAGGCAGAGCTTAAGCAAAGGCACATGTGGATGGGAACACATGGCATATACCAAGAACTATAGTCATTGAAGATAACTGCAGTCAGGGTACGTGAGGAATGAATGGAGAGGAGACTGGAAAGGCAGGATAAAAGGCTTAAAGGCAATGGGTGTAGTTTATGAGAGAATAATGTGGTTAAATGTGTCCTTTAATCAACCAGTAATAGGCAGCAATGAGGGACTCAGAGTGCAAGACTGGCAACAGAAATTGCAACTAAATACCAATTTCAGAATATTTAAGTGAGAAACGATAGAAAATGACTTAAAACTTGATAATTGGAGTAAAACTATGAAATATGATTGAGAAACAACAAAATGACCAAATTAACAAATGTGATAAGGTGAAGAGGCCTCATAGGGTCATGGCATGGAAAGCTGGGTGTTTAGTCTACCGCGGTAGAGAAGACAGGAGAACTAGACAAATTCAGAGGGAAAGTATGAGTTTGGTTTAAAACACATTACAGTTGGTATTCTGTAAAATGTTTGCATTATGCTGTTTAACGTACAATTTAAATATGAGTGTTCAACTCATTCATGGAAGAAGCCTGGGTGAAAACAGGTATTTGTGAGTTATTGAAACATAGTTCACATTCAGACTTGGATGAATGTTTGTTGAATAAACACACCAAGTCATGAGAAAAACACTTCTTATTAAGTAGTTAAGCACTCAGCACTACGACTCAATTGTGAACTTTTAAAAAAGTGAATAAAAAAGTGTTCCTGCTCACAAAGCAACAAGTAGATATCTATGTGTGTGTGTGTATGTGTGCAATTCAGGTTTTAAATTTAAGGAGAACATTCAGCACTCCACATCTGCGGGCTCTGCATCTATGAGTTCAATAATCATGGATCAAAAATATTTGGAAAAAAATACAAAATAAAAATATAACAAAAATGCAAATTTTAAAAATATAAAAACTTTACACAGCAATTGTGTAAAGTATTATAAGTAATCTAGAGATGATTTAAGCTGTACGAGAGGATGTGTGTGGGTTGGATTCAAACACCTTGTCATTTTATATAAGAGACTTAGGCCTCCTTGGATTTCCGTATCTGTGGGAGGTGCTGACACCAATACCCCATGGATGATGACGGAATAAGAAATCCACTCATAAGCAACTGAATAAGGTAAAACAGTGCAGATATTACATGTTGATGATTTGTTAGACTCTCCATGACAAATCTCATTAGCTTTATGATTTTTTAGCTTCAGGGTCTTTACCTGTGTAGTGCTGTGGGTAAAAGAAATTTAAAAAGCGTATATGGGCCGGGTGCAGTGGCTTACACCTGTAATCCCAGCACTTTGGGAGACTGAGGCTGATGGATCACCTGAGGTCAGGAGTTTGAGACTAGCCGGGCCAACGTGGTGAAATCCCGTCCTTACTAAAAATACAAAAAAATCATCCGGGCCTGGTGGCATGTGCCTGTAATCCCAGCTACTCAGGAGGCTGAGGCAGGAGAATCGCTTGAATTCAGCAGTCAGAGGTTGCAGTGAGCCAAGGTTATGCCACTATACTCCAGCCTGGGCAACGGAGCAAGACTGTATCTCAAAAAAAAAAAAAAAAAAAAAAAAAAAAAAAAAAAAAAAAAAAAAAAAAAGAAAAGTATATATGAAATTATTGTTTGACAAAGAAATGAAATTCTACAAAGAGTAGTTGTAAGAGTAAATGTGGGTAAATGTGGCTATCTATTTATAGTCTAAAATAAACATTTAGAGGTTCAGTCATCTAAATGATTGTAAGTATCCTGCAATAGTTTAGTCCAGACATCCAAATAATTGACTTTATGTTACAGTTTTCATGCAGATTTTAAAGTGAAGACAACACTTAACGACACTAAATAAGCATATATTTTATCCATACTTAATTTGTCCATTATTCCTGGTAATACAATACTTACTATTCAGTGGGGGAAAAAAGCAGTACAGTTTTTATATTATGATGGTAAACAAATGAAAAAAAAGGGCTGCTTTTCAGAATCTTCTGTCTTGAAGCACTGCTTAATTTGTACACACTTCAGCTTTTCCCCAAGGTCTGAACCACTGATGATAAATACCAGGGGAAATAAATACACATGATATACACAAAGATAGAATCATTCATACCCTCTAACTCCTTAAGAGTTATTGAGCGCCATACATTCCTCCTTCATGGTCTACCTTGAGTGTTAAAAAAAAGTTTATTACTTGTAAATTGATAATTATAGTTTTATGTTTTTATGGGGTCAAAGTGATAACTTATGAATACAATGTGGAAATAATTAATTCAAGCTAATTAACATTTCCATCACCTCAAATACTTTTTTGTAGTGAAAACAAATTTTTTTCTTAGCAATTTTGAAATATGTTATTTTCTATATTCACCATGCTGTGCAGTATAGCTAAAGGAAAAAAAAAATCCCTTATTCTTGTTGTCTAATTGAGACTTTGTTTTCTTTTACTATCATCTCCTCATCCCTTCTACTCCCCTGAGCTCAGCCTCTGGTAACCACCATTCTACTGTCTACTTCCTCGAGTTTGATTGATTGTTCTAAATCTCACAAAAATAAGTGAGAACATGAGGTATTTATCTTTCTGTGACTGGCTTATTTCCCTTAGCATAATTTTCCCCAGTCCCATCCATATTGTTGCAAATGACAAAATTCCTTTTTTAAAGGGCTGAATAGTATTCCATTGTGCACTCAATCTTTAAAGAGAAGTTTAGAGATGAATCATGGTCAATATGTTGTTCCCATTGACACACAATTAGATCACTGTACTGTAGAGGAAGAAGGTAGATTTTGCTGGAAGAAATATTGGGATAAACGTTTCTTTCCATCTGGATCTCTGCCTTTCTTTCTTCCTCTCATGTGGCTAGATCAGATCTGGTGGACTGAGGAAAATTACTATGGAGCTCGGTTGAAATGACACATATGTCAAAACTGCCTTAGGACTAGTCACTTAATTATAAAGGTATTCACACTAACTGTCCTCATTTACACAGGCACCAAGCTGTGACAAAGAGGATATTTAGTAATAAATAACCAAGTCATCTTAGTATTTTTTTATTAATTTGCCTCAGAACTGACAAACTTTTTCTGTAAAGGGTCAGATAATATGGGCCGGGCATGGTGGCTTATGCCTGTAATCCCAGCACTTCGGGAGGCTTTGGACTTTTCAAGTTATGAGGTCTCTGAGGAAACTGTTCAATTTGGATGTTACTGTAAAACAGCTATAGATAATTTGTAAAAAAATAAAAATGAGAATATTAAAGAAAATCCACAATACCCTGAGGAATACTGAGAAAGAATATTAAAAAGCAGCAAAGCCAACCTTGTCTTTGATAATGTCCTTAAACTGCTTAGTTAGCCAAACCTAGTACCACCCTGCCTCCTGGTTGTTGTTAAGTAAGGTAATGTTTCCGACTCAAAAAGCCATTTATAGCTGTTTTATTATTGTTGTTACTCGCAGGCTATTTTATCCTAAATTAACTACCTTAAGTCAAATAAATAATAAAATTTCCAACCCTAGAAAATTATAATTCAATACTATAGTAACTTATCTGTGGAAATTCTATTTAATATTAACTGAGTTGTTGATGCCAATTGAGCTAAATCATAAATTTGATCTTCAGAGAATTAGATATAATTGTTCTACTTTATTATTATGGCCTTCCATTTTCTGCAGTTCAGGAAGTCAAAAGAGCACAGTTGAGTATCATTTTCTTCCATAATATGTATTGGTCACTTTCCATATGCAGAAACTGAGCTTGCTACTGGGATTTTATGGCAAGTAAAGCCGACATGGACTCTAATATGGTTTGGCTCCATGTCCCTACCAAAATCTCACCTTGAATTGTAATCTCCATAATCTCCATAATCCCCATGTGTCAAGGGCAGGACCAGGTGGAGGTAATTGAATTATAGGGTAATTGAATTAGTCAGATAATCTGACTAAGCCAACATTTCTATTTTGTATACTTGTATCATGAAAAGATAAATGCATAATTGGTGACATGTTCTTGATTCTCTTCACCATGACAGTACTTTTCATACTCAAGCACTCTAGACTGGGAATCAACAGACATGCCACTAATTATGTATTCACTTTCAATCTAAGTAAGATGAAGATTCCTTATCTGTTCAGTGTTTTACCTAAACTTGTTTACTCAGAGCAATTGATTTGATCCTATAAACACCTCTGGGAGTTAGGTAGACCTGAAATTATTATACCTTTCTGCTAATGATTTAACCATCATTAAATGGCTTCTCCACAGACACCCAATTAAAATGGGGCTGAAACCAGAGCTTCATTTAAATCTCTTCATTCCCCATGCTTTACCCTTTCAATTATGCAGCATTTAAATTAACATTATGTTTTCTTCCAACAGTAACATTTACTGTTTCTATTAAGTGCCTGATAAATTGTCTTAATAGTCATAACCCTACACTATTAACAGGAAATTAAAACTCAAGTGATTTGTTTCTTGTCATTATTCTGAAATGTAAGTCAAGTTTGTATCACTTGATATCCTCGGCAAATGACATTAATGGGTTCCCTTTAACACAGGGACTAGAATCTTTTGTATATCCAAATATAATTTTACAGGGAAAAAAATCTGGGGGAAAACAATACTGTAATTTATTCAAAAGATAGCAGTAGGGTAATTATTAAAGCATCTATTTCATCAAGGATAGAAATTTGAATTGGAGAAATGTACGTGTTTGGGTGTGTGGGGGGAGATTAATTACTAAAAACTATCTTAGTAGGTTTATTTCTGTGTTGTTTTTTTTTTTTTTTGGAAAGTAATTGACATCAAACATTCTCCCATCTGTATAGCAAAACATACTATTACCTCATTTCTTATTTGAATGCAGTAATTGATAAAGATTATTTGCTTCATATTTGTTCATGTTCTCTCATATGGACTTATGAGACACTAATCTCTAGTGGCTTTTCACAGTACTGCCATTCATATTTTGCAGTTTTCTTACAAAATTTGCGTATAATTTACGGTTTTTAAATAATTGTTTTCACAGTGGGTAATGGGGGTAAAATATTAATTACATTTACTAATGAAAACAAACACCACTAACATTCTAATGGGAAGAATTGTAAAGAGACAAATTATTCTTGTCAATTACATCAAGTAATGTGTTTCGTATCATGATTTTTTTCTAGGTAAGACAATTGTAGTATCAACAGGTGAATAAATGCATATTAAAGTCATGATTAATATACATATGTATATATATGTGTGTGTATATATATATATTCAAAAGAGATAAACAGCTACAATTTTTGACTTCATGTTACGTTGCTATTGTCACATTTATTTCTGAAATTTCCTGGAGGGTTTTAAAGAAAACTCTTAAAAACACTTTATTTGGAAATTTATAGATATGCTTCATTTTTTTATTCATTCACTTACTCCATTTTTGAAGCAAAGTTCTAGGTATTAGAGATACTTAACAAAGCAGATTAAATAATTCATGTCGTCTAAGAATTACATCCCAGTAGAAAAAATGAGAACTGATAGATAACTAGTTGACAGTAAAGTCTATGAAGAAAAATAAAACTCAGAATTCAGAGAGAGTTGGAAAAGTTGTTTTCATTTTAAATAAGGTAATGAGGTAATGTTCACAGAGAAAGTGAGTTTTTAAAATTTTATTATTGTTATATTTTAAGTTTTAGGGTACATGTGCACAATGTGCAGGTTTGTTACGTATGTATACACGTGCCATGTTGGTGTGCTGCATGCGTTAACTCGTCATTTAGCATTAGGTATATTTTAAATGAAGGCCTGAATAACATGAGAGTGTAGGCCCTGCAGCTGGTTATCTGAGCGAACAACACTGCAGGAAAGAAAACAGAAAGTGCAAAGCAGAGGTGTGCTATTTTGGGGAGACAGCAAAAGCCATGTGGAGGAAGCTGAAGAGCAGAGCAGATGGGGATGAGACTCAAGAGTGGGAGCGGAATTGTTTAGCGCTTCGTTTGAAAGTTAACATTGTGGAGAGAATACAAAAAAAATACCACAGATTATTTCAAACTATACAAGTCAGGTATTACGGGGCTACACCCACCAGACTTGCCATATCTGTGAATCCTTGAGAAAACTTTGAGCTGTGCCTCAAAAGTATTTAAACCAAAGAGCTGTGTCTCTGAAGTATTTAAAGTATTATGACATTTAGAGCTCACAGCTACATGGCGAAGCAGTGACACTTGAAAGATGCTCCTCCTCTACCCCTCAACTTCTAGAAACAACTGCTAGGTCAGCAGTGGCATAATGTGCCCAAGGTGGTGGCTTTCCCACACCAGTGCCACCGTGAAGGGGCTCTCTGCTGGACGGATTAAAATATCCCATTTCTTGCTAAACAATCTTGGATTTAGTAAAACTTTAGGGCCCTTTAACATAGGGAGTTAGAATAAAAAAAATAAAATTTTTCCAACAGGATTGAGATGGAGCATGAGATTTGAAACCACATTGTAAAGGAATAGAACATATTAATTACATATAATCATTTGTGTTTGTATTTATGCATCTATATCTTTTCTATCTATAAACCTGAAACTCTGGGAGGCACAAAACAAGGGAACAATAACTTTTGCTTCTGTATTTCCATACAGCACAATCCCAGGCATGGAATAAATATTCACTGTGCTGTGCTAAAATGATAAATAAGGATATCTAGTTATAGATGTATATTCATGCCAATGTTGCCTAATGGCACAAAAATTTTAAGTGACTATGGGGTTCAGGGTTCTTGGAAATAACATTTTTGCTGTTACAGCTGCACAATTTAATTACTTTACAGCCATTCTTTGTCCCTCCCTGCAATTTTTCATTTAGTAATGTTAATTTCATCTTGTGCCTTCATACCAGTCTTCAGGGCTAAGAGGGTCAATGCATATGTACCTGTGCAGTTCAAGGTATGGTCCATGGACCAATAGTATCTGCATTGCCTGGGAGTTTGTCAGGAATGAAATTGTCACCTCGAATTTTAGACCTAATGAGTCACACTCATCAATCTGAGAACTGCTTGTGTATACTGACTTCTTAGCTAGGACTATCATACTCTTTTGCTTTTTTATTCTGGCTTTCCTATATTCATGCCCTGCTTTGAATCATGTGTCTCTCATAAATCTCATGTGATTATTCTTCTCAACTTTTTATATAGGTTGCATATACTTCTTCAATGTTAGCTGCTTCAGCAAGTTATTTTATCTATTTTTAACTCATAGAAATGATAAAGAAGGGGGAAATGCACACAGGTCCTTGTAAAGGGTAATGTTATTAAGTGTGCGCAAAATACAACATTACAAGAAGATCGCTTCCTATGGTGAGTACGGAGAGCTGCAAATGGTTTTGGTGATGCTCATTTTCAATGAAGAGTAAAGAAGGTAACCAAATTTGGGAATGTGCTATTTCTTTCATGGAGAACCCTGTGTAAATTTTCCCAATATTTTTCTGTTTTGTCCTTGCTCAAAATGAAGAAGCACTGGAAAAGATAAGTCAACATAAAAAGTATATGATTTTACAGGGTCCTCACAGTTTAAAATAAAGTTAAACAATGCTGCTGCGCTCTCAGTCCTCTTACTGCCATGCCCCCCACCAAATACAATTCATTAGTCTGCAAAGAAATCTTAGGCAATTAGACCTATTAATGTACCAATGGCCCACAGTGCCTTCTTTCACAAAACACACTGGACAAGTATTATGGTTTTTAAGAGAGAAAGAAAAATTGTGACTATATATCCATGGTCGGAATAATTCTGAGCTATGTATCCATGTTTAATCTGACTCTGGTAGTTTGGAATATTCCATTACATCACTTTCTTTTGTGCTCATGGCTTAATAAGTTTAGGATCATAAACATGAAACTGACAGACATTTGTAAATGGAGATGAATTTATCAGTCTTCTCATTGCAAATTATTCATATGCAGTCAGAGTTTAATAACACAAGGTAAGTAATCAAATGATATATTGACACTATGTACACTTAAATGGATAAAAAGACACTAGAGTTCTAAGGGAGAAATTGCATGAGAAGCCAGTACCTTGCGGTAGAAAGAAAACTCAATTAGAGATCAGGAAATCCAAGTCTTCTCCAAGGTTTGCTAATATGTGAGTATGGAATAATAATTTCAAATATTACATTTTCTTTTCTATTGTAATAATTTATTTACATATACATATTTATTTTTTGTAATACTTTACATATAAGGATACTCTTGAATATACGGTTCCAATTTTATAGTCTTACCTATAATATCTGATTTTATGGTGTTTTGTAATTTTACCACAGGATACCTAGTGGTGTAATAAATTACAACTATATTTCAGCAAATATGATAAAACATATTTATACAGACACATTGTTAATATGACATTATCATCATCCTTTGAGGCACTACACTTTTCTTCAATGTATTCACACCCATGCTACCTTTGTGTGGGCCTCCTAATTTTATTTATTATCTTTCTTCTTCTCTACAACCACTATCCTGGAAAATAATTATCTTAAAGATGCCACTCCTTTAGCCAACAGTGATAAATATATCAGTATTTGCGTAGGACAGTGAGTAATAACTCATGACAGGCTTTGTCTGAAATTTTGGGTTTTAAGAACCAAACATTAAGACATGGAGCTCTGATAGCATTACCCCATTACTCTTAATAACATCTCATCTAGTAGACAGACTAATGTGATTTTCATTGCTTTTAATTTGAAGTCCATCAGATTACATGCATCAATAAAAAGACCTGGCATCAGAGTCTGCACAAGGCTTGGGAGAAACAGAATCTCCTTAATGAAATCCCACGAAAGGCTTATCAGTTACTAACACCAGGTAAAATGCTAAGTAACACGCAGTCAGAAAATCAGTATCTATTCATGTAGACTTTTTTCTCCTGCAATCGAAAGATAACATTAACATCCCGACATATTAAAACACTTTGTGCTGCTTTTGGTATGGAACTACATAATTAAAACATTTCAATCTCTGAATATTTGCAGGATCATGTGGCATGAAGCCACATGAAGTCAGAATACTCATTTGGAAGTATATAGCACAGACCTTTGGAAATCGTTTCTTTCACTTGCTGTTTGTTTCACTCCCGTTTCTCCCTCCCTGTCCTTTGATTCCATGCCGGGGTATTTTTGGAAACTTTATGCTTTTGTATGGCTTCTGCCACTGCCAAACTCAGGCAGAAAAAGAGATTGCCTATCAAGAATTATTTTCTTGGTTCGGACCTGAAATTAAGACACTTGGATTTGTTAGGCATAGCACCCCAGGAAGGCCTTTATTAAAAATAGAATATACTGTTTTAGAAGAGGAGCCCTATTGAGTTATGCCCACGGTCACTTTATCATGAATTTTGGTTATTAGCTCAGCAAGTATCTTTTCAAGGTCTTAAGCCCATGGATTCTAGCACTGTGTGACTGCATAATGACTTGGTCAAGGGCAAACACATCCCCTATAGATTCTAGAATGGTCATATTGACAACTTAGAATCCTGGAAATTCTGTTTCCCTGTTAGCCTTTCTTATAACCTGCATTACTAACAGTAGTCCTACTCTTTTATGTTCTCTAGACAAAATGGTTTCCAACCTCCAAAAAATTAAACTCTGTATCAACTGTTGTATCCTGAAGTTACTTACCTGGCTAATTTACTATCTCAGAAGATGACTGAAATGTGTGTGTGTGCACTTGAACACACAAGCAGAGCAGAAATTCTTCAGCTAATTAATAGAAAATTAAACATTTTTGACTGTATAATGTGTATACTCCTTTTTCTTTAATCTATCTCATATTGAGAAGAAAAAAAAATCTATATTGACTGTTGAATACATTGCTCTAAAAACCCTGAAAAACTATAAAAAGATGTTCTTATTGACATAGAGCTCGTGGTGAATTCTTGACTGTCCTTAATTCACAGAAGATGCAGGGTGGGCTTTGCACGTGAACAGACAGTGTTAGAGGGAGGTGGGTGCAATTAATTATCCTTGCTGGAACTGGAAGTTGAGGAGGGATAGAGAACTAACATCATTATGTCTGTAGAAATCACGTAGCGAATTGTATTTTCTGCTCTGTTACTCCGGGCTAGAATTTCACTTTCCATTCTTGCCATGTTAAAATCAGTGTTTTCAATAACTGATACTATTATTCCAATGTATATAGGCTCTACCAGTCTATAGCCAGCTATTTTGTCTCTACTGATTCCATAATCATTTTCTGTTCTCCAGAATCCACCCTAGGCCTACACATTAGAAATACCCTAATCATGCTCTCCCCATCCAGAGTACACACTTGCTTCTTTGAGATTACGGTATAAAAAATACTATTTCCTCATTGTCTCAGTCAAATAAACTTCTCAATAACATGATTTCCAAGAATGTAACACCTCTCTCCATAAACTGAAACTTGCACACTGTTATAAATAACTGTTTAGTAATTTTTTTATAATTTATCAATTCTTAGAGATAATCTTTCTTTATATTTATATAACTAAACTTATTAAAATATTTCCAAACCATTAAAACATGTGACCCAAGTAGTATATTGTTTCTTCTTTTAGAGTAAT
The DNA here is from genome assembly GCF_006542625.1 of Nomascus leucogenys. Classification (NCBI taxonomy): domain Eukaryota; kingdom Metazoa; phylum Chordata; class Mammalia; order Primates; family Hylobatidae; genus Nomascus; species Nomascus leucogenys. The sequence continues at coordinate 22,285,215 of NC_044400.1, forward strand.
AAACATCAACGGCCACAACAATAAAAAAACTAGCAAACCATTGAAAAATATTTTCTATATGTCAATATTGGAGTCTGTTCTCCAAACACCCCATTAAAATTAATCTGTTGACTGAAGTTGGTTGATATACGATTAAGAAAAAAATAATTAAAGGGATTGTTTGGGTTTGCTGTGCTCTGATGGAGTATGTTGTGTGGAGCATTGGTTGGTGCAGGTATGCAAGTGTTTTCTGACACAAATAAAGTTATTACAAATAAACCAAGGTAACCCTAACTACAGGAAGGGGAATGCCTACTAATCCAGGAGTCATGATTCCATCTTAGCGGCTATGTTTCACTGAAGTAAATACTAGGCTGAGTTACAGAAACTGAAGCTAATAAATATTAAATTACTTACCGAAGATGGGACAGCTGCTGCTCCAAAATAGAACTCATACCTAGGTTAGTCTGAACCACAGTGGTGACTTGACTTTACTGGAGATAAAGTACAGTAAATTTCATTTATTTTTTATTATACTTTAAGTTCTAGGGTACATGTGCACAATGTACAGGCTTGTTACATATGTGTACATGTGCCATGTTGGTGTGCTGCACCCACCAACTTGTCACCTACACCAGGCATTTCTCTGAATGCTATCCCTCCCCACTCTCCCAACCCCAAAACAGGCCCCGGTGTGTGATGCTCCCTGCCCTGTGTCCAAGTGTTGTCCCTGTTCTACTCCCACCCATGAGTGAGAAAATGCTGTGCTTGGCCCACTGTCCCTGCGATAGTTTGCTCAGAATGATGATTTCTAGCTTTATCCATGTCCCTAAAAAGGACATGAACTCATCCTTTTTCATGGCTGCATAGTATTCCATGGTGTATATGTGCCACATTTTCTTAATCTAGTCTATCATTGATGGACATTTGGGTTGGTTCCAAGTCTTTGCTGTTGTGAATAGTGCCACAACAAACATACATGTGCATGTGTCTTTATAGTAGCATGATTTATAATCCTTTGGGTATATACCCAGTAATGGGATGGCTGGGTCAAATCGTATTTCTAGTTCTAGATCCTTGAGGAATTGTCACACTGTCTTCCACAATGGTTGAACTAGTTTACAGTCCCACCAACAGTGTAAAAGTGTCCCTATTTCTCCACATCCTCTCCAGCACCTGTTGTTTCCTGACTTTTTAATGATCACCATTCTAACTGGTGTGAGATGGTATCTCATTGTGGTTTTGATTTGCATTTCTCTGATGGCTAGTGATGATGAGCATTTTTTCATGTGACTGGTGGCTAGATAAATGTCTTCTTTTGAGAAGTGTCTGTTCATATCCTTTGCCCACTTATTGATGGGGTTGTTTGATTTTTTCTTGTAAAGTTGTTTGAGTTCTTTGTAGATTCTGGATATTAGCCCTTTGTCAGATAGGTAGATTGCAAAGATTCTCTCCCATTCTGTAGGTTGCCTGTTCACTCTGATGGTAGTTTCTTTTGCTGTGCAGAAGCTCTTTAATTAGATCCCATTTGGCATTTGTTGCCATTGCTTTTGGTGTTTTAGTCATGAAGTCCTTGCCCATGCCTATGGCCTGAAAAGTATTGCCTAGGTTTTCTTCTATGGTTTTATGGTTTTAGGTCTAACATTTAAGTCTTTAATCCATCTTGAATTAATTTTTGTATAAGGTGTAAGGAAGGGATTCAGTTTCAGCTTTCTACATATGGCTAGCCAGTTTTCCCAGAACCATTTATTAAATAGGGTATCCTTTCCCCATTTCTTGGTCAGGTTTGTGAAAGATCAGATGGTTGTAGATGTGTGGTGTTTTTTCTGAGGGCTCTGTTCTGTTCTATTGGTCTATATCTCTGTTTTGCTACAAGTACCATGTTATTTTGCTTATCCTAGCCTTGTAGTATAGTTTGAAGTCAGGTAGCATGATGCCTCCAGCTTTGTTCTTTTTGTTTAGGATTATCTTGGCAATGGAACCAAAAAAGTGTGTAGTTGTTTTACACACTTTATAATAGAATCATCATGATACTGTCCTTTTAAAGGGCACATATTTATATCCTCCTTTATGAGTGAAGAAATTGTAGTTCAGAGGTTAACTTTCTAATACAAGGTCACATGATGCTTTGCTGACCCAGGATTTGAACCTAGCAAAAGGTATGAGTAACTATGAGAGATTTATGCTCTATACTGAGACTCCTAAAATGTTAGAAATCTAACATTTAGATGTACATTAAAGACCTTCTACTTCATGATAGTATCACAGGTATTACTCAGCTAAAAAGGTCTTTTTCCATATAAAACTGAAAAGATTCTTTAAATCCATTTAGCTTCTTCAATTTCTTATTGCACCCCATCTTTCTTGGTGGATTGTTTCTACCCTTATCCTTTATAAATCATGCCATCAATTGCAAGATTTCAGATTCACGTAATATACTCTGCCTAGTAGAAAACCCCTGTAAAAAGCTTATAGACATATCAAATACTATATGCACAAAGCAGAGTCCACTATTGTTACCTTTATCCTAGTTCTAGTAGCACTACCTTAAACTGGTTTTAATCCTTGTATTTTCTATCTTGGTTTATGTGCCAAAATCCACCTTGCCTCTCAAGTCAAAAAATGGACAGTAAATGTGGCCCACGCCCTCTCTCCCATTTTTCACATTCTACCCCTGTAGATTCTGTCTCAATTTCTCTCCTGTTTTCCCATAAGATGGTTTACACTAGGCTTCCTTTATTTCTTGTCTAGCTGAAGGAAGAACCCAGTGATTTTCTCCAAATCTGGGATGATTTTCTCCACATTTGGGTGGGCTTTACCTATGGCTGCAGAGCTGGCTGGATCATTTACCTATCACAGAAGCTTAATATTCAACAAAGCCGCTTACATCTGATGAAGTTAATATTCAATAAAGCCGCTTACATTTGATGAAGCCGTATAATGGCCCTGAACACAATCTGGTCTGAATCCAAGCAGGTCTATCACAGTTTTCCCTTCTTCCCCTCTTGGAATTACTTTAATGTCTTAACAAATAATCTCTTCATGGAATGTGGAACTAATGCCAAAATGCCAAGAAATATTTTAGATTTTTTTACCCAGAAAGCCTAACCCAATGCTGTGTACATCTAGTACAACATTCTACACATACAACTACTTATGCTTCTTTATATAATGTCTAAATTTTAATTGATGGAGTGGTTTGTGCCATTTCTACTCATGTTGAGGTAGAATAAAAGAAATGTTATGGGTTACTTTTAGTTGATGTCAATTCCCTTGCACCTTAAACACAATAATGTCATGGTTATGTTGAAAAGGTGTTTTTCGGTGCCATACAGCTAGATAATGCACATCAAATCCAATATCCTATTTGTCAGACAGCCAAAGTTAAAGGAAACATAAGTGGGTGATTTTTAGATTACTGACCAGCTTAGTAACCACCCCCCGAAAAAACACCACAGACTCAGAAATTAAATTTCAAAAGATATATAAACTATTCAAAGTCATTAAAAGTATATATGAAAAAGTTATTAACAAAATATACTGAATGCTTTCTTAAAATTTTTCATATAAATGTTCCTCCTAAAAGTTTCCATCTTCATATAATGGCTCATATAATCTTTCCTTTCTTGTGCCCCAAATTCTCTTCCTCTCCACTCTTCTGTTATTTATCAAAATCACTCATAAGCAGCCAACATCTATTCCCTTAATATATATTCTCACATGGAACAACTTGGCTAACTTTCATCCTCTGCTTTTCTTCCTTCCTTGCATCACAAACAAAGCTGGAGAGTTTGCTCAATGATCAAAAAATTCTTCCTTTTTAAAAGATGAAGATAAAGGTATAGTCAGCAAATGTTTATAATCTATTTAAGGTTTTGTTTAGCTCATTCAGAAACAGATTATATATAATATGCTACATGATTTTATGTGTAATGTGTAAACTCATTTACACACTTACACACTTACACACACACTCACACATATATATATATATATATACACACATTTTTTTTTCCTTTTTTGGTAGAAGAAGAAGCCCAATACTTTTCAATGCAACTGGCAAACAGAATCCTCAATGAAAAATAGAGAATTTTAAAAATGATCCTACACAGACTATTTTTGTTTTGGAAGGCCACCCCAGAGGACAATGTCCAAATTTTGGGTTGAAAGGGAAATGGAAAAATCATTTTTTCTCAACGGCATTTTCAATGCAGACTTTTGACAATGTCTGGCAAACTGAATAATTTTTAATTAAAGGAATGCCTTGAACTCTCTTTTTATCCCATTTTCCACACACTTTTATTCAGACAGAAACACAGCTATGTGTATCTGGCTCATTTATTGTGCTTATTTTAGAAAACAAGATAAAACATATATATCAATCTACCCTATTATAGATTTGACAAGGGCCTGCAGTGTATTTTCTTGGAAAAAATGATTTTAGTATGGTCTTTGCTTATTAAATTCTGACAAGCATAAGTAACACTCCCTTTTTCTGAGTGTGAAGAAAGAGGGACCTGTTCTAAGCTGGTAATGAATTGCTTTATCAATTAAATAATCACATATATGATATTTCCTGATCTCCCTAATATTCCCTTCTCAAAGAGATAATATAGTATAGAGGAAAAAGGAAAGTAAGTCAACTGAACTCGTTTTGTATCTTAGACTTGTAATTATGTGATTCTGAGTTATTTATTTACAATATTTGTACCTCCACTTGTACATCTAAATGGAGATATTAATTTTCAGATTTGTTATTAACATTACATATGCTGTTCATGGAAATGTGTATTATGTAGCATAAACAGTATCTATCTACATAATCAATATACTATTTCTTTAAATGAAGACTATTTGTAGTTGAATAAAGTGAAAAATTTTTCAAAATGAGTGTAGAGATAAGCTATCTAACAGCTTTTTTTTTAGTTAAAGAAGGGGAGAAATTATCAAGAAATTACTCAATGACTTCCAGAATTCAATTATTTGCAATATTTTCTAACCTCCAAACCTGAGGTGTCCCATCCACAAAGTAGGCTAACATTTCTCCATTTCAATTCACTATTTCAGCATTATGCTCCTGTAATCCATGTATTCACTTAAAATGAACAATAAAATAGCCAACAAAATGTTATGTTTCTACAGGAGACAGCCTATTTATTAACAAGACAATCAAGTATCCAAACCCTCTTTCTAGCACCATGTGATTTTTACTTATTGTCTTCTCACTGCAGCCAGTAAGAACTGAAAAGGAAGCATGATTGCTCACAGAAACAGTATGTCAATAAGGATATCTCTCGCTACTTCTGCAGGGTTTCAGGAACTGTGTGATATTGACCAGAGTAATTATAGATTTGCCATTACCCTTCCAAATGTGAAATGGATGCAAAAGGCCCAATCAGTCAAAGGGTCAATGAGCAGTCATTTCTACCTAGATAGAGGTCATTTGAATGGTTTATTCTTGGATATCACTCTCATTCCGTCAATTCAGTTTAAGAAAATGAAACCAGATGATTATGAGGTGCCCAGCAATGTGCAACATACAGGGGATATAAAAATAAACAACGTATCAGTCATGGATGGAAAGACTCCCCAGGTTAATAGAGATATCATGATAGGTGTTGTGAGATGCAGTTCAAGGAAAAGTAGTGGCATAAAAAAAGCAGAAGCAATTAACATGCAGGATATTTTGGGGGTCCATAAGTGAAACGCTACCTTACAATGAGACTCTGATCTATTAGTAATTAAAACCTTTTAGGTGGGGTTACATACAGCCTGACTTTCTTTGTATTGGATTTTTTTCTAATATAAATCTTGTTGCATTGGAACCCAATCTATTTTGAATCAGAGACAATAAAGAAGTGACTTTAAAAATTAGTTTAAGTAGTTAAAAAAAGGGCAAATTCAAGAAATGGGTAAGACATTCTCTGCTTATTTTGCCACTAAGCTGAAAAAAAGTCACATATTTTAATGTAAACAAAATGTGTGACATTGTTCGTGGACAAAATCCGTATTTTACTCATCTTATTTGTGCTATTAAACTGTCAGAATGATAAAATTCTGAACACATACAAATTTAATTTTGGCAAAGGCCCATGGCTATGATATATTAATTGCTTTTTGCTAACATGCTGAAGTTGATGGGCACATTTTAATTTGCTCTCCAGAATGGTTGATGAGAGCTTTCATTGTCTATGTATATAATATAGAATTCTATAAAAATATCTTTATTATTATAACACTATATCTTTCAGTTGAAGTAAAAGACTATTGTGTTGGCAATTCCTCAGAGGGAATGTAATTAAACATTTTTTATTTTTGAGTTTCATATGATATCATAATTTTCTACATTCAGAGAATCCTATTTTATTTCCGGGAGCAGCCCTTCTTCCCTGTCTAGTTCTTATTAGACTATACCATGAACCTTCTTGTAATAAAGGCACACTTTCTTGAGAGCAGTACAACCCTAAATGTATAAAAATGTTATAATTAGAATTACATTCATATGCAAGTTTCTGAGATGCTCTCCTGGGTCCATTTTCATTTTAATCAGGCTTTGTTATTTCCCCTAATTCCTCACATGAATATTTCTATTTCTTTTGATATTAAGGTATGGATGTGGTCACATTTCTGTAAATTCTGAGTGCCAATCCTATCTTTTTAACTATTATAACATATTTTTATGCTCTCCTTATCTTGCTTTGTTCTCTGAGCACCTCTTCTAAACCATCCATTGAAATTCCAAACCCAGTCTCTTTCATTTGCCCTGGATTTTGGATCATTGCCCTCAGTTTCAAATTTAAGACTGATAGATGCTACTTCAGCCTGTAATAGAGCCATAGATGATCAGCAATTAACACATATCATGAATGAGGAATAAATCTCTATTGTGGTAAATCATTGAGATTTTTGAGTCTGTTTGTTACTATAGCACAATCTAGTAAAAGGTGAAAAATTTGAACAATCAATACCCCAGTAATACCTTTAGCTGTAGATATTTTTCTATGCCAAGAAGGAGCATTCATAAGCCAAGTAATTTATCTCTTTCCTTGTTCCATATGGATTGGATGAATAAGTGGATTCAGAGCTGTTCTTAGCACTATGCCTATAGTCATCTGAACTGGTTTCAGTTATCTTTAAATACAAAAGGGAAATAAGAGGCTCACTTCTTCTGTCGTTGATCCAAGGCAATGTTTTTTAGGTTGGCAATAGCAAATTGCAAACTAGGCCAACTATTAATGACAACAAATTCTGAGTCCCTTCTGCTGGTGTTCCTTGATTATATTGCTCCCATAAAACCCCTACAGAGCATGAGTCATTGGCAGGGAAGACTCTGAGAACTTCTGGATTCCCTAGCCTTCCTACAATTAAATATCATCAGCAGAGCATTCTTCACATCTTATATCTGTCTGGTGTGAAGTTTTAATCTTTGTCATTTCTATAATAATTATTAAAACTTAAGACATTATTTAGGAACATGTTTTTATGTGTAGCTTATTTTTTCTATAAATTCCTTTTTATGTTTTTGTAAAAATTTTAATATAACAGCCTATCTCAACTAGATTAATGGAAATATAAGTACCAGATATTTTATTGTCATTTAATGCATAAGTCAGCATTTTAAATACAGCAATATTCTGCTTGAACATGTAGGAAAAATGGGAAAGATAATCAGTAGACTTTTGTAAAACTCAAAGGTTCCAAGTCAATTTAAGTAGCTGTACTTTCCTACTGAACATTGTTCTTTTACAAATTGAATTTTTCACTTATAATTCTTAAAAACAAAAAAAGCAACAAATCCTGGCTCAAATAGCTTGACTGGTAAGTCACTTTAAACACCTAAATAAGAATTGATAACAATTCTACACAAATTCTTCCAGAAAATTACAGAGAAATAAATACTTAATTTATTCTCTGAAGCCAACAGTACTCTGTCACCAAAGCCAGAAAAAATAAATTGCATGAAAAAATACAGACCAATATCTTACTGTGACTATGTGCTTTCATTTCTTGTGGGTAACTACCAGAAGTTATATCTTTTGTTAAGTACATACATTTAACTTTATATTATGAAATGATTCTCTGTATCCCTGGTAATCCTCTTTAATCTCAAGTCTACCTTATCAAATATTACTATAGCTACTCTTTTGGTTAGAGTTAAGATGACATATATTTTCTCATGTTTTTATTTTTCACCTATCTATATTTAACTGGGCTTTTTATAGGCAACATGTGCTTTGATCCCTTTTTTTAATTGAATCTCTCTGTATGTCATCAATTTCACAATACATTTTTCTATTTTTGCTTTAAAAGTCATTTTGCTTTAAAGCATGTTAAATGATAAAATCATGCATTTATATTTATCTTTGTAGCTACCATTTCCAGGGCTCTGAATTCCATTTTATTGATCCCAGATTTCTGTTCTACTTAATTTTCCTGCTGCCTCATGGACTTCTTTAAATATTGTAGTTTAGGCCTACTATTGATGAGTTCTTTCAGTTTTGTAGGTCTCAAAGTATCTTTATTATTCCCTCATTTTTGGAAAAAATATTTTTTTCTTTAAAGAATTTTAGGTTGACATTTGAATACTTTCTTTAAAGATATTGCTGTACTGTTTTCTTCCTGTTTTTGGAATTGTGTCCAAAAAGAAACTATCTTCTTTACTTCTCAGTCCTTAATTTGCATTTTCTGCATGTTGTAAATATTTGTCTCTTCTCTAGATTATCATGGAGAAGTGTCTTCATATTTCATGTGCTTTGGGTTAATTGACATTCTTGGATCTATAGATTTAGAGCCTTCATCAAATTTGAAGAAAGGATGACTATATTTCTTTAAATATTATTCTGCCGCCTTTTTCCCCTTGGACTTTAATTACATATTTACCATCTACAAGATTTTCATTGACTCCAGAAGTTGTGTTTACTATTTTTTCCAGTCTTTTTCCTTTTTGTGTTTTATTTTGGATATTTTCTATTGCTATGTATTCAAGTTCCCAAAACTTTTCTTCTGTAATATCTAATGTGCTGTTAATCGCAACCAGAACTTTTTAAAATTTCAGGTAATTTAAACTCAATAATTGTTCAGATCCCAAAAAGTAGTTGAGAACCTGCCAAGAAAAAGTCTCATTGTTTAAACACAGTAGGCAAAGAGACAGAAAATCAGCTTAAAAGTAGCTTAGAGATAAGAGGCAGCACAAATCTCTACAGCTGTCCTGTTGCCATCCAGGAGTGCCTCATATTTAAGACTTAAGAAACTCACGTCCTCGCCACACTGGACTTGTCCAAACCATTTGTTGTTGCTTTTATTATTCTGGGTTTTTCTCATTTCGACTCATACTTTTTGACTGGCTGCCAGGCATTTTGAACTTTATCTTATTGGCTTCTGGACATTTTTGCATTTCTATACATAATTTTTAGCTCCATTCTATGATATAGTTAATTGCTGGGTAACAGTTTGATCTTCTTTGTCTTGATGCTGCAATTTGTTAGGTGGAACCAGAGCAGCATGTTGCCTAAAACTAATTTTTCACTCAATACTAAGGCAGAATCCTTATCACTGCTTTACCCAATGATTCTTGAATTATGAGATATTTTATTATGGCTAATAAAAACAGAATTATTCATAACTTTATGTCAGCAGTAGATTCCTTCCTTCTAATTCTTTTAGATGGTTATTTCCTCTCCCTTAGTTAGTTTCTTCACGACTGCATTGGTAAATCTTTGCCTTAAGACTCACAGTGATCCTGTGCATTTCTCTAGAATTCTACGTGTAGCTCTCTCCTCTCTGTTACTCTGCCCTTCTTACTCTTGTCATCTTGGCCTTCCTGGGCTCTTGGCTTCATCTCATCATCTTGTGGAGACCACCAGGCTCCACCTGCGTTCCTCATCATGTGTCATAGTCTAAGAACTTCTCAGGTAGCTAAGTTAGGTAATCATAAGGCTCACTTCATTTGTTTCCCACCTTGCAGGGATCACTGTCTTACATATTTTCATGTCCACTACCTTGAAAATCATTGTCTTGTATATTTTGTATAATGTTTTATTTCATAAAGGTGGGTATTTTTAATCTCTGTTGCTCCATGGTAGCCTAAAGAAGAAATCCCTTTACAATGGATTTTATTTCAAAAAAAGCCCTCCTCTATAAAGTATTTTCTTCATATATTAATCTTTTTTCTTAACACATGTACAAATTAGCATTTTCTTGAGAGGGAGTAATTGTTTATTTTGTATTTTTACAGACTGACATGATTTTGTCATTGCCATAGTCACCATATGGCTAATTTAGAATCTAGTCTCATTTCATCTTCCTTTCATCTTCTCTACCTGCCTCCTTGTAAAGACTACATACAGCACGAAAAATTCCTTTTATTGTCTCAAAACAAATATTCAGTCATTTTTGGCATCCTACTTTTATTCTAGGTGGAGCAGTCTTTTCTATATTGAGGAAGAGTCAATAAAGATGACTTTTGAATTATGAACTGAAATGTCTTACCCAGTGACATTCAGAAACCAGTTGTAGTTTCACCCTTTAGAGTTACAAAGCACCTATGATACAGAAATTACCCCAAAGGGCTCTTCTTTGAAAGGCCACAGTTCTTCACCCTAAATATTCAAGCAAATAGCTGGTGACAATCTGTCAATATAGCATGGATTGTACTGCTACATAGTGGAGCAAATTCTCAGATTCACTAGAAATTTCATCTAGATAAGCTTTAAAAATTTTTCAAATACTGAGACTCTATGGTACTTATTTTCTGAGACATGCATAGGGTATAGGAGCCTTAGTTCTTTTATGTGCCAATCATACAAAGAAAAAATATCAAAATAAAAAAATTTCATATTTTGACATTTTTTATCCTAAAAGCTAATAGTGGTATAGTACATGTATGTACATACATGTGTGTTTGTGTGTGTGTATATGTATATATATATACACATGCATATATATGTATGCATGTATATTAATCTGAATTAAACAGCATTCAAATAAAATATTCTACATCTATTCTATGATGAAGAAAGTCATCAAATTTAATATTTGCTATTTTGTATATCCTTGACAATGGCATTCTCAGGTAAGCTTTGTTTTTAAGCATATTTTTCAACATATGCCTGACTAAATCCTGAAGTGTGAGTAGATGATGGTCAAAGGAGAGTGAGAAGAAAGTTGTCTATTTAGTGGTAGTATCATAACATGAACAAAAACATGAAAAAGCAAGAGGCTTTGGGAAACCACAGCCATTTTGTATTAATCAAATGATGAAGTGGGAAATGATTTTATGTTAGCATTATACTTCTACAACAACATTTTCAGCTTCTCGGTTCTGAACAATATGTTTACTCCTTGAAAGGAATAAACAAGTATGTAGAAATGTCAACTCTGAGATGTTCTTAGGAGGCTGGAGACTGCTCTATCAAAATGAGAGTAATATTCTCTAGAAATTAAAGAGAGAAAAACAAAGGTCAAATGTGAAAGAAACTGGAAAAATGACCTGAAGAAAAATGGCACAGCTTTATCATGCAGATGAACATGAGTGGGAAAATATAAATTTATCTTATTAGATTTGATCCACCTATATTTTTATTTTTTTCACTCAAGTTCCAGTGAATCTAAGTGAATAAAGATTTACAAATAACTTATTTCTCTGAGAAATGTCAGTGTATTCCATAATAAAAGGGGACCATAGTCTAAATCAAAAGGTGCTTTATTATAGTGACCTCCATGTACTTTAATCTTCAAGTGTCTGCAATGCCATATTTTTAATGCATTTGAGTGTTAAAATGGAACTCCTTCTGTCTCAGTTCAGCTGAGACTACAAAAAGAAGAGAACGGGTACTTAGAACCCCTACGTCCTAAAGTAAGCTGCTAGACAACATATGTAGTGCAAGGTGAGGCTATAAAACCTGCTTCTACTAGCACTAGGGGTCATTTACCCCACCTGTAAAATGGTGGGGTGTTAAGAGTCCATAGAGAGAGTCCCTTAGGATAGCAAAATTGGAATTCTAGGGATTTTCCAAGCACTCTAACTTGCCATCCTCTCCATGGGGGAAGTGAGGAGGGCCTTACCCACTCGAAACAAACAAAAACAAAGCCAGCAAACAACAACAATAAAACTGGACACCCGTTCACCCGTTAGAGTTCTAATAGTGTTTACCTCTCACCACAAACGGTCTGAAGATGAAAATCTTCCTGGAGCTGTACCTAAATAGCACTATAGAGAAAGAAGATTGAACTGAATTTCCTATTACACTTAAGTGAAGGTGAGGAAAGCATGTAATACTCCAAAGATCAGCATTCTCAGTGGGAGAGAGTCAGCCTGGACTTTCTAATAGAGACCCTGCCAAAAAAAAAGGATGGCCAGGAAAGAAGAGACAAACATTGAGAGGGCATGGAGGTGTAGAGTGGGAAGAGATGATAATTGCTGAAGACTAGGGGCTGGCTGAGGGAGGGGGGTCTTAAATGCTTAGCCAGAGAAGAAGAAAACAAGCATGAGAATAATCTCTGAAAACAAAACCAAAAGACAAAATAAAAACTCTGGAGAGAAAGAAACAACAATTACGTGCTTCCACTTTCTGCAGAATAAACAACTGCAAGATTATAAAGGCAGGCACATAACATGCTCCTTCTCCTGGGGAGAGGACAACTAGGTGATAGGAAAAAACAGACCACACCCATTCTATACTTCAGCATTTTAAGACTGAGGCATGTCCAAGGTAGGTGGGGGGTGTGGTGATTAAAACTGTTAAAAATTAATTGATACTCAGAGAACTACTTTTTTTTTTATTACACTTTAAGTTTTAGGGTACATGTGCACAACGTGCAGGTTTGTTACATATGTATACATGTGCCATGTTGGTGTGCTGCACCCAGTAACTCGTCATTTAACATTAGGTATATCTCCAAATGCTATCTCTCCCCCCTCCCCCACCCCACAACAGGCCCCGGTGTGTGATGTTCCCCTTCCTGTGTCCATGTGTTCTCACAGTTCAATTCCCACCTATGAGTGAGAACATGCAGTGTTTGGTTTTTTGTTTTTGCGATAGTTTGCTGAGAATGATGGTTTCCAGCTTCATCCATGTCCCTACAAAAGACAAGAACTCATCATTTTTATGGCTGCATAGTATTCCGTGGTGTATATGTGCCACATTTTCTTAATCCAGTCTATCATTGTTGGACATTTGGGTTGGTTCCAAGTCTTTGCTATTGTGAATAGTGCCGCAATAAACATACGTGTGCATGTGTCTTTATGGCAGCATGATTTATAATCCTTTGGCTATATACCCAGTAATGGGATGGCTGGGTCAAATGGTATTTCTAGTTCTAGATCCCTGAGGAATCGCCACACTGACTTCCACAATGGTTGAACTAGTTTACAGTCCCACCAACAGTGTAAAAGTGTTCCTATTTCTCCACATCCTCTCCAGGACCTGTTCTTTCCTGACTTTTTAATGATCGCCATTCTAAATGGTGTGAGATGGTATCTCACTGTGGTTTTGATTTGCATTTCTCTGATGGCCAGTGAGTCCATTGTAAAATATTTTTAAAAAGCAGTTCTCTGATGGGATATTAACCTATGAAGTAAGAATGTGCTTGGGACAGCAAGGGACAGAGATAAGAGACATGCCTGCAGTTGCATTCTAAGTCAGAAAAAGACCAAATCCAGACAGGCCTACAAAGGGACGAAGGCAAAAATAACATTGATTTACAGAGATAAAATAGCTAAGAATAAACCTAACTAGAAATACGTAATATCTATGTAAAGAAAACTTTAAAATCCTTTTAAAGGGTTCAAAGGAAGAACTGAACAATATTATTGGAGAGGAAGGCTAAATAAGGAAATGATGCCAACTCTCTTTGACTTGTTAAATTTAGCATGAGACAAGTAATAATACCAATAGTTTTTCTCACATTCTTTGAGGTAGAAAAAGGGCTGGATAAAATACTTTGTTAGTTTACTTAAAAAATCAAACAAAGAGATGCAAATACCCAAGAAATTTTAAACAAAGAAAAGCAATAGCCTGCCATAATAGATATTAAAACATATTTCCCAATAACTATGCAGGATTGACATAAATTTTATTGACATGAAATAATATTGTCTTTTTCTAGACAGATTAATAAGCAGAATAAGAAGTCCAAAAATAAGCCCAAATGTATATAAAGATTGAATATATTTTATAGGGTTGTCTCAAGTCCTGTGGATAATTAACTGAATCATTAGGTCAATGGTATTAGGAACACTGGGGGTTATTTGGAAAAATTTGAAGGTGGAGCCATTCTTCTTTGTGCATAATATCACAATGATTCCAAATGCATCACCTATTTGAACATTAAAAAAATAAAAATCATAAAAATACATGAGAAAAACATAAGAATTACTTTGTATCCTCCCAGGTGCTGAGGCCTTTCTATGATTCAAAATATAGAGACTATTGAAAGGTATTTTTTAAAGAATAAAGACAACAACATTAAAAATATCCCATATATGAAGAAATACCATAACCTAAGCCCAAGAACAAATGAAAAGCTGAGAAAAACATTTGCAATGTGTATTGTGAAGGATTAAGAACTGCCAGAAATAACTAAGAAAAATATTAACAAATCAATAGAAAAATGAACGTAGGGTATGAATAGGTATTTCAAATAAATGGAAATGTAAATACCTCTTAAATATTACGGCATGCTCAAGCTCAATTTACTAAGAAAATAAAAGTAATATAATGATATTTATTTTTCATCAATCCACATGACCGAAATATGTAAGTCCAGTATCACCGTGTTATTGAGGTTGTGTAGCAATATTGCCATTGGGAATATAAATTTATAAAATTATCAAAAAGGAAAATTTGACTAACTCTCTCAGATGTATAAATTCAAAGTGCCTTTTAACCCAGTAATTCTAATTCCTGTATGTTGCTCTATACAAATATTTTCACATATATGACATTATGTAATTAAACCTGCCCAACAATGGAAGAGTTGTATTACACATTCATGTTTTCTAATCAATAGAAAAGAAACAGCCTTGGCTTTATTTCACTATGAAGAGCATGTCCTCAAAAACCAGCTGTCCAAGAAAGCAGCAGTTCTAGAGAAGCCTAATACTTTGAACATGTAGCTATCTCTGACCTCCTGGATAATCAGCAGTTTGTAGGCAAACCATGTCTCATTGTATCCTTTTAGCATTTGGCAGAAGACTTTTTCAAATAGGTGTCCAACTATTGCTTCCTGATGAATAATAGATGGAAGAACAAAGTGCATTAGCAATAAAGCTATTTTTGTCACTCTATGTTTTATAGCTGCATTTAGATTGAAAGCTAGGTATTATTGGGAATTGTCTACTCCCACTGGAATATGAGTTCCTCAAGGGGAGAGATCCTTACAGAATTATTATCATTGTGTTTCAAGCACCTAGAACATTGTCTTATACGAAGTAGACAACAAATATGGTTTAAGTGAGTGGAATAAATGAAGCGAACATCTTTTCAAAGTCTATTTGGCACTGCCATATATTTTCCTTGATATACCTGCCTCTTAATTTCTGTTTAACTTCTGGTTACCATCTGCACTTTGGATAGACACTTTCTAATATCTGACTATTCCCATTTGGGTCAGTTTTACACCGGTTCTTTTATTTAGAATAAGCAATTATTTTTAGAAATTTTAAAACTTAACGAAAGATTTTTTTCTCCATAAATAATATATAATTGAGGATTCTTCCTGAAAACATGCAAATATAAATTTATTTTGCTTTTAATTTATCTTGGACATTATTAAAGCCAAATGCATGTAGAATAGTTTTAGTGACTACATAGGATTTATAAAAGCCATGGCTTCTTGGGTAATGGTAGTGAAGTCAGAAAGATAAAAATATTAATTTTGCAGATTAGAACAGTAATTCCGGACATGAAAATTTCCCACAGTCATAAAAATACATAAACAAATGAAAATATGTTCTCCAGAACAATAATGACTCTACTTATGCCCTCCTGTTCCATATTTTAAGTGTCGTGTCTCTTTCTTTTGATCTTTCATTTATGGCTGAGTTACCTGATCTCTTCGTAAATTATTTAAAGACCCCACCAAATAGAACATGGGTTCTGTTAACAATAAAAATGTAGAGGCAGCTGGGATCAACACAAGGTCAAGTCTTTTCTGCCGGAGTTAAGCTGTTCTCTTATCTAGATAGTGTTATTGTCTCAAAGCCATTTTAGCAATGATTTGCTGGCTTTGTGGAGACCTTGTTTGTTAGGAGTACTCTATTTTAACAGCTACATTAAATTTGATTGTCCCATTATTTAAGGATCTGTCGTATTTTGTCTCTTAAAAAATGACAGCTATTGGTGATTAAAGATGAGCCCTACTCCATCCCTTCAAGTCTTTTATTGAAGGATGGCTACTAAATAAATAATAATTAATATTTAATAGAATAAACTGAATGATGAAAGTGCCTTTGAGCATGCTCTTCTTCATTCACTGTCCAACTACAATTTGTCACTTTCTAGTCAGAAAGCCTCTGCCTTGTTCCGATCCACACCCTTTGGAGTTATAAACCACTGTTTCCTACTTCCATAGCATCGTGAGAATAACTATCAGAGCAAATTGCAATGTGTTATTATCATTGCCTAATTTGTCTGTAATATTCTATATGAAAAGTTTTTAAAGATAGGGCCAGTATCTTTTACTTTTGTGTCTTTGAATCTACCACAGAATGTGGCAAATAAAAGCTCAAAACATAATTGTGAAAGGAATAAACACATAAAAAGGATCTTTCAATTAAACCCAGAAGTGTGAACAAAAATGTATATAAATTGATGAATGCAAGGAATTATAATGAAAGTTGTAAACTACTGCTAATAGTTAATTTAACACTAAGCATGTTTTTATTAATACATGCATTTAATATCAATTTATTACTTACCTAATAGTTGTAGCTAAAATTATGTTTTTATTTTAAAGAAACTAACTTCCTTAGGTTTATGCTGTAAAATTTCTTTAGCAGCCTGGAGTCTCTTATGTGTGGGTACATGCTGTCAATTACCTAATAACAATGGGTTCATCATTACACCCCAGCACCAGGTACAGTAGATTCAGTATTATCAATAAAGAAAAGCTAACGTCTATTAACCTGCTGTGTTTCTAACAACAGGTAAGCTATCATTTATTAAATATACCTTATTAGTTCATTTACCTTATAGGAATCCATATTTCTATAATTTAAAGAAGACAAAAAATAACTTCTCGTTTTTTTTTTTATTTTTTTATTTTTGAGACGGTGTCTCGCTCTTTCGCCCAGCCCGGAGTGCAGTGGCGCAATCTCAGCTCACTGCAAGCTCCGCCTCCCGGGTTCACGCCATTCTCCTGCCTCAGCCTCTCCGAATAGGTGGGACTACAGGTGCCCGCCACCACGCCCGGCTAATTTTTTTGTATTTTTAGTAGAGACGGGGTTTCACCGTGTTAACCAGGATGGTCTCAATCTCCTGACCTCGTGATCCGCCCGCCTCGGCCTCCCAAAGTGCTGGGATTACAGGCGTGAGCCACCGCACACGACCTAACTTCTCGTTTTTACTGATGTATAGCATATAGAGTAGTGTACAAATCATAAACATATCTACATGCTATCGAAAATACACACTTGTAAATGAGTAGGAAATTATCGCCATCCCAGAAACTTCCCTTGTGACCCTCCTCAATCTTTACTTCTTTCTCCTCACCAAAAAACTCCTATCCTGACATAGGATTCATATTTCCTTTATGGGCAAAATGTATATGTGGGAGTATATTTATGTTGTATTTTATGTGTTTATTTGCAGAAAACAGGTATGAAATTGCACATTATGTATTATTTTATCTTTTTTATTGTGTATGAGATGCATCCATATTGTTCTATGTTATATGTGGGAGTAGTTTATTATCATGGCTGTAAAATATCTTAGTAATCGAATATTCCACAATATATGTACATAATTATATTGTTTATGACCATTTCATTTGTTTCCAATTTTGGCCTGTTATAGAAAGCACTGTCATACACATTCTGATCCACATTTTTTGACACATATGTACATATACCTATATTTCTGCTTGCTCTATTATCAAGGAGAGTGTGTATGTGTGTATGTAAAAATGCGTATTTATTCATGCTAGAAAATGAATTGAAATTAACAAGTAAATGAAGTAATGAAACATGAAGTAATCTTTCATATTGGCAAAACCTGAGGAAGAAATATATAGGCGATTCTAAGATTTACTATTCATTGATTGATAACTGAAAATCTGGCTAGATGACCTGGTGGTTATTCTGTCATAAGAAGAAATACAGAAATGAGTAAGAAATAAATATTAATTTTAAAAGTGTAGAGAAACATAAAAGTATCTACAGAAGGCTGTTTTACTGACTCAGTGCTGAATTTATAATTTACCCCAAGATGAGATATGGCTCTACTGTAGTCATTATGAAGGTTAAGCTTTCCACATATATTTTTAATCTACTCCCACAAAAAAAAAAAAAAAAAAAACCCAGTCTGTTATTGTCCAAATGTTACAGATAAGAAAACTAAGTCTTGGTGAATGTAGGTAGAATACTTAAATCAAAATTTATTAAGTCATAACTCACTGAAGAAAAAACTAACAGCTACATCTTCTTTGGGAAGTAGTGGGCAAATTAGTGTCAGATTAAGAAAAAAATCCGAACTGTAAATGATGTATTGCTGGAAGCTTAATGTGGAAAAGCCTGAGAGTTAAATAAAACAATGTATTCAATTAAATATTCTTATGTGTGTGTGTATATATATGTGTGTGTGTGTATATGTATATGTGTGTGTGTATATATATGAAGGATATAGGTTTGCTTACATATGCTTATATGTAAGTAAAATGGAGGACAACAATGATACAAGTCATGGGAGGGAGGAATTAGGATTATTTTGTTATTTGAAAGTATGCACTATCTATTGGTCAGTATAGTGTTACGTGAAAGGGGGCTTGGATTAGTAGTGAATGTATATTGCAAACTGTAGCAATCTACCAAAAAATGTATAAAAAAGGATACTTGGTATGCTAAGAAATGAGAGAAAATACAATTATACAAACTACTTAATTAAAATCACAAAAGTTAAAAAAAACAGAAGACAAAATAGAAACAAAGAACAAGAGCAAAAAATAAAACAGTAACAAATAATTCAGCTATATGAGTAATCACTCTGAATGTCAATGGTCTAGATGTTCCAATGAAAAGACAAAAATTGTCATAATAGATAAAAAATAAGACCAAACTATATATTGTCTATAAAAAACCCACTTAAAATATAAAGACACATATAGATTAAAAACAAATGGAGGAAGAAAGATATATCATGCTAACACTAATTTTGGAAAATTAGCATATGTATATTAATTTCAGACCAAGCAGAATTCCAAGCAAATATAAAAATTAAAATAGGTAAAAAGTCATATTACATGATGATAAAGGGGTGAATTCTCCAAGAAGAAATGGCCATCCTTAATGTGTGTTTAAATAAAGCATCAGAATATGCGAAGCAAAAACTATTAAAACTGTGAGAATTGGATAAATCCAATATTATAGTTGGAGACATCAACAACCCTATATCAGAAACAGATCCAGCAGACAGAACATCAGTAAGGACACAGGTGAACTCAGTGAAACCATCAATTAACTCAATATAATTGACACCTATAGACAATTTCGTCCAATAGCAGCAAAATATAAACTCTTCTCAAGCTAACATGGAAGGAACATTTATCAAGTTAGGCCACATTCTGGGCCATAAAACATACTTCAACACATTTAAAAGAATAGAAAACATAACATGTCTTCTTTCAGACCACATGGAGTTCAACTAGGAATCAATAATAGTAAGATAACTGAAAAATTTCAACACGCATAGAAATTAAACAATACAATTGTAAATAAAATATGAGTTGAAGAAATCTCAACAAAAATTAAAAAACACTTTTGACTAAATAAAAATGGAAACACAATTTATCAAAATTATCCTGATTTGATTATTACACATTGCATACATGTATAAAAATATCACACATACCCCCAAAATACAGGCAACTATTGTAAATCAATATTAGGATTCGTACACATTGTATACATTTATCAAAAGATCACACATACCCCCACACATACCAAAATATGTGCAACTATTGTAAATCAATAAAAATATTAGGATTCAGCAAAAGCAGTGCTTAGAGGAAATTTATAGCATTGAATTCATATATTAGAAAAGAAGAAATATCTACAATCAATCATTTAAGCTTCCACCTTAGGAAACTAGGAAAAGTAAAGTGGATTAAATCCATATGTAACAGAGAGAAGCAATAAGAGTTAGAACAGTAACCAATAAAATTGAAAATAGGAAATCCATAGAAGAAAAAACCCACAAAATCACAAGCTTGTTCTTTTAGAAGATTGAAAAAAATGATAAGCTTTTGGCCAAGCTAAGTAAAATGGAGAAAAAACAAAAATTACTATTGTCAGAAATAAAACATGGAACATCATTACATATCTCATGGACATCAAAAGGATAAAAAAGAATAGTATGGACAACTTTAGGTTTTGTTTGTTTGCTTGTTTTTTGAGACGGAGGCTCAATCTGTTGCCTAGGCTGGGGTGCAGTGGTGTGATCTCGGCTCACTGCAGCCTCTGCCTCCCAGGTTCAAGAGATTTTCCCCTCTCAGTCTCCTGAATAGCTGGGATTACAGGCATGTGCCACCACACTTGGCTAATTATTTTGTATTTTTAGTAGAGATGGGGTTTCACCATGCTGGCCAGGCTGATCTTGAACTCCTGACTTCAACTAGTCCACCCACCTCGGCCTCCCAAAGTGCTGGGATTACAGGGGTGAGCCACCATGCCCACAGGCCCACGTATTTCATAACCTAGATGAAACGGGTCAGTTCCTTGTGTGTGGTGGGGGGGCAGTGGGGGGGAATATGCCAAAATTCACACAAGAAGTAGTAAACAATTTGGATTGTCTTATATCTATTAAAAATTGAGTAAAAAATTAATTACCTTCCAAACAGAAAGCACTAAGCCCAGTTTGATTCACTAGTAAATTCTACCAAAGATTTAAGGAAGAGATTATACCAAGTTCTCTAAAATTTATACTAGAAGATAGAGGCAGAGGTAATACTTTATAACTCATTCTATGAGGCCAGCATCATGCTAATACCAAAATCAGACAAAAGCATTACAAAAAAGTAAAACCACAGACCAATAACTCTCATGAACACAGATGCAAAAATCCTCAGCAAAATCTTAGCAAGTTGAATCCAACAATGTATAAAAAGTATTACATACCTCGACCAAGAGGGGCATCCCACGTAATGCAAGACTTACTCAGCATTCAAAAATCAATTAGCAGAATCCATCCTCAGAATAGACTAAAAAAGAAAAATAACATAGTCACATCAATAGATGCAGAAAAAGCCTTTGACGGACTCCAACAACTATTTGTGTTTAAAAAAAAAAAACTCTCAGTTAACTATGAATGAGGGGGACTTCCTCCACTTGATAAGGAATACCTACAGAAAACCCACAGCTCACACCACACTAAATGGAGAGAAACTAGAAGCATTTCTACTAAAATGAGACACAAGACAAGTATAAGCCCTCTCATTACTCCTTTTCAATATTGTACTAGCAGTCCTGGCTAGTACAATAAAAGAAAAAAAAAATAAAGTGCATTGATTGGGAAGAAAGAAATAAAACTTTGATTGCAGATGGGTCTAAACAATGTCAAAAATCTGAAAGAATCAGCAAAAATCTCCTGGAACTAATACACTTTATAGAAAGGTTAAAATATGAAAATCAACTTCTTTCCTACACACCAGCAATGATGAAGTGGAATTAAAATTGAAAACAATACTATTTATATTAACATTAAAAAATGAAATAATCATAAACATAACAAAATATGTTTAAGATCTATATGAGGCAAACTATAAAATTCTGATCAAAGAAATCAAAGAATAACTAAATAAATGAAGAGATATTTCATGTTCATGGATAGGAAGATTCAATGTTGTCAAGGTCAGTTTTTCCAAAATTGGGCAATAAATTCAATTCAATTTTAATTAAAATCCTAGCAAGTTATTTTGTGCATATCAAACTGATTCCAAAATTTATATGTAGAGGCAAAGAACCCAGCATAGTCAATCCATATTGAAAATGTATAGAATTGAAGGAATGAAAATCTTGACTTCAAGATTTACTGTGAAACTGCAGTAGTCAAGAGATTGTGATACTGGTGAAAGATTAGCTAAATAGATTAATGGAACAGAATAAAGAGCCAAGAAATATAACCATATAAATATAACCCACTGATCTTTTTATTTTTATTTAAAAATTTTATTTTAAGCTCCAGGGTACATGTGCAGGATATGCAATCTTGTTACATAGGTAAACGTGTACCATCCCCTCAGTATTAAGCTCAGCATGCATTAGCTATATTTCCTAATGCTGTCCCTCCTACCACTGACAAGCTCCAGTGTGTGTTGTTCCCCTCCATACGTCCACGTGTTCTCATTGTTCAGCTCTTACTTATAAGTGAGAACATGCAGTGCTTGGTATTCTGTTCCTGCATTAGTTTGCTGAGGATAATGTGTTCCAGCTCCATCCATGTTCTTACAAGGGACATAATCTCCTTCCTTTTTATGGGTGCATAGTCATCCATGTTTATATGTACCACATTTTCTTTATCCAGTCTATCAGTGATGGGCATTTGGATTGATTCTATGTCTTTGCTATTGTGAATAATGCTGCAGTGAAATGGAATTGTTGGGTCAAATGGTATCTCTCATTCTAGATCTTTGAAGAAGCACCACACTGTCTTCCACAATGGCTGAACTAATTTACATTCCCACCAACATTGTAAAAGTATTTCTACTTCTCTGCAACCTCACCAGAATCTGTTGTTTCTTGAATTTTTAATAATCACCATTATGACTGGTATGAGGTGGTATCTTATTGTGGTTTTAATTTGCATTTCTCTAATGATCAGTGATGTTGAGCTTTTTTTCAAGTTTGTTGGCCTTATGAGTGTCTTCTTTTGAGAAGTGTCTGTTCATGTCCTTTGCCCACTTTTTAATGAAGTTGCTTTTTTTTCTTGTAAATTTGTTTAAATTCCTTAAAATTAACTCAAGATAGATTAAAGACTTAAATGTAAAACCCAAAACTATAAAATCCCTAGAAGAAAATCTAGACCATACCATTCAGGACTTAGGAATGGGCAAAGATTTTATAATGAAATCACCAAAATCAATTGCAATAAAAGCAAAATTTGATCAATGGGATCTAATTAAATTAAAGAGCTTCTGCACAGCAAAAGAAACTATCATCAGAGGAAACAGGCAACCTACAGAGTGGGAGATAAATTTTGCAATCTACCCATCTGACAAAACTCTAATAATCAACTGATCTTTTATAAATCAGCAGAGCCAAGACCATGGAACAAAGGTAGTACTTTCAACAAATAATACTGGAACAACTGTATATACACATACCAGAAAATAAATCTAGACAGGGACTATAAGCTGTGCATAAAAAGTAACTCAAAATGATCACAGGCCTAAATGCAAAATGCAAAACCGTAAAACTACTAGAAGATAACACAAGAGAAAATGTAGGTAATCTTGTGTTTGATGATTACATTTTAAACATGAAATCAAAGGCACAATCCCTGAAAGAATTGATAGGGTAGGAGCTGGCAAGATGGCAGAATAGGAACAGCTCCAGTCTGCAGCTCCCAGCAAGATCAATGCAGAAGATGGGTGATTTCTGCATTTCCAGCTGAGGTATGTGGCTCATCTCACTGGGACTGGTTAGATAGTGAGTGGAGCCCACAGAGGGCAAGTCAAAGCAGGGTGGGGCGTTGCCTCAGCCAGGAAGCTCAAGGGGTTGGGGAACTCCCTCCCCTAGCCAAGAGAAGCCCTGAAGGACTGTGCAATCTTGGCTGTTCTGCAGACTCCACTCATGATACCCAGGCAACAGAGTCTGGAGTAGACCTCCAGCAAAATCCAGCAGACCTGCAGCAAAGGGGCCTTACTGTTAGAAGGAAAACTAACAAATAGAAAGGAATAGTGTCAACATCAACAAAAAGGACATCCACACAGAAACCCCACCCAGAGGTCACCAACATCAAAGATCAACGGTAGATAAATCTAGGAAGATAAAGAGAACCAATGCAAAAAGGCTGAAAATTCCAAAAACCAGAATGCTTCTTCTCCTCCAAGGGATCACAACTCCTCACCAGCAAGGGAACAAAACTGGACAGGAAATGAGTTTGACAAATTGACAAAAGTAGGCTTCAGAAGGTGGGTAATAACAAACTCATCCAAGTTAAAGAAGCATGTTCTAACCCAATGCAAGAAAGCTAAGAACCTTGAAAAAACGTCAGAGGAATTGCTAACTAGAATAACCACTTTAGAGAAGAATATAAATGACTTGATGGAGCTGAAAAATACAGCACAAGAACTTCATGAAGCATAAACAAGTATCAACAGCCAAATCAATCAAGCAGAAGAAAGGATATCAGAGATTGAAGATCAACTTAATGAAATAAAGCATGAAGACAAGATCAGAGAAAAAAGAATGAAAACAAATGGAAAGAAAAAGCCTCTAAGAAATATGGGACTATGTGAAAAGACCAAACCTACATTTGATTGGTGTACCTGAAAGTGACAGGGAGAATGGAACCAAGTTGGAAAATACTCTTCAGGATATTATCCAGGAGAACATTCTCAATGTAGCAAGATAGGCCAACATTCAAATTCAGGAAATACAGAGAACATCACAAAGATACTCCTTGAGAAGAGCAACCCCAAGACACATAATCATCAGACTCACCAAGGTTGAAATGAAAGAAAAATGTTAAGGGCAGCCAGAGAGAAAGTTCGGGTTACACACAAAGGGAAGCCCACCAGGTTAACAGCATATCTCCATATCTCTCTGCAGAAACCCTACAAGCCAGGAGAGAGTGGAGGCCAATATTCAACATTCTTAAAGAAAAGAATTTTCAACCCAGAATTTCATATCCAACCAAACTAAGCTTCATAAGTCAAGGAGAAATAAAATCCTTTACAGACAAGCAAATGCTGAGAGATTTTGTAACCACCAGGCCTGCCTTACAAAAGCTCCCGAAAGAAGCACTAAATATGGAAAGAAAAAAACGGTACCAGTCACTGCAAAAATATACCAAATTGTAAAGACCATCGACACTATGAAGAAGCCGCATCAACTAACAGGCAAAATAACCAGCTGGCATCACAATGACAGGATGAAATTCACACACAACAATATTAACCTTAAATGTAAATGTGCTAAATGCCCCAATTAAAAGACACAGACTGGCAAATTGGATAAAGAGAAAAGGCCCATCGGTGTGCTGTATTCAGGAGACCCATCTCACATGCGAAGACACATATAGGCTCAAAATAAAGGGATAGAAGAATATTTACCAAGCAAATGGAAAACAAAAAGAAGCAGGGGTTGTAATCCTAGGCTCTGATAAAACAGACTTTAAACCAACAAAGATCAAAAAAGACAAGGGCATTACATAATGGTAAAGGAGTCAATAAAACAAGAAGAGCTAACTATCCTAAATATATATGCACCCAATACAGGAGCACCCAGATTCATAAAGCAAGTTCTTAGAGACCTATAAAGAGAATAGACTCCCACACAATAATAATGGGAGACTTTAACACCCCACTGTCAATATTAGACCAATCAATGAGACAGAAGGTTAACAAAGATATTCAAGACTTGAATTCAGCTCTGGACCAAGCAGACCTAATAGACATCTACAGAACTCTCCACCCCAAATCAACAGAATATATATTCTTCTCAGTACCACATAACACTTATTCTAAAATTGACCACATAATTGGAAGTAAAACACTCCTCAGCAAATGCAAAAGAATGGAAATCATAACAAGCAGTCTCTCAGACCACAGTGCAATCAAATTAGAACTCAGGATTAAGAAACTCACTCTAAATCACACAAATACATGGAAACTGAACAGCCTGCTCCTGAATGACTACTGGGTAAATAACAAAATGAAGGCAGAAATAGGTAAGTTATTTGAAACCAATAAGAATAAAGACACAACATACCACAATCTCTGAGACACAGCCAAAGCAATGTGTAGAGAGAAATTTATAGCACTAAATACCCACAGGAGAAAGCAGAAAAGATCTAAACTTGATTCTCTAACATCACAATTAAAAGAACTAGAGAAGCAAGAGCAAAACAATTCAAAAGCTAGCAGAAGACAAGAAATAACTAAGATCACAAAAGAAATGAAGCGGATAGAGACACAAAAAAAACCTTCAAAAAATTAATAATCCAGGAGCTGGTTTTTTGAAAAGATCAACAAAATAGACTGCTGGCCAGACTAATAAAGAAGAAAAGAGACAAGAATCAAATAAACACATGAAAAATGATAAAGTGGGTATCACCACTAATCCCACAGAAATACAAACTACCATCAGAGAATACTATAAACACCTCTATGCAAGTAAACTAGAAAATCTAGAAGAAATAGATAAATTCCTGGACATATACACCCTCCCAAGACTAAACCAGTAAGAAACAGAACCCCTGAATAGACCAGTAACAAGTTCTGAAATTGAGGCAGTAATTAATAGCCTACCAACCAAAAAAAGCCCAGGACGAGACAGATTCACAGCCGAATTCTACCAGATGTACAAAGAGGAGCTGCTACCATTCCTTCTGAAACTATTCCAAACAATAGAAAAAGAGGGACTCCTTCCTAACACACTTTATGAGGCCAGCGTCATCCTGATACCAAAACCTGGCAGAGAAGGAACAAAAAAAGAAAATTTCAGGCCAATACCTCTGGTGAACATCGATGTGAAAATCCTCAGTAAAATACTCACAAACTGAATCTGGCAGCACATCAAAAAGCTTATCCACCATGATCAAGTTGGCTCTATCCCTGGCATGCAATGTTGGCTCAACATACCCAAATCAATATATATAATCCATCACATAAACAGAACCAATGACAAAAAAACTCATGATTATCTCAACAGGTGCAGAAAAGGCCTTCAACAAAATTCAACATGTCTTCATGCTAAAAACTCTTAATAAACTAGGTATTGATGGAACATTATCTCAAAATAGTAAGAGCTATTTATGACAAACCCACAGCCAATATCACACTGAATGGGCAAAAGCTGGAAGCATTCCCTTTGAAAACCGGCACAAGACAAGGATTCCCTCTCTCACCACTCCTATTCAACCAGTATTGGAAGTTCTGGCCAGGGCAATCAGGCAAGAAAAAGATACATTTAGAAAACCACATCGTCTCAGCCCAAAATCTCCTTAAGCTGGTAAGCAACTTCAGCAGTCTCAGGATACAAAAGCAATGTGTAAAAATCACAAGCATTCCTATACACCAATAACAGACAAACACAGAGCCAAATCATGAGTGAACTCCCATTCACAATTGCTACAAAGAGAATAAAATACCTAGGAATACAACTTAAAAGGGGTGTGAAGGACCTCTTCAAGGAGAACTACAAACCACTGCTCAAGGAAATAAGATACAAACAAATGGAAAAACATTCCATGCCCAGGGATAGGAAGAATCAATATCGTCAAAATGGCCATATTGCCCAAAGTAATTTATAGACTTAATGCTATCCCCATCAAGCTACCATTGACTTTCTTCACAGAATTATAAAAAAACTACTGTAAATTTCAAATGGAACCAAAAAAGAGCCCGCATTGCCAAGTCAATCCTAAGCAAAAAAAAAAAAAAAAACAAAGCTGGAGGCATCCTGCTACCTGACTTCAAACTATACTACAAGGCTACAGTAACCAAAACAGCATGGTACTGGTACCAAAACAGAGATATAGACCAATGGAACAGAACAGAGGCCTCAGAAATAATGCCACACATCTACAACCATCTGATCTTTGACAAACCTGACAAAAATAAGCAATGGGGAAAGGATTCCCTATTTAATAAATGTTGTTAGGAAAACTAGCTAGCCACATGCAGAAAACTGAAACTGGACCCCTCCCTTACACCTTAAACAAAAATTAACTCAAGGTGGATTAAAGACTTAAGTGTAAGACCTAAAACCATAAAAACCCTAGAAGAAAACCTAGGCAGTACCATTCAGGACAGGGGCATGGCAAAGACTTCATGACTAAAACACCAAAAGCAATGGCAACAAAAGCCAAAATTGACAAATGAGATCTAATTAAACTAAAGAGCTTCTGCACAGCAAAAGAAACTACCATCAGAGTGAACAGGCAACCTACAGAATGGGAGAAAATTTTTGCAGTCTATCCATCTGACAAAGGACTAATATCCAGAATCTACAAGAACTTAAACAAGTTTACAAGAAAAACCCATTCAAAAAGTGGGCAAAGGATATAAACAGACACTTCTCAAAAGAAGACATTTATGAAAAAAGCTCATCATCACTGGTCATTAGAGAAATGCAAATCAAAACCACAATGAGATACCATCTCATGCTGGTTAGAATGGCAATCATTAAAAAGTCAGGACACAATAGATGCTAGAGAGGATGTGGAGAAATAGGAACACTTTTATACTGTTGGTGGGAGTGTAAATTAATTCAACCATCGTGGAAGACAGTGTGGCTATTCCTCAAGGATCTAGAACCAGAAATGCCACTACATTCAGTAGTCCCATTACTGGGTATATACCCAAAGGATTATAAATCACTCTACTATAAAGACACATGCACACATATGTTTATTGCAGCACTTTTCAGAATAGCAAAGACTTGGGACCAACATATAAGCCCATCAATGATAGAATGGATAAAGAAAATGTGGCACATATACACCATGGAATACTATGCAGCCACAGAAAAGGATGAATTCATGAGTTCATGACATGGATGAAGCTGGAAACCATCATTCTCAGCAAACTAATACAGGAACAGAAAACCAAACACTGCATGTTCTCACTCATAGGTGGGAGCTGAACAATGAGAACATATGGACACAGGGAGGGGAACATCACACACTGGGGCCTGTCAGGGGGTGGGGAGGCTAGGGGAGGGATAGCATTAGGAGAAATACCTAATATAGATGACGAGTTGATGGATGCAGCAAACCACCATAGCACATATATACCTATGTAACAAACCTAGATGTTCTGCCCATGTATCCTAGAACTTAAAGTATAATTAAAAAATTGATAAGCTTGCCTTTATTAAAATTAAAAATTTCTACTCTGCAAAAAGACTGCAGAGGGAATGAAAATATGAGCCACAGACTAAGAGAAAATATTTACGAAATACATATTTGTTAAGGAACTGTTATCTAAAATATACAAAGAACTCTTAAAACAACAAGAAAATAACCAATTAAAAGTAGGCTAAAGACATTAATGGGAGTCTCACTGAAGAAGACATACAGATGAAAAATGAGCAGATGAAAAAAACTTCGTATTACATGGACTTTGGATTATAATGATATGAAAATGTAGGTTTTTCAATTGTAACTAATGTACCATTTTGGTAAAGAATGCTGATAATGGAGTAAACTATGTTTGTGTGGGTTCAGGGATTATGTAGAAAAATAGTCATACCTTCCTATCAATGTAGTTGTGAACCTAAAGCTCCTCTAAAAAACAGTGTTAAAGAGAAAAACAAAACAACACAAAAAAAATCTATTGGGTAGAAAATTTAGACTATAAATATCTATATAAAATTCAGAATAGGATTAAATTTTATTCAGAATATGATTAAATAAATGAAAAAGGCATGTCATAGACAATATGAATTATTTGAGATGGGAAAATATCACCATTGTCTTTTGAAATTCAGAGATATTATGTACGTTGGCATGTTGGCAACTGGGCTTTGTGGAGAAGGTATTTTCCTAAGATTAGAGGTTGATGGAAAAAGAAACAGGGCATCCCTTTCTTCTGCAGATATAATAAACCCAGCCACTCTCAATAAATACAGATATGCTAGTAAATAAATCTCTAAATCAATGACTTTGAAGTTATGAGAGCTTCTTCTTTTTACTCTTAGGAGCTACCAGACTTTCAATTAGAGTTATTAGTCACTTATAGCTAACTGGGTAAAGAGTTGATCAGTGAGATTAGAGAAAAAAATAGTAAGGCCAGATTGTGACGAAGGGATTTACCAAGACTTTTAGAAGCAATACTTTGTTGAGATTAGTGGGTGAGATCAGAACAGAACCCAGTGAAAAAAATGAATTACATAGTGGATAAGAAGTGTCAGATAAAAAAGGAAGCCTAAATGTAAACCAACCAATAGTGAGAAGATTGAGTTTCTTTTTAATTATGTGATCAAAATATCATGAGAAGAGGAGTACAGGCTTGGAGTATCTTGCAGTTATAAACTTCTGATGAGATAAATATTTTGTACATATAAATCCAATGTGGATAGCTTTAAATGGGCATTACTTTAAGTGTGACTGGTACTGCTTCTGCCAATGTTTATATTGAGGCATACTCAGACCCTGTACATTACTACTTGATTCTCAGTTCTACCGTAACCATTTAGTTCCCAGCCCTGGAGACAAAATTAGAACAAAGAGGGCAAACACTGACAATAGCAGCAAGTAATAACTGATAGCCAGCTTGCCAAAGGGCTATAAGAAGTAAGATGCAGAGTTCAAAAAAGTATGTAATTATTCTAGGTTTTACATAATGGATGTGAATACATGAGCCTGATTTATCAAGATAAGTGGGACTGAGGTAAGATTTATTTAATAGTGATACTTTTTTTTTTTTTTTTTTTTTTTTTTTTTTTTTTTTTTTTTTTTTTTTTTTTTTTTTTTTTAGTAGTGGATACAGGTAATTTTTTTATTTTAGTAAACTACTGTTCTATTTAGTGCCAGTGGGTACACACCCCCTGTATGTTTAGTGCAGTGGTACACACCTGTAGTCACAACTACCGAGGAGGCTGAGGTAGGAGTATAACTTGTGCCCAGAAATTTGGGCAAAGCCTGAGCAACATAGCAAGTCCCATCTTTAAAAAGATTAATTAAAAACAAAGTTAACCACTAAATGTGTGGCAAATTTTTGGGGGGGTCCACTTCCTTTTTCAACAGCGTTATGTTGAGAAATAGCTGAAGTCAGTCAGAACTATTTATGTTGTTTCCTTAATATGTAAAGTTGAAAATATTTCTTAACATTGTTGAGACTCAATTTCAGTAACTGTAAAATGATACATAGACATTAAATGTATATACACATATATCATTGATTTAATAGAATGATTAATAAAATACCCACATATAACAAATGTTCTCTACGTATGTAATGTATAATGCTGTCTCTTTATACACAGACACATATGCACTTAATGTGACATAGGCATAGATTGATGTTCAATCAATAGAAGCTAAAATTGCAGTTTTGATCAGGAGGTAAAGGAAAATATAAAGTTACATTTTTAATTAGGTCTGATTTCAAATGCCAACTATTGAACCTTTTCGACTTTCCCATTACTAATTGGATGATGACTCTTCAGATTTGATTGCTATATTGTGACCAACATTTAAAATGGAATTTTTGAAACATAATGAGAAAAAGAGCTCCTCATGTGTTTAAGCTTAGACAGCCACACATTATCATCAAACAGCGACTCGGAAGCTTATAGAGTCAAATGTGGATGGCATTATCAATGATATTCTTTCCTTTTTGCTGGAAGAAAACCGGTCTAAGAGAAACAAAACAAAACAAGAAAATGAAACAAAAAACACATTCAAATTCACCACAGTCAGAAAGCTGACATCATCTAAAGCTAATTAAATGTTTGTTTAACAGTTTCCTTTAACCAATATCTCATTACTCTGATCTCAATTCCATTCCCTGAAGCCATGAGGGACTCTCTTCAGTTTCTTTTTTCTCAACAGGCGATGTAAAAATAAAAATAACATGTGCAGAGATGTCTATCTGATGTCAATAATTTCATTTTAATAAAAAGCTTCTTGTTTTCCCATTTTTATTTGACAAGTGTGATGATGTATTCGTAGAATTGAAATGAAACTTCTTTATATTTTCTTTTATTAATAAAGATCTATTGAAACATAGTCTAAAAGGTTTTTATAAAATGAAAACAAGGTGTCAAACCTATTAAATACTTAGGCAAACCAATCATTTTTATGCAGATTAAAATTCAATACAGAATGCACATTATTCTATTTACTACACTGTGCCAGTGAGGAAGAAATCAGTCTCTGCAATAAACAGAACTTTATGCCTTGTTGGAAAGCTAAAATCTCAAAAAACAAGGGCAACTTCACATTTTGTGATGCAGAAGAAATACCGCAACCCCATTATATATCTTCAGTGTTCTACCCTGTTGGACAAATTCTGAGACTCCTTCATAGATCCTAAGTCTATCACCATATGTTTTTTTTCAACTGCATGGTATCAATATCTCATTAAATAGCTGTTGTTTCCTACTTTTGTCTGCAAGGTATATCTTTCTCTTTGTTGTTAAGTAGAGCGTGGTCTCCTCTCCTCTCCTAGTGTCCAAAAACTTCTCTTTCCTTGCTCACTAGGAGACAATTTCTTGAAGGTCTTAGGTTCTGCTCATGTATAAATCATAATTTTGCTATATTAAGAAACACAGATATTGTAGTCACCCAGCTACTGTCTAGTATTAATTCATCTCCTTTTTTCCTAAAACAAAGGACAAGGACTTTTTAAACATTCTGAGTCTGTAGTCTTACTTTCCACAAGATAAAATGCATCCCAAATAATGCTTCCCAAATAATATTGCTAAATAACCCAGCAAACATATGTGTAATACTAGCACTTTTTAAATTATACTTTAAGTTCTGGGATACATGTGTGGATTGTACAGGTTTGTTACACAGATATACACATGCCATGGTAGCTTGCTACACCCATCAACCCGTCATCTGCATTAGGTATTTCACCTAATGCTCCCCACCCCCTGACAGGCCCCGGTGTGTCATGCTCTCCTCACTGGGTCCATGTGTTCTCATTGTTCAACTCCCACTTATGAGTGAGAAAACGCGGTGTTTGATTTTCTGTTCCTATGTTAGTTTGCTGAGAATGATGCTTTCCAGCTTCATCCATGTCCCTGCAAACGACATGAACTCATCCTTTTCTGTGGTTGCATATTATTCCATGGTGTACACGTGCCACATTCTCTTTATCCAGTCTATCATTGATGGGCATTTGGGTTGGCTCCAAGTCTTTGCTATTCTGAACAGTGATGCAGTAAACATATGTGTGCATGTGTCTTTATAGTAGAATGATTTATAATCCTTTGAGTATATACCCAGTAATGGGATTGCTTGGTGAAATGGTATATCTGGTTCTAGATCTTTGAGGAAGGCCCACACTGTCTTCCACAATGGTTGAACTAATTTGCACTCCCACCAACAGTGTAAAAGCATTCCTATTTCTCCACATCCTCTCTAGCATCTGTTGTTCCCTGACTTTTTAATGATCGCCATTCTAACTGGCATGAGATGGTATCTCATTGTGGTTTTGATTTGCATTTCTCTAATGACCAGTGATGATGAGCCTTTTTTCATATGTTTGTCAGCTGCATAAATGTCTTATTTTGAGAAGTGTCTGCTCATATTCTTTGCCCACTTTTTGATGGTTTTTTTTTTTCCTGTAATTTGTTTGAATTCTTCGTAGAGTCTGGATATTACCTCTTTGTCAGATGGGTAGATTGCAAAAATTTTCTCCCATTCTGTAGGTTGCCTGTTCACTCTGATGATAGTTTCTTTTGCTGTGCAGAAGCTCTTTAATTAGATCCCATTTATCAATTTTGGCTTTTGTTGCCATTGCTTTTGGTGTTTTAGTCATGAGGTCTTTGCCCATGCCTATGTCCTGAATGGTATTGCCAAGGTTTTCTTCTAGGGTTTTTATGGATTTCGTCTTAACGTTTAAGTCTTTAATCCATCTTGAGTTAATTTTTGTATAAGGTGTAAGGAAGGGAACCAGTTTCAGCTTTCTGCATATGGCTAGATAGTTTTAAAAACCAGGAAACTAAGTTTTGGAGAGGATAAATAATTTATCACATATTATACAAGTGATAAAACCAGAACTTAGGGAAGCCTTGATTCTTAGAACCACTGTTGGAACATCATGTTTCTCCTTTGATTAAAGCACCCATTATATAGTTGTAGTGCTCTCTTCCAAGCAAATGTAAACTTCCAGGCAATTGGTCTGAAAGCTTCTTTGTAGAGCAAATGACTTTGTAGATAAAATGGCTTTGAAAAGTCTGTTGAGGGGCAGAACTCTGCAAGCATGTTAAAGCAGAAAGAGAAAGACACCCAGCTCAATAAAGAAAAGAGGGAGGAAGCTAAAAACTGAGCAATGTCAGGAGGTAGGGCAAAGGGAGTGGGTGGTCCCTGGTTGCTAGAAAGAATGAACAGAGACTTTAACGAAAAGTCTGATTGTCTCCTGGAATTGATGGTGGTGCATCAATTTTTTTTAGTGCTCAATCTACAGTAAATCTCAGATTGCACTTTATTTTGAAGAGGTTTTTTTTTTTTTTTTTTTTTTTTTTTTTTTTTTTTAAGAATGTGGAGAAATGCCAAGTACTGCTGCAAGGATAGACTACTACAGCTGATGCCCACTGGGCATCTGACTTTTGGTATCATACCCATCACAGAAATATGCTGAAAATAGATGAGAAGAGAAAAGGCATAACTCCTGCTGTCAAGGAACTTAAACTGTAGTTGAAATGTTGAATAAAACTTAGAATATGCATTTAATATTTTAGCTGGCTAGTTTGGTGTTATGTAAGTAAAGACTGTAGATAGATCTGTTAGGGCCCTTACAGGTATTTAAAGACATTTTAATGATATGTAAATAACATTAATGCCAGTTTTTACAAAAAAATTATAAAAAGAACAAAGATACAGAACTATTTATAAAATATATAAAAATAGTTTCTATCTCTTTTTTATGTTACTAAATATGGATTCCACTTTGATTTGGGACCACAAGAATCATTTTGCTAATATCACAAGCTAGGATTGCTGCCTGAGGCAAAAATACCTACAATTTAGCATATGAATAAGAAATCTCAATTTATGTCCAACTCTAGTTCTCTTTTAATTAAATAGATTAATTCTGTTCTCAGAATCAATGTGAGCAATTGTGTGAACACAAGAAACAAAGGAAGTAGATGGTAAAAGCTCTTCCTTCTATATTTTGCCATCAAAGAAACCAGGCCAGTGAAAGTGCTTTCTGGAACTATCTAGATGCAGAGAATTTTCCAGCTGAGCCCTCTCCAGTTGCATTCACAGAATAGGCATGATGTTTGACAGGCTTAGCAGCCTATCTCAGTCTAAAGAATTTAGAGAAAAATAAAGCAGAAATCTAAAGAATAAAAACACAATGTAATGTTAATGGTGGGCTTACTTTTTTTTTCTAAACTAATACACTCTAACATGTTCCACGGTAATAAGGACTATTTTTGTATTATTGTGTGTTCTATTATATTCTGTCATGAGAACTATTTTTCAGAGAATTATATCTAAAAGTATTGTTATATTTTTCTTTATCATTCTAATGGCAGAGATTATACTTCCAAGAACAGAACATTTTTCCAAAAAAAAATAATAATAGATAATCATTTCCTTTGAGAAGGTCTATAATGAAGGCAGAGTGTGAAGGGGGAGAGAGTGTACATTCATTTTTGTGACAAATATTTTAATGCACAGAATATTATGGATCATTAATCCATTTCTATGACAGGCTTAGGCTGGACTACCACGGGACTTTGGAGAATGTCATATTCTATATTGGTTTCTTTCTCCAGAAGGAAAATTATTCATCTGGTGGAATATGGAAGAACACAAATTGAAAGTACAAATATATCCTGCCAAACTACATATAGAAGCATTTCTCCCAGCAATTTCTGTAAACACCCATTTTCAAGCACCGTATTATACAATTGCCATAATTAATTAGCTTTATGGGGCTGTGCTCGGCAGTCACCTGCTTTGAGAAGGAAATTAAAGTAACTGTTTCTGATAAATAATTATTATTGTGGCTAAAATTATAAGCCATACTGTTCTGATTACGTCAAGTTTTCCACAGTAAGGGAAATAAATATTTCTAGAAGTCATTAAGCTTTCCATAGGGAAAAAGATAATTAAATGAAAGGTATAAATATTTATCAGTCAATGGCGTAACCAAAGATCTAGGGTTACAATGCAGGAGAGGTCAGAACTCAAATGTTTTTACGTATTTTCCATCCTTGTCATCTGATTAAGAGTAAATATCTTTTCTGAATTAGATGATAAATAATATTGCCTACATAGGTAGAAATCTGATCTTCCAATATTGCTGATTATCAGGCAACATAGCTAGAAGAGAAATCTAGAACAATGAAACCAGATTGTATCTCATTAGTATTCTTTATTTTTCTAAAGAATATTAAACAATATTTTAAAAAGCGACAATATTGATTACACATGTTTCTGTATAAGCCAGTCTTGGAGGACACCAGCATAGTTCAGGACTGAGTTGAGCTATAGATAGACTTGAACTTTTGCTGAAAAGAGCGGAAAATATTGTATAATGTCTTAGGCCAGGTAACATAGGCAGTAACTAGGCAACCAGAACTAAAAAACACTAGAAACTAGTTTGGGAAAGCACATGTTACAGTCTGTGTCACATATCCCATTTTGATCTAACCATATATATAGTAAGTTGAAAGGTAGAACTTAGAAAGATATGCCCAAATCCCTATCCTCTGTCAATGTTAGCCTATTCAGGAAATGGGTTTTTGCAGATGTAATAAAGTTCAAATCTTGAGATATGATCACCCTAGATTACCCAGGCAGGCCCTAAATCTAATGACAAATGTTCTTCTAATAGAAAAAAGAAGACACAGACGTCACAGGAAGCAGTAATGTGAAGACAAAAGGAGCCACAAGCCAAGGAATCCTAAGGATTACCAGCAGCCACCCAAAGAAAAGCATGGAATGGATTCTCTCCGGAGCCTCGGGAGG
Source organism: Nomascus leucogenys (assembly GCF_006542625.1). Lineage (NCBI taxonomy): Eukaryota > Metazoa > Chordata > Mammalia > Primates > Hylobatidae > Nomascus > Nomascus leucogenys. Next base: position 22,322,228 of record NC_044400.1, read on the forward strand.
GAGTGTAGCCCTGCTGACATCTTGATTTCAAACTTCTGGCTTTTAGGATTGTGAGCAAATATATTTATATCACTTTAAGCCACCCAGTTTGTAGTAATTTGTTACAGCAGCTCTAGGAAACTAATGCACCATATTATCCTCAAAGTGAAGTGGTAAATAAAAATATAACAAATGGTATATTAAATGGTATATTTAATGGTAAATTAAAATATACCAAGAAAGTCACTTATAGGGAAAAATAAAAGATAGATATTCCCATTTATTTAACTGCCTAAAACTATTGGAAAGATATATGGGCTAAACTTGCTGACATCTTAGAAGCCTGGCTCTGGCAAGATGGAAAGAAGTTCCAGGTGGGAATAACCCACGTGGACATAAATCCTCTCTACATCTACTAAGCAAAACATCTAATGAGAAAGACAATCTTTGCTTTGGTTTATGAAAATTTTGCCATCCATGAAACCCAATAGGGTGAAAGGGCATGTACAGTGAAAGCCGGACAGACTTGAGTGTAAAAAGTAGTTTCCTGGCAGAAAACAGGATGGATTTCTGGGAGAGACCAGAGAAAGGGAAAAGCAAATTCTGGGAAATCTCTGGTTGTAGGCAACATGGATAAACCATCTACTAATAAGTCCCCCTGCAGTATAAACAGCCTGTTGCTCCCCATTAAGATGGCATGGGACACAGAAAACTTTTGGAGTGATTCTTGGGGACCTGATGGAATATGTGGACTGTACCATTTTTTGTTTCTTAATGCCACCTCTTTCAGAACCCTTAATGAACTTTAGGGCTCTGAGTTTTTGTTTGCTTTGTTTTGTTTTGGGAAGGATGTAGAAGTCCATGGGGCGGCACACTGGTTTCAGTTTTCCTAGATAGTCGTGTATTTATTTCAACTGCTTGGCTGACAGGGATAAATGCTAAGACTCTGTACCTTTAATTCTTTTCAGTGTTCAGCATGATTTAACAGTTGATATCCACTATGGTGTATCAGAAAGATTGTGCTGTGCAAAATATTCTTCCATTTGATAACAACAATTTCATTGCTATTGTATGGTGCAGGTGCCATGGGGAAGTCATGGTGATGTACTGGGATCATTTAGATCGTCCTAATTTCCTAGAAATCCTGAAACCTCTGCCCTGATTCATAGAAGGTTTCAGGCACAGTCCTCTGATTGCCCCTATGGCTACAGTTTTCTACCTGTAAGTTAAAAAGACAGCAGAAAGCATTAAAAGGGGAGGGATCATTCAGTGATATGTAGTGAATAAAATATTTTGGCACACTGACAGATTTAAAGTCAGCTCGACCATTTACTTGCTGTGTAATGTGGCAGACATTTCTTACCTGCACAGAGATCAGTTTCTGTGTCAGTTAGAAACTATAAACTGCTGCCAGAAACAGAAACTGAACTTTGATGGCTGAACACAAATGGGTTTATTCTTGCCTCTAAAGTAAGCATGAGGAGACAGTCCAGGGTTGGTATGAAAACTCCAAAAAGTCATAGAAAACTTGGGTCCTTATCTCTGCTTTCTTTAGTAGATGTCTTCTGTTCTCAAGGCTACCTCAGATTCATGGTGGCTCCAGTTATCACATCCACACTCCAGGTATGTGTTAAAAATGTGTGCATTGGTAGTGAAGAAGATAAGAAGGGGACATGCCAATACTTCTCTTCAGGAAATTCTCTAACAGTACTATCCAATAATATTTTGCTTCTCATTTACCTTCCTAGTAGTCATAGAAATTAGAAAAGACCATCCTTTTCTGGATATATTGCATCCCAGTTAAAAAAAAAAAGTCCTATTACAAAGAATAAGGTTTTTTTAAGTCATCCAAAAAAATTGAGTAGCCATCATTTCGAATGCACTCGAATATGACTGAAAGTTGGCGAATTTATTTTCACATGGACCTTTGAGTTTTGCCCGCTGCCGTGGTACATCTGATACCAAAGCATTGCCTATGTTTCTTTCAGGTACTGGCTTTGATACAATGATCCATATCCACTTGTCTCCTAATACCCTATTCATTCATTCTATTCATTCATTCATTCATTCAACATTTACTGTGATTCAACTATGTGTCAGGTTTCAAGCTGAATAAAATACAGTCTCTATTACTACAAGGAGCTCAAAGTCTACTAGGGGAAACAGACATACAGACATACCTAGAACACACACTTACTTATGCAAAGATAGACACATCAAAAAATTGTTTACAATATGTAAGAGTTGTAGAGCCACTAAGACAGGAGCAGTCAGGGAAGATAGAACCCCAAAAATCCTCGTGTCATCTTCCTGTTAAAGCCTCTTCCCTCCATCCCACGATACCTTACTCTGAATTCTAAGAGCCTGAATTGCTTCTTTTAAAACTTTATAATGGTTGCAATCATACCATATGTGCTTGTTTATGTCAGGCTGCTGTTAATCCGCATATTTTCAACATCTATCTACATTGTTGCGTGCAGCTGGAGTTTGTTTATTGTTTTACAGTGTTCTTTCATATGACAGTGTCACAATTTATTCAATCATTCCACTGTCAGTGGGAATTTTGGTAGATTCTGGTTTTGGAATTTATGAATAATCTTGCTTTAATAAAACTCACCCATTTTTGTAAGTATATGTGCTTATTCCTATTGGGTATGTATTATAAAATTACTGGGGTATATTTCATGTGCATATTTGTTTTTTAAAGACAATGCTCAACAGTTTTCCAAAGTAGTAGTATAAATTGTACCTATTTCCATGTAAAATAGCATTTATAGAAATATGTGCTTCCATTAAGAGAGTTCTAGTTCGCCCACATCCTCAGCAACACACAATGTTGAACTTAATCACATCTTAGCCTTTCTCCCCCAAATCTGTTTCTTCTACATCGTAGTAAGTGACATAGCTGCATTCCATACTTGTGTGTCTGCACCGATTTCTCTGTTTCATTCCCTGAATTCAATGAAGCACAAAGCATGATTATTCTATTTCTAAATATATTTCTAATGTATCAGTTTCCCCGCCTCCATTGCAAATGTCCTACTCTAAACAAACACAGTATCTCACTTGGTCGACTACAGTCGCTTTTCAACTAGCATTTCCCTTTTTTCTCCCTTCAATACAGTCTTCATACAGCAATCAATTGGGTGTTCTGAGATGGTTCAAAAGTAAATTATTTGCCATCTTGTTTAGAAATCCTTCATACAAATTGTTCTATAATTCTAATGTTTTAAGGTTCATTCTTTAGTATGTATCATAACATTATTCTTTTTATGGTTAAATAGCATTCCATTGTATAGATATGCCACATTTTGTTTATCATTTCTTTTTTTGATACACATTTGTGTTATTCTCACCCTTTGGCTATTGTAAATAGCGCTTCTATGAACATTAGTGTACATTATGCTAAATAAAAGAAGCCAGACACAGAAGGCCACATATTATAGGATGCCATTTATACAAAATATCCAGAGTAGACAAATCTATAGCAAGAAAAAGCAGATTTGTGGTTTATAGGGGCATGGAAGAGGAATAATAAGAGTCACTGCTTAATGAGTATGAGATTTCCATTTAGGGTAACAAAAGTTCAGAAATTAGATAATGGAGATGGTTGAACAACATTGTGATTGTAGTTAATGGCATAAAATGAAACGCTTTAAATTAGTTAAAATACTAGTTTTTATGTATATTTTACTACAATAAAAATTAGATTATACTGAGGGTTGCACAACTCTTTACTAAAATCATTGAGCTTTGCACTTTAAAAGTGTGAATTTTATAATACATTATTTATGCGTCAATAAAGCTTTTTTTTTAAAGTCCTTCATATAATTCTCATTTACTTTTACAAAATCCCAAACTTCTCATCTTGAATAATCTCACTCCTTTTGATCCATCATTCTCATTTGGAGCCATTCTTCTCAGGTTAACTAACTTCACACCCTTTTTAATCTCCTTTTAGTTTCTATAACACACTGCATCTTCCTTACCTTGAGCCCTCTATGCTTTCCATTCTCTCTCTGCCTGGGATATTATTCATCTGGATTCTCCTCCATGGCAGAATAATTCTTTCTCTAACTTTCACTTTGAACCTCATCCCTGTAGACAGATCCCTCCACACCCTAAACAAGTCACCCTCAAGTTGTGCCTCCTGCACTCACATCCATTCAGTTTGCTCCATCATCATCTCATTACCAGTTATCCATTTAACATCTGTCTTTCCCCCACTAGGGTATAAGCTCCATGAGAGTGGAGACTATGCCTACTTCATCTACTTTCAATAGTATCTGGCACATAGTGCTTAAGAAATATTTATCAGAAAGAATATTATGAATGCATGTCTCTCACCGGTCTACATTTGAAGGTGACATTTCAACAGATGCTCTGAATAAAGTCACTCCTGACGCTTATGTGAAGAATTCTGACTATACCTGACCCATCTAGAACTCCAACAAATGTTTTCTGGATAAACTTTGGAAATGTCATCTGAGTCTCAGATTACTAAATGAAAAAGATTTCTTATATAATATGCCCTTCAATTTATTTTAGTTTACTTAATATTCAAAGATTTTATTCTTTAACATCAATGTTATTATTAATATAAAATCACTGTGTTTCCTTCTATTTCGAATACCACACATAGCCATATTTCTGAATGACCTAAGGTACAGCAACAAATTACTTTTACTTTTGATGTTTTCACAATTAAATGACTCATAAAAGTGGTTAAATTTTAAGATAAATGGACTATAACCACCCTCAGCCACTTTCTAGGTACATGGCAAATATCTTAGACTTTCTGTAATAGTCTTCATTTATTAAATCCAGAGGTTAGGTTAAATGGATGTTACCTCCTCTATGAGTTCCCCTGGCCTCAGGACCTTTCCATACAGAAATCCTGTCTAGACATCTGCTGAATGGCTGCCAATTTATTCAGTTCTTCCACTTCCAAAAAAGTAAATTTAAAAATGGGCCACCAGAGTACATTTAAATTTTAATGAGAGTTATACTTCTTTGTTTACCTATTTTCCTATTACCCAGATTTTCTTTAAAGTCACATATCAAATCAGAATTATGTCTTAATATTTTAGCATTCTTTGACATTCCATTTTGCAAGGAGATACAATTCAAGTTGAACTTGGGAATTTATACACATTGGTAATTAGTTGAGCCTTGTAAATTGCAGACTTTATTTCCCCATACTGGATCTCTGAGATATTGTGTCAAGACATGAAACTGTATGTCAAGATGTGGGGAAATATGTGCCAAAGTGTTATGGCTTAGTTGAAAACACAGCTGCTGAAAAAAAAAGTAGGAAAATTGTAGAATACAAAAAGAATATTTAACATGTTTGGAGTGGATCAAAGATATCCACATACTCTGTGGATTCTTTACTGTGGAAATGAGCCGTAAGTTTTCAATAAAGCAGGCAGAAATATTTCATAGTATTTCCCCTCTTTCTGAAATAATTAATAACAGAAAAAGAAAAGATATGAAGACTTGTTAGAAGCGACAAAAAGAACATGAGTAAGTTATCCTGAATAAATGGAAAAGCGCTGGGAAAGCACTGGAAAAGTTTATACAGGTGCTGTTCATCACATACAAATTTTTGTTTTCCTCTCTAACCATCATTGTTCTAGCCATTCTGCCTCTTTAAGAAGACTTCTTTTGTGTCACAGCCAGCAGAGATTGTACCCTCTCTCCAAATAGCAACAGTACTTGTAAAAAGTATGTGAAGCCAAGTAGGATCTATTCTAACTATTTCATGTTTGTGAAAGACTTCTCTCATGTGGCTATAAGCTTCCTGAGGGCAGACGATTGATTTCATGGTTCTTTTTCACACCCATAGCACAGTGGCAATCACCTACTGTGAAGATAAATGCTTACTGCTTAAAGCCAGAATGATTCAATCATAGTAATAGTTATTGGCTGCCTATTCTATGTCCAAACACAGACTGATGCAGAAATTGCTTTCTATCCCAAGGGGGCACCTCAGTGCTTTTTCACGTAGGGAATATTTTTCAAATATTGTCATACGAAGCTGAAGCATTGGGGTTTGAAGGTATGTAAAGTAGTCCTGAAATTCATCTGTGGATGTACATTGGCCCTGACACATCTTCCTGGAAAGGAGGTGGAATTAATTAACTGCCTAATTCCCAGGGATAGGAGAGTTGAGGTTTTGGGGTAACAAAATGTAAACCTGTCTCTGAACATTAGGAAACTGGAATAATCAGTGGAATGCTTTAGTATCTTCATTAATAAAAGCACATATTTTATTACAATGCTTTTAAGTCCTAGCAACACCAAATTTTTTCCTAATCTATTGATAAACACTAAACCAAGAGATTTTCATTCTATGTGGAAAGTAAAAATATTGATTCCTATTATATTCTGGGTTCTGTGTGAAACATATCACATAAAGATGGGCATTTTGCTCTTGAGACAAATTTAGAGGTAGGCTCTTTCCACCCATTTCACATAAGATAAAACTTAGGCTCAAAAAAAATAAGTATCTTTTCCAATTTCACAGAACTAAAAACAAGATGAGCCCTAAAGGATGTTCTATGGGATTTACTTTTCCACTTCTGCTTTCTATTGCATGTAACTGTATGAAACAGGATGGTATGCCTTAATATTCTTTCAACTAATTCTTAAAAATACTAGAATAATTAGAAAAATAAATATTAAAGCAGAACAATTTCACATTTTCAGCTATTGTGTTTATTGAAAATTTAACAGTAGCTGCATAAAAGTACTTGATGTCATTATCTTTTCTTCCAACAGAAAAACAATAAAATCTATAGAATTTAATTTTACATTTGAAGTAAATGCTAGTCACAATAACCTATAAAGTTATTCTCTGGAAAGTTTTTCTGTAAAACAAATGTTACTGTTTTTAATTAGACTATGTTGTATGCACAATTTCACATTGGATGCTGAAATGGGAAATTAAAGAATTCAATCTCATTGGCCTTAAGTCAATTCAAAATAAAAAAATAACATCTCACTTTGGAGTTTAAGCAATAAACACAGCTTTAAAAGTTCTGTTTTTGAAGTTTAAGTTGGTCTTTTTATCATTTGGAAGTTTCAATTTTTAGCACAATCTACCTCCTATATATACACTCCTGTTTCTCCTGCCCAGAAAATAATGCCATTATAAAAACAGTTTTGAGAGGGTAAAACAAAAGCAAAAGAGAAAAGCAACAAAAACTCTTCAGAGATTTTCTTTGTAAAGATGTTTGGAGTAATTTTAATAGCTCTATCTCATTTGTAATGCATAGTGCATTTACTATAATTATTTTTCTCTCAGCCACTGCCAAAATCACTCCTGCTTAGCTTCCATCAGCAATGGATTGGGTTACCTAGGAGACCTGCTTGTATTCAATCTAAAATAGAATAAAAATATAATTAAAATTTAGCTAAATATTCCAATAGTCAGGTCTTTTATATTTGATACATGTTGGATGATCTGTTCCATTAAGAAATAGAAGAAAGACATAGGTCCTCATAGCACAGAAGCATTTAATTATTCTACATTGCCTGCAGGAAAAATCGTACACTTCCCCTAAACTGCTATTAAGATTTCTCTATTACTCAAATCTAACTTGCTTCTCGTGGGGTTTGCACCCTCCTAAGTGAAAGGCTAGGACTAGATACTGGACAAGAGGAAGTTATAAGTGTTCAGAGTAAAGCACACTTCAATAAGTATTTATTTTTCTTTCTCCAGAGCAGAGGCTAAGCACAGGACAGAGGTTTTAGAGCAATCTTCAGGAAGCTGTGGTATAGACATCCCCAGAGTGTATGGATAAATAAATCTAGGTATCCATAAGCTTGGAAATGAAACTGAGGTTGAAAGCCATTTATTAAGCAGTCATCTGGTCCTTTAAAATGAAGGGTCTAGAACAGAAAGTAAAGTGTGGCATTCCGTAAGTCTTTGTCTTACCCTCTCTTATTCACAGAAGGCATTGTTAATGAATCAGGTAACTATCACTGAGGTCAAATGCTGTCACACTCCTCTGCTGTGATCACCAATACCGTAGATTAGCCAAGAGAGTTAAAACTGAGCTAGTAGAGCTAGAAAGTGTGAGGTAAATAAAACAAAGCAATTAAAATTGGAGGCTGCAAGCCTATATACTGAAAATTCATAAAACTTCTTATCCGAGAGGCAATGTTGCTCATGGTTAAGAAATCAGACTACAGAGTAAGACTAGGTTTGCATCCCACCTCTGTAATTATGTATCTGTGCCTAAAATGGGACAAAAAATAATCCACTTTATGATGGTGTGAAAATTAAATAAACTTACAACGCTACCTGACACATGGCAAAGACAATAACAGATAGGTGTTTTAATTACATCAGATCCGATGACAACTTTCCTCTAGCCCTAGGTTAGAAGTGACTCTTAAAGTGAAAAATAGGGTAAAATACTTGCCAGCTTTGTTATCCATCCTATTACACACCTCCTATTTGTCCATTGGTTTTTCCATAGAATCCTTCACATAATCTTAAGTATTTTTTAGGTGGTGTAATGATTGCTTTTATGCATCAAATTGGCTAGACTATAGCACTCAATTATTTAATTAAATCTAGGTGTTTCTGTGAAGGTATATTGTAGATGTGGTTAATATCTACAGTCAACAGAATGGGAGAAAATGTTTGCAATCTACTCATCTGACAAAGGGCTAATATCCAGAATCTACAATGAACTCAAACAAATTCACAAGAAAAAAAACAAACAACCCCATCAAAAAGTGGGCAAAGGATAGGAACAGACACTTCTCAAAAGAAGACATTTATGCAGCCAAAAGACACATGAAAAAATGCTCATCATCACTGGCCATCAGAGAAATGCAAATCAAAACCACCATGAGATACCATCTCACACCAGTTAGAATGGCCATCATTAAAAAGTCAGGAAACAACAGGTGCTGGAGAGAATGTGGAGAAATAGGAATGCTTTTACACTGTTGGTGGGACTGTAAACTAGTTCAACCATTGTGGAAGACAGTGTGGCGATTCCTCAGGGATCTAGAACTAGAAATACCATTTGACCCAGCCATCCCATTACTAGGTATATACCCAAAGGATTATAAATCATGCTGCTATAAAGACACATGCACACGTATGTTTATTGTGGCACTATTTACAATAGCAAAGACTTGGAACCAACCCAAATGTCCAACAATGATAGACTGAATTAAGAAAATGTGGCATATACACACCATGGAATACTATGCAGCCATAAAAAAGGATGAGTTCATGTCCTTTGTAGGGACATGGATGAAGCTGGAAACCATCATTCTCAGCAAACTATCGCAAGGACAAAAACCAAACATTGCGTGTTCTCACTCATAGGTGGGAATTGAACAATGAGAACACATGGACACAGGAAGGGGAACATCACACACCGGGGCCTGTTGTGGGGTGGGGGGAGGAGGAGGGATAGCATTAGGAGGTATACCTAATGCTAAGTGATGAGTTAATGGGTGCAGCACACCAACATGGCACATGTATATATATGTAACTAACCTGCACGTTGTGCACATGTACCCTAAAGTATAATAATAATAAAAAAATCTACAATCAATTGTGGGAGGAAAAGTTCAGCCCTGCTTTACTGATGTTTCTGCACAATGTATCGGCACAGTGGACAGCTGGAGCAAGACATGTGGATGTTCACCTTGCTTGGATAAAGGCCAGAGGTATGCATGCACAGAGATTCATGGCTGTGGACAATGATTTGGTCAAATGATCAGGTTCTTAGAAGGCAAATATTTGGAAAATTGGTGACAAGTGGGTCTTGCAAGGATGTGTATGGATATACCTCTCCGGATAGCTAAAATTGGCAAAGATATCTATCTGTTCCAATGACTTATCTGGCTATCCATTCACTGTTACAACAGTCTTTATTATTTTGGCTATAGAATATAAATATAAAATATATAATATTTTGGCTATAAAAATGCTGTAGCTATTTCTAGTTTGCCTTTCCATATACATTTCAGAATAATCTTTTATGGAAATACAAAAATCTTACTGAGCTTTTGATAGGAATTTTGCTAAAGGCTGTGTATCAATTTGGAGAGAATTGACATTGTTAGAGTATAACTCTAGATCATCTTTGATTTTCTTTCATCAGACATTTGTAGCTTTCCACGTATTATATTTTGTTAGATTTATACCTGAGCATTGCATTTTATTTTGATTCTTTGGTTCAAGGTATTTTTTAATTGAATTTTAATTGTTGCTATATAGGCAAGCAATTGATTTTTCTATATTAACTCTATATTGTATGATATTGCTGTCACTTTATGTGACCTAACTATATTATCCATTAGTTCCAAGAGGGGTTTCTGTTATTCTTTAGGATTTCTATAATCATGTTAATTATGAAGATAATTTTATACTATTTTTAATGTTTGCGGATACATAGTAAGTATACATATACTTACGGGATACAGGAGATTTTTTTTTTTCAGGAGATGTTTTGATACAGGTGTGCAATGTGTAATAATCACATCATGGAAAATGGGGTATGCAACCCCTCAAGCATTTATCTTTTGTATTATGAACAGTTCTTATACTTTTATTTTAAAATGTGTTATTAGTTCTTGAATATAGTCATCCTGTTGTGTTATCAAATACTAGGTTTTTTTCCTTCTGTTTTTTTTGTACCTATTAACCATCCCCACCTCACCCTACTACCATTCCCAGCACCTGGTAACCATCCTTCTACTCCCTCTATTTCCATGAGCTCAATTGTTTTGATTTTTAAATCCTATAAGCGAGAAGATGTGATATTTTTCTGTGTCTGGCCCATTTCACTAAGCATAATGACCTCCAGTTCCATCCATGTCGTTGCAAATGACAGGATCTCAGTGTGCATAACGTTGTTGCATTTTCATGTCTTAACGCATTATCTAGGATTTCTAGGACAATAGTGAATAGAAGTTGTAAAAAGGAACATCCTTACTTGTTCCAGATCTTAGCAGAAAGTGTCCACTTTCTAATCACTAAGTGTAACATTAACTGTAGGTTTTCTGTACGTGTTCTTTATCAAGTTAAGAAAGTTGCCCTGGATTTGTAGTTCTGAGATTTTGTTGTTTTAAATATAAATGAGGTTTGGAGTTTTCCCAATACACTTTCTGTATCAATTGATAGATCGTTTTTCTTTTTAGCCTGTTAATGTGATGAATTACATTCATCTTTGAATATTGAACCAGGCTTGCATACCTGAAATAAATCCCACATGATTTTGGTATATAATACTTTTTATACATTGTTGAATTCAATTTAATATTTTGTTGAGGATTTTTACATCTATATTTATGACAAATATTGTGCTAAAGGCTTTTTTTTTATAACGTCTTTATCAAGTTTTGATAATGAGGTAATTCTGGCCACATAGAATGAATTAGTAAGTATTCTCTCTGTTTCTATTTTCTGCAAGAGACTACAGATAATTAACATTATTGCTTCCTTAAATGTTTGGTAGAATTTACCAGTGGAACCATATGGGACTGGTAACTTTTCCTTTGGAAGGTTTTAAATTGTTGATTCAAATTATTTGTTATAGGCCTTTTCAGATTATCTATTTCTCTTTGAGTTTTGAGGTTAATTATTGATATAATCGGGTTAATATCTACCATCTTTGTACCTATTTATTTGCTACATTTGTTTCTTCTTCCCCTCTCCATCACTTTATGCCTTGTTGTGTTATAATTGGTCATTTTATATGGTTTCATTTCATCTCCTTAGCATATCCATTATGTTTCTTGTCAGAAAGTTTTCTATCGGTTGCCCTAGAGTTCCCAACATACATTTTCCCGTAACCTAAATCAACCTTCAAATGACACAATGTTGCTTCACATGTAATGTAGGTATTTTATAACAAGAAGTTCCAATCTCTCCCTTCTTATGACCTGCTGCCATTCATTTTACTTAAGTAGATGCCGTAATTACCCCAATACATACATCAATACTATTACTACTTTAAATAGTTATCTTTTAGGTCAAATATGGAAATGAAAATTAAAATATTTAATCTTTATTCTTCTGACACTTTTTCTTTCTTTTTGTAGACCTCAATTTCTGCCCTCTATCATTTTTCTTCTGCCTAAAGAACTTTTTATATTTCATTGCGCGGAAGTTCTGGTGGTGAATCCTCCAGATGTGCACAAGTGTCAGATGATGACTTTATCTTTCCTTCACTTATAACTTCACTGAATATAGAGGTCCAGTTTTTTTGTGTGGTTTTTTAAGTATTTGTACTGCTTGTTTTCTGTGCATCCTGGATCTGTGGTTTGGTGTCTGTAATTAACTTTGAAAAGTTATTTGCCATTATTACTTCAAATATTTCTTCTGCTTATTTTCTTCTCCCCTGGTGTTTTAATTATGTGTATGTTACACCTTTTGAAATTCCGCAGCTCTGTTGAACTATCTACAAAGTTTCTAATTTGTGTCTCTGGTGAATCCAGTCTACCTTTGAGCTCAAAATAACTTCATTTATATCTTAGGTTTTTTTAAAAAAAATGTCTATCATTTTGATTTGTGCAATTTCTATCTCTCTGCTTGTATTACCCACATAATTTTGCCTGTTTACTTTTTTATTAGAACTCTTAACATATTGATTATAGTTAAATTCCCTGCCTGATAATTTGAAAACTTGTATAATATCTGAGTTTAATTCTCATGAGAACTTTATCTCTTCATAGCATCATTTAGTTTCGCTTTTAAATTTTGTTATTTTTTCCACTGTTTAACATGCTTTGTGATTTTTTGTTGTTGCAAGTCAAACATAATGTACATAGTAATAAGAACTGAGGTAAATAAGCATTTTGTATGATTATTTATGCTAATCTGGCTAGGAGTTGGCATAAATTTAATTTTTAATTACAAATTAAAATGTTTAATATTTTATGTGGCCCTAGTTGCCAGAGCCTCAAACTCTTTTTTTTTTTTAATCTTTGCCACTCACTTTGGCTTCCCTAAGAAATTCACCTTTGTGGAGGCTGAAGCAACTTCATCTTGGATGCACATCCATCATGTTGATTTCTGATTAACACCAGCTCTGGGAATGCATCTAAGATTTCCACTTTCACATACCATAAATTCTGCCCTTAGGTCGAAACAACTTTGATGTTATTGTAAACATTTATTTGCCATTAATCCTGCCCTTAGGCAAATTCCATATGGTATATAAACCCTGAGTCTGGGCACAGGGATTCACTGTCTTGTCCCTTGGCTTCTGTTTGTAAGTCCCTACTATTAATGAATGTTTCTTTCTGTGAAATTGGATTTGTCAGCCTCTTTATTCTGCCCCTTAGCTTCCTAGGTCTTTGGGGGTAGGTTTACATAGACCTGCTCACTGCAGAAAAATTTCCAAGTCTATGCCTTGAGGCACATTTAACTGTAATCCACTATTTTTACACTAGATCCCTAATGATGTGAAGGTAGTATGTGTATGGGTGAGGGGGAGAAGCATTCTATAATCTCATTATTAAATCTTAGTCTTTCAGTGGGCCTGTATTTTAGGACTGTGATCTTCACCAGTGCTATAGTCCTCCTTAACATCCCCTGTAAAAAACAAAACAAAAACAAACAAACAAAACACCCCACCTTCCCCCTTGCCCCTCATTTGGTGAGATAGAAAAGCAGTAGGGGGCTGGCATGGGAAGAAATGACTTTCCCTATTTGGGAAAATCTCTGATAAAGCCTTTTTCTCAGGAGAGTGGGTGTTTGATATGGAAAATGCTCTGGGCATTAAAAAATAAAACTGCTCTTCCCTTTCCCCTGCCAGAGGCAAGAGGGTAAGTTTCTCAGATCCTCACCATGAGAACTCAGTGGGGCTCATAGTGGAGCCCACAAAAGTGTGGAGAGCAGTAAGACTGCAGCTGCTGTAGTTTCTCATTAGTCCACGCTCAGCCTCCAACAATTAATCAACATTACCATGTAAGTTGTGCTACCAGTTTTTCACTCCAGTGATTTCCATTTCAGGTAAGCAGGTGTTGGCTATGACTCTGGATTCACCTGTCTCTCCACATTTTGAGTTGCTCTAAAACCTCAGTTCTCTTGTCCATGAAAAGTCATACATTTTCAATTTTTTGAATGCTGTTTTCTTCTTGCAAAATAAGAGTAAAAACTCCTAACCTCTCTACATGTGAAAACTAAAACTGTGAGTCATTTAATTTTCTTTTAACATAAGTAATTGAATGGTACCATAAGGAAAAATATAAAAACTTAACAGCAGTAAGAACAGAGCTATTACCACCTATCTACTTAAAGGGATGAAAGGAAGTAAAGATTCCAAGAAGAGAAAGTTATATAGTGAATTTGCTCTTGACAAGACCTGTTTTTTTCTAGGAGAGCAAAGTTACTGTGTGATACCACACAGTAAGGAAGTTAAGTAAATAAAAACTCCAGTGCTGGGCTTGCTGGCTCACATCTTTAATCCCAGCACATTGGGAGGCCAAGGTGGGCAGGTAAGTTGAGGTCAGGAGTTCAAGACCAGCCTGGCCAACAAGGCGAAACCCTGTCTCTACTAAAAATACAAGAATTAGCCGGCCGTGGTGGCAGGTGCTTGTAATCCCAGCTACTCACGAGGCAGAGGTTGTCTAGATCACACCACTGCACACCGGGCTGGGCTACAAAGCAAGAGTCCATCTCGGGGAAAAAAAAATACCCTCTGATATCAATCATTTCTTCTGACTGATCTACTGTGATTCCCCCTTGACCATCTTATTGGCAGACAGCAGGCTGGAGAAGGGCAAAGGTTGAATCTGGTAAATAAAACGTGTCCAGCACAGCTGCAATTGTTACTACCAACACTTGTTGGTAATAATAGCAACAATCAGCCAGGGTCATAGGAGGATAATGAGAATAATATCAGGGAAGAGAAACCTGGCTACTACGGGGAAATTCCCAGAACAGAAGAATTCCTGTGAGCTGAAGACTACCTCATTTATGTCTAGCAAATGTTCCTAGTTTTGAATTGAATAGATTATAAGCTAGATTAGAAAAGGCATAGTTAGCAAGAAAAAATTTAATAAAACAGACTCTTGAAAGCAGGCATATGCCTGAGTTATTCCACACGTAGGGTATTCCTCTAGTTATAAAGCCCTCATACAGTCTCTGCTGCTGTAGCTTTTACCCATCTCTGTGGTTTAGTTCAGATACCACTTTTAAAATAAAACTAATTTCTCATAGAAATCAATCTCCACTTTTTCCGAATTCCTATAGCACATTTTGATTCCCGCACATTTCTAATACATTCCATTAGTCATTATTAGATTTTATGTAGATATTCTTCACTCATTAATATATTTAAAATCACTTATTAAAGTCAAAGCATGGAAAAATGAAAGCACATAACATTATAATAGAAATTAGTAATAATCTGGTATGGTTTGTGGTAGAAGTCAGAATTGCAAAAATAAGTCATGGCTAATTCACAAAATGCTAAGCCAGGCCAAGTGTGCCAAATTAAGGAGTTTGAAATTTTTCTGGAATTCTCTAGCGTTTCTAAAATAAGTAACTATGTATATGTCAAAGTAACGATATGTCTAATTTGACCTAATAGATTATGTAGTAACTTCAACTAGGTATTATTTTATCCTCATCCTTAAGTTTCTTAAGAAACTGCTCAATTACTGTTAGATTGATTCGTTTCTTTGTGAAAACAAAACTGAGGCTCAGAACAGTAAGTGATTGCCCATGGTAATGTAGATAGATGGGGGCACAAGATTATGTTCTGATTCCTAGTTTTGAGCACTATGTTACAACCTGACGCAATTTCCCCTTTTTATATTTCTGTTCATGTTCCTGTGTGTGGTATCAACTAGCATAATTTCACAGTACAATGCTTAACACCTGCTTTCTGCTAGACTATGCATATTAGTGTATTTTCTTTGCCAAATGAGTCACAAGTGATTAGCAAACGTTAAGGAAATAAACTGAGTGGATGAAGGGAGAGAGGTGTTAGTTCTCATGAGTTCTTTCTATTTACACTCAATGATAAGTCCCAAAATATTTCATCTAGATACAAATTACATGAAAAAGGAGTCCATGTAAATGAATTGCCTGCCTGAAAAAATTAACAAAAAAAAAAAGTAAAAGAGTGAAGTGCCATTTGATAATCTACAGTAGAGATAGCATAAGTTTACAGTTAACATGCTTATATCTTTAGAAATATGTACGTAGAACTTTTGTAATTTGCCTGAATATAATTTTTAATACTTCAGATCTGAGGTTTTCAAACTTTCTCTGTTCACCGTGCCCTTAGTATCTCAGTAATTTTTTCATAGTACCCCTAAGCCAAAAGAAATAAATCCTGTTTACTGAGCACTTAGGTACAAATAACTTACGTATTTCCTAAAAAATTAGCAGTCAAAAAAAAAAGGTGAAATTAAACACAGTTAAACACCATTATTTACTGAAAGTATGTACGGACCTGTTTTCCACTGTAAAACTTTTCAAACCTCAGAATCAGACTGGTGGCAGCCACCCTCATTTCCCATTTCTTGTTATTCAATTCATAACTCATAAGTCATAATTTAATTCATGATTTAATTCATAGTTGAATTCAATTTATAATTCAATTCATAATTCAATTCAATTCATAATTCAGTAATTATTCAATAAGCAGGCTTCCACTGTGATTTCCTCATTCTGATTCTCTATATTGTATATATTAGAAGATAAATTGTTTATAATATAAATTTTGCTCCTGCCCCTTGCCCAACTGCTCTACAGAATTTTAGTAATAATTTTATTGATGTAAAAAATTTAAATTTCAGTTAAATAAATTTGATACATAAATGCATGCTCATTGTAAACTTTAAAATCCAGATGAATAAAATCCCTCTTAACTTTCTACCCATATCCACTAACTACTATCTACAGAAATGATGACTATTGTTAACAATTTAAGGTATATATTTTCACTGAAATAATTACATATGTAAATTTAGAAGTGTATGGTCACATTGCATATTTTCTATTAAAAATATTAGATTGCAAAATTGAAATTTTTTTTCATTTGCCCATTTTGGAGAAATCATTGTATATAAACAGGTATGAACTTACCTGGACCTCTTTTCTGCCCTTTAATACTGTCTTGTGTGGTATGCTGGATAACTTCCATTTGTCTCTCCAGATCCAGTCTCCACTCTTCTCCACCCTGCTCTGTGTCCTGGGAAACTGAACTAAAACGACTGCCTGAAAGACCTCTTGATCTCCAATACCTTCCTTGCCCTATGGCTTCTGATTATATCTGTCAGTGCAGTGAAAGCCACTGGCAGGAGATACAGAAAGAAGAAAAACAAGCAAAGTTGAGGCACTTATTTCCCCTCTTCCTGCATACTTGTTTTCTACTTGTTTGCCATCTTCCCCTACCAAGGGTCATACGTTTTATCAGGTGGCCTTCTACACACAGCTGTCACGAGTTTCCCATTAGGCCAAGAGATACTGGGAGTTTTCCATTGTTATAAACCCCAGGATACTGTGTTTCTCTTTCTGACTTTCCTAAACTTGTACCCATATCATTGTAAACAATGCCTTTATTAAAATATGTTCAGTTACTTGAGTGTGGCACTTGTTTTCATCTAAGTCTTTGACTGATGCATGAGGAATTGCTATATTTAATCTTTACTTACACGTTTATAACTGCCTACAATGTTTGATATTTTATACAATGCTACACTGAACATCCTTAAACATCTTTCTCTGTAAGTACTGTGAGTATTCTTTTATAATGAATATTCTTTTATGGTTGATACCTGGAAGAATAGTTTTGGGGTTAAAAAGTAGCTTCAATTTAAAACTTGATACACACGGCTGAAAGTCCTTCTAAAGATGGAGGAACAATTTATTCTCTCTCTGAAACTAAATGAAAGCATATATTTTTCCATCCCCCTCACCAACAATGAATTTTATAAACCTTTCTTAACATGTATAAAATGTTACCTTTTAATTGTTTTAATGTGTGTTCACTGATTAGTAATGAGAAAGGACCTTCTTGTAATATGTTTATTAGCCATTGAGTCTTTCTTTCTAAATTGTTAATTCAAATTTTCTGCCATTACCATGGGTAGAGGGAATGGCAGCTGGAGTGATATGAGAAACATATGGAGCAGAGCTCAGCCTTTCCAGGCAAAGCACAGTAACCAGCCAGCCCTGGCCAATTCACTAACTGAAGGCAAACACCTGAGCAAGCCGAATTCTGATCAGTAATTCTGGCCCAAATCAATGGAACCTCTTGGCTGGTGTGTAGATTTATGAGAAAAAAAAAAAGTTGGTACTTTAAAACCTAAGATTTAGGTGGTTTGTTAAACAGAAACAAATAATTGATAAAATCACCTGAGTTACTTTTTAAAACATTGTATTTATTTTATTATTTTGCTTTTATTAAACTCCCTTCCCCCAAGAATACTGCTTCTCCTGTAAGAGTCTCAACTGGTAGCTGTTTCACTTTCCTTACTCCTAATACTACCGAGATGCGAAAGATACCCTCCGTGTCACATCCAATCTCTTTTCTTCCCTTTTCTTTCAAAATGCCTAGCTTCAGTGATGTTCCTTCTTCATGCCTAGGAACAACAGATTTAAATTTGATGTCATCCTGCTTCCGGCAAATAGCATAGAAACTTAGGCTTCGTCTCACATGCCATAGAATTTTACCTCCCAGTGTACTGGCTGGCTGTCCAACATGACTACTTTCATAACTCTTGATGCTTTAAATATTGACATGGATACCTCACCCAACAATCATATTTGTACCCTATAACTTACCATTACTAATAAGCACAAACTTTCCATCATGTCAATTTCAAGAACACTGCTCTCTAATTCCACCCCTTCCCTAACTTACATGCTCTAAGATCCCAACACCAATAACCAGAACCTAAGATTTACTGCCCCCTCTTGTATTACATTATTCCTCTCTTATTTCTCATCTTCTTTTATATTTTTACCCAGCTTAAATTTCATGGTAAAACATTATAATAAATCCCTTGCCTATGTCTTCAACTCCCTTGGTAACACCACAACCCTGGTTCACATTCTCTGCATACCCTGAACCTCTATATACCTACTTGAGCTTAGGGATGTAAAACACATTATCATGCAGATTGTTCACATATAAAAGCATGTTCACCAGCTTCTCACATACTCCTACTGCTGCTCAACAATTGTATTAGGTGTTTCCATTCTCCATTCAATCTGCCATTTTCCTAGATGACCATTTCAGACACTGTCCTTTCTTCACAAACCTCCAAAATCTACACTCTTACCTGATGAGGTAAGCTCTTGCTTTATGAAAGAAATTGTAGCAGCCAAAATATCTTCCAGATGCTTCCATCACTATTACAGCCTCGTAATAGCTTTTATGACAATATATACATTTTTCCTGTTTCATTAGAAATAAATTATTCATGCTTCTATCTAAAGGGAACACCTTCAGTTGTACAATAGATTCTATCACCATTTTCCTAAAGCACATCATTTCTTAAATTTTTGCCTCTGTTTTATTTATTTTTAGGTGGGTGCATGCTCTTTCACATCTGTGTGAAAGATGTAGCTTTTTCTCTTATCTTAAATTTAAAAAACCTGCTGATCTCACTGCTGATCCTGCCTCTCCCTCTGCTTTATATAAAAACCTGTTTTTTTCTTTACAACACCACTCCTTACAACACTTCACTTCCCTCATTTATTTTAATGTTTTTTTTCATATTACCCCTTGAGCCCATTCCAAGCAAGACTATTGCTCTTGTCACTGTAACAGAACTTCTAATACAAGGTCAGCAATGACTTCTTAATCACTGAATACAATAGTCAATTCTTAGTCTTCATCTTGCTTGATCTATCTGCAGTATTTGCCATTCTCATCTTTACAAGACAATTTTTAACTTTTTCCAGACCGTCACCGCTCTCCTGAATTTCCTTGTATACTCTTATCTTCGCATTTGCTTCACTGTATTCTCTCATTTCCTGCTCTAAAAATATTGGAATTCCCAAAAGCTTAGTCCTTGGATTGCTTAAGTTAAAAAAAATTGACATGTGCACACTTACCAAATATCATTCGGTCATATATTTTTAAATGCAGTTTTTATACTACAGATTTTCAAATTTATATCTTGTAACTAGATTTAACACTGATTCAAAGACTTTTATAGTCAACTTTCTACTTGATATGTATACTTGGTTTTCTAATACGCAACTCAAAACAATCATACCCCAAACTTAGCTCTCAGACTCTAACGTGTCGTCAGTACCACCACTTCTTACAAACTTTCGCAATCTCAGTTTAAGGCAACTGTGATTTTTATTTTATAATCCTGTGAAATTGCATCTGTGACCTGCTTCTTTGTAGAGGCCAAAATAGGCTTGGAACAAAGTATATGCTTAGTGTGATAGACTCTAAAGATATCTTCTTTAAAAGGATATTTAAGATGTCCTCTTAAATGTATTCAATTAACATTTTCTTTGTCCTAACATCACTATTAACACACCTGTTTTTTTGGACATATGTCTGATATTCTTTTATTTCTTTGCTACCTCTATTTATGAGTCATTTTATTTTTTAAGATTAAATGTTTAACGCTCTTTTAAACAAAAGAACTATTTTAAACCCAGTTTGAAACTAAGAATTTAAATTGTTTTTAGATATTGATTTGATTTGTGATTACTGAGATGTTTAAATCATTTTTTAACAACTTCTTTTATGTTTTCTACTTTCTCTGCTTTAAAAAATATTATTCTTTTCTTTTGATGAATTCATGCAGTTATCTTACGTTTATTTTTCTCTAATGGTTTGAAAGTTTGACATCTCATTAATGTTTTTCAAATGGTTGCCCTTGAAATTTTAACAGGTGTATTTAAGCTTTGCTACTTCTATGCAATGCTTTTGTTAATCATTTTCTTTATATTTTTCTCATATAAATCAGGAATCGTAGCAATTATTTTGCTCTTCCTCCCACCTCCTGCCATCTTCTATATCAGCACATTGAAAAGCCTACTCTACATTAAGATAATCAATAAATTAATTCTAAAATTAAAATTCCCATTGTTTTCTTCAAAAGCCACCCTTATTTATGCCTAAGCATAAATTGTACTGGTTTTATTGTGCTTCACTATTTCTTATACAATCTCTCTCTCAGACTTACTGCTCCTTTTTTCAAAATGTATCCTCTAGTAATTCTTCCAGACAGGGGTGGACAGTTGGGAAACATTGTGTGTTGAGGCATGCTTTCAGTGTTTTTATTTTGCGCTCATAGTTGAATGTTAGTTCAGCTGAATAAAGAGTTCTAATGAAATAGTCATACTTCACATTTAGACAGATAATCCTTCAGAGTCTTGCACTTAACTATTACTAATGAGAATTCAGAAGTCTATCTGTTGTTATTCATATCATAGCAGCCTCTACTTCCATCCCATCCCATAGAACTTCCAATGGAGTTATCCTTGGTGTTCTGAAATTTCTTTCTGATATGACAATGTATTGGTCATTTTAAATTTACTTTCTTATTTTAGGTAGACAATAAAAATCTAAGGACTTGTGTTTCCTTTTCAGAGCTTTTAAAATAACTTTTAAAAATTATGTTTTAACTATCTTCCTACCTACTCTGCCCACTCTGTCATCACTTTTGTATATAACAAGTAATGGATGATGGAATTTGATGTATTCTTTTGTGTATTAAATTTTATTTTCTCTCCTTGCCTTCCTCTCCCCTTCCCTGTCCCTCCTCTGTCCCATACACATATACACACATACGGACACATGCTTGTGTGATGTATTGTAGAATTAATTGACCAATATCCCAGCTCACTAATTGACTGAATTTAGCTGGGTTCTTTTAACCTCATCTACTGATGCACCACCCAATATACTTTTGATTTTTATTTATCAACTTTCATATTTCTCACTTCATAATTGCATTAATATTTTCATAATATTTTAAAGTCTGCCCACATATATTCTGGAAAACCCAAAGTGATTGCACAGTGTTTTGTCTTATTCTGCATTTCATTTATAATATCCAAATTATCCCATCATGTTATAAGTATTTTTTTAACTTCATATGATTTTTATATCTCTTATATTTTTCCTTTTTTAATTCATTCTGCATCTCTGGAGCTCTGTCTTGTTTGGTTTAGTATCGGTTTTCCAATGTCATTCAAGTAATTTGGGTACTGGAAGAATCGGGTTAATTGATTACAAATATACTGCAGTGCAAGAAACAGGGTTTAATAAATTCAAGGTCTCATTTATTCAAATAGGATTTAATGTTCACTGCCAGTCACATATTGGCTGAAATAATATTTCCCAGAAATAACAAGGGGTCACAACACAAGTCAGAATCATCATCCTGGGAGAAATCATAGAGATTAAGGTCGCCATGGAAACTCTTTTGTTATATAATTACTTTTATTTATGTTAAACAAAACCTTGCCTTATCTAGATAGCATATGACTTAGTAATAGAAATTCCTATACAAGTTATAATGTGTGTAGCAATTTATATCACTGAAGCATCCATTGTGAAATAAACAATTAGTACCAGATAATGAGTAATAATTTCAAATGAAGACAACCTAGAATCAACGCTTCATTTTGATGGTGACGGTTCCAGAATGTCAAAGAGATACTAGACCCACAAATGATAATTAAATTACCAACATTCACTCATTTGTATTGCAATAATTAAGGATTTACATGCAAGAACTGAGAGCCCCCACAGTCAGAGATATTGAATGTTCAATAATTATTTCGTGCCTACCAAATGGCTAGATACAATCTCAATAACCAATTTAAATCTAATGGTTGAACTAATCAATTCCAAGTGAAGAAAAGAAAAAGTGTGAAAAATTTTAAATGGACTATAACAGAAAGACAAAAAAAAAAATTACCCAAGGTACCCTTATAGAAGTATTGCAATTTCCATTCTAGGAAGTATTATGTTTTTTTTTTTTTAGTATTTCTTATAAAATAAAAACAGAGTTAAGAAAATCTATTTTCAACTTTAGTTAGTAATGACCTTATCTTTGAACTCAAAGTCATTGAAAATATTATTGAGTATTGAGATTCACTATTATTTATAAAATACAAATTCAATTGTATTCTATTTGAGGTAACAATTTGTAGAAAGAAGCTTATGGGCTTGAGAATACAAGACATGGTTGAAGACATCACACAGCAAGAAAATTAGTTCCTGTATCAAAGGGGCAAAAGTGAAATTACAAAGTATTCCTAAAATATATAAAAATAAATAGCAAATAAAGTGACATTAGAAACTCCTCAGGATCGGAGTCTTCCCTTGAAGCTACATTTGGGTGAAACGTGAACCTTCACAATGAAGCCTCTTGAGCTTCACAATGAGCTCACAATGAGGCTTCATTGTGAAGTGAAAGAAAGCTTGCAGAAATGAACACATGTCCACAATTATTTGTCTATAATTTTGAATTCCAATGTCTGAGAATTTTTTTTCTTCATAACCCACTTGGCAGACTAGCATGACCTAATCTAAGGCAACCTAGAATCTTTATGTATATCAATCAATGTGGGTTTTCACATGTTCTGCTGAAGAAATATCAATGGCCCTGACCCTCCTGTGAACTGTTAATCATATATTATGTATCTTCCTTTGAGAAAATTTGAAATCTGAACTATAACTTGTTCCAAGTGCTTTAAGAAGAGATGGCATGGCTCACATCTGTAATCCCAGCACTTTGGGAGGCCGAGGTGGGCAGATCACCAGGTCAGGAGATCGAGACCATCCTGGCCAACATGGTGAAACCCCGTCTCTACTAAAAATACAAAAAAATTAGCTGGGCGTGGTGGCACGTGCGTGCCTGTAGTCCCAGCTACTGGGGAGGCTGAAGCAGGAGAATTGCTTGAACCCAGGAGGCAGAGGTTGCAGTGAGATCATGCCACTGCACTCCAGCCAGGGGACAGAGTGAGACTCCATATCAAAAGAAAACAGAAGAGATGGTAGATTTATACTTGAGTAGTCAACAAGAAGGCAAAAATTGTATTTCTGTAAACAAAAAGAATATGCTATGTGCTATTAAATATACAATTCTATTTATTTATTCTCCATTTATATATCCAATTGAGTATGACCTTTTCAAGCAGCTAATTATTCCAACAGTGTTTCCATATATGGATTTAGAAACTATGTTTGTATGGTTGTGCGCGTAGGTGGGTGTATAGATAGGTATCTGGATAATATTGATTTAATAGTTTTTAGTCATGACTGATTTCTGTCCTGAGAGGATAAATATAAAACACATCTGATGGCATTTCAATGAAAAATGCAAGTAATCAATTTGGATAATATTGTTGGAGTTTAAGAAATGTTTTTTAATAAAATAAAAACATAAGACTGATTTTTGCACTATCATTTCAAGCATTTTGTACATGTATTATAATAAGGCAAAATGATTTTCCAAAAAGTTTAGTCACTAAGTATTGAACTCTATCAAGTAGTCATGTCAAAGGCAGAAATTTTGTTGCAACACTCCTATATGCATGTTTAAAAAGTCATTCTTCTAACTTGAAAATAAAAACCTACATTTTCTAATGCAGAGTAATAAGACATATTCATTGGCATTTCATTACTTTTTATTTGGAAAATGACTATTTGCTACTATTTCTTCTCTGTGGCAATCCCAGTGCTTTTCCATATGTAAAAACATGAGATTACAGTATTCATACCCTACCTTTTATATATGCATGATTATATATATTTACGTGTGTGTGTGTATGTGTGTGTGTGTGTGTGTGTGTGTGTGTGTAAACTGACCTGAACCAATTTGTTCATTAGGCAATTACTGGGTTCTTTTAGTAAATATCTGTAGGTTCTGATCATTATATAGAGAGAGAACCTTTGTAATTCCTCACACACAGCCCTACTACCAAGTAAATATTATAATTTTAAAAGTTTTGTACTAGGTTTTTCCAAACTTACAAATATTTATTGAGAAGCAGGCACAAAAATAACTACAGAATCTGTTCTAAAAGTTCAGGGAAGCCTCACTCTATGCTCTGTCCTCGGTCATTCCAATAGGCCTGTTGACTGAAAGATTCATCTATGGTACGTACACCAATATTTTTACAGCATAATAAGCCAATCTTCTAGGATTCTTAGGCAACAGAGTGCCACGTGAAATGGGGTGATACAAAACTAAAAAATTATAGCATTGAATTGAATCTTCTGAAGTTGATGGAATTTCAAACCCTATTTATGCTGAAGCGGTATGCATTATTTCTAACAACTATATTTCTTAAATATCATGAAGTCAATAATTTAAATTAAATTTCTTAATTCAAATACTAAGTTTCAGTTATGTTAAGCGTTCACATAACTACTTCTGAAATATGGATTCCTGATCATGATGTGTCAAATTCTCATGTTCTCACCTTGTGTATAGAACACATATGGAAATGTATCTGAAAGTTTTTGGATGTTATAGTGACTTAAGAGAACTCCTGACATTTTGTGTGTGGAGGCCAGGGATATTTTAGCATTTTAGATACATTTAAATGGAGCCTCCGCAAAAAAGTAAGAGTAAAATATGTGAATGTATGCTTTTCTCTAATGTTTGAAAGTGAAAAAAAATCACATTTTTCAGTTCACTCCTTCTTGTACTCCAGTTATACACATTAGACTTTCTAATTCTATCTTTCCTATCTCTTAATATCCCCTTCCTCTTTTCAATCTCTTTTACTTTCTACTTCATTCTATATATTTTATTCTTATTTATTTTCCTGCATGTTATCTTTCTCTTGAGCAGTGTCTAATCTACTGTTTAAATTTTTGGATAAGTTTATTTAAATGTATAAGTTTATTAGTTTTAGTAATTTTAGTTACTTTTAGTTTCATTTTCTCTTATCTTTCTGATGTATTCATTTATAAAAATATCTTAAAAATGACAATTTTTGTGATTTGATCCCTTATGTTCTTAAACACTTTCACAAGTAGTTTTTAAAAATATTATTCATACAATAATTCTAACACTTTTAGTCTTGGGTAGTCTAAATCAGGTTTTATCATTTATGTAAATTCATCAAAGTGGCTTGCATTTTTTGTATATTCCTCATCTTCGATTGTGCTTTCATTTTTTAACATTGTTTGCTTTTAACTGTGGAACTTCTAAGACTTAAATGGGGAATTTCAATAGTGTTCCTGCTTACAGGACTTGCTTTTACTTTTTTTTTTTTTTTCTGAGACGGAGCCTCCCTCTGTTGCCCAGGCTGGAGTGTAGTGGCATGATCTCACTCACTGCAACCTCTGCCTCCCAGGTTCAGGTGATTCTCCTGCCTCAGCCTCCCGAGTAGCTGGGACTACAGGTGTGTGCCACCACGCCTGGCTAATTGTTTTGTATTTTTAGTAGAGACGGGGTTTCACCACGTTAGCTGGATGATCTCGATCTCCTGACCTCGTGATCTGCCTGCCTTGGCCTCCCAAAGGGCTGAGATTACAGGTGTGAGCCACCACACCCGGCCGCTTTTACCATTTTTAAGAGGTAACAAAGGGAGTAACACTGATCTGCGACTACATCAGCCCTATTAAACAATTTGATTTCTGCTGTAGGAGTTTCTTACCTCGTTGTTGCTCAAGAATCAGTAATGCCAATAGCAATATTTTCAGGCTAAGCTCCTTTTTACAGATGATCTAATGTGTGTGCTGAACATATTCGTTGGAGGACAGCCCTGGCCATATTTATCAATATCATTTAAAATAACTGGCCTCACAGAAACACTATCATATGCATGGTATAATTGTTCTACACTATCAGTGTCTTTTAGAACATACAGCCATACGTGATGCTGGTAGCAGAAGTTAGATGTTTAAGTTCCTTCTTTCTATAATACCTAAATTCTACAATTTTTCATTTCTCAGTACCTGAAGGACTCCAGTTATTTTTGTCACAATCATAACAATTCTGTTAGATTAATAAGCTCTATTATCCTACTTCTTAAATGCTCTGGGGAAAAAAAGAGCCTATCAGCTTATTTTAAATAGAGAAAAGCAGTGAATACAGGAACTCCTTGAGATTAATATTAACAAATTTTTAATGTAAAATATTAATTATAAAGCAACTCTAGGCTGAATTATAGGCACACATAGCATAAAGAAATACTGAATGAATCCACACAGATGGTCTCTCTGAAAACTCAGAGTATAAATTGTGTTTATTAACTTAATCTTCAAAAAGACCTTAGATTCCTCATATCTTAACTTACATAATAATATATGTAACATTTGCAGGCTGTTTCTATCTCCTGTTGATATTTTTCACCTAAAAGCACTTTGGGAAAATAATAATTATTATCACTCACAGATTTCATGTTGAGTTTGTACTATCTACTTCTCCCTTCTCATACTCCACCATGCATTCTGTCATCTATATCAAAACTTTCACTAAGATGTACTGCATAAAAAACTTTTTTTATTTCTACTACTCTACCAATATATGTCTCTTTAAATATTATTTTAGATAAATAAAGCTTCTAACTGAAATCGGACGACTAATGTGCACAAATGGCAGCAATTCACTATAAGTTCTTCATGCATTCACTTTATCTTCACCAGCAGGAATAGCAATGAAAAATGAAAGGAGATGAAGTGTTCACTTCAAAACTGATGATAATTATAAGTGAATAAAGTTGATCAGAATATTTTCATCAGAAAAGTATAGACCTTAAAGATTTGTTACACACTTTTGTCTACTGTGAATAGAATATATCCTGGTGGAATGGCAGAACTAATAGGGAACATAGCATTTTAAATTAGGGATCTGCGTGCATACTGAAACCATTCCATGATATATTAGCACACCCAATATGCCCTTTCCAGATGGTGTTTCCACTGTCATATCATAACCTGAAGTAAATGTGGGAAAAATCTCTTAATTTCAAAGGCTATGCACTTACAGCAAAACGACATGAGATTACTGTGCCATTCTTAGAGTTTGCTCAAAAATGTTTTTATATTTTAATTCATTTAACACACATAGCAACCCATAATTAGTGTTGAATTTATATTATCATGCTTATTATTTCACCACTAACATGTTTTCCAGAAAAAAAAAGAGAAGTTAAAAAATCCATGAATATCACTAAACTAAGTGGACTGTAATCTTTGAAAAGTACAAATTATTCCTCCTTCTCTGTTTTGTTTGCTAGTAGATTTTGGGAAGTGGTGAGTTAGTGAATGAATTATAGTATTCATAATTCATACCACACTTTACTACCCCATCACCTCAAATAGTAATCATTTATCTTAATATATTTCCCGGCTTAAGTTATCACTCCCTTAAAACAGGTAAAAAGTAACATACATTTTCTTAATCTAAAGAAGACATTAACTTTATCCATTCTTTCTTTTAGAAGAGAATTTGTTATCATAAGTGAGGTTGCATATATAAAAATAGTGGGGGCATTTTTCTACGTGTTTGGAGACTGGAGAACAAGTGAAAGAGTTAGAGTATGTTCTTTTTTTTCAGATGTTCAGACTACTAAGTCTTCTGAAATGCAAGGCAAAAGTCCAAAGGTTTTAAGCGTAGCCACTAGAATTGGATTATTCATTTTTAATAATTTTTAACCAGTCCCAATTATTACATGAACACTGAGATAGGCATTGGAAATACATATGTATCTCTGTGTGTGTACTTATGTGTCTTTGACATTTAGTTTTGGTAGTTTTTATCTTTCAAGCAGTCATTCTATTTCATCTAAGATATCAAATACAAATTTGTGGGCCTAGAATTGTTTATAGTATTCCTTTATTAGCATTTTAATATAGTCATTAGTGATGGACCCTCTTTTGTCCTTTTGTCTGTGTTATTTATTTAATTATTTTTGAAATTGATCATTATATCTTCCCTCTTTTATTTGGGGTTAACAGGGCTAGGGATTTATTTTACTAATCCTTCCAATAAACCAACTTTTGAGCCAGAGAGAAAGGCTAGGTTACCTAAAAAGGTAAGCCCATCAGACTAACAGTGGGTCTCTCAGTAGAAACACTACAAGCCAGAAGCAACTGGGGGCCAATATTCAACATTGCTAAAGAATTTCCAACCCAAAATTTTGTATCTGGCCAAACTAAGCTTCATAAGCAAAGAAGAAATAAGATCCTTTTCAGATAAGCAACTGCTGAGGGAATAAGTCACCACCAGGCCTGCCTTGCAAGAACTCCTGAAGGAAGCACTAAATACGGAAAGGAAAAACCATTACCAGCCACTACAAAGACACACTGAAGTACATGACCAGTGACATCATGAAGCAACCACATAAACAACTCTGCAAAATAGCTAGCTACATCATGATGACAGGATCAAATTCATGCATAACAATATTAACCTTTAATGTAAATGGGCTAAATGCCCCAATTAAAAGACACAGACAGCATGGCAAGCTGGATAGAAACTCCATTGGTATGCTGTCTTCAAGAGCCCCAACTCATGTGCAAAGAGACACACAGGCTCAAGATAAAGGGATGGAGGAAGATTTACCAAGTAAATGGAAAAGAGAAAAAAAGCAGGGGTTGCAATCCTAGTTTCTGAAACAGACTTTAAACCAACAAAGATCAAAAAATACAAAGAAGGGCATTACATAATGATAAAGGGTTCAATTCAACAAGAATAGCTAACTATCTTAAGTATATATGCACCCGATACAGGAGCACCCAGATTCAGAGAGACCTTCAAAGAGACTTAGACTCTTACATAATAATAGTGAAAGACTTGAACACCCCACTAACAATGTTAGACATAACATTAAGACAGAAAATTAACAAAGATATTCAGGACCTGAACTCAGCTAGGGATCAAATAGACTTGATAGATATATAGAGAAATCTCCACCCAAAAACAGCAGAATATACATTCTCATCGACACACAGTACTTACTCAAAAATTGATCACATAATCTGAAGTAAAACACTCTCAGCAAATGCAAAACAACTGAAATCATAACAGTCTCTCAGACCAGAGCATAATTAAATTAGAACTCAACGTTAAGAAACTCACTCAAAACCACACAACTACAAGGAAATTAAACAACCTGCTCCTGAATGACTCCTGGGTAAATAATGAAATTAAGGCACAAATCAAGAAGTTATTTGAAATTAAAGAGAACAAAGAGACAACATACCTGAATCTCTGGGGTGTAGCTAAAGTAATGTTAAGGGGGAAATTTATGCCCTCATCAAAAAGCTGGAAAGATCTCAAATCAACAACCTAACATCAAAACCGTAAGAACTAGAGAACCAAGAGTAAACAAATCCCAAAGCTTGCAGAAGACAAGAAATAACCAAGATCAAAGCAGAGCTAAAGGAAAGGGAGACACAAAAAGCCCTTCAGAAAATCAACAAATCCAGGAACTGTTTTTGAGAAAAAAATAAAAATAAATAAAATAGATTACTACCAGCTAGATAAAGAGGAAAAGAGAGAAGAATCAAATAGACACAATCTAAAATGATAAAGGAGCTATCACCACTGACCCCACAGAAATACAAACAACCATGAGAGAATACTATAAACACCTCTATGCACATAAACTATAATAGAAAATCTAGAAGAAATAGATAAATTCCCAAACACTTACACCTCCCAAGACTGAATCAGGAAGAAATTGAATCCCTGAATAGACCAATAACAAGTTCTGAAATGGAGGCAGTAATAAATAGCCTACCAATCAAAAAAAGCCTAGGACCAGATGAATTTACTGCTGGATTCTACCAGAGGTGCAAAGAAGAGCTGGTACCATTTTTACTGAAACTATTCCAAACAATTGAAAAGAAGAGACTCCTCCCTAACTCATTTTATGAGGCCAGCATCATCCTGATTCCAAAACTTGGCATAGATATTAAAAAAAAAAAAAGAAAAGAAAAGAAGCTTCAGGCTGATATTCTCCATTGTTTTCCTGTTTTTCAATTTCATTGCTTTCTGCTGTAATTATAATTATATACCTTATTCTGCTTGCTTTAAGCTTAAATTGTTCTCTCTCCTTAGTTTCCTAAGGTAGAAACTTGGATTATTGATTTTAGATCTTTCTTTTTTTCTAATACATGAATTCAATATTTTAATGGAGAATAGGCCTTTGTTACGTACAATGCTCTGGGCATATTTTATATGGTTGCCTTTCTATTTCCCATGCCAGTCCATAAGGAGACCTTTCTTGACTCCATCACTGGTATTTGATGAAGTTCCCAATGGCAAAAATTCATGAATTTGGGACCTGCCCCCACCTCCATGACTGAGGCTCCCAGGAGTTTCCCACTCTTATGCTTGTCCACACTCAAAACAGCCTCCAGTAATCCATTCCAATTACCATTTATATGTTCTTACTAGTTCATGGCTTCAGGTAAGCAGATCTCAACTATTAGTCCGAAATAGCCTATATCTCTAGATTTCCCAGTAGTGATTTATTGTGTGATCTCTGTTCAGTAAGCATGGGAATGACAACTTCAAAGCTCTTTACATGTCGAAGCTCTCCCTATTCAATTTTAATCTGTTTGTTAATTATCTAATACCATGTTTGTAAAAACTGAATGCAATATATATACATATGTGTGTGTGTATATACGTATATATTCTCAATATATACAATGGAAAGAAATGTCTGTCCCTACAAATAGATAATACAACTTAATTATAATGAATAATCAGTGATCTTAATGGGTAAGTGGTCTAGTAATTAATTACAATCAGATACAAGTGGCCATGTTTTAAGGCTTATTCCCAGAAACTCATTTGTCTGTTCATTAGGGCGAACCTAAAGCTGCATCCTGGAAATAACCATATTTTGATAAATATTTTAATTTTAAAATTAAATTTATAAATAAATTTAGTAATAAATAACAACAAAAATATTTATTCTGTGTTGACTCCCTACCTTCTATTCCACTGCTTACTTATAACCTCATAACACTGTTACTGTTTTTTGCTATTGTAGTGGTTATCATGAGAACTACGTACCTTGTCTAGGCATGATTGTTTTATAGATCCTACCATATACTCACTTTCTAATGTTATAAAAGAATATCACACTTATTCTCAGCAGGATCAATGATAAATACAGCTCTGAATTGAGAGGTTGTAGCTTTACTTTGTCTTGAACATTCCACCAATCTACTGTATGAAAGTTCAGCTATGGGAAAGGAAATTTATGAAGGATTTTCTAAAATCTATCAGTTCATACTTTCTCCCAACAATCTAAAATTGATCCCTTAACACAAGCTAAGATGAGGATAATAGCTAAACAAAAATAGCTAAACAATAGCAGATAGATATCCAGTAGGACTTCTTTCACTGAATTGCATTTTGCTGAGATGTCTTTAACTGCACTGAGGGCTATTTCAAGAAATGATGCCACGTATATCATTGCTATGGGCCCTAAAATGATGCTGTTGAGAAAGATCATGACATTGCATAATATCCTCTCCTTGAGGGCCATCTGTCAAATTATTTGCATCAGGAAATTTTATGCTTTTCAAAAATTTGGTTTGGTTTCATCATATTTATTCAGAACCTAATGTAACTGACTACCTTTCCCACCTGGCTTTCATTATTATGAAGGTTGAAGTCAAATTTATACATTTGAAATCCAGCGAATGTGTGCAACTCACGGTTTCCATTTTATTACAAGCTTCAGTCATGCCTTGACCTACCCTCTTTATACTTGTTAGCTGTCTAATTTATCCTATTTTTAAAAGATATTTAATCCAGCATAATACATATATATATGAAGAACATATATACCTATATGAAAAACATATGTTCAAAAATGTTTGTAATACTGTATGGGGTATAATAAATATTAAAATCTAAGATAGAGGCATAAAGTAAACACGACAGTGAAAAAAGGAAGCAATGGCCCAATTATTTTAGAGAAAGTCTAGGGAGGATTTCAGGAGGAGCATCTTGACAAGTGAATAGGATTCATCTGGCTGAAGAGGGAGGCAGGCATTTCTTCCAAGGGCACAATAAATGATAATGGGAAGCACAAGTAAGAAAGTATTTATTTTTTAACAGGGCAGAAACAACTGCATAAATGGGAGTATAAATCCTTAAGCAGCATAAACTGAAAAGAAATTCACCTCCTTTTGAAGAATGATGTCTATCAAAGCCACTCTGTTTTAGCTCACTGTGCTTGATTAAGCAAAAGCTGAATAGTAGAAGATTGAATCAGCTTACCTTGACATACTGAAACGGCTGTGTGGGATCTTAAATTCCACTATCTGAAAGGTAACAAATACATACTCTCATCTAACTAGAATTGTTAAGGTTTCTTATCTCTGGTATACAAATATGAAATTATTCCAATGAATTAAAGTTAGATTGGGTAATACTTTTTGATAGATTGCTAAAGTCCTGGTTTACTTTTATTCCTTTAACTTCTACTAGTTGTGAAGCCAATGCTAAAGAAACAAACAAACAAACAAAACATGAAGGGATGACCGTTCCTCTAATTAGCTTCTCTTGTTTTGTTGTTTCCACATGTGTTACAAAAGCTTGTCCACTGTTAGACAAGATGCAACCTCAAACACTCAGTTTCAGAAAGCTTTCTCATACAAAAGTGATGAATTCATAATTGATGGATAATTCTACCTTTAAAAGATAGAAATATCTTCAAAGGTAGGACAAGCCTACTGTGCAGATGCAGAGATATAATATGCTTTGAAGAAGTGGTCATCTGTCATATGTCAGCCATTATATATATTGACACAAACATTGCCATACCATATAATCCTGAAAATGACCTTGACAGTGAGAAATTAGTAATTCTGACTTACAAGTAAGGAAATGAATAAAGAGAAGCTAAGTGATTTGCTTAGTATCACCCAGTTGATGGGTAGTAGGACAGTAATTTGCACCTGTACTTTCCTCTTTAGCTTCCTCATTTTTGAGGGAAGTCACCTTGGGCCCAGAATGTTAAATCGCTTTCTCAGAGTAAGTGGCAAAGCCAAGTTCAATGCTTTGATCAGATGATGGTAACTGCCATAGGATGGTTGAAAGTAGATTTGAATCTGGGGGTTACAGGTATGTGATGTTTTTCTTACTGTAGCTGTCTAGAAAACAGAATCTGACTTTATCTTGACCAGGAAAAGTTTGTTAGAAATGAAAATCAATGTTAGAATGAGAAATAATTTGCAAATACCTGCTCAGCAATTTTGCAGTTGATGTTAAGAAGTTAACTGATGTTAAAGGACATGTATTACAAGCAATTAAAAGAAATGCCTAACCAAAGCTGATTAATGTTTTCTTCCTGATTTAGCTTACTTTGATTTCTTTCTAGATACTGATTGATCAGTTGTCTTTACGTGATTGGTTTTGTATTTTCTTTCCCTTCAGTTTTCCTAAATAGACATTTTCCCATACAGACATTTTTCTGAAATGTCTGCATGTTTAGATATGGAGAGATTGTGACATAGAGAATAGAATCTAAAACATCTCTTCTCAAGTTATTAATTTAGTATCATACAAATATAATTTTACATATCCTGAATTAACTAAGGACACCATCGCTTCCCCTTCAGGATTTGCTGAGCTGTCTGAAAATGTTTGTATTTCCTTACCATGGAAAAAGATTTTCAAAAACCACATTTTATTTACCACTTCTATTGTTTTCTCTGAAAATAATCAGGATGTAAAATTTATAATATATAAAAGATATTTAAAAATGCCTAAAAAGATAAACCAAACATTTAAATTACCAACTTGGTTAAAAATATGACATTCCCAGTATAGTTTAAAGTAGTCCTGTGTATTTCTCTCCTATCATATATATGTATATATACATATTTTTTTCTTTCTGTCCAGATAAAAATTCTGTCCTGAATTTGATTATTATCTTTATGTATCAATGTATACATTTATGTCGTGTGTCTCAGTGCAATCTATAAAAATTGTCTAAATTATTTCTACTAAACATATCGTCTCATCACAGTGTCTAAGAGTGCCTATGTAACACACTCTCAACTATATCTCCTTTATCTTTTCTTTTTTTTTTTTTTTAAGGTGGAGTTTTGCTCTTGTCGCCCAGGCTGGAGTGCAATGGCGAGATCTCGGCTCACGGCAACCTCGCCTCCCAGGTTCAAACAATTCTCCTTCCTCAGCTTCCCCTGGGATTACAGGCACCTGCCACCACACCCAGCTAATTTTTGTATTTTTAGTAGAGATGAGATTTCACCATGTTGACCAGGCTGGTCTCAAACACCTGACTTCAGGTGATCTACCAGCCTCGGCCTCCCAAAGTGCTGGGATTCCAGGCGTGAGCCAGCGCACTGGCCTTATACCACCTTTAACAGATTTCTTTGTCAATTTGAATGATCTAAGACAAGATTTAATTATGACTTTAACTTGTACTATTTAATTATGGGTCCCTATATCTTTGTATATTTTTATTAGCCATACATGTATGTCTTCATCTCAATTGTCTATTCATATTTTTGACATTTTTAATATAGGCACTTAAAACTATTGTTGTAGAAATAGTTTACAAATATATTACTAATATTAATCATTTATTATATAAACAGATTTTTCATTTGAACTATAAATTTTCTTCATTTTACTCAAGGTGGTTTCAGGTTAATAGTTTTTTGTTATTTGCTTATGCATATTTTTTGTTTTCAATTGTAATGAAATTAAATATATCAATCAGTTATTTTATGGTTTGTGGATTTTGCATCTTTTTTAAAAAAGAATTTTTAGATGAAGCCAGGCGCGGTGGCTCACGCCTGTAATCCCAGCACTTTGGGAGGCCGAGGCAGGGGGATCACAAGGTCAGGAGATCGAGACCATCCTGGCTAACACGGTGAAATCCCGTCTCTACTAAAAATACAAACAAAAAATTAGCCAGGCATGGTGGTGAGCGCCTGTAGTCCCAGCAACTCGGGAGGCTGAGGCAGGAGAATGGCATGAACCCGGGAGGCGGAGCTTGCCGTGAGCCGAGATTGCGCCATTGTACTCCAGCCTGGGCGACAGAGCCAGAGTCCGTCTCAAAAAAAAAAAACAAAAAAAAAACATATATATATATATTTTAGACGAAATTGGTTTATATGATAGTATAAAGGAAAGACTAAATGTAACTTTTTTCTAAGTGAATATCCAATTATTCCAACATCATTTGTTGAGGAGATCCTCGTTCCATTCCATTGGTTGGATTCTTTTCACATATATGTTAATTTTCCTGTCAACTGATTACTCTTCTGGTATTTATTCATTCTAATTTTATCCATATACACATTTATTCTCCTTTATAAATATTTCATATCATTTTTGAATAGTGGGTTTACTTGGTGATCTCAATTTTTACTTTATGATACTATTTTCTGACTGTTAGATTTTGTATTTTAATTTTAATTTTTACTGATACTTTATGAGATCATTGACTTTTTGATCGCTATTTTTATAGTGACAAGTCTAGACTGTTCATGAAGATTTAGATCATAAATGTTCTCCCAACAGTCTGGAACACCATATCAATTTCAATTATTAAAATTAATTTAAGTAAAAATAAAATTAAATTCATTTATATTGAATCTAGCATACTTTAAAGACTATACTCTCGATTTTTAAAAATATTTTAGAACACTGGAAATTAATGGCAATTGGTTGTGCTGTAAGATTTAAACAGTTATGATAAATTAGACAACATCACTGCAGCAAAAGGCAATCTAACTGAGATATAGTGTTAATTATCTTCAAAGAGATAAAAGAGCATTTTATTATAACCATTTGCATCTAAACAAAATAATTAAATTTTATATCTCAAACATCTTTTGAATTAAAGAGAAACTAGTATTTAAAAATTATCATGGCACTACTAACAATCCTGACAATCTTCCTGTCCCCTGAGATACACTAAAACACTGAAAAATAAAATAATTTTTTCAGGTATATTTTTCTGATGCCGCTGAATCTGGTCATTAAAGAAAAGAATAGGTTTATAAACTTTTATTATTTTTGTTTCTATATTGCCAATAGAGTATTATATTTATTAAAGAGAAAATAAGAGATCATACAATTCTTTCTTTAATGTCTATGGCAATAATTAAAGAGGATATATTTGTGACTAGCAATAAGACGAATAGCATCTTTTTCAACATTCTCCCATCTTCCTCACCTGAAACCTCTGCCTGGCTAGGTAACTAAGTAGAGTAAGGTATTAACTAGTGAAAACTGACTGCACTAAAAATCAGGAGAATCTGGTTCCCAGACCCTGTTTTTCCTAAATTTAGCAGGGCAACTTTAGTTAATGGCTATAATTTTTTACCTTAGTATCATCTATGGTAACATGAAGACATAAATAAACGTTTATGAATGTTGATATATATCTAATATTAACAAGTGTCTCAAATATAAGCAATACAGATTTAAAATTCAATAAATAAATAATTTAAATAAAATGCAAATCTTAGTAATTAAGAGTATCAGTAAGTTGTAGTACCTAATTATTACCTACCTACTTGATGTACAAATAATGATGACCCAGGGAAAGTATGTTTGCTTTGACGTTCTCTCTCAAAATTTACTGTAAACTACATAAGAAAATACACCCTCAAATATGCAAGGAAATTATTTAAGCTTGGACAGTGAAATATGAAGATATTTGCAGGTAAGATAGGTGCATGCTGAGAGTCAGCCCACGCCTTCTTAGACCCCAAGTTTGATGTAGTTTATTTCAAAGTGTCCCTGTCTTGACTAATAACCCATTATTATAGCTAAAATGTTAAGCCCGTGGATTAGCCACACGGTGCTAGAAGACTAGGAGATGTTTCTATAAACCTAGATGAATAATAGAGGAGAGTAGCAGTTGGAGAATCCATGCAGCCAAGCCATTTCTTTTTCTTTCTTTTTTTTTTTTTTTTGAGGCGTAGTCTCTCTCTGTCGCCCAGGCTGGAGTGCAGTGGCGTGATCTCGGCTCACTGCAAGCTCTGCCTCCTGGGTTCATGCCATTCTTCAGGCTCAGCCTCCCAAGTAGCTGGGACTACAGGTGCCTGCCACCACACCCGGCTAATTTTTTGTATTTTTAGTAGAGATGGGGTTTCACTGCATTAGCCAGGATGCTCTCAATCTCCTGACCTCATGATCTGGCCACCTCGGCCTCCCAAAGTGCTGAGATTACAGGCGTCAGCCACCGTGCCGGCTGCAGCCAAGCCACTTCTAAGGCACACGCAGTTCCGAGAATGAGGGAGATTGTTGTAGATGAAGTTTACTTAAGTTTTGTGTAGTCTGCTCTGTGCATATTTTACACCTCCCTCCATGTGAAAAACAAAAATATGAAGCACATATTGAATTTCAGTTAATTGGTGTGCTTTTCATAGTGCTATGGGCTAGAAATTCTGAAACCATTTCTTTGCATATTCTGAGTTTGGGTAAATAAGTACTTATATTAAGTATAAAGGAATTAGATAATTTACTTTCTTATCTTTAAGTACTGACAGGGTATAAAAAAATGACACACCAGCAGCAATGGATTACACCTAGCATCCATTTTGCAGAAATAGTTAATTCCAGGGCTAAAAAAGGGAAAATGTAACATGGTCCTGGAAGAGCTTGATATGCAAAACAGCAAAGAAGTTCTCAGAGAATAAAGGAGACCTATCAAAGGAAGACAATAATCAAAATGAATAGATTTCCACTGAAAAATAATAATTAATAATAATTAACAGTGATAGTGAAGTATTATCACCCACTAAATTTAAGAAAAAAATGCGTAAGTCTATGCTGATAAAAGGAAAAATGAGAGAGAAAGAAAAGTTCATCTTTATAGTATGTCATTAAATACAGAAGGAATTATAAATTTATAAAGTCATTAATGAACACTTAACCTAATGAGGGTTTGATGAATAATAGAAACTTTACATAGATGAAGAACAGGAATGTTTTCACAACATTATATGTTCATTTTAAAAAGTAATATAGTAACTTTATGGTGGAAATTCTGGTAGACACTATGTTAACTAAGTTATCAAAATCAATAACATCAATATTGGACAAAGACTGTGATATGGTTTGGCTGTGTCCCTACCCAAATCTCATCTTGAATTCCCACCTGTTGTGGGAGGGACCCAGTGGGAGGTAATTGAATCATGGGGGCAGGTCTTTCCCATACTGTTCTCATGATAGTGAATAACTCTCATGAGATCTGATGGTTTTATAATGGGGAATTTCCCTGCACAAGCTCTCTCTCTTTTCCTGCTGACATCCATGTAAGATGTGATTTGCTCCTCCTTGCCTTTCACCATGAATGTGAGGCCTCCCCAGCCATGTGGACCTGTTAAGTCCATTAAACCTTTTCCTTTTATAAATTGCCCAGTATCAGGTATGTATTTATTAGCAGTGTAAAAACAAGCTAATGCAGTAAATTGGTACCATTAGAGTGGGGCATTGCTGAAAAGATATCAGCAAATGTGGAACTGACTTTGGAACTGGCTAACAGGCAGAGGTTGGAACAGTTTGGAGGGCTCAGAAGACAGGAAAATGTGGGAAAGTTTAGCACTACCTAGAGACTTGTGGAACAGCTTTGACAAAAATGCTGATAATGATCTAGAGAATGAAATCCAGGCTGAGGTGGTCTTAGATGGACATGAGGAAATTGTTGGGAATTGGAGTAAATGTGACCCTTATTATGTTTTAGCAAGGAGGCTGGAAGCATTTTGCCCCTGCCCTAGAGATCTGTGGAACTTTGAACTGGAGAGAGATGATTTAGTGTAACTGGCAGAAAAAATTTCTAAGGAGTAAAACATTCAGGAAGTGACTTGGGTGCTGTTAAAGGTTATATAAAGGTTATAGGGTTATATATTCAGTTATATAAGGGAAGCAGAGCATAAAAGATCCAAAAATTTGCAGCTTGACAATGTCACAGAAAAGAAAATGCCATTCTCTGAGGAGAAATTCAAGCTGGCTGCAGAAATTTGCATAGGAAATGAGGAACACAATGTTAATCCCCAAGACAAGGAAGAAAATGTCTCCAGGGCATATCAAAGGTCTTCATGGCAGCCCCGCCCATCACAGGCCCAAAGGCCTAGTAAGAAAAAGTGGTTTCACGAGCTGGGCCTAGGGTCCCTCTGCTGCGTGCAGCCTAGGGACTTGGTGCCCTGCATCCCAGCCACTCCAGCCGTGGTTGAACGGGGCCAATGTAGAGCTCAGGCCATGGCTTCAGAGGGTGTAAACCCCAAGCCTTGGAAGCTTCCACGTGTTATCAAGTCTACAAGTACACAGAAGTTGAGAACAGGGGTTTGGGAACCTCTTTCTAGATTTCAAAATATGAATGGAAACACCTGGATGTCCAGGCAGAAGTTTGCTGCAGAAACAGAACTCTCATGGAGAACCTCTGCTAGGGCAGTGTGGAAGGGAAATGTGGGGTTGAAGCCCCAACACAGAGTACCCACTGGGGTGCTGCTTAGTGGAGCTGTGAGAAGAGGGCCACTGTCGCCAAGACCCTAGAATGATAGGTCCACTGACAGCTTGCACCATGCACCTGGAAAAG
The DNA here is from genome assembly GCF_006542625.1 of Nomascus leucogenys. Classification (NCBI taxonomy): domain Eukaryota; kingdom Metazoa; phylum Chordata; class Mammalia; order Primates; family Hylobatidae; genus Nomascus; species Nomascus leucogenys. The sequence continues at coordinate 22,362,702 of NC_044400.1, forward strand.
CTGCAGAAACTCAATGCCAGCCCATGAAAGCAGCAGGAGGGAGGCTGTAACCTGCAAAGCCACAGGGGTGGAGCTGCTCAAGACTATGGGAACCTACTTCTTGCATCTCTGTGACCAGGATGTGAGACATGGAGTCAAAGGAGATCATTTTGGAGCTTTAAGATTTGACTGCCCTGCTGGATCTTGGACTTGAATGGGTACTATAGCCCCTTTGTTTTGGTCAATTTCTCCCATTTGGAAGGGCTGTATTTACCCAATGCCTGTACCTCCATTGTATCTAGGAAGTAACTAACTTGCTTTTGATTTTATAGGCTCATATGCAGGAGGGACTTGCTTTGTCTCAGATGAGACTGGACTGTGGACTTTTGAGTTAATGCTGAAATGAGTTAAGACTTTGGGGGACTGTTGGGAACAAATGATTGGTTTTAAAATGTGAGGACATGAGACTTGTGAGGGGCCAGGAGTGGAATGATATGTTTTGGCTGTGTCCTCACTCAAATTTCATTTTGAATTCCCATGTATCGTGGAAGGGACCCAGTGGGAGGTAATTGAATCATGGGGACAGGTCTTTTCCATGCTGTTCTCATGATAGTGAATAAGTCTCTCCAAATCTGACAGTTTTGTAAGGGGCAGTTTTCCTGCACAAGCTCTCTCTCTTTGCCTGCTGTTATCCATGTAAGATGTGACTTGCTCCTCCTTGCCTTTCACCATGAATGTGAGGCCTCCCCAGCCATGTGGAACTGTAAGTTCATTAAACCTCTCTCTGTTAATTGCCGAGTCTCAGGTATGCCTTTATTAGCAGCATGAAAATGGACAAATACAGACTGACATTCTATTTGTACTGATGATCCACTAGGGAACACTAATATCTCTATGGTATTTCTCCCAAAAGTCTCTAACCTAAATATAATCATTAGGAAACATCAGACACACCTAGATTAATGGATATTCTATAAAATGTTTGGCTTATGTTTTTCAAAATTTTCAAAGCTACACAAGCTAGAAAAGGGCTGAGGGTATGTTCCACTCAACTAAAGTGGCTAATTTGATGCAAATTTCAGAAAATCCTCAGATAGAGCTATGGCCAAGATGACAGTGGTAGGTGATGGGAGACAGTACTGAAAATATTGAGGCATTTGAAAAATATTGAGTATGGACCAGAATTATATAACAGTATTGTATCAATGATAAATTCCTGGTTTTGATTATGCTGTTGTAGTTTTGTTAGAGAAGCCCCTGGTTCTTAAGAGATGGTACACCTACCCTTAAAATGTTCAAAGTTTTTTGTACTATCTTTTCAACTTCTCAGTAACTTTCAAATTATGTAATATAAAAGGTTACAATGTATGGTATAGAGAAATTTTCTTTAGCATTAATAAATGTCCATTTTACCATCGCTAGGTTGAACTATATATTAACTTTAATTATTGAGTTATAACTTACCCCATCAACAATTAATCAGCCAGTGTTGAATTGGCAATTGCACATATGGTATTATGCACAGAAATTTGGAGAAATAAAAGATACCTTGGACATGGCTTAGTATTTGTAAAGCTTTTAATCTGGTTTGAGAATCAAAACTATCAAATATAAATATGACTGAGTTGGGTAATATGTGGAATATTGAGGTATGGGAAAGAAAACATACCTTGAAAGGACCACACTACGAAACAGTGGATTTATTGAATGAGCAGCCCCATGGTTCATCTAGTACATCTGGATAAGATAACTAGAAATCTAGGGGTAAATGTGAAATGAGAAATATGTTTATTGAGCATCTAATATATGCTTGGCATCATGCTCAGTTTTTGCTACCTTATTTATTCATCATCACAATGCTGTGAGTTTGATGTTTTTTTGTTTCTCACAATTTAGAAATTGGAAAATGGTTACTGAGAAAGTTTAAATAACTTATCCAAGTTTGGGGATTCAGGATTTGCATTCATGTGATCTCATTTAAAAGCCAGTTCCTGAAATAAAATATGGCAACCAAGTAATAAAGACCTTAATAAACCATCTTAATCTATCTCTTTGATTTTCCCATTTAAAAAAGAGAGTGTTCATAGCAATCTGCAGTTTATTTCATCCCTAATCGAACTGGGAAAGTAAGATAACTGCCAAATTCCCTCGTTAACATGCTAGTAACAGACCTCTATACAAAGGAAGCCTCCATATCCTATGTTAGCCTTCACTAGCATGAGTAGCATGAGTATCCTTATCTACAAAATGCTTTTACATGATGTACCAGGACAATTCTGATTGTTTAAGTCAAATAAACTGAAACGTACAGTTTTATAAGTCAGAAAGTATCATTTAAGCTATGCAATTATTAGATTATAAACTAGGGATTTTCGTAACCTAAATTGCATGATGATGTTCCACTTGCACGTTGAATTTAGTTCAAGGCACATTCTAATATGGTGAAGAAATACTTGGGAAGAAATGTGGCTGCTCCATAATATCGTGTAATTAGCTTTGTCCTTGAAGTTATTACTAAAACTTGATACTGAATGTGATCTCTGATTTATATGCGTCTGAACTAACAATGCAACCTTTTGTGTTATTGTATCATCCTTCCATGGTATTCTCCTCTTTAAAAACTTCTTATCGTTGCATTTATTGATTTAATCTAAACTTACGGAGTACTCATTATTTGTCAATAATGGGGCTGGGCACCATATATAGAAATGGCCAGATTCAGTCAAATATCGTTTCAGTCATCATGGCCTCCTTGCCAGATTAGTTTTTCCCCTATGTTCTTATGGTATTTTGAACATATGTCTATTTTGATGCAATATTTTCTCTATATTCATACCATTTGCTAATATATCTGTGTCCTAGTCCCCAGAAAAGTCTATAAAAAAGGAAACTAATTCTCATTTCTTCATTTTAACTTTCTTAATAACAAGTATAGTGCACTGCAAAAAAATGATAAATATTTGTGAGAATATAAAAGATTTTTATCTTTGCTTCTTATATTGTTCTTACTTGCCCTGTGGTCACTACTTAGTTAAAATTAATAAAAGATCTCTATCAGGCACAAAAGCCTCAAGTAGAAGAAAAAAAAAGAATTTTAAAATTATCATTTCATTGGATGACCTCTGTGGGAAAATACGGTTATCTTTACATTTATAAAGCATTTTCTTCCTTCCCTTTACTTCTTTTTTCCCTAAGGACATTGCTTTAGAAAAGTAGAAACACAAAGACTACCAGAGAGAAAAGTTAACTTTAACACCATTCTCTTATTTAATTCTAAGAAATTTGTGTTGATAATAATCAAATTAATCATGTATCTTCCAAACGTTATTAAATGACTTCCCAACAAATTTACTGTATTTATTGAGCACCCAGCTTCTCTGCGTGAATGAGACAAAGTGCTGCCTTTGTTACTGTGTTCTGACTACTCAGCAGCAATTTCTTAGGATTTATGAATTCAAGATAAGTAAGCTAGAAAAGATGAATCTCTCCCTTTATCCATGTTGAAGAGACTTATTCATTCACTTGTGCTAAACTCTACAGTACTTGTGAACTCTGTAACTTAATTAACATTTTTTAAAACAAAGTAAAAATAGCAAGAATTTGGCATTTTCCCATCCTTCTCTGTTTCATAGTTGCAGTTCATTTTTTGTATAATGCTCTAGTTCTGCAAATATAGCCAATTTTTTTAAGTAATTAGGTTGTCTATTTTGGGTAAATATGCTACAGTGTGAGAATGTGTATATCTGTGTGACTTGATATAAATTGTGTTAATTAAACATGCCATTGTTTAGAAGCAACATCTAAAAACAACCACCAGAGAATTCATTTTTAATGCAGTAATCAAATTCTGGTGCTTGGAAGGCTTAAGCTTAATGAGCTCCAGGAACTATAATCAAGTGAAGATTTTTTTTTTTTTTTTCAGTAACTGGGGCCAATGTGGCTGAGGTAAGCTAGGGCAGAGAACAGAGTAAATTTCAGCCATCAATGCCACTCTGCAAGGCAGACAGCAATAGAGGCAATATTGAAGCTAGAGCTGAGAAAACAGAAGTAAATGTTTACTTGGTATATACTGTAAACTACAAACAAGACAATGTGTTAAGTAATATACATGGTATTTCCTTTATAATCTTCTCCACAACCACATGGGGACATGTTGTCTCTAACGATGGTGAACTGGAACTCATAGTAAGTAAGCAACAAAGAGATCACAAGGCTAAAGTATATTACTTTATTGGCATGCATATTTTAAAACTGCACAGTACTGGCATTTCCTAAATTAGCAAGTTCTACTCAAAAGGTGGGTAGAGGGTTGGGTAAACAGAGAATGGGAAAAGCAAACTAGAAAGTAGGAGAGAAAAGAGGTTAGAGGAAGTAGAGCATGGGCAAATCCTGGGTACCTGAGGCTTATACAGTTGGAGGGGACTTCCTCATGGTAAACAATATAAAATTATGAATATAAAATTAAATATTGGAGCCTGAGAAGACACCCACGAAAGTAAGTAGCTCTAAAGATGCCCATCCTAGTTATGTTTTGTTGCATATTAAATCATTCCCCAAATTTACAAATTAACTCTTCCTATTACGTTTTACATCTCTGGAGTTGGATAGGATCAACTAATAAGTATTTGCTTAGGGCCCCTCATGTAGTTGGAATTACATGCCAGAGAAGGCTGGAGTCATCTGAGTCCTTGACGAGCTGGACAACCAAAATGACTCATTCACATGATTGTCAATTTGTGCTGGCAATCACTGAGCACGTAGCTATAACTAGACCATGATCTTAGCTCTGTTGTCTTCATGGCCTCTGCCTGTGCCTTGTGCTTCTCACGGAATAGCACCTGGGTTCTGAGAGCAAGTATCACAAGAAGCAGCTTTCCAATACAGACTAAGCCAATTTTGCCAGTCCTTTTCAAGAGTTGCCTAGAAGTTGCACAACATTACTTCCACAGCATTTTATTGGTTAAGAAGTCACAGGTCAGTCCAGATTTAAAGGAGAAGGGGAGGGAGCCAAGATGGCCGATTAGACAAGGCTAGGAGAAACATTGGGAAGTTTGGCACACTCTGAGCAGATTTTTTAAGGGAAGGCATTGAGAGTGGATGGAGTGGGGACACGGATGCTGAGCTGCAAAGGGAGAAAGCTGGAAACCCTAGACGGGGCTAGCAAGCACCAGGACTGCTTGCTGGCCTCCAGAAACTCCTAGTGAAGGAGCAAGCTGAAAAGGCAAGGAATGGCACATTCTCACCATGGAACTCCAGAATCTTAGCTGCAGGAGACCTGATGACCCTCTCAGACACATGAGCTGGCAGGGAGAGCTGCTTAAAGAGGTTATAGGGGTGGGAGTCCAGCCTGTATGTAGTCCATAGAGCTTGATGAGGGAATGTCAGGAGTGCAGTCCAGCCAAGGATGCCCATCCCCTAAGGCTTGATATGCTCCTGTAGGAGACTTTAGCCATAAGGTGACCATTGGACCTAGGCAGGGCAGGTTGGTCTTGCCTGTGAGATAGGGCCAGTCTGATCTGAGTGTTCTCCTGTCCACTTGCTTCTCCTGGGGCCCCAGCCTGGCTGTGCCCACTTGCAGCACAATTTTCGATGCCCAACAAGGGTGCCTCTCAGTGCCCTCATTATAGTTGTTTTACCAGAAGACCACACCTGACCATCAGAGAGCTCCAGTAGACCAGCCACCACCAACATGTGCCAGCCTACCTGCAGCCTCCCTGCATGCTACCCTTCTCCCTCTGCAGCCTTCCCCCACCACTTTGCCAGTACACACTTGCCCACAGCCATTTCCACACTGCTTTGCTGGCACACACGGGGGCTTACTCCCCACACCCTGCCAGCCTGCACAGATGCGCAGACCCCACCAAACGCTGCTGCAGGTGGAAGGACAACTACTTCCCCATTCATCCCCTGATGATGTGCAGGCACCCCGCCATGCCATCATTATCGATGTGAACACTCAGATTCCAGCAACCTCACCCCTATTCCCTGCCCCTCGTGCACCTGCCACTGCCAGTGTAAATGTGCACAGGGACAATGGCGGCCCTGCCCCCACCAGCATTCTAACATTGCTGCTGCTAGCATGAGCACACACAGGAATGCCAAAGCCCACTCCTGCCGGCACCCTACCCCAGCTGAGGCACATGCACTCCGCCATGCAACCGTGACTCCTGGCATGCATGAGCAAGCATGGATCCCACTGCCACCACCCCTGTAAAGCATTTTGACCAGCACCACTCACTGCAGTGCTGTGGCCAGGAGACTGGGAACACCTCAGGCCCTCCAGCACAGCATGTTTCTAACCTCAAGTTGCCACAGAACAAAGCTGAAAGGCAGAGTACCAGCCCCCACAGAGTTAAACCATGTAGACTAGGAGTGCTGAGCTGAGCGTCAGCCTCCTGAAATCTTTCAGAAACAAGGCCAGTAAACTGAACCCACCTTTTACCACAATCAAACCCACAAGGGCATCAAAGGAGATCAAAGCAAAAATCCTATCCAAAAGACAGCAACTTCAAAGGCTGAAGGAACATTGGCACACAGATGAGAAAAAAAAAAATAACACAAGAACTCTGGCAGCTCAAAAAGAAAGAGTGTCTTCTTACCTCTAATGGACTACATGGTTATCAACCAGCTTAAAATGGCTGAAATGACAGAAATAGAATTCAGAATATGGATAGAAACAAAGATCGTCAAGATTCAGAAGAAAGTTGAAATGCAATCCAAGGAATCTAAAGAATACATTAAAATGATACAAGAGCTTAAAGATGAAATTGTTATTTTAAGAAAGAACCAAACTGATCTGATGGAGGAAAAAAATCATTTCAAGAATTTCAGAATAAAAAGGCAAGTATTAACAGAGTAATCAACCAAACTCTGGAAAGAAACTCAGAGCTCAAAGCCCGGTTCTTCAAAATAACTCCATCAAATAAAAATTTAAAAAAAAAATGAACAAAACCTCCAAAAGATATGGAATTATGTAAAGAAATCAAATCTATGACTCACTGGCATTTCAAAAGAGAGGGAGAGAAACGTTAAGAACATATTTAAGGAAATTCTTCATGAAAATTTCCCCTACCTTGCTACAGAGGCCAACATTCAAATTCAGGGAATGCAGGGAACCTCTTTGAGATGCTGTACAAGATGACCATTCCTAAAACAAATAGTCTTCAGATTCTCCAGTATCAAAATGAAAGAAAAAGACAGAGAAGTGGCAGGTCACCTATAAAAAGCACCCCATCCATCAGGCTAACAAACAGCAGATCATTCAGCAGAAACCATACAAGCCAGAAGAGACTGGGAGCCTATATTCAGTACTCTTCAACCAAGAATCTCATATTCAACCAAACTAAGTCCCATAAGCCAAAGAGATGTAAGATCCTTTTCAGACAAGTAAATGCTAAGGAATACAAGGATCTACTACACCTACAAGACCTGCCTTACAAGAGGTCCTGAAGGGTGTGATAAATATGGAAAAGAAAGACCATTAGCAGCTGCTACAAAAAAGCACACATAAGTACATGGACCATTGATACCATAAAGTAAGCACATAATCACGTATGTATAATAAACAGCTAACAACACTACGACAGAATAAAATCCACATATATCAACATCAACCTTGTATGTAAATGGGTGAAACACACACTTAAAAGGCACAGAGTGCAAGTTGGATAAAGAAACAGGACCCAACTTTATGCTGTTTTCAAGATACCCATCTCACAGTCAATGACACACATAGACTCAAATAAAGTGATGGAGAAAAATCTACCAAGAAAATGAAAAACAAAAAAGACCACATATTGCTATTGGAATTTCAAAAAAAAAAAAACAAACGGACTTTAAAACAATAAAGATGAAAAAAAAGACCAAGAAGGGCATTACACAATAGTAAAGAGGTCAATTCAACAACAAAACCTAAATATCCTACATATGTATTCACCCAGAAAAAGAGCACCTAGATTCATAAAACCAAGTTCTTAGAGATCATTGAAGAAATGCGGCCAGCCACATAATAACGATGAGAAACTTCAACATCCCACTCACGGTATTAGATCATTAAGGCAGTAAACTAACAAAAATATTTGGGACCAGAACTTTGACACTTGACCAAATGGATCTAACAGACATCTACAGAACTCTTCACCCCTAAACAAGAGAATAGTCACTCTTCTCATCTGCACATGGCACATACTCTAAAATCAACCACACAATCGGCCATAAAATAATCCTCAGCAAATTCACAAAAACTGAAATTATATCAAACACACTCATAGACCACAGTGTAATACAAGTAGAAATTAATACTAAAAAAAATCACTCAAAGCCACACAATTACATGGAAATTAAACAACCTTCTTACTCATTAAATTGGGTAAACAATGAAATTGAGAGAGAAATCAAAAAATCCTTTGAAGCTAAGGAGAACAAGGATATAACATATGAGAATATCTGGGACACAGTGAAAACATTGATAAGAAGAAAGTTTACATTGTAAAACACTCACAACAAAAAGTTAAACATCCCAAATTAAGAACCCATTTTCACAACTAGAGGAACTAGAGAAATAAGAGTAAACCAACCCCAAAGCAAGCAGAAAACAAGAAATAATGCAAAACGGAGTTGGACAGAATAAAATTGGGAAGTGAAAAATCATACAAAAGATTAACACACTTATTAATTGGTTATTTGAAAGAATAAATAAGATGGATAGACTTCTAGTTAGACTAATAAAAAAAGAGAAGACATATACGCAATAATAAATGACAAAAGGAACTTTAGAACTGATCCCACAGAAATATGAAAAACCCTCAGACACTATTAGAAAAAACTGTATGCACACGAACTAGAAAACCTAGAAGAAATGAATAAATTCCTGGAAATATACAGTATCTCAAAATTGAGCCAGGAAGAAATTAAATCCCTGAAGAGAAAAATAATGAGCTCCAAAAGAGAATGAGTAATAAAAAACCTACCAACCAGAAAAAAGACCAGGAAGAGATGGATTCACAGACAAATTCTTCCAAATATATAAAGAAGAGCTGATATCATTCCTACTGAAACTATTCCAAATAATTCAGGAGGAGGTACTTCCCCATCACTCATTCTATGAGCCCAGCATCATTCCGATACCAAAATCTGGCAGAGACACAGCAAAAAAAAACAAAACTTAAAACTTGTGGCAATATTCTTGATGAACATAGTTACAAAAATCCTAAACAAAATACTTGCAAGCCAAATCCAGTACCACATCAAAAAGCTAATCCACCACTATCATGTAGGCTTTATCCTTGGGATGCAAGAGTGGTTCAACATACAAAAATGAATAAATGTGATTCATCACATAAAAAGAATTTTAAAAAACTACATGATCCTCTCAATAAATGCAGAAAAGGCTTTTGATATAATCCAACATCCCTTCATGTTAAAAAACCTTCAACAAACCAGGGTTTTAAAGAACATACCTCAAAGTAATAACAGCCATTTATGACCAACACACAGGCAACATCATACTGAACATGCAGAAGCCTGAAGCATTCCCCTTGAGTACCAGAAGAAGACAAGGATGCCCAATCCCACCACTCCTATACAGCATAGTAATGGAAGTCCCAGCCAGAGCAATCAAGCAATAGAAAGAAATACAAGGCATCCAAATAGAAAGAGATGAAGTCAAACTATCTCTGTATATAGATTATATAATTCTGTACCTAGAAAACACCATAGTCACTGCCTAAAACCTCCTAAATCTGATAAACAACTTCAGCAAAGTATAAGGATACAAAATGACTGTATAAAAATTGGTAGCATTTCTATACACCAATAACATCCAAGATGAGAGCCAAATCCAGAATGCAATCCCATTCACAATAGCCACAGAAAGAATAAAGTACCTAGGAATCTATCTAACCAGAGAGGTGAAAGATCTCTACAATGAAAATTACCAAAAACTGAAATAAATCAGAGATGACACAAATGAATGGAAAAACATTACATACTCATGGATCAGAAGAATCAGTTTTGTGGAAATGGCCATACTGCCCAAAGCAATTTAGAGATTGAATACTATTCCTATCAAACTACCAATGGCATTTTTCACAGAACTAAAAAACAAAACAAAAACCTATCTTAAAATTTGTATGAAGCCTAAAAAAGCCCAAATAGCCAAGGCAACCCTAAGCAAAAAGAACAAAGCTAGAGGCACCACACTACCTGAATTCAAACTATAGTACAGGGCTACAGTAACCAAAACAGTATGGTAGTGGTACAGAAGTAGACACATAGATTAACAGAACAGTTTAGAGAACCCAGAAATAAAGTCATACACCTAAAACTATCTGTCCTTTGACAAAGTTGACAAATAAAGCAATAGGGAAATAACTCCCTAATCAATAAATGATGCAGGGATTACTGGCTAGCCATATGCAGAAGTTGAAACTGGACCCCTTCTGAAGCAGCCTCGTTGTCTGGGATGATATCCGAGGTTCATTTTCTCATGACAAGGAAATCAAGGATATGGACACACAAGAAACGAGGTTGGCCGGGCGCGGTGGCTCATGCCTGTAATCCCAGCACTTTGGGAGGCCGAGGCGGGCAGATCACGAGGTCAGGAGATCGAGACCATCCTGGCTAACACAGTGAAACCCCGTCTCTGATAAAAATACAAAAAATTAGCTGGGCACAGTGGCGGGAGCCTGTAGTCCCAGCTACTCGGGAGGCTGAGGCAGGAGAATGGTGTGAACTCAAGAGGCGGAGCTTGCAGTGAGCTGAGATAGTGACACTGCAGTCCAGCCTGGGCGAAAGAGCGAGATTCCATCTCAAAAAAAAAAAAAAAAAGTGAGGTTAAGAGCAGAGGTTTAATAGGCGAAAGAAAGAGAAGAGCTCTCTTCTCTCCTTCTTTAAGAATTAAAATGTAAAAGATTAATATGTGAATGGTGTCCATGAGAAATGAGAAAATACTTTGAGCTAGGAGAATCAAAATTATCATTCATATTTATTTTGTATTATATGTGAGAATACTGGCTAGAGAATACTGGACAAAGTGAATTTTTCAAAGTTACACAGCAAATGAGTGATGGATTAAGATTAATTTTAGGCTGGGTGCAGTGGCTCACGCCTGAAATCCTAGCACTTTGGGAGGCTGAGGTGGGCGGATCACATGAGGTCAGGAGTTCGAGACCAGCCTGGCCAATGTGGTGAAACCACATCTCTACTGAAAACACAAAAAAATAGCTGGGTGTGGTGGTGCGCACCTGTAATCCCAGCTACTCGGGAGGCTGAGGCAGGAGAATTGCTTGAACCCAAGAGGCGGAGGTTGCAGTGAGCCGGGATCCCACCACTGCACTCCAGCCTGGGCAACAAGAGCAAAACTCTGCCTCAAAAAAAAAATATTAATTTCAGACTTAATAATATTGTAAAATTGAATTAAAATTAAAAATTAAAACACTTTTATAAAAAGAACTAACGATTTTTCTTAAAAAGAAGTAAAAATTTTTCTTATGTATATTTACCCGAGTTGAAATATAGCCACATGAAAAAAAGGTTTGCCAAATGAGAATCTGGGATTTTAGCTTGAACATACATTCTTGGATACATCCTAATGTGAGCTTCCTGGAGGAAGAGAATATGTCTGCTTTGCTCAACTTTGCATCTCTAGGATTTACCACAATCCTTGGCACATGATATGTAAAGGCTAAATCAATATTTTTAAATAAATAAATTAATGAAAATAGTTTGTATCATTTCAACTTTCCCAAATATTTTAAAGGCAATATAATTTGCATGTCTGGTTTATATCTCAAATCATCAATCAGGTTGTATTCTATGTATCCTGTTTCCTACCCTATTTCCAGGAAGTCCACTAGTCCTAGAAAAGCATGAAGCAGAGCCATTCTCATTGGTTCACAGACTTGCAGCCTTATATGGATCTGCTCCAGCTGACCAGAGGCTTATTAGCATGATATTTTTATACTCTTGTATGTTACCGACTTTTTCAGTGCTTTATTATAGGACAATAGCTGAACAATAGAAGATTTTTTCTCTTATTATTGTTGGTTTGTTTTAATTTTTGTTTGCTTTTTTTGGTTATTTTTGTTGGTTTGTTAAGTTTTGGGTTTGAAAAAAATGAATAAAAGAAACTACCTAAAACATTCACTTTTTATATAAAGCATAAATTAATAGCATCATTCCACATATCAAAATGTAGAACCTGAGGGTGCAAATTCACCCAAGGAGTAGAAACAATTCCTAAAGCAAGACAGAAAACAGCTCATGATAAATGTTCCCCACATTACAGTTTAACTTTCGTTTAAACATTTAAAATGGTTTAAAGTACATTATAGAATTACACAAATAAACTGGTCTAGTCTCCTGTTGCTTGTACTCCCCTCATTTTAATCCTATTTCATTAAGTGGCAATAGGAATCATTAAGCTAAAGGCGTACTCTGTATATTAAAATTTTTGTCTGCAAAGATTTCCAGAAGATTTTAATTGAAGTGAAACTTAGTAGTGATCTAAGGGAATGCACAGTCACCCAGTCATGTTACTATCAGGCTACTGAGGATAATTGAGGACTGAGGGCATTTTAGATAAGAACAAAAATATTAGTTTCAGATTTTTTATCTAGAGAGATATGGAATCAATGGGGCAGCAGAACTGAGAGCAGCATAGATGCCCAAACTTCCAAATTCTCACACTTAAAAGCTCATCTCATGACCTCAGGTTTTCTCTAGGCCTGGGTTGTGTCAGCGAAAGACAAATGCACTGGGGTATTTATGTCTAATGAAGAAAATAATAAATCAGTGCAACTGGATAGCTGTTGATGGGAGCAATTGATACTGAATAATTTGTTAATTTCATTATGTTAGCACACATATTTATTTATATTTAATAATTAATAGGATTTATTAATAATTTATTAATAAGATGCTGAGAGTGATAATCAGCAATTAAACATTACTTGCAAAAATCACAAGTATTTCTTGGCAGTACAGAAGGAGACTCACTTCCTGGACTGGGAGGGCAGAAAAAGCTTAGTTCAAAGCTGTAATCAGAATTGCAGCAAATCTCTAGAGAAGGTTGAACTCTTAGTCTCATCACATCTGCTACCTCAATGTCAAGACTGTGATTGGGAAGGAAAGGGACCCCGAAACATGAAGTTAGGAATATCTGGGTGACACACTTGAAAATCTTCAATCTCTATGGCCTGCAGAAATGACCCACTTCTCCCTGTTGAAAGCTAGGCCTACCCCCCATGCTTAAAGGCAGAGAGTATTTTAATCTTCCTCTAATTACCTTCTGGCTACAACACCATTAAGTAAGGCCATATCACAAGATAATGGAGTTGGAGAAGTTCTAGGCCTTAAATGAAAGAAAAAAGCTGCACATTGAATTGCAGAACTAGCCAACTTGTACAAACAAGAATTGGGAGTTTTTATGTATGGAAATAAATTTCAAGAGTGTTAAATCAAGGGGGGCAGCAGTGAAATGTAAAGTTGGATAAAGATAAGTTTATTCACATGGGATTCCTCTTCCAGTTCATAGAATTTAATACTCTGGAAAAGACCTTTGGGGATTGCACCAACCAGTGCTCATATGGTTAATGGAAGCCTGGAAAAGCCAGTGGAATATAGTATAAAACAGAAGTATTTGAACTACTATGATGCAGAATGAAGTAAGGGATCAAAAGGTTCTGAGCACTGGATACTCTAAAGTGGATATAGTATGTAATACTGTGATATTCAGAAGATGACTGTGTTCCTGGTGGATGCTTCCTTTACCAAAACAATAAGGAACATATTAATGAGAGAGGCACCAGCATCACTGAGAAGCCCTGGGTGTATGTTCTCTGAAGTCCACAGCTGATGGTAGGAGACACAGTTACAGAACTAGGCTACATGATAGCAGTGGGGAAGGTAGGTTCCTGAAAGGATACAAGCTAAATTGTTTATTGCTGTAAAAATCAGGTGAGAGAGAAAGCTGGGGGACTCACACAGAATTGTGGAGACAGTTAATAGTATGTGGTGTTCCCTTCAAAGCTAAAAACAAATGATTCTGTCTTGTACCTCTCACTACTAAGAAGAAATCATGGCACATTGTTGGCGTCCTTTGGGTTCTTGAGGCAGCATATTCTACACTTAGGAATCCTGCTGAACTTACACATTTGATGACACATCACACTCAGCTTTGAGTGAGGCCAAGAGTAAGCACAGGCGTTGCAGCAAGCCCAGGTTAAGATCTAAGAGGTCCTGTCATTTGGGGTATATGACCTAGTGGAGAATCGCAATATAGAGCTCTACTGTTCTGGAGCAAGTGACATTGGAAAAAGAGAACTAAACACCTTTCAAAAAACTGTTCCTAGTATACAAATTCGTACTTGTACAGATGGATTGCCTTATGATGGGATACAAACTATCTATGTAGAAAGAACTGCTATAAGTTGGCTTTTATCAGACACACCAAGTCATAGGCTGAATTGGCCCAGCAGGAATCAGTGGCAGGATGTAAGTAATGCAGTCATTACCAAACAAAAGCATAGGACACAAAATGTCTGTACAGAAAGTGGCCTAGATCCCCTACATTATCTACCACTTTTCTCCTGGCTTATTGCCTCAGATCCTACAAATAGCTGCATGGGAGTCCCTTGACAGAGGAGGAAGAAGTCAAATATTGGTACATGGATGAATAAACTCAGCAGCTTGTGCACATTGAAAACGGATGACAGTTGTATTATAGCCCTATTTAGAAATGACTTAGAGAGACAGCGATGAGGGAAAATCCTCCAAGAGTGCTGAATTCCAGGTGTTACACCTGGTCTTCTACTTTGTCTGGAGGTTCTATTATTTAGGATGTATGATCCAGTGAGACCCAGGGTTTTACAGAAGTACATGGGAGAATATACCATGTAAATTTTATGACAGGGCCTAAAGAAGAATCACAATATAGACATCTATTGTACCAGAGGAAGTTAGTTACATTGGAAGCAGAGAACTGAAAACCTTTCAAAAAACTGTTCCTATTATGCCAATTGGCCCAGGTCCTGAGGTTAGAATTTATATGGATTCACAGGCTGGTTGCTGAATGGAACGAGAAAGAGATATTGGAAGATTGGGTAAAAGAACATCTGTACAAGAAACATATGAATGGACCTACGAGAATGATCAGGTGTGAAGATCTGTATCACATGTTAATATCTACCAGAGAGCATATACCAAAGTTGAAGCTACAATCAATCAAGTAAACAAAATGACTCTCTTGGTATGCTGCAGCCAGCCTCTGCACTGGCCACACTTATGCTGATATAGTAGGGTCATTTACAAAGTAGCTACATTGCTGAGAGGACCGTTATGCATAAATGCCAAAGCAAAGGTTCCCTGTTCCCAAAGCCGATTTATCTATTACTGCTGCCCTAACTACAAGAAATAGATACATACTAAGTCCTCTATATGTCACCATCTTTTAAAGAGAATGTAGACTCTTGGCAAGTTGACTACATTAATCCCTTTCATCCTAGAAGAGACAGCAATCATCTAAAGTGGAATGCAATTATATTGTTTTTTTTTTTGAGAGAGAGAGAGAGAGAGAGTCTCACTCTGTCACCCAGGCTGGAGTGCAGTGGCATGATCTCAACTCACTGTAACCTGGGTCTCCAGGGCCCAAGTGATTCTCGTGCCTCAGCCTCCCAAGTATCTGAGATGACAGGAGTGTGACACCACAACTGGCTAATTTTTGCATTTTTAGTAGAGATAGCGTTTCACTATGTTGCCCAGGCTGGTCTTAAACCCCTGGCCTCAAGTGATCTGCTTGCCTCAGCCTCCCAAAGTGCTGGGATTACAGACATGGGCCACTGCACCTGGCTGGAATAGTACAAATATATTCTTGATATGAATTTCCCTTAACTGTCCACAAGACCTAAATCAGCACTGCTGTCCTAGAGCTCACAGAATATGTGATCCCTTACACAGGATCCCACATAACCAATGGACCCACTCTAGAGCAAGAAAGTTGTATCATGTTCTGGCACTATCTGGAAGCTAATGACTTCATACGATGTTGGAATAACCTAATGAAGGTATAGCTGAGAGATCAGCTACAAAATGATGCCCTATAAGGATGAGACACTTTCAGCCAGGATTCAGTGTTCACCCTCAATCAATCATGATTGTACATTATTGTATCTACAGTAAAGTGTATGAGGCCAGGAACTAAGTAGAATTCACTGTGCCCTAATTGAAGAATTTGTGATTTTCTTTTTCACAACTATAGGTTCTACGAGTTTAAGTCCTGTCTTCAAGATTGCAAAAGTCAATCTCACATACAGATAAATAAAAAAGATTATTTGCTATTGTGAAGATTTTCAAAGAATGCCCAGCCAAATGTAGAATAAAATATGAGTGTCTAAGAAGCTACACTGACTATGCTTTAGAATAATAGGTCATTATACGTGTGGAGGAAGCTTCAGAATAATCTTATCTGATCTTCTGTATTTATTAATGAAAAGATTAAACGACCAGGAAGTCTGGGGACTTTTCTCATGTTGCATGACTAGCTAGGGATGTAAGAGTAAGTATAAACTTACTATGTTAATTCTCTTTAAATGTATGTATTGACTTGATTGGGACACTGATTTGAAAAGTTCCATATGAAAAAATTGTATTCTGTACTATTTTTTTCTAATTAATTGTTTGTGTTAAGGAAGGTAAAGGAAATGTGGAATCAGGATAAATATTTTAGTTTTAATTAAACTAATAAATATAATAATGGACACAACAGCAAGAAAACTTTCAAAATTGTTAATAAATTGAATAGTCAGCTAAAAATCCATTGTCACTTTATATTAGGGAAGCAAAGTGAAAAACTGTGAAGAATACATACAACCTCCTACATATTTCCCAGAGATCAATTTAAAGCAAAGAATAAGAAAGAAATATTTATTAAACTCTCCCAAGGGCATATAAACAGAAGAAATTGCAAAGAAAAAATTAATTAAATCTTTTCATAGCAGATTAAATTCAAGAGCTCTTCTAAGACAGTAATTTCTTATTAGAATGTCTGAAGAACAGGAAGAATGAGGAAGAAAGCAAAATCCTTTGGGTAGGTGTTGAACTCTTTTCAATCCCATGTTAATGGGGGTAGAAATGGTGAGGAGTAGGAGAGCAAGGTTATAGATCACAGACTGGCATTTTCAAAGTTGTAAGGGTTTTTAGTTAGGTTTAAATTTCCCCAGGGAACAGATGACCGTGTTTTTGATGACTTGTGAGATAATTTCCTCTTTTGTGTATGTTTTGGCGATGAGTAGAGTCACTGTATTCTGGGGCATCTTCCTAGCCTGCTTTGTGGCCTAATCTCCACTGTCTCAGATGAGTTCATGAGAGAGTATAAAAGTAGAAACGAGTCTTAGAGACCCTGATGCTGTATGGGACAGCAGTACTCTAGAACAAACATAACATGAAGTCAAACAAGATCAGTGGCCTAAGAGGTAGCTTACATGTGGCAAGTACTGCTGTATTTATCAGAACTTTTGTATCTTCGATTTGAGCCTCATGTAAGAATTTGATAAAATCATGCATGATGACCATAAAAAGTGATTAAAAAGTGAATTATTTTTAGTAAAATTTCTAAAATTGGGACTATGTCAAGAAGGATAGCAATAGCTATTTGCAGTATAACTGATGTTGACTACCTCATATTTCTCATACCACTGCAACATTATATAGATATAATATATTAAATATATAAGATTATATATGTGACATATAATATGAATATATACGTCATACATAAAACCATATGATTTATGTATATTATTTATTCTTAGGTTTAAGTGAGAATGCCAGGGAAATTGTTCTGTTTCAAGTTTAGGCTGATTTGTATATAACTACTTTGAAGGCATTCGGCTCATTCTGGTATTGTATCAGAGGAGAGAAAAATTACTTTGCCTAAGATGACGATACATGTTAATTTATAAAAGTAGCATGAATTAGTTGGATTGCTTTTTACATGGAGGTTGAGGAAAGAATGATAAAGAGTTAAAGGAATAACTGTCCTATAATGTCCATGGAGTTGCATCAGAATAGGCTGACATATCCTGGAACCCCTTGATATGGTGGCTTAAACTTTTCTTAATTTCTTGAACCTTGTTGAAACTAATCTGAGCTGAGCGAGTTCCTCTGTGACTGCATTACCTCGGTATATGCTGATGGAACAACAGAAATAACTTATAAAAATTCAGCTCCCTCACCCATGGATTTGTCTATCTATGCAGTGTCATGTATCCAGATATTTTGAAATATTATGAGTGACTGACATTTTCATTTCTCAACTAGAAACTCTGGCAGATTGTTGACCCAGACTTCATCTGAAAAAGCCCTTTTTCTGAACTAGAATCTCATTTTAGAATGATTGGCATACATTAAAATCAAATATTTTTTGAATTGCTGTGTTACTAGTCTAATTTGGAAAAATAAGAGAAACCGTCAAAAATTTATAGACAAACTATGTTAAATGTTTAATATAAAAGTACAAATTTTAACCATTTTATAACTTATTAACTGCTGATGCCATCAAGTATCAATATAGATTTATAATTATTATTCTATATTTCCAATGCATTTTATAGTTATTGAATTTGCTGCAAATGACTTAAATTGGAGATTTTTAAAATGTTAGGCCCTTTACCATTAGCTTTAGCTCTACTGTGAATGAGAGGAGAAAATATTTGAGATACTCTTTTAGAATGTAAGTTAAAAGGGAAGAAATCTTGATTTGTTGTCTTCTCTTTACACATGTATCTCAATGCTGAGGATAGTATCTTTCACATGGTAGGTGCTCTGTAAGTATTGCTCAAATTAATGAAGGGATAACAGGAACTTTGTATAACTCGGTAAAGATTGTAACATTGCCTATTCAAAAGGTTCTAAGACATAGACAACTCTAAAGAGTACATGTAGATGTACTCTAGAATTTTTGAAAGTGACATCAGGTGGTATACTTTTTGTTTTGTTTCGTTTATCATTTTGATGTAGAAAGAATAATGTGAAGGTCTTAAGGGAATACTTGTCATGTAGCCTGTGAGACCCCCATCTCTAAAAAAATAATTTTAAAAAATTATCTGAGTTTGGCGGCATATGCCTGTAGTCCTAGCAACTCAAATGCTGAGGTGGAAGGATCACTTCAGCTCAGGATTTAAAGGTGCAGTGAGCTGTGATCGCACTACTACACTCCAGCCTGGGCAACAGAGTGAAACCCTGTCTCTAAAAAACAAGAAAAATATTAAAAGAATATTTGTCACATATTTCTACTTAGAGTTGAATCAGGACAGGTTGCCAAGGCTGGGAATTTCTTGCTACAGAGGAGTGGTTTGAACATCCAAGTTTTTTTTTTTTTTAATTTTTTTAAATTATACTTTAAATTCTAGCGTACATGTGCACAAAGCAGGTTTGTTACATATGTATACATGTGCCATGTTGGTGTGCGGCACCCATTAACTCGTCATTTACATTAGGTATATCTCCTAATGCTATCCCTCCCCTTCCCCTCACCGCACGACAGGCCCCAGTGTGTGATGTTCCCCTTCCTGCGTCCAAGTGTCCTCATTGTTCATTTCCCACCTGTGAGTGAGAACATGTGGTGTTTGGTTTTCTGTCCTTGCGATAGTTTGCTGAGAATCATGGTTTCCAGCTTCATCCATGTCCCTATAAAGGACATGAACTCATTCTTTTTTATGGCTGCATGGTATTCCATGCATATATGTGCCACATTTTCTTAATCCAGTCTATCATTGATGGACATTTGGGTTGGTTCCAAGTCTTTGATATTGTGAATAGTGCTGCAATAAACATACGTGTGCATGTGTCTTTATAGCAGCATGATTTATAATCCTTTGGGTATATACCCAGTAATGGGATGGCTGGGTCAAATGGCATTTCTAGTTCTAGATCCCTGAGGAATCACCACACTGACTTCCACAATGGTTGAACTAGTTTACAGTCCCACCAACAGTGTAAAAGTATTCCTATTTGTCCACATCCTCTCCAGCACCTGTTGTTTCCTGACTTTTTAATGATCGCCATTCTAACTGCTGTGAGATGGTATCTCATTGTGGTTTTGATTTGCATTTCTCTGATGGCCAGTGATGATGAGCATTTTTTCATGTATCTGTTAGCTGCATAAATGTCTTCTTTTGAGAAGTGTCTGTTCATATCCTCTGCCCACTTTTTGATGGGGTTGTTTTTTTTTTCTTGTAAATTTGTTTGAGTTATTTGTAGATTCTGGATATTAGTCCTTTGTCAGATGGATAGACTGCAAAAATTTTCTCCCATTTTGTAGGTTGCCTGTTCACTCTGATGGTAGTTTCTTTTGCTGTGCAGAAGCTCTTTAGTTTAATGAGATCCCATTTGTCAATTTTGGCTTTTGTTGCCATTGCTTTTGGTGTTTTAGACATGAAGTCCTTGCCCATGCCTATGCCCTGAATGGTATTGCCTAGGTTTTTTTCTAGGGTTTTTATGGTTTTAGGTCTAACATATAAGTCTTTAATCCATCTTGAATTAATTTTTGTATAAGGTGTAAGGAAGGGATCCAGTTTCAGCTTTCTACATATGGCTAGCCAGTTTTCCCAGAACCATTTATTAAATAGGGAATCCTTTCCCCATTTCTTGTTTTTGTCACGTTTGTCAAAGATCAGATGGTTGTAGATGTGTGGCATTACATCTGAGGGCTCTGTTCTGTTCCATTGGTCTATATCTCTGTTTTGGTACCAGTACTATGCTGTTTTGGTTACTGTAGCCTTGTAGTATAGTTTAAGTTTTTAAAAGACCTAGATATTCTCGTGGGATTTCATTGATGACAGAGTACATGTGACTTTTTTTTTTTTTAATGCAATAGAAAACTCCTTGTTTCATTGTATAAAGGAACTTTCTGGCTGTTCAATCATAACTGTCAAATATCCTGGTACACAAAATAAAATCTGAAACATAGTAAAGATGGACTAATTAGATAGTCTGAGCATATACACTTAACTTTTCCTCTTCTATGTGATCTCTTATGAAGACTCTGCATGTGTGTGCATATTTTACACACATACACAAGTGTGTGTGTGTTTATGCATACATGAAAACAAACCAGATTAATTTCCAATTTTATGGCAAGAAACAGGAATTTCAAAATTTATGAAAAATGTAGAAAAGGTATAAAGTCATTAATATCAGATAAATAAGGACAGAAAAACTATAACCCAAATATGACAAGTGAAGAGTGGAGATCCACAAAGCATGAGAGAGAGTACTAAGTCAGCTAACATAGTAATTAATTAAAGACAAAAATCCTAACAAGCTGGTCAAATGAGTCCGACTACTTTCTGCCCACAATCTCTAATACCCAATGGCAATCTAAAAACCAAATCTGTACCATAAATCATGTGAACTACTTGCTTGGGGTCAGGTTTAGTTCACACACAGAATAATGAGAAAGGAGAGAGCTTCAGGAAGGTCTAGACAGGATAAGAAACGGAGTGGGGAGGTGGGAGAGAAGCCATTTCATTCATGGAAGAAATTTACTTATGTTTTAAGTGATGAAAGAAATTATTCCTTATATTAGCTGCTAGAGGGTGTCCTAACCCTTGCTGCGAGCCTCATACTAATAGACCTTGAGTGAACTTAACAAAACCATTCTTGATTTTTTACACATAGCATTTGATTATCCCTTCTACTTAAACAAACTGATGTCAGCAATCTAAACCAATCCCTAAGAATCATAAGATACTTGAAGAAAACAAATAATGTTAAAGGAAAAAAAATAAAGAAATCAGGCAAGGTGCCAGGAAAAGATGCTAAAAGGAAATCCAGGGAATAAAGGAGATTTTAATAAAATATATTTGCTAGTTATGAGAAATTTGAGAGATTATTGAAACCAGAAAACAACTATAAGGATTAAGAAAATGAAGCAATCAGAAAGAATTATGGACAAATTGATAAATATTGCCTAAATTAAAAATAAATGACATAAGGCTGAAAATGAAATCAAATAAATAAAACTCAAACAGAAAATTAGAATACCAAGACAAGAGAATTACAGATAGCAATTTTTTTAAATGTGCAAAAAAGTTAGAAGATATCAAGGATTAATCTAAGAAGGCTAATATATTTTTAATAGAAGTACTGGTAAGTAGTAGGTAAGTAGTAGAGCAAGGATTTTAACCCAAAGCTTCATGCTTTACAACAGGACATGAAAATACTAAAAACTTTCAGAGCAAGACCATATCTAAAAAACAGAAGAAGGAAAATTATATCAACATTTCATTAACAAAATTACATGTTGAAAGATGATGCTGCAATATTCACAGAGATTTAAGGAAAATTATTTTGAAACCAGTCAATCCATCATCCGAAATGTGAACAGAACATCAACTGTTAATTTTGAAGACATAATAAAAGTTCAGAACTTGCAAAGAGTAAGAAATTTAACATAAGAAATCTAAAACCCATAGGCTCTCTCTGAAAGAATTAGCACTGAAGGAATATACTACAGCCAAAGAAAATAATGTAATAAAATATAACATTTTAAACATAATAAGATTATAGAAGCCACTAAAATATATGTTTAATAATTTGGAAGTACAAATAATATATTCATAATGTATACCATTTATACTTATGCAATATAATCATGTAATGATATAAATAAGCATTTATACATAAATAAAAAATTATTATTAACTGCAATTAAACAATCCCAGATGAGCTCAACATGGGAGATGGGGCGTCGCAGGAGGAAATGACAGCATGCTAGGTTATCTATTATTAGAAGGAAAATGGGGTGAAGAGTAAGAGGATGAAGGAATAATTCATTTATCTTGGTGATTCGTAAAAATGTTTTATAAAAATACATGTACTTGAGAAATTAACCATTACAAAAACAGTTATATATTGAAAATTTAAATTTTCTTAATAAAATTCACTGATTATCAAACTATCGAAGAAAAGATATAAAAGACAAAACAACAACATACAACCTTATTTTACTTTTAAGAGACTCACCTAAGATAAAATTAAAAAAAAAATAGGAGAAATAACATATATGCCAGCAAGTGCTAACGAAAGAAAGCTAATGTTAAAATGTTGATGAAACTCCAAACAGACTTTAATTCCACCATGAAATTCTGTATTAACAAAAGGTAATACTAAGAAAATATAAATCATTAAACTTTAATCAAGTAAGACAAAAGCTTCCAAATATATAAAGCAGAAGCAGAAAGTGGGACACTGCCAATTCTAGGAACACGGGGGTGGAGCCAAGATGGCCGAATAGGAACAGCTCCGGTCTCCAGCTCCCAGTCCCAGCGACACAGAAGACGGGTGATTTCTGCATTTCTGCTTGAGGTACTGGTTTCATCTCACTAGGGAGTGCCTAACAGTGGGTGCAGGACAGTCGGTGAAGCGCACTGTGCGCGAGCCGAAGCAGGGCGAGGCATTGACTCACTCGGGAAGCGCAAGGGGTCAGGGAGTTCCCTTTCCTAGTCAAAGAAAGGGGAAGCAGACGGCACCTGGAATATCGGGTCAGTCCCACCCTAACTGCACTTTTCCAACGGGCCTGGAAAACGGCACACTAGGAGATTGTGTCCCGCACCTGGCTCGGAGGGTCCTATGCCCACGGAGTCTCGCTAATTGCTAGCACAGCAGTCTGAGATCAAGCTGCGAGGCGGCAGCGAGGCTGGGGGAGGGGCGCCCGCCATTGCCCAGGCTTGCTTAGGTAAACAAAGCAGCCAGGAAGCTCGAACTGGGTGGAGCCCACCACAGCTCAAGGAGGCCTGCCTGCCTCTGTAGGCTCCACCTCTGGGGGCAGGGCACAGACAAAAACTCTGCAAGAACTTCCACATACTTAAATGTCCCTGTCTGACTGACAGCTTTGAAGAGAGTAGTGGTTCTCCCAGCACGCAGCTGGAGATCTGAGAACAGTCAGACTGCCTCCTAAAGTGGGTCCCTCACCCCTGAGCAGCCTAACTGGGAGGCAACCCCCCAGTAGGGACAGACTGACACCTCATTCAACCCGGTACTTCTCTGAGACAAAACTTTCAGAGGAACCATCAGACAGCTGAATTTGTGGTCTCACGAAAATCTGCTGTTCTGCAGCCACTGCTGCTGACACCCAGCCAAACAGGGTCTGGAGTGCACCTCTAGTAAACTCCAACAGACCTGCAGCTGAGGGTCCTGTCTGGTAGAAGGAAAACTAACAAACAGAAAGGACATCCACACCAAAAACCCATCTGTACATCACCATCATCAAAGACAAAAAGTAGATAAAACCAAAAAGATGGGGAAAAAACAGACCAAAAAAACTGGAAACTCTAAAAAACAGAGCACCTCTCCTCCTCCAAAGGAACGCAGTTCCTCACCAGCAACGGAACAAAGCTGGATGGAGGATGACTTTGATGAGTTGAGAGAAGAAGGCTTCAGACGATCAAACTACTCTGAGCTACGAGAGGAAATTCAAAACAACAGCAAAGAAGTTAAAAACTTTGAAAAAAAATTAGAAGAATGGATAACTAGAATAACCAATGGAGAGAAGGGCTTCAAGGAGCCGATGGAGCTGAAAGCCAAGTTTCGAGAACTACGCGAAGATTGCAGAAGCCTCAGTAGCAGATGCGATCAACTGGAAGAAAGGGTATCGCTGATGGAAGATGAAATGAATGAAATGAAAAGAGAAGGGAAGTTTAGAGAAAAAAGGATAAAAAGAAATGAACAAAGCCTCCAAGAAATTTGGGACTATGTGAAAAGACCAAACCTACGTCTGATTGGTGTACCTGAAAATGATGGGGAGAATGGAACCAAGTTGGAAAACACTCTGCAAGATATTATCCAGGAGAACTTCCCCAATCTAGCAAGGCAGGCCAGCATTCAGATTCAGGAAATACAGAGAACGCCACAAAGATACTCCTCGAGAAGGGCAACTCCAAGACACATTATTGTCAGATTCACCAAAGTTGAAATGAAAGAAAAAATGTTAAGGGCAGCCAGAGAGAAAGGTTGGGTTACCCACAAAGGGAAGCCCATCAGACTAACAGCTGATCTCTCAGCAGAAACTCTACAAGCCAGAAGAGAGTGGGGGCCGATATTCAACATTCTTAAAGAAAAGAATTTTCAACCCAGAATCTCCTATCCCGCCAAACTAAGCTTCATAAGTGAAGGAGAAATAAAACACTTTACAGACAAGCAAACGCTGAGTGATTTTGTCACCACCAGGCCTGCCCTAAAAGAGCTCCTGAAGGAAGCACTAAACATGGAAAGGAACAACCGGTATCAGCCACTGCAAAAACATGCCAAATTGTAAAGACCATCGAGACTAGGAAGAAACTATAGCAACTAACGAGCAAAATAACCAACTAACATCATAATGACAGGATCAGATTCACACATAACAATATTAACGTTAAATGTAAATGGGCTAAATGCTCCAATCAAAAGACACAGACTGGCAAACTGGATAAGGAGTCAGGACCCATCAGTGTGCTGTATTCAGGAAACCCATCTCACATGCAGAGACACACATAGACTCAAAATAAAGGGATGGAGGAAGATCTATCAAGCAACTGGAAAACAAAAAAAGGCAGGGGTTGCAATCCTAGTCTCTGATAAAATAGACTTTAAACCAACAAAGATCAAAAGAGACAAAGAAGGCCATTACATAATGGTAAAGGGATCAATTCATCAAGAAGAGCTAACTATCCTAAATATATATGCACCCAACACAGGAGCACCCAGATTCATAAAGCAAGTCCTGAGTGACCTACTAAGGGACTTAAACTCCCACACAATAATAATGGGAGATTTTAACACCCCACTGTCAGCATTAGACAGATCAACGAGACAGAAAGTTAACAAGGATATCCAGGAATTGAACTCAGCTCTACATAAAGTGGACCTAATAGACATCTACAGAACTCTCCACCCCAAGTCAACAGAATATACATTTTTTTCAGCACCACACCACACCTATTCCAAAATTGACCACATAGTTGGAAGTAAAGCTCTCCTCAGCAAATGTAAAAGAACAGAAATTATAACAAACTGTCTCTCAGACGACAGTGCAATCAAACTAGAACTCAGGATTAAGAAACTGACTCAAAACCGCTCTACTACATGGAAACTGAACAACCTGCTCCTGAATGACTATTGGGTACATAATGAAATGAAGGCAGAAATAAAGATGTTCTTTGAAACCAATGAGAACAAAGACACAACATACCAGAATCTCTGGGACACATTCAAAGCAGTGTGTAGAGGGAAATTTATAGCACTAAATGCCCACAAGAGAAAGCAGGAAAGATCCAAAATTGACTCCCTAACATCACAATTAAAAGAACTAGAAAAGCAAGAGCAAACACATTCAAAAGCTAGCAGAAGGCTAGAAATAACTAAAATCAGAGCAGAACTGAAGGAAATAGAGACACAAAAAACCCTTCAAAAAATTAATGAATCCAGGAGCTGGTTTTTTGAAAAGATCAACAAAATTGATGGACCGCTAGCAAGACTAATAAAGAAGAAAAGAGAGAAGAATCAAATAGATGCAATAAAAAACGAAAAAGGGGATATCACCACCGATCCCACAGAAATACAATCTACCATCAGAGAATACTACAAACACCTCTATGCAAATAAACTAGAAAATCTAGAAGAAATGGATAAATGCCTCGACAAATACACCCTCCCAAGACTAAACCAGGAAGAAGTTGAATCTCTGAATAGACCAATAACAGGCTCTGAAATTGTGGCAATAATCAATAGCTTACCAACCAAAAAGAGTCCAGGACCTGATGGATTCACAGCCGAATTCTACCAGAGGTACAAGGAGGAACTGGTACCATTCCTTCTGAAATTATTCCAATCGATAGAAAAAGAGGGAATCCTCCCTAACACATTTTATGAAGCCAGCATCGTCCTGATACCAAAACCTGGCAGAGACATAACCAAAAAAGAGAATTTCAGACCAATATCCTTGATGAACATTGATGCAAAAATCCTCAATAAAATACTGGCAAACCGAATCCAGCAGCACATCAAAAAGCTTATCCACCATGATCAAGTGGGCTTCATCCCTGGGATGCAAGGCTGGTTCAACATACGCAAATCAATAAATGTAATCCAACATATAAACAGAACCAAAGACAAAAACCACATGATTATCTCAATAGATGCAGAAAAGGCCTTTGACAAAATTCAACAACCCTTCATGCTAAAAACTCTCAATAAATTAGGTATTGATGGGACGTATCTCAAAATAATAAGAGCTATCTACGACAAACCCACAGCCAATATCATACTGAATGGGCAAAAACTGGAAGCATTCCCTCTGAAAACTGGCACAAGACAGGGATGCCCTCTCTCACCGCTCCTGTTCAACATAGTGCTGGAAGTTCTGGCCAGAGCAATCAGGCAGGAGAAGGAAATAAAAGGTATTCAATTAGGAAAAGAGGAAGTCAAATTGTCCCTGTTTGCAGATGACATGATTGTATATCTAGAAAACCCCATTGTCTCAGCCCAAAATCTCCTTAAGCTGATTAGCAACTTCAGCGAAGTCTCAGGATACAAAATTAATGTACAAAAATCACAAGCATTCTTGTACACCAATAACAGACAAACAGAGAGCCAAATCATGAGTGAACTCCCATTCACAATTGCTTCAAAGAGAATAAAATACCTAGGAATCCAACTTACAAGGGATGTGAAGGACCTCTTCAAGGAGAACTACAAACCACTGCTCAATGAAATAAAAGAGAATACAAACAAATGGAAGAACATTCCATGCTCATGGGTTGGAAGAATCAATATCGTGAAAATGGCCATACTGCCCAAGGTAATTTATAGATTCAATGCCATCCCCATCAAGCTACCAATGACTTTCTTCACAGAATTGGAAAAAACTACTTTAAAGTTCATATGGAACCAAAAAAGAGCCCGCATCGCCAAGTCAATCCTAAGCCAAAAGAACAAAGCTGGAGGCATCACGCTACCTGACTTTAAACTATACTACAAGGCTACAGTAACCAAAACAGCATGGTACTGGTAGCACAACAGAGACATAGATCAATGGAACAGAACAGAGCCCTCAGAAATGATGCCGCATAGCTACAACTATCTGATCTTTGACAAACCTGACAAAAACAAGAAATGGGGAAAGGATTCCCTATTTAATAAATGGTGCTGGGAAAACTGGCTAGCCATATGTAGAAAGCTGAAACTGGATCCCTTCCTTACACCTTATACAAAAATTAATTCAAGATGGATTAAAGACTTATATGTTAGACCTAAAACCATTAAAATCCTACAAGAAAACCTAGGCAATACCATTCAGGACATAGGCGTGGGCAAGGACTTCATGTCTAAAACACCAAAAGCAATGGCAACAAAAGCCAAAATCGACAAATGGGATCTCATTAAACTAAAGAGCTTCTGCACAGCAAAAGAAACTATCATCAGAATTAATAGGCAACCTACAGAATGGGAGAAAATTTTTGCAACCTACTCATCTGACAAAGGGCTAATATCCAGAATCTATAATGAACTCAAACAAATTTACAAGAAAAAAACAAACAACCCCATCAAAAAGTGGGCAGAGGACATGAACAGACACTTCTCAAAAGAAGACATTTATGCAGCCAGAAAACACATGAAGAAATGCTCATCATCACTGGCCATCAGAGAAATGCAAATCAAAACCACAGTGAGATACCATCTCACACCAGTTAGAATGGCCATCATTAAAAAATCAGGAAACAACAGGTGCTGGAGAGGATGTGGAGAAATAGGAACACTTTTACACTGTTGGTGGGACTGTAAACTAGTTCAACCATTGTGGAAGTCAGTGTGGCGATTCCTCAGGGATCTCGAACTAGAAATACCATTTGACCCAGCCATCCCATTACTGGGCATATACCCAAAGGACTATAAATCATGCTGCTATAAAGACACATGCACACGTATGTTTATTGCGGCACTATTCACAATAGCAAAGAGTTGGAACCAACCCAAATGTCCAACAACGATAGACTGGATTAAGAAAATGTGGCACATATACACCATGGAATACTATGCAGCCATAAAAAATGATGAATTCGTGTCCTTTGTAGGGACATGGATGAAACTGGAAAACATCATTCTCAGTAAACTATCGCAAGGACAAAAAACCAAACACCGCATGTTCTCACTCATAGGTGGGAATTGAACAATGAGAACTCATGGACACAGGAAGGGGAACATCACACTCCGGGGACTGTTGTGGGGTGGGGGGAGGGGGGAGGGACAGCATTAGGAGATACACCTAATGCTAAATGACGAGTTAATGGGTGCAGGAAATCAACATGGCACATGGATACATATGTAACAAACCTGCACATTGTGCACATGTACCCTAAAACCCTGAAGTATAATA
The DNA here is from genome assembly GCF_006542625.1 of Nomascus leucogenys. Lineage (NCBI taxonomy): Eukaryota > Metazoa > Chordata > Mammalia > Primates > Hylobatidae > Nomascus > Nomascus leucogenys. Next base: position 22,392,091 of record NC_044400.1, read on the forward strand.
AAAAAATAAAAAAAAAAAAAAAAAAGGATGAAGTAATACCAATTCAACACAAGTTCTCTCAAAAATAGAGACAGAATAATTCCCATGAAGCCAGCATACTGACAATGCCAAATACTGACAATGACATTATAATAAAAGAAAATTACAAACCAAAAAAAAAAAAAAAAGGAACACATGGGTAGAATTTCACACAAAATTTTCAGAAATCAACAAAAGAACAAAATAATAAATAAGGCAGAGGATTTGAATGACACAATAAAAGTAGTTTAGCCATTTATTCAACAAATATTTTTGAGCACTCACTGTGTGACAGTTACTCTTTTGAGTGTTCTAGATTGTGACAATAAAAAAGAAAAGTCCAGATCTAAAGATTTTACCTTCTCATTTTTATAGGGAAAGACAGATAATTGAAAAAATAAATTAAGTATACCACATATGACAAGGTAGTAAGTATTTGAAGAGAATGAGGAAAGTCAGCCTGGGTGGGTGAGCAGATTGCAGTTTCACTTGGGTTTATTAGGGAAGGCTTCACTAAGAATAAGACATTGAGTAAATGCTGAAAGGAGGAGTAAGAGTTAAAGCTAATAGGAGATTTTGAGTAGAATAGTGACATGATCTGGTTTACATAACATTGCATGACTGGGTAATTTGGTGGGAAAAAATAAAATTAAACGTAAGTAAGGGTGGAATGTCAGGAATGCATTGGAAGCCTATAGTAATAATTCACATAAAACATTATAGTGGTTTGGACCAGCTTGCATCAGTAGAAATAGCTAAAAATGGCCAAATAGTAAATCTAAATTGAAAATAAAACAAAATGGATATACTGATAGATAGGATGGGCAGCCTGGTTTATTTTCTATATTTATATCTTAGTCAATATTCTTAATTCCTGTGTCTGGCTATTATTCCACAATTTTGTGACTATTAAAAGGAATTCCAAATATCTTCTAATATTCACAAATGCATAATAAAGAGGAATGATGTATTATACAAAACCAAAAGCTTAGTGTATTAGTCTGTTTTCATGCTGCTGTTAAAGACATACCTGAGACTGGGCAATTTACAAAAGAAAGAGATTTAATGGACTTACAGTCACACAAGGGTGGGGAGGCCTCACAATCATGGCAGAAGGCAGGAGGAGCAAGTTACATCTTACATGGATGGCAGCAGGCAAAAAGAATGTGCAGGGAAACTCCTGTTTTTAAAACCATCAGAGCTCATAAGACTCATTAACTCTCAGGAGAACAGCACAGGAAAGACCTGCTCTCATATTTCAATAATCTCCCACCAAGTTCCTCCCATGACATGTGGGAATTGTGGGAGTTACAATTCAAAATGAGATTTGGGTGGGGACACAGCCAAACCATATCATTCACCCCATCCCCTCCAAAATCTCATGTCCTTACATTTCAAAACCAATCATGCCTTCCTAATAGTCCTCCAAAGTCTTAACTCATGTCAGCATTAACTCAAAAGTCCACAGTCCCACATCTCATTTGAGACAAGGCAAGTCCCATTCACCTGTGAGCCTGTAAAATCAAAAGCAAGTTAGTTACTTCCTAGATACAATGGGGGTACAGGCATTGAGTAAATATAGCTCTTCCAAATGGGAGAAATTTTCCAAAACAAAAGGGCTACACGCCCCATGCAAGTCAGAAATCCAGTGGGGCAGTCAAATCTCAAAGCTCTAAAATGATCTCCTTTGACTCCATGTCTCATATATGGGTAACACTGATGCAAGAGTTGGGTTCCTATGGTTTTAGGTAGCTCTGCCCTCATGGCTTTGCAGGATATAACCTGCCTCCTGGCTGCTTTCATGGGCTGCTTTCATGGGCTGCTTTCATGGGCTGGCATTCGGTGTCTGTGGCTTTTCCAGGAGCACAGTGCAAGCTGTTGGTGGATCTACCATTCTGGGGTCTGGAGAATGGTGGCCCTCATCTTGCAGCTCCACCAGGCAGTGCCCCAGGGTGGACTCTGTGTGAGGACTCTGACCCCACATTTCCCTTCTGCACTGCCCTAGTGGAGGCTGTCAATGAGAGTACTGCACCCACAGCAAACTGCTGCCTGGGCATCCAGGCATTTCCATACATCCTTTGAAATCTAGGTGGAAGTTCCCAAAAGTCAGTTATTGACTTCTGTGCACCTGCAGCCTCAACACCACATGGAAGCTGCCAAGTCTTGGGGCTTTAACCCTCTGAAGCCACAGCCTGAGCTGTACCTTGGCCTCTTTTAGTCATGGTTCGAATAGCTGGGATGCAGGGTGTCTTATCCCTAGACTGCACACAGCAGAGGGACCCTGGGCCCAGCCAAGGAAACCATTTTTTCCTCCTAAACTTCCAAACCTGTGATGGGAAGGGTTGCTGCAAAGGTCTCTCACATGTCCTGGAGACATTTTCCCCATTGTCTTGGGGATTAATGTTTGGCTCATCATTACTTATGCAAATTTCAGCAGTCATCTTGAATTGCTCCTCAGAAAATGGGATTTTCTTTTCTATTGCACTGTCAGGTGGCCAATTTTTTGAACTTTTAGGCTCTGCTTCCCTTATAAAAGTGAATGCTTTTATGCTTTTAACAGCACCCAAGTAGTATCTTTAATGCTTTGCTGCTTAGAAATTTCTTCCACCGGATACCCTAAATCAACTCTCTCTAGTTCGAAGTTCTACCAGGCTCTAGGGCGGGGGCAAAATGCTGCCAGTCTCTTTGCTAAAACATAACAAGAGCAAATGTTGTTCCAGTTCCAAACATGTTCCTCATCTCCATCTGAGACCACCTCAGCTTGGACTTTATTGTTCATGTCACTATCAGCATTTTGGGCAAAGCCATTCAACAAGACACTAGGAAGTTCCAAACTTTCCCACATTTTCCTGTGTTTTTCTGAGCCCTCCAAACTCTTCCAACCTCTGCCTTTTCCCCAATTCCAAAGGTGCTTCCACATTTTCAGGTATTTTTTCAGGAGCACCCCACTCAAAGTACCAATTTACTGTATTAGTCTGTTTTCATGCTGCTGATAAAGACATACCTGAGATTGGGCAATTTAAAAAAGAAAGCAGTTTAATGGACTTACAGTTCCACATGCCTGGGGAGGGGGGGTCTCACAATCATGGTGGAAGGCAAGGAGGAGCAAGTCACATCTTACATGGATGGCAGCAGGTAAACCAGAGAATGAGCAGAAAAACTGTTTTTAAAACCATGTGATCTCATGAGACTCATTCACTACAATAAGAACAGTGCAGGAAACACCCACCCCTGTAATTCAGTTACCTCCCACTGAGTACATCCCACCACACATGGGGATTGTTGGAGTTACAATTAAAGATGAGATTTGGGTGGGGACAAAGCCAAACCATGTCATTTAGTACATTTTATATATATATATAAAATAACTTATATTTGGTCATCATACTTTAAATGACAGTGTAACAAGTCAATTGTAAAAAAAAAATGTGTTCACTAGGATATTTTATTTAAAAAAACTGATCTAAATACATTGAAGGTTAAGGATAAAATAAAAATAAATAACTTATTATTTATTATTATTTATTTCCTTATTATGTGCCAGGGAATGCAGGCAATGACTTAAAAATGAGTGATAATGAAAGCATGACACACAAAAACTTTGGAATATGGCTGATGAATTACTCAGAGGAAATTTAGTGTTAAATTAACTTATTAGAAAATAAAGACTAAAATTCAATTTTCACATAAGAAAGAGGAAAAAGGAAGAACCACATAAGCACAAGATAAAACAACATGATTAAATATTTAAAACCAAAATAAATGTATTTAAAAAAAAGACTACCAAAAAATTATTAACATAAGTAAAAGATGGTTATTTGTAAAAAAGCAATATTACTAAAATGCAGAAAAGTGCTTATTTCTGCTGAAAAATAAAATGATGAAATAAACAACAGCAAAACATAAAAAATGGATAGTCATATTTTTGGATACATATGTGATCAAATAATTAAAATAATGTGCAAATTTATATCATGTATTTGAAACTCTAAACTTACCATATGATTTCCTGGTGAAATGTTATGTAACAATACTGATTTAAAAGAAGTAATAAAGAAAAAACAAAGAATAAACTTTAAAGGTGGTCAAATACTGTTGTGATAGGCAGAACAATTGCATACCAAAGATGTTCACCTCCTACTCCCTGGAGCCTGCGAATATGTTACATTACATGTCAAAAACAAGTTAGGGTACCAGATAGAAATAAAATTTCTAATCAGATGACTTTTAAAATAGAAAGATTCTAATGAACTATCCAAGTGGGGCCAATATAATCATAAGTCTTTAAATGTGGAAGGGGGAGGAACAAAAGTTGATGGCTAGAGTGAAGGCTAGAATGGTTAGAATGATGATGAGAAAATTATACAAACTATTCTTGCCTTGAGGAAGGAAGAGTGCCATGAAGGGGAAATTCAGGCAGCCTGAAGAGGTTGGGGAATATAAGGAAACTGATGCTTCCTGATGTGTTTTGGCTGTGCCCCCACCCAAACCTCATCTTGAATTGTAGTTCCCATAATCCGCACATATTGTGGGAGAGACACAGTGAGAGGCAATTGAATCATGGGGGCAGTTACCTCCATACTTTTCTCATGACAATGAATGAGTTCTTATGAGATCTGATGGTTTTATAAGAGGCTTTTCCCCCATCTTTGCTCTGCACTTCTCCTTACTGATGCCATGTGAAAAAGGATGTGTTTGCTTCCCGTTCTGCCATGATTGTAAGTTTGCAGAGACCTCTCCAGCCCTGTGGTACTGTGAGTCAATTAAACCTCTTTCCTTTACAAATTACCCCATCTCCAGTATGTCTTTATTAGCAGCATGAGAACGGACTGATACACTCCCCTAGAGGCTACAGGAGAAATGCAACTCTTGATTTTAACACAAAGTTATTTCAAGCCATCAAGTTATCACAATTCATTAAAGCAGCAATGGGAAACTAATGCAACCCATAAAAAAAGCACCAGTTCCATGTGGTTAGGATGTAAAACCTATCATACTTCAAGGGATGGTTAAACACCATTTATGTAACTTGTTCTAAAGCCCAGGAAAAGCTGGCTAGCATCCTGTAGTATTCTAAAAGGATATTTTATAGAGTGATTGTGACATCAAAACCTAACATAGTTGACAAAATAAGAGGTAAAGAAAAAAGGGAAGCAGATGCAGTAGGGAAAAGAAAGAGAAAGATGAAGAGAAAGTAAAACTATCAGCCAAGCACGAGAATAATATAGTTGAAAAAATCACACACTAAGCATGGTTTACAAGGAAGTGTAAAAATATTTCAATATTCTGGATTTTATTAATGAAATTCATGGCATAGGGAAATTAAATAATTTTTTCACATAGACATACAAATATTTTTATAACTTCAACACACATTTCTGAGATTAGACAAAAAAGTCGTTAGACTCAAAAGAAAATGCCAGCATTATGGAATACATGGTAATTTTTAAAAAGTAATCTCCAGCAACCATTATAATGCTGATATGTTAGAAAATTTCCACTGAATTCTACAACTGGAAAGGCCTGACTGCTGTCTTTGCAAGTGTAAACAATTTACTAGAGATTCTTGTGAATAAAACTAGATAATTACTAAGACGTTTAATTTTAGAAGAAAGGTAGAAAATTTTTGTTTAAAAAAATTATATGAGGCCAGGGGTGGTGGCTCACACCTGTAATCTCAGCACGTTGGGAGGCCGAGGCGGGTGGATCACGAGGTCAGGAGATCGAGACCATCCTGACTAACATGGTGAAGCCCTGCCTCTATTAAAAATACAAAAAATTAGCCAGGTGTGGTGATGGGTGCCTGTAGTCCCAGCTACTAGGGAGGCTGAGGCAGGAGAATGGCGTGAACCCGGGAGGCGGAGCTTGCAGTGAGCCGGGGTCACGCCACTGCACTCCAGCCTGGGCGACAGAGTGAGACGCCATCTCAGAAAAAAAAAAAAAAATTATATGATCATATACTCAAAAAATACCATTTAAGAAAATGTTATATAAAAGCTAATGTGGAGCTGGACATGGTGGTTCACACCTGTAATCCCAGCACTTTGGGAGTCCAAAGCAGTTCAATCACCTGAGGTCAGGTGTTTGAGATCAGCCTGGCCAACATGGCAAGATAATTGCTTGAACCTGGGAGGCAGAGGTTGCAGTGAGCCGAGATTGTGCCAGTATACTCCAGCCTGGGCAACAGAGCGAGACTCTGTCCAAAAAAAAAAAAAAAAGAAAAGCTAATGTGACTAACCTATTTATGAATGAAAATAACATTATATATATCAAGTAATATTAAAACAAAGAAACAGCAATATGAACTAGAAATAATATAAGTAAAATAAATGAACAAAATTATATTAAAAAATTCTTAATTTCTAGTATTTAAGAGCAATTAAAATGAGATTGTTACCACTCAACATTTTGGCAAACATTAAAAGTTTAATGTACTTACATATTTGTAAGGATGTAGTATAATACATAGCAATATCTGATAGGAATTTATATCCTAAACATCTACCTATAAAGTGATGTATAATTACAGAACACCTATATTATGTCACAATTTAGCAGTTTAAAAAATTAGGCAGATCTATAGAACTGATAGAGACATTTTTAAATAAACAGAAACAGTTTCAAAGTTATGTTTGTGTACGTGTATGTCCACATATATAAAGAACTACCCTGAAGGAGACACAAAAATGTTCATAGTACTCCTCAATTAAGAAGGGAATCAGGTAGAGGAAACAAGTAAAGGAAAGCTCTACTGCTTGCATTTTCTGCAGTGATTGATTCTTTATATATTTTGATATAATGATAAATTACTATCTAAATGCAGTTAACACTACATTGGTGTTCATGGTCCAACTTGGGAAAATAGCAAGCATTTTAAGCATATTACAGATAATTTAGTACAGAGATTTGGTTACGTAGTTGCTGGAAGACCAGGGGAACCAATTAGAGAAAAGGAGACAACTCAGAGATCTCCAACTATAGAAACCCACTACTGCATTAGGATCAACAGGAAAAATCAAGAGAGAGAGAGAGAGAAAGAGAGAGAATGGTATTACTAGATTTCAGGGAGTGAAGTCACCCGGCAGAAACTGGAATAACCGCAGGAGAGACTGGTGGTGTAAACAAGATATCATGCTGTCACAGGTACTGCCTCGGCATATAGACTGGAGTACATATGTCCTAGCTCTTTCCTTTTCCTCTCTCCTCTGTATCACGCTCTGAAATCACCTGCCAGTGTCTCCCATTGGCTGAAACGCAACTGGCAGCAGCTGACAAAATAACCAGGAAAACTGCTTCCAGAGGTCATCCCACCTGGAACACCTAGCTATATATGGGAAGAATAAGGAACAGGTTTGAAGGTAAACAAGCCCTGGACAGACTCAAATGCATGTGATACATTTAATCATTTTTTATGACAAATTTTTATATTCTTGCAAACTAATATTTATATTTAACACAGTAGTAGATACGCAGAATGTTCAATTGGAAGATATCTAGTAGACTGTCAGAGAAAATAGTCTACATAGCTCTAATAAAATTAAAAACAACTATAGATATTATATATGTGCCTACTGGTGTGAATATTACTCTTCTTTTCTAATATGAAAATTTTTGCCACACAAAACAGCTTTTAAATATTTAATACCTTATTCAGAACTTGAGAATTCTAACCGCATAAGAACTAGCAATGATTTCAGTCAAGTAGATATTTTATGTATTCTCTCATGAATCACACTATGAAAATTTCTGCTTTCTCTCATTCTGGGGTTAGATTATGATGTGAATTATTCTTGGAAGAAGCTGCACACAAAAGCCATCAAGTGTTTCAAGAGGAAACAGCAGGCTCTCAAAAATCGATGGAAAGTCTAATTGAATCTGGGGAAATACTTGCCTGATTAGGTTCATTTATTGGACTCTGAAGTTGTAAGAATGATAGCTTAAATCATTCCCAATGAATAGAGACAGAAGACAGTTTTTTAAAGTCATTTTGAATATACAAATATAATAACTTGCTCATTAGTTATCAAGAAGCCACAATTAGGAATGTCCATTTGAGTACTGAATATTTTAGGCTAAAACACTGTTTACAACATACTTTATGTATGCCAAGTAAAGTCTTTACATGAGATGATCCAATCAAGGAATGATTTGGTCAATTTCTTATGACCATAACCATGAACTATGTGAGTTTTCTCTAATCTCTACTTCCAGCTGTGCCATGCAAATCCAACCTGCAAGAAACTGCAGAACTAATTTTACTAAATACTTGCTTTCACACTGATGTTTCTTTATAAGGATAAACACGAAACTCTTCAGACATATTCAAGATACATTATGAATCAATTTTCATTCTGTCTTTTTATGCATTATATCTTATACATTAATAAAAGTACTGGTAGATTTTTCCAAATGATGACAACTTTCTATATTTCCTGCTGTTTTTGTAAGACTATTTTTGCTTTAGAAGACTTTCTTAACAATACTCAGATAACACAACTATGCATTCAAAAATCAATCCATCAGCTAATCCAATAAACCTTTAAAGTTTATGAAGCATTTTTGTATACACATTTTCAGGTGTTCCTCCAAACCCTTTTATAAGTTATGTTGGGTGGGGGTGAATATGAGATTTTTATTCGGAGCAGATTTGACAGAAAGTAGTATATTAGGAAATGCTGAGGAGGATGAGCCTTTTAGTAAAATACATCATTGTTTCTCTCCTTTTCCTTCCCCTAGAATTAAAAAAAAAAATAGAAAGCAGGAGCTAACAATCCATAACCTTCCTGGCAACTAAAAGGGTTAAAATTCAAGACAGAACCTAAAATGAAAGAAGAAATTGAGGCAAGACTTTTATATAAAGACATCACTTTGTGACTGGCAGAGAGAAAATGACTACAAAGCCCAGACAAATTCCCAGACATGCATAGAAAAAGTGACTGTATTTGTTTATTTAGAACACTAACATAAACTTGGAAAGAGGAAGACACAGTAATCTCCTTAGGCATTACACTGCTATAAAGAGCAAAAAAAGTACATGTCCCAAATTAAAGAAAAAGTGAAGCAACTCCATTTCTACCTGTAGTGCCAACCCCACGACATCTCTATTCTTCACCACCTTGGTTTTCAATCTGGAAATAATTTATTGAGGGTGAATTTTATGTCACTGTGTCTGAAGGAAAACATAAAAAGACACTCTTGCCCTGCAATGACTTCCTACAAAACTCAGAAATACCCTCCTGTCTACGCCTCTCTTCCACAGAGACATCCCAGATGACTTCTTTGTAAAAACAGCTGCATTTGTATGCTCAGATGTATCATTTAAAAATCAGAATGGATTCTTCAGAAAATTTCCAAGAATAAGAGTTTAACTGGCAAATTTTTATTGACTTTAAGATCCTGGAGTCTGTGATCCAAGGACACATCAAGGGATGCCAAGAAATCAGGAGGAAAAATGATGAGTAAGCTGTATGTGATGGGCATGAACAGTTAAAGAGTGAAGCCAGCTGCAGAACGTGAAAATCTGTACTAGAATTACATGGATCTTTGGTAACGAGGATATGTATAGTAACCTCCACACAGTAAACAAAGGTAATATCTTTAAAATAATGGTGATGTAATTTTAAGATGATGATGAGGTTAGAAGATGTGCTTCCTGTCCTTCCTTGAGAAGTTAGCCTGGTTTAAGATAAAGGGAGGATTTAAACATCTAATTCCCACTAAAAGGAAAACATACAGGAAAGCTATAACTCTTTATTAGTATAATATTTACTAATTTATTAAGTATATCTATTAAATGGGGCACTATTCCATGCATCAGAGGTATAGAAATGAGCAGATTTGTGCAACAGAGCTTCAAACACAAATAGAAGTAGAAATAAACAGACATAAAAACCAGACAAAAATAGAAATAAACAATTTGATGCATATAAAGAACAATGTTTATGGTGAAAGGAATGAACTTCTATTAACTGTGTAACTGCAGAAGGGGAACTTGACAGTACTAGGATTTGAAGTAACTAATAAATGTGGAATAGCTTTAAGAAATAATGTTGTTCATTGATAAAGAATAAGCACAATACAACTGGGTATTGGATTCTAGGTATACTTGTTTTTCCAGTTTGTGGTATCATCTTAGGAGAAGACCAGTGTCACTCATTTTGATTCTTTTCATAGGTTACTTTTGTGGTTCTGATTTTCCCCTCCCTAAAAGATTTTAATATTATCCCTTTATCCCTAGTACTCTGAAATTTCGCAAAAATTTGTCTTAACGTGGGTCTTCTTTCTATTACTGTACTTGTTCTATTTTATTTGGAATATTTTTTGTTTCAAGTTTAGGAACTTTGACTATTAATTCTGTGAAAATATGATTACTTTCACTTTGTTCAATCTATTAGTTTGATGTTGCAATCAAAATTACTTAATTCCCTTTTCTCTCTTGGTTTATATCTTCTTGACTCTATCTTTCCTCCATTTCTTCACAAATATGATCCATACATATTCACTTTAAATTGTTCTGTTGAATTTTTATTGTCTGCTACCATATTTTCACTTTGAAAACTCTTGTTTTATGCATGTCCTTTTATAGTGTCATGTTTCTATTTCATGGTTTCAACACATTGTCTTATTTCTGTGAAGATACTAATTTTTAAATAATCTTCTGATCTCCGTACTGTTTCTATTTATTCCAGTTGTCTTGTTTTCTGTTTGTTGCTATTTCTGTAGACTGTCTAAAAGTCTAACAACCCTGGCAATACTGACTTCTGGTGAGGATGCCCAGCAACAGGAACTCATCTATTGTTGGCAAAAAATGCAAAATGGTATAGCCACTTTTGACAACACTTTGGGAGTTTCTTATATAGCAAGATGTAGTCTTACCATACCACCCCAGAAGTCTTGCTGTTAGGTTTTTTACCCAATTAATTTTAAGATATATGTACACAAATGCCTATGTATGAATGTTTATAATGGTTTTATCATTACCAAACACTGGAAAAAAACAAGATGTCTTTTTATATGCTGGGGATGTTTGTCCCTTCCAAATCTCAGGTTGAAATGTGATTCCAAATGTTGGAGGTGGGACCTAGTGGGAGGTCATTCCATTAAGGGGATGCATCCCTAATGAATGGTTTAGCACCATCCCCTTACATGATAAATTAGTTTTTGCTCAGTTTGTTCACACAAGATCTGGTTGTTTAAAAGTTTGGCACCTCCTCACACCACTCTCTTGCTTTTGTGCTTAGCATGTTGACATGCTGGCTCTGTTAACTGCTGCCATGATTGTAAGCTTCCTGAGGCCTCACCAGAGGCAGATGCCATCATCATGCTTCCTGTAAAGCCCATTAGCTTTACAGAACCATTGGCCAATTAAGTATTTTTTCCTTATAAAAAATTACCTAGCCTCAGGTGTTTCTTTCTTGACTCACTGCAAACTCTGCTCCCGGGTTAAAGTGATTCTCCTGCCTCAGCCTCCCAAGTAGCTGGGACTACAGGTGCCCACCACCACACCTGGCTAATTTTTCATATTTTTAGTAGAGACAGGGTTTCACCATGTTAGCCAGGATGGTCTTGAGATGGGGTTTCACCATGTTAGCTAGGATGGTCTCGATCTATTGACTTCATGATCTGCCCACCTTGGCCTCCCAAAGTGCTTTGATTATAGGCATGAGCCACCATGCCTGGCCCAGATGTTTCTTTATAGCAATGCAAGAATGACATTACACATCCTTCAATAGGGAAATGAATAAACAAACTAAGGTATACCCATATAATGAAATACAATTCAGAATTGTTTTAGTCTATTTTGTGCTGATACAACAAAATACGTGAGACTCAGTAATTTGTAAAGAACTGACATTTCTTTCTCACAGTTTTGGAGTCTAGGAAGCCCAAGATCAAGGTGCTGGCATCTAATGAGGCCTTCTTGCTGCATCCTTATTTAGGAGAAAGAGAAACTACAGCCAAAGATCAAGCTAGCAAGCCAGCTGAATGCTTCAAGAAGCCTCTTTTATAAGAGCCTTAATCCCATTAATGAGAAAGGAGCCCTCGTGACTTAATCATCTTTTAAAGGCCTCACCCCTTAATACCATCATATAGGCAACAGCTGAATCTTGGAGCGGACACATTCAAACCATAGCAAGAGTTGAAAAGCAGTAAGATAAAAAGAAATATTAAGACACAAATGAATCTTACATGCATATTGCTAAGTGAAGAAAGCCAGCCTGAAAAGGCATGTTTCCATTAAATAACATTCTGGGTTAACATATTGAGATGATAAACATGTTAATGTCTGTCATGGATGACACGGGAAGGGATTGAACAGGTAAAGCACAGGACAGTGATGCTAATTTCATATGATACAGTGATAGTGGATCCATGATATGTTTATCAAAACGTATAGAACTTGACACAAAAAATTTTACCTTAATGTGTGCAAATTAAATAACCATTTAGGATCTTGAGGCATCTCATGATAAAATGCAAAAGGAGACAGTGGAACCTCACTGGATTATATGTGTGAAACAAACTTGCTGTAGGGGTTAAAGAGAAAAGGTAGAAGCCTATGTATATTTGGAAATAAGTAGAGTCTCTAAGACTAAAGGCAAAATAAGCTGACCATAAGCACTGTACTCTCGTTGAAGAAGTCATTTGCACAGGAATATGAGTTAACAATTCTGAAACCACAATACATGAATAAAAGCATTTAATATTTAAGTAAATTGGTGGTGCGTAGTAGAAGCCAAGTTTCTGACTGTTGTGTGTGAAGTTTCACAGAAGAAAGAGGTGAGGGTAGAACAATCCATGTGACAATGAATTCGATTTAGAGAAATAAGTATGAACTCCTGTTGTGCTTAACACAGATACACATAGTTTCATATAGAAATATGTATGTATGTATTTATATATAATCTGCATAATATACACACATATATTTCCCTGTCAGCTTACAAGGCCTGGAAGCAACAACACTCTCATTAAAAAGAAGTATACCTAGAGCCAGATCTTATTATCAAATACTATTATCTAATAAAAGGAACCAGGAGTGCTAAGAGAAATGACTGACTCTAGGTTTGGGGCAGGATATATACAAGATGAACAGAAAGCATTTTGTACAGCTAGAAATTAAGAAAGTGTTAAATACACACACACTGTTGGTTTGTTTACATACTGTAATAAAGAATTATCTGTGACTGGGTAATTGATGAAGAGGTTTAATTGACTCACGGTTCAGCAGGCTGTACAGGAAGCATGGCTGGGAGGCCTCAGAAAACTGACAATCATGGCAGAAGACAAAGGAAAAGTGAGCATATCCTTAACATGGTAGAGTGGGAGAGACAGAGCAAAGGAGGAAGTGCTACATACTTTTAAACAACCAGATCCTGGAAGAATTCAATGATACAAGAACAGCAAGGAAAAAAATCTGCCCCTATGATCCAATCACCTACCACCAGATACCTTCCCCAACACTGGAAACTACAATTCAGTATGAGATTTGCATGGGGGCACAGAGCCAAACTATATCATTCAGCACCCGGTCCCTCCCAAATCTCATTTTCTTCTCACATTTCGAAATAAAATCATGCCTTCCCAACAGACATCCAAAGTCTTATCTCATTCTAGTATTAACTCAAAAGTCCAAGTCCAAAGTCTCATCTAAGACAAGGCAAATCTCTTTCACCTATGAGCCTGTAAAATCAATAACAAGTTAGTTATTTCCAAGATACAACAGGGATACAGGCATTGGGTAAATGTTCCCATTCCAAATGGGAAAAATTGTCCAAAACAAAGCAGCTACAAACCCCATGCAAGCCTGAAACCCAGCAGGGCAGTCATTAAATATCAAAGGTCGAAAATAATCTCCTTTGACTCCATGTCTGACATCCAGGTCACACTGGTGCAAGGGGTATGATCCCAAGGCTTTGGGTAGCTCTGCTCCTGTGACTCTGCAGGGTACAGCCCCCAAAGCTGCTTTCACAGTCTCTCATTGAGTGCCTGTGGCTTTTCCAGGCACATGATGGAAGCTGTTGGTAGATCCATAATTTTGGGGTCTGAAGGCCAGTGGCCCTCTTCTCACAGCTCCACCAGGTAGTGCCCCAGTGGAAACTCTCTGTGGGGGTTCCATCCCCACATTTCTCTTGTACACTGCCCTAGTAGAGGTTTTCCATGAGGGCTCCACCCCTGCAGTAGATTTCTGCCTGTACATCCAGGCATTTCCATACATCCTTTAAAATCTAGGTGGAGGCTCCCAAGCATCAACTCTTGCCCTCTGCGCACCCACAGGCTCAACACCACATGGAAGCTTCCAGGGCATGGTGCTTGCACCCTCTGAAGCGATGGCCCAAGTTGTACCTTTGCCCCTTTAAGCCACAGCTGGAGCTGGAGAGGCTATGATGAAGGCTGCCATGTCCTGAGGCTGCACCCAATAGCAAGGCCCTGGGCTGTTCCATGAAACCATTTTTTCCTCCTAGTTCTCCAGGCCTATGATGGGATGGGATACCCTGAAGGTCTTTGAAATGTCTTGGAGGCATTTCCTTCATTGTCTTGGCTATTAACATTTTGCTCTGCTTATGCAAATTTCTGCAGCTGGCTTAAATTCTTACCTAGAAAATGAGGTTTTCTTTACAACCACATGGTCAGGCTGCAAATTCTCCAAACTTCTATGCTCTGCTTCCCTTTAAAATATAAGTTGTAGTTTCAGATATCTCTTTGTTCATGCAAATTAGCATGTGCTATTAGAAGCAGACAGGCCACATCTTGAATGCTTTGATGCTTAGAAATGTCTTTCATGAGATACCCTAAATTATCTCTCTCAAGTTTAAAGTTCCACAGATCTCTAGAGCAGAGGCACAATGTTGCCAATCGCTTTGCTAAAGCATAGCAAGTGTGATCTTTGCTCTACTTCCCAATGAGTTCCTCATTTTCATCTGAGACCACCTCAGCCTAGACTTTACTGTTCATATCACTATCAGCATTTTGGTCACAGCCACTCAACAAGTCTCTAGGAAGATTCAAACTTTCCCTCATCTTTCTATCTTCTTCTGAGCCCTCCAAACTCTTCCAAATTCTGCCCATTACCTAATTCCAAATTCCCTTCCACATTTTCAGTTATCTTTATAGCAAAGCTCCACTCCCAGTACCAATTTTCTGTATCAGTTTGTTCTCACACTGCTATCAAGCACTATTTGATACTGGGTAATTTATGAAGAAAAGAAGTTTAATTGACTCACAGTTCTTTTTACAATACAGGAAGCATGATTGGAAGCCTCAGGAAACTTACAAAAGTATGTCTTACCATGGCAAAGCAGGAGACAGACAGCACAAAGGGGGAAGTGATACACACCTTTAAACAATCAGATCTTATAAGAACTCACTCTCTATCATGAGAACAGCAAGGGGGAAATCTGCCCCCATGATCCAATCAACTCCCATCTGGTATCTCCCCCAACACTGGGAATTGCAATTCAACATGAGATTTTGGTGGGGACACAGAGCCAAACCATATTTCACACACACACACACACGCACACACACACACATGATGAAGGGGGCATGCCAAAGAAACACAAGAATTATTATTCAGGAGTCCATACTGATATAATATTTGAATAAATATAGAGAGAGTAAACAAATCTCTTATGCAGAAGAATTCTAGATAATTTATCTAGATTTCATTTTCAAGGAAGTAAAGCATAATTCCTTCCTTAAATATGCACTGTACATAGTGACTTCTAAATAATGGATGGAAAAAAAAGAGGAAAAGGGTAACTTTACTATGAAGAAACCAGACAAATATTATCTGTGATGAAGGTTCACTTCAACAGTGACAAATCTTGATAATATGAACCCTTGGAATGATGAAAATGATGTTCACTTTTATATTTTTCCTTCTGTAAACACATACCCCAGTTTAATAATGAGAAACATGTCAGACAGGACACAGATGAGGGACATTCTATAATACAAAGAAAGTCTGACAAATTATCATGGCCAAGAGTAGCCTAAGGAGACCTCATATCTAAATGTACAAAATGACATCTTGGATGGAATTTTAAAATAGAAAAAAAGTAGGTTAGGTAAAAAGTTAGGAATCTTAATAAAGTATAGACTTTAGTTAATAATAATGTATCAATATTGGTTTCTTAATTGTGACAAAAGTGCTAGGTCAATGTAAGAAGGTAGTAATAAGGGAAAGTCTGGGTATATGGGAGGTCTTTGTACTGCATAATTTTTCCATAAATTAAAACTCTTCTTAAATGTTTCTTTAAAGATACTACATGACAATATCAATTCTCACTTATATAATTTTCAAAAAGTAAAATGTTTGACAACTCACTCTTTTTGAGAAGCTATATTGAAATAGGCACAAACCTGTACATCCCCTCAGGAGGTGAATTTAGCAATATCTAACCAAAACTACATAGGTTTTTTTACTCTTTGATCCCCCAAGTCTGCTTCTAAGAATTCACTCTGAGACATGTTTCCAGTAATACAAAAATAGTTTCCCAGAAAGTTTCATGTAGCATCATTTGTAATGGCAATTACTGGGGAGAAAAAAACTATGAGCCCACAGGTAAGATAATGTTTGAATAAATAATGGTACAGCTCATATAGTAGAGGACTATGAATCTGTGAGAATGAAAGAAGATCTCTATGAAATAGAGCGAAAAGAGCATAGTGCATATATGTATGTAATATGCTACAACTCAAGGAAATAAGGAAATGAACATTTTAAAATCAGTATCTATTTGTACTTCCCTTGTGTTGCTGTTTTCCCAGATCCCTTAGAATGGGGGAAAGTATCTGGTGTTATATAACTACTCTTTATAGAAACTTTCAAATATCCCTTCTGATTTTCAGTTAACTCTGAACTGTGCTTGTATGCACCTAATGTTTCTGAGAATTGCAACAGAAACAACCAGCTTCTTGTGGTCTTTCTCCTTGTAAGTTTCCTAACAGTTTTATGAGATGTGTCAAGTCAGTTATTGCTCATTTAATTGATTTTTTGAAACTGTTAAACCCTATCTGTGTCATTTTTATACCTGTTATTTTTCCTTACCTGTTATGGTCATTTAATGTCATTTTAGAAAGAAAAGGGATACATTTATGTATTCAATAGAAAAGATTTACCCACCTCTTATATCATTTCAAGCAGGATTTCAATATAATAATGATGTATGTTAAAAAGTATCTCACTTCAGTTGCTGCCGATAAAAATACTTAGAAGGATTTAATCATAGCAAATATATCAGAAGGAGGCAACTCAATAGTGGAAATAAATGAAGATGGCTGTTGAACAGGGTTTTGTTAAAAAGTGAGATAGGGGAAATGGGGTTATTTGGGAACTATTTTGAAGGTATGTTATCGCACTTATTGATTGTATCTAGGGGATAATGAAAATGAAGGCAGAAATGCAACTCTTAATTTTCCAGTGTAAATAATGATTGAGGTTTCTTTCCTGAGAAGATGACTGGTAAATGAGTATATTTGTGGGACTGAGTGTTAGAGGGAGTAGTATCTCAAAAACTACATTTTACATGCATTACATCCAAGTCCTGACTGATGAAATCATTTGCAGTATTACCAAAACAAAGCATCATAGCTAGAGAAATACAACTAATTGATATCTACTCTAAGTTGTCCTGGTTCTTAGTTTAAAAACAAAATAAGATGTGCAGTCTTCTCATATTGATTGGACAAAAAGATAACCTTTGGTCAAATAGTAGGTTAAAATAGACTCAGAAAAGCTTAGTGTAATAATTTTCAGGGATGCCAGTTCAACAACTGGAATGCCGTGAATGAAATTATATGGCAGTTGTACCATCAGGGAAGTTATAAAGCTGAAAATTGGAAATAATTTTGGAGGAGAAAAGAAAATCTTTGGCTGAATACGTTTGCTCATGGCCTAAATTATCAATGAAAAACTTAATACCATACTAGGTGAGTGCCTACACAATATTCAGTCTTTTTTAAAGCTGATCAATTAAAAATACAAATAATTTCATTAACACATTGAATGTTGAGTATGCAAATCTAAATTGCTCATGATATTCCTAATGATATAATGATTAATGTATTCATTATGTATATACATACCATTCAAAGCTCTCTTGTACTGAGTGGCAGCAGCTAGAAAAGGTACAAGTTTGGGGGTGGAGCCAAGATGGCCAAATAAGAACAGCTCCAGTCTGCAGCTCCCAGCATGAGTAACGCAGAAGACAGGTGATTTCTGCATTTCCATCTGAGGTACCCGGTTCATCTCACTAGGGAGTGCCAGACAGTGGGCACAGGACAGTGGGTGCAGCGCACTGTGTATGAGCTAAAGCAGGGCGAGGCATTGCCTCACTTGGGAAGCACAAGGGGTCAGGGAGTTCCCTTTCCTAGTCAAAGAAAGGGGTGACAGACGGCACCTGGAAAATCGGGTCACTCCCACCCTAATACTGCGCTTTTCCAGCGGGCTTAAAAAATGGCACACCAGGAAATTATATCCCGCATCTGGCTCGAGGTCCTATGCCCACGGAGTCTCACTGATTGCTAGCACAGCAGTCTCAGATTAAACTGCAAGGTGGCAGTGAGGCTGGGGGAGGGGTGCCCAACATTGCCCAGGCTTGATTAGGTAAATGAAGCAGCTGGGAAGCTCAAACTGGGTGGAGCCCACCACAGCTCAAGGAGGCCTGCCTGCCTCTGTAGGCTCCACCTCTGGGGCAGGGCACAGACAAACAAAAAGACAGTAGTAACCTCTTCAGACTTAAATTTCCCTGTCTGACAGCTTTGAAGAGAGTAGTGGTTCTCCCAGCACGCAGCTGGAGATCTGAGAACGGGCAGACTGCCTCCTCAAGTGGGTCCCTGACCCCCGAGCAGCCTAACTGGGAGGCATCCCCCAGTAGGGACAGACTGACACCTCACATGGCTGGGTACTCCTCTGAGACAAAACTTCCAAAGGAATGATCAGGCAGCAGCATTCGCGGTTCACGAAAAATCCGCTGTTCTGCAGCCACTGCTGCTGACACCCAGCCAAACAGGGTCTGGAGTGGACCTCTAGCAAACTCCAACAGACCTGCAGCTGAGGGTCCTGCCTGTTAGAAGGAAAACTAACAAACAGAAAGGACATCCACACCAAAAACCCATCTGTACATCACCATCATCAAAGACCAAAAGTAGATAAAACCACAAAGATGGGGAAAAAACAGAGCAGAAAAACTGGAAACTCTTAAAAGCAGAGTGCCTCTCCTCCTCCAAAAGAACGCAGTTCCTCACCAGCAACGGAACAAAGCTGGATGGAGAATAACTTTGAAAAGTTGAGAGAAGAAGGCTTCAAACGATCAAACTACTCCGAGCTACAGGAGGAAATTCAAGCCAAAGGCAAAGAAGTTAAAAACTTTGAAAAAGGCCAGGTGCGGTGGCTCACGCTTGTAATCCCAGCACTTTGGGAGGCCGAGGCGGGCAGATCACGAGGTCAGGAGATCGAGACCACAGTGAAACCCCATCTCTACTAAAAATACAAAAAATTAGCTGGGCGTGATGGCGGGTGCCTGTAGTCCCAGCCACTCGGAGAGGCTGAGGCAGGAGAATGGCATGAACCCGGGAGGCAGAGCTTGCAGTGAGCCAAGATTGAGCCACTGCACTCCAGCCTGGGTGAAAAAGTGAGACTCCGTCTCAAAAAAAAAAAAAAAAACTTTGAGAAAGAATTAGATGAACGTATAACTAGAATAGCAAATACAGAGAAGTGCTTAAAGGAGCTGATGGAGCTGAAAGCCAAGGCTTGAGAACTACGTGAAGAATGCAGAAGCCTCAGGAGATGATGCGATCAACTGGAAGAAAGGGTATCAGCAATGGAAGATGAAATGAATGAAATGAAGTGAGAAGGGAAGTCTAGAGAAAAAAGGATAAAAAGAAATGAACAAAGCCTACAAGAAATATGGGACTATGTGAAAAGACCAAATCTACGTCTGATTGGTGTACCTGAAAGTGACGGGGAGAATGGAACCAAGGTGGAAAACACTCTTCAGGATGTTACCCAGGAGAACTTCCCCAACTTTGCGAGGCAGGCCAACATTCAAACTCAGGAAATACAGAGAACGCCACAAAGATACTCCTCGAGAAGAGCAACTCCAAGACACATAATCGTCAGATTCACCAAAGTTGAAATGATGGAAAAAATGTTAAGGGTAGCAAGAGAGAAAGGTCGGGTTACCCACAAAGGGAAGCCCATCAGACTAACAGCAGATCTCTTGGCAGAAACTCTACAAGCCAGAAGAGAGTGGGGGCTACTATTCAACATTATTTAAGAAAAGAATTTTCAACCCTGAATTTCCTATCCAGCCAAACTAAGCTTCATAAGTGAAGGAGAAATAAAATACTTTACAGACAAGCAAATGCTGAGAGATTTTGTCACCACCAGGCCTGCCCTACAAGAGCTCCTGAAGGAAGCACTAAACATGGAAAGGAAAAACTGGTACCAGCCACTGCAAAATCATGCCAAATTGTAAAGACCATCAATGCTAGGACGAAACTGCATCAACTAACGAGCAAAATAACCAGCTAACATCAGAATGACAGGATCAAATTCACACATAACAATATTAATTTTAAATGTAAATGGACTAAATGCTCCAATTAAAAGACACAAACTGGCAAATTAGATAAAGAGTCAAGACCCATCAGTATGCTGTATTCAGGAAACCCATCTCATGTGCAGAGACACACATAGACTCAAAATAAAAGGATGCAGGAAGATCTACCAAGCAAACGGAAAACAAAAAAAAGGCAGGGGTTGCAATCCTAGTCTCTGATAAAACAGACTTTAAACCAACAAAGATCAAAAGAGACAAAGAAGGCCATTACATAATGGTAAAGGGATCAATTCAACAAGAACAGCTAACTATCCTAAATATATATGCACCCAATACAGGAGCACGCAGATTCATAAAGCAAGTCCTGAGTGACCTACAAAGAGACTTAGACTCCCACACAATAATAATGGGAAATTTTCACACCCCACTGTCAACATTAGACAGATCAATGAGACAGAAAGTTAACAAGGATATCCAGGAATTGAACTCAGCTCTGCACCAAGCGGACCTAATAGACATCTACAGAACTCTCCACCCCAAATCAACAGAATGTACATTTTTCTCAGCACCAAACCACACCTATTCCAAAATCGACCACATAGTTGGAAGTAAAGCACTCCTCAGCAAATGTAAAAGAACAGAAATTATAACAAACTGTCTCTCAGACCACAGTGCAATCAAACTAGAACTCAGGATTAAGAAACTCACTCAAAACTGCTCAACTACATGGAAACTGAACAACCTGCTCCTGAATGACTACTGGGTACATAATGAAATGAAGGCAGAAATAAAGATATCCATTGAAACCAATGAGAACAAAGACACAACATACCAGAATCTCTGGGACACATTCAAAGCAGTGT